>NC_138762.1:106553339-107184342 GCF_965113315.1 Podarcis vaucheri
TTAGTAGGATGTTAAAAACCCTGGAGGGAAATCCACACAGTTAGGAGAACAGGGGCAAAATGCTGCTAGGTGTTAATATAAGTGCTTATCAGAGATAATGGTATGTTATAACACAGTATGAGAATTATGTAAAATAGTGTTAACAGCTGCAATCTCAGAACAATGGGTTTATGCACCAGTTCAGGGAAAATGATCCTTGCACTATTTGGCTTCATTGATAGATTTCCCCCCTTTCCCCCTCTTTCTAATATAATATAATTTTCCACTGTAGATAGCTAAAGCTACTCGGGTTCTTTTAAATTGTGGACCAGAGGAATTGGCCCCCAAATCCTCTTTCTGTCATATCCTGGTCATCACTTTTTACCTCCTTTCACTATACAGTGGTACCTTGGGTTAAGTACTTAATTTGTTCCGGAGGGCCGTACTTAACCTGAAACTGTTCTTAACCTGAAGCACCACTTTAGCTAATGGGGCCTCCTGCTGCTGCCGCGCCGCCAGAGCACAATTTCTGTTCTCATCCTGAAGCAAAGTTCTTAACCTGAAGCACTATTTCTGGGTTAGCGGAGTCTGTAACCTGAAGCGTATGTAACCTGAAGTGTATGTAAACCAAGGTATCACTGTAAAGGCAATATGATTTTTGCTGTTTTAAATATATATATACCTTCTCTAGTTTAAACAAAACAAGAGAGACTCTCAGAACTGGATGGGTAAAGGAGTCATAAAATCTCCTGCATCATGAGTAATTCTTGCCATTTTGTTCCCTATTGTATCATTTAACATTCTTATTTTTAAAAAATGTTATGAGAGATTCCATGCATGCAATAGAGATTATGCAACATGCAGACTTAGAAAAAGGTTAATAAATTTATGTATTACCTGTAAAGATCTAGTTGATATTGACTGATGAAATTCCAGATGCAAATACGTCTCATCGTTGATTTGGATTTTATGTTTTTGCAACCAATTTAGTAATCAGTAATTTCCAGCTTTCATGGTGTTGCTCTTTGGGAAATTCTGTGGGATGTTTATTGTGGAAAAGCAAAAGTGGAACACGTACTTTAAAAGAAGCCCACACAATGTGTGACTCAGTAAACTGCAAACTGTATGGAGTCTATTGAAAACATTTTGTGGCCTGACAAGTCTTCGACAACCCCTTGTTTTGCAATACCAGATAGGGAGCATAAATAGGAGATTCAACACCCCTCTAGTGGGCTGTCACACATGATAACTGTTGGGTTTTATTCAACTTGATGGGTCACAACATTTGAAAAAAAAGAAAGAAAAGCAAAATCTCATCCCCCCCCCCTCACAGTTTTTAAAAGGGGCTGAAGTTCTTCCAGCAGCTTCAGCCTCCATAGTCCCTTGGAGTGGTTTGCTCAATTCTGTGTAGGATAAGAAGTAATGTTATGAGAGAAATAAGGGCTATCTATATGATCTGTGCTGTATTTGTGATGTTTTATTATGTTCTATCATGTTATTGTTAATACAATAATAATAAAACATCACAAAGCTGCCTTGGGATTCGTTTGAATGAAAAGTGGCCTAGAAATATAATAAATATAATCAAATCTATCATGCACATAATTTTGTTGGGCTGAGGGCTTCTTTATTTGTGCCTAAATCTAATCTCATAGTGACAATCTACAGCATGTCTGTTGGGGGGGAAATGTGGTAGCAATATCAGACAAATGAGATATGAGGGTTATTCAGATTTGTAGCCTAATGGATCCCTCAAGACTGTCAATCAAAGCTAGTAACACATTTGTGCTGGATTCATTAGCATTAAAGAGGCCCAGTTAGAAACCCATAATGGAGAAGACTTATCTGTGGTAACCAGTGTTGAGGACATCCTCAGTTTCCCATCTGCTGAGGGCCCTTTCTCATATTTTGTGCAATGGGTGTCTTTGCTCTTTCCTCCACTGCAAAATGTAATGTCAGAAGCCCCTTAACGTTTTCACAACATCAGAAACCTAAGTGTGTGGAGCTGTCCCTGCTCTCAACCTTCATGTGATTTCAGGTTTTCTGCATCCAGGATTCTCAGTTATGTGGAGAGAGTTTACATATATTCAAGTTGAACAGGCTGCATGAGCACATAACCTCTGAAAATGCAAAAGTTAGGAGTGGAACAGCGAGAGTGATCGTCCTTCTATTTTGCCTACATGGTTTTTAAATCTACATCTTCTACACAAATATGAACACACACACACACACACACACACACACACACACACACTTTGACCTGAAGTACTCATTTGAAGATGCTGCTTCATAAAGGAATTTTGGTTTTATTCAAAGGCTATTTAAATTCCCAGAAATATTCAAGGTTTGTTGTTTATTGTTTTGCAAAGATTTCTAAAGCCTTCTTAAAATATTACATAAGATCTTGAATGCAGGGGAAATCTAGGGACAGGAGACTTGCTCTTGATCAGATACATGCTTCCAAGTTATGTCATTAAAAAGATAATAAGCCTTCTGAAAAAAAAGACTTGGAAGGAAAATTAGATTTCGGCATCTGATTCCCTCCCCATCTAATGCAAAGTTGTGGTGCCATTTTACCGTGGAGTACATTTCATTGTAGACAATGGTACTCTGTGTACAATGTCAACCACACATTTTTCTTAATATAGTCCATGAAAATTCGCTTATCAGAGAAGGTAAAACAGTTAACAGCAGTCCTGCTTTGCAATGTTATTAAATATATAAACACAATTACACGCTAGTCAGAACCGGATTCTAGGCCAAGAATGTTTATGCCATAATAAATATGGAAGCCCTTGCATGGGCTTCTGTCAATGGGGTTTGTTCGGTGAATCCTGCCATAAGATTAACTGTCCACAGTATTTGTGTAAGGGAGGAGGATGGGGAGAAAACCAGAACACATTGACCATAGTTCTGTGACCTCCTAGCATCCCCACCAGGTCCAGAGACCACCAGCTACCACTATTTTAAGCTTAGTACTATGGGAAGATAAATCTCTGCCTGCTGCCTCTGAAACACCCTGCCAGCTCAGAATTTACCTAAACCTGCTGCACACCCTAACAGAAAAGCACACCTGGCTAGTGCAATTTCAATAGCAAACAACTAGCATAAACATATCGCTCCTACTACCCAAAACTGGAGTTTTAAAACTTGGAATGTTGGGAAGTTATCAATGCTCGCATTGTTCATGAGAGTAAGAACACATAGAACAAACACAGAAATTGCAAAGAGGCTTGGTGCCCTTAACTTGACTTCTGAAGCTATAAATACATTATTGACATACATTTGCATAAAACACATTTCCATTTTGTAAACAGAACTTTTCTGTGTTTATCTGTTGATGTTGAATTGGTAGTTATTGGAAACATATTTTATGACTCAAATGAGTTTAATTAAATGTATATTTGTAACTGAAAATTTATTTTGGAATGGTTCTTTAACAAGTTATGAACTGTAAAAGAAACACAAATAAAAAGGGGTTTAAATAAGAATCTTCTTGAGAACTGCACGTCCACATAGCACCAGAATTTCAGTGTTTCGGTCAATTTATCCCATAAACCACTGTAGGAATCAATGAAAAGCTATACTGAATGCTATTTGGCTACTTTCCAATATCTAGTAAAAAGAAGGTGTTTGTGAAGAACTGTCTAGTATCACTTGTAACTGATCAGCAATGTTATTATCCAAGTAGTGGAGCATTTGCCAGCATCAACTCCTGTCTTTTAGAAGAAATTTAATGATCAATGTGGTATCTGGAAAAGAACAAAAAACATTCTATTGCCATCCTTAGCATCATCAATCAATACATGAAAAACCCAGACTTGATGGTTCTGTCAAGAGCAGAGAATGCTAACTCACAGCCCACAGACTGCATCCAGAACCTGAGGCAATTTAGTCTGACTCTTGATACCCCCTAAGCGAACTTTGATCAAGAGGGTATGGTAAAACAGTTGCCTGTTGTTGCACTTGTGAGGGGAAGTGGGGCGGGGATGTTCTCCAGCTGTAAGAAAGAAAACGTTACCCCACTCTCTTTTGCTACATACAAAATCAAAAGGAAGATGCGTGGTGTGTGAAAAGCATTAAACATCTTCATGTAGTCCTTGTGCTTTGCTGGAGTAGCTGTGCTCCAGAGCTTTTTTTGAATGGAGCCTGTTCTGTCACAAGGGATTCAGTGTGTATGGCAAAACACACATCAAGCACCTGGACTATTTTTTGGAAGGATAGACTGAAAACATCTACCCTCGAGTCTCAGGGCCAAACTGCATGTTAATTTTATTGTGTGGTTAGCAAATGAGTCTGGGATTTTTACAGAATATAATACTAGGCATGGGAAGTGGGACTCCAAGAATGTGACAGAAGGAGAAGTTAAACATCCTTTCCCAGGCACGGTGGTCTCAATGAAAATTTGGAGGGGGAGAGAAGTTGCAACTTCTACATTTGTTCTTTATATAAACCGCACAATAAAAGTAACATCTAACTTGGACCTCAGTGAGACATTTGTGACCAAGAAATAGAACCCAGGATGGGGCTACATGCAGATAAAAAGGCAGGGCTGGCTGAGGTGGGGTTTTGCTTTGTGGCATCCACTGCTACTTTCCTCTGTATAAGTGAACGGTGTCATTCACGGTGTCATGAGAAGCGACAATAGGGATATATTTGATCTGAGGGCAAAACCTTCCCTCCAGTTTCGATACAGGGCACAAAATGTTTCTCTAAGCTCCAGACAGCTTTGAAAAAGCAAATCCTCTGTGCATGGACATATATGCGCACACACCATGCATCATAAGGACACATATAGCCATATAAACGCCAGCTGCCAGGCTCATCTCATAGGCTAGCACAAAAGAAAAACAACAACAGTTGGGGCTGCACCTACAGAGCTGGCGTGGAAGATCTCTGGTACTTGCTTGCATTCCTGACACTGACAGTCCAGCCAAGAGAGGGAACAATGGACTAGATTTGTTGTTGCTGTTGTTTAGTCGTTTAGTCGTGTCCGACTCTTTGTGACCCCATGGACCAGAGCACGCCAGGCACTCCTGTCTTCCACTGCCTCCCGCAGTTTCGTCAAACTCATGCTGGTAGCTTCGAGAACACTGTCCAACCATCTCGTCCTCTGTCGTCCCCTTCTCCTTTGCCCTCCATCTTTCCCAGCATCAGGGTCTTTTCCAGGGAGTCTTCTCTTCTCATGAGGTGGCTAAAGTATTGGAGCCTCAGCTTCACGATCTGTCCTTCCAGTGAGCACTCAAGGTTGATTTCCTTAAGAATGGATAGGTTTGATCTTCTTGCAGTCCATGGGACTCTCAAGAGTCTCCTCCATCACCATAATTCAAAAGCATCAATTCTTTGGAGATCAGCCTTCTTTATGGACTAGATACAAGGAAAGAATTCACCCATTAGCACTGTTCTGAAAAGCGTGCAGAAGCCGCTAAGAATCTGGAGCTGTGCATAACAACATGCCCATACACACAGTTCTGGCAGCTTCCCATTAGAAAGCAAGCCATAGTTGCTGGAGTGCAGATAGTTCGCCATTGAAAGGAAGACTTGCTTTAGCATTCAGATTGTAGGATTTGCAGCTGCTGCAAATGCTTTCCAAATAGGAACTACATGTTTTGTGCACTTGGAAGTGATTTAAACTGTAAGTAATTGAAGACATGGACTCCATATGCCCTGTTTTTAAGTTGGAGGCATCCAATCAATCAATCAATCAATCAATCTCCTTTATTAACGCAGAGGATACAAAAGTATACATAAGTCAAAGCATAAAACTGGAGTCTGTTTATAAAAGGAAGTGCTTTCACATAAAACTAATACAAGCACAGTTGGGTTAAAAAGTGCCTCTCAAGGCTTACAGTGATGTAGTTTCATGACATCTCTGAGAAATTTTGCTACATTCTCCTTGCTATCATGCCTATGACTGTTCAGTAGAAAGAAAACCCTGGAGCAGTCAGAACAATTTAACCTTTATTTCAGCGTAGGGTTTAAATATTTGTCACAAATTATTGTGTAAAATGGGCAGGGAAATAAAACATGTGCGATGGCTTTGACCTGTTTTATACCACAAGGACAATGCCTTTTCAAATATGGATTTTTCGAGAATCTTCCTTGCAGGATCACAGATGCCATGACATTAAATCTTGCAAGGGAAAATACTCTACATTGGTGGGAATCAAATAGGTGATGTAAATATGGCATGGCCTGGCCAAACAAAAGTAGGATCCTTAACCCCAAACCCCAACGGAGAGCAAAATTTATTGGCAGCACTAAAGAGAGTTTGGAATTGGAGGCATCCTTTTCATTTGTTGAAGGTCACTTTGAATTCAAACCAATGTGTCTTGAGCTGCAGAGTAACCATAAGTGCATTGTGCATTTATATATACCGTATTTTTTGCTCTATAAGACTCACTTTTAGTGAGGGGAAATGTGTGTGCGTCTTATGGAGCGAATGCAGGTTGCGCAGCTATCCCAGAAGCCAGAACAGCAAGAGGGATTGCTGCTTTCACTGCGCAGCGATCCCTCTTGCTGTTCTGGCTTCTGAGATTCAGATTTTTTTTTTCTTATCTTCCTCCTCCAAAAATTAGGTACGTCTTGTGGTCTGGTGCGTTTTGTAGAGCAAAAAATATGGTAAATATATTAGCCCTCTCTGCACCTCCATGTGTCAGAACTGGTACATTGCAAATTAGGGTTCAGTTGTATCAGCATACTGCATAGCAATAGTATGAGAATACATCAAGTTTCTGAAAGCCATCTTTCCTTCAGCAGCTCTCTTACTGAGGGCTACCCAATGGTAAGCATAGGAGAGTCAGATCACAAAAAAGATGTCATGCACAAAGCAGCATTCTATGTGGTAATGGCAATAAAAATCAAATTTAAGCTGCTACAGATTGATGTTCTGTCTTGCTCTTTAGATTATTTATCTTAAGTTGATGCTGAAATCATTGGATGATAGAATTATTTGATGCCTGATTATTTTGACATCGTGGTGACCATTGCTTCTTGGCAAATAAATTGGACTGAGTTTTTTTAAAAAAAAGATTTGATTCAAAGAATTGCAGTACAAAACTGCTGGAGATTCAGTAAGCTCTACGGGGAATTATAATGGAACCCATCAGAGTAATATTTAGGCCCACTTTTATTGAAAAAGGCACTTTTAGATTGCAGACGGACCTCTAACTCTGTATTTAGTCTACTGACCAAGAAAGCCATGTTCAGAGAAGCAGAGACTTTTTATATTTCTAAAATAAGTAAATAAAACCTAGCCTGCCAAGTACCTGCTGGATTCAATTCTTATTCAAAATGGAGAACTACACAGAAGCAATCAGAATGCAATAAACTTTGCTGAAGATAGGAGAAATGAACCTAAGAAGAAATATTCTGCAGTATTTCATCAATATATTAAGCCAACATTTTATCCCCACCCTCAAAGATTGCTTTCTCACTGCAATGGCAGCTCAAGGAAACCCGCTGGGCCTGATAGATCAGCCGGGAATGTAGGAGGTAGGAAAATCACTTGTCTTTGGTATTTGGAACTTGACATAAAGAAAAAGTAATTGACCAGTGGAGACTTTTGGAATCCAATTAGTGGCTAGCAGTAGTGCCGTCTCAAATAGAATGAATTCCAATGTGTTAATTATAATACGGAAACTATGTAAGTACAAGTAATTAAAAATTTTGTTGGCACAATGCATTTCAAAGCATTTATTTAGTCATTTGATTTAATCTTCCACAGAAGATCATAGTACTGAAGAAAACCAACAAAGGAAAGGAAAGGATTAATTTTTTGTTGTTGTTGTCAAAAATGGCTGAAGAGCTTTTTTTGTAAATGATGCAGAAGGGAAATTTACGAGCCTCCTGTGTGGAGGAAGCTGGTATAAATATATATGTATGTCAGGTGGCCAGGTCTAAAGTTTTGCGCTTACCTTGGCAGACAGACTATGCTGTTCTAATCACATGGAGGAGCCTAAGGGGCAATGAGGCAAAGTGGGTCACAGCGCCACGGAGAGCTCCTAGAGAACAACTTTCTCCGAAAGGATTTGAAAGTGAGCTTCTGCCTCCTTCCCACCTCTCTTAGAATCTGCCTCCTGCTGGAGAAGTAGAGTCTCCCATCAGGACTTTCCACTTTCAATGACTTCCTGCCTGGTGCACTCCCTTAGCTTGGAGAATGGAGGGGGGTGAATCCTGGCTTTATGACCCTGGCCCTGTGGCCTATGGTTCAGTGGGCTCATGCCTTCCAGCCTTGATCTCAGGGTCTTCTGATCAGGCTCAGAGCCAGGAGTCCATTGTTGACCCTTAACCAATGACACCGCAGCATCTGACTCAGGGTCACTACTAGACTTGGTGAGAAAGCAGCAGATCTAAGAATCTTTGTGTCAGAGAGTGGCACTGGATTGATCCTATTGTGTCAACCCAAGCCAGGATAAGTATGTGCTGTTGTGTGACTGCCGATAGTTCTCCCTTCTGACCAGCACTCCTATTAGTGCAGGCAGCCAATGTCTGATACATGGGGTCCCTCATTTCTAGGAGACTTATAGATTTGTTAGGATACTTTCCCCAGAACACCTAGTGGTCTTTTGAAACCACTTCTCAGTCTGTCTAGAAGTGTGTGTGTGTGTGTGTGTGTAAGAAAGGATTGCATATATGTGTCTGCTCAAGCACAGGTTTAATGGGCTGATGTCAGTCTTTCGCAGTCTACTCCAGAAGAACCTGTGGTCTGCCAGATGTTGGTGGACTCCCATGATGTTTGGCAATGCTAGGTGGGTTTGATAGGGGCTGGAGTCCTCCAAATAATTTGGAGGGTTACAGGTTTTCTCCCTCCAGTCTACTCTTTACCTAGAATCTCCATTGTCCATAAAGCAAAGGTGCACACCCGGAACCCAATCTGAACAGTGGTCTACTAACAATCCACATTCTGTTCTCACATTCACAAATGCACATGGCTTGAAATGCCAATGGACTTTCCCCTTTCAAACAGATTTCAGTTGCAGCTGTTGTTTAATAAGTGCAATGAGCTCTATTATGAGCTTAAACATTTTATTAATCATTTTCAAGGGTTTAAAGGTACCCCAGACCGTTAGGTCCAGTCGTGGATGACTCTGGGGTTACACGCTCATCTCGCTCTATAGGCCAAGGGAGCTGGTGTTTGTCTGCAGACAGCTTCTGGGTCATGTGGCCAGCATGACTAAGCCACTTCTGGCGAACCAGAGCAGCGCATGGAAATGCTGTTTACCTTCCCGCCGGAACAGTACCTATTTATCTACTTGCACTTTGACGTGCTTTTGAACTGCTAGGTGGGCAGGAGCAGGGACCGAACAACGGGAGGTCACCCTGTTGCGGGGATTCGAACTGCCGACCTTCTGTCCGACAAGCCCTAGGCTCTGTGGTTTAGACCACAGCGCCACCCACGTCCCATATTTTTAATGGCTTACTGTTGTTGAATAAGCTGTTGTGGTCAGTTTGCTCACATGCTCCACTTCAGAAATCAGATCAGAATAGACTATGACAGAATAAAGTAACAGAAGACAGAACTGTCACCAACATTTAACAGAGTGTGTGTTTCTGATGTGTGTGCCAGATCCATCGTTTAAGAATAGGAGTGTTGCAAGAGCACAAACATTTCCCCATTTTCATTTGTGAAATGTTGAAGAATATGACGTCTCTCTTAAATTAGATTCATTAAGTAACATCTAATTTCACCAACTGGTACAGTAAGCTATTTTGCAGAGGGAAATCATAGGTTAGCAGAATACTTTTGGTAGACTGCCAAATCTTGTTGGGGGTAGAGAGTATTAGACATGAAAGACATATCCACAAAAAAGGAAGCAATGTACAAACACATTTAGAGTTTACCAGCATTTCATAACAGAAGCAGCAGTTAATGAATGTCACTGTAGTCAATAAAGAAATATTAAGGTCTATATCTGCTAGAAAATCATTGTAACTTAAAACACATAGCAAGTTTATTGAAATGGGGGTGAGGTAATAATATCACTCAATCTGCATGAAGGGAAACTGAGTGGGAGTCAAGTGATGTGGACCTGTTAAAATCTTAACGGGGGGGGGGCACCTTAAAACCTTTGAAGAGAGGATGGTTGCCACAGTGATTCTTCTCATTCCCTAACAATTAGCACAAGATGTGAAGTCTGCACCCACCTTCATAATGCATTCTGAGTGGGGAAGTTTATTTATTAACAACATTTTGTATCCTTCACCAAAAACGAATATACTATGAGGGGTGAACAAAACACACACACATTCACCATCCTCATCACAATGAAAATTATTTTAAGACTAGTTTTAAAGCAGGGACAAATAGAGATAAAACCACCAGCAGCAATTTAAAAGCATGAAAAGAGCTTATGATTTTTTTTAAAGGTTATGATAAGTAAGACTCACAGGTTTAACTGTTTTATGGGCTGTAATGGTTCTAGGGGTTGCTTGTGCGTAAATCGGCACCACACCTGGCTGGATTGCCTGAGTGAACCCTTTCTGTCTGGACAGCCACTCGCCCGTGGCTGTCTCAATCGCTGGCAGAATCCGTCAGTGGGCATTTCTTGAACTTCTTCCAGCAAAGAAGCTCTTTGACGCCTAGTCTCCGCCTAGTCTCCCTGCACGGAAGCCTTCTGCGCAGGGAGGGTGTGGGCAGCGGAGGACCCGTGCTCTCTCCGCTGGTCCTCCCCAGAAGATGTGCTTCTTCTCTTCCTCCCAGGACACTCTCCGGAACCCCTCTGGAGCCCTCCCTCTCCCTCTGGCTCCGATGGCAGTTCCCTGACATGGGCTGTCCATATGAAAGATTATTTAGAAGTACATAAATATGTACAGGCAGACTTATTCCTCACTGTTCATAGTATTTCTACCCAAGTTATATTTGGTGGGTGGGAGTGAAGAGTTCCTAAAATTTCATAATGTGTGGCTTGGTTATTGGTTAGCTGTTTGCTTTGCAGGTGCTATTCTGAAATCTGCCTGCTTTATTTGTGACACATTCTGCATCTGGTCAATTGATGAGTGTCTGTTTCTCTGAGACATTTGGTTTTTTGCAGTCTTATTACTGTGACTCTGATTCTTTCAAGTGCCACATCCCTTAATTGCACTGCCATAAAATAGACCTTTTTTTTAAAAAAAAAGCATAGCCTATCACAGTCCTTATTTGAACCATGATATTAATGGAATGAGCAAATGACAAAGGTAAACCAAGTCATATAAAAGGAAAACTCACCTTCAAGTTGTTATAGCTGCTCTTGGCTATGCAACACCAAATTGGCCGTCCTTCTGAAACTTCAAAGTAGGACCTTTATAAGTCTATATAGGAATATGAACTTGTCTAACTGGGAAAAAAAGGTTGCTTCCTATTTGATTGCAAAAATCACTTTTCTTCTGAAAACCCTGCAGGTTATCAAGGAGTGCTGCTATAGGGTTAGTTTATAAGGATCTGAAAGATGGTAGTATCACAACTCAACAAGCCATTCTTCTATGAAATTCTTACCCAGCTGCCAAATTTCTCCCCATTAAAAAAATAAATAAAAAAATCACAGCAGGGTTGGACGATAAAAAGCATGCAAGTCCTTTCCTCAGTGCTTTTGTGTACTTGATTTTCTTGATACAGGTTCAGTGCCTGAAATTTAATTTGATTATTCTGTATTGGTTGGTTAAGGTGATTCACCTGTTTGTACTCATCTTGTTTATTTTGTGTCTTGATTTCTGTGTTTGCCTGCATATCTGTCTGTTTTTATCAGCAAGCTGTTTCCTCCTGGAACAAAACTCAGCCCTGATCCATAAAAATGTGCTGTCAATATCAGCAGTGCAATTTATGACTTCGGTGCATCTTCACTGCCTCTTTGGGAGAAGCCTGTGTAAGGTAGAAGCTGATGTTACTTAGGAGGAAAAAGCCAGGAGTCAGGGCTGAATAACAGGATAACTACTCTTTGCAGGTGTAGCTTAAATGTCTCCCCTACATCCCCAACCATTCTCACTTCAATCACCACCTTTGGAAGCAGTTGTTGTTGTTGTTGTTGTTGTTGTTGACAACATACTGAGGCTCTTAGCACCTTCATTTGTGTGTAATGTGTGGTGAGCACCTCAGGCACAAACCGGAGAACAAGATGAATGCAGATAGAAACAGCAAAGCGAACAGAAAACAATAATACATTATACATACTAGCTTCTTCTACGTTTACTCTCCAGATGGTTCACGAGTGCTAGCCTTTCCTGGACTGGGATAGTTTGGCTAGAGTTTTCTACACTATGGTAACATCCTGATTTGACCATTGTAATATCCTCTACATAGAGTTGTTCTTGAAGACAGTTCAGAAACTGCAGCTGCTGCACAATGCTGCTGACGGGCAATTTTTTGCACTGTCACATAAGACCTGTTTTGTGGGCTCTGCACTGACTGCCTATATTTTATTGGGCCCTATATAAGAGCCCTTATGTATGGATAGAGCACTGAATAACATGGGATGGATGTATCTGAAACAGCAATGCCAACATCACCATGCCCCAAGATGGAGGAAGCCTTGCTTGTTTTCTCCCCAGCAAGTGTTGCTCATTGTATGGGAACATGAGATTGGGCTTTCTTGATAGTGGTGCCATGGCTATTGGACTCTGTTCCCTTAGTGGCACAGGCAGATACATCATTGATGATCTTCTATTGCAAATAGGGATGTAAGTAGGCATCAATTGCCGTTTCAACCCATGCTCATTGAATGCAACACCATTTCCATTCTGCTGCAGTTCAGCTTCTGAAAGGAACTATGTTTTTTGTCTTGTGGTCTGCTGTAGCAGAATTCTACATACTTATGTTATCAGAATACTCCACACCATACATTTCAATGAAAAAGCTGTTCATTTCAATGAAGAAGAAATGCAACACAAATGATGGGAAGTATACAAACACGTCTCAATTGTGGGCTAAAAACAATAATCACAGCTAATACGGATTGTATTCATTGTTTTGATTTCCATTCCAGACATATTGGCAACTTCTGCTTCCATTTCCATTTCTGCCTGAATTCTCCTATCCTCTTTCCCTAACTGCCAAATCAATACATCTTTATTATCACAGACCTATGTTGGACTTCTGAGTAATTGTGTGCTTTAACATTTTAGGATGTTTTGCTCAGGTTTATGATCATATTTTATTTTTAGTTTTGACTGCTTAATTGTGTTTCTTATATTAGAATGTTAGATTTGTTAATGGATCTGTCAAACCACTTTGCAGTCTTTTCTCAGCGAAAAGCGGTATACCTAAATAAATAAGTGAAAAATAAAGAAATTTCAAAACAACTTCAAAGATGACGAAGTGTGTTGGCTGAGGTAAGGCCAGTGTGGTGGTGTGGTGGCTAATGTCTCAGGCTGCGATGTGGGAAACCAGGATTCAAATCCCCACTCAACCATGAACCTCACTGGGTAACCTTGGGCCTGTCTCTGTCACCCAGCCTATGTTACCTCAAAGAGTTTTTGGGAAGATAAAGTGGTGAGGGGAAAAACTATAGACTCCACCTTGAGCTCCTTGGAGGAAAGATGAGATACAACAACAACAACAACAACAACAACAACAACAACAACGCCATATTATATCAGCCTGCTTGTCAGTTATGGTCAGATAAGCAGAGCTCCGCTTACTCTCTGCTTCAGAACAGAGCAACGTCAGTGAGAAGCAGGATTTATAGTACTATAGCAACTGAGCTATGGAGTGCATTGTCTGATGAGAAGAAGTTCTTGCCTTCTAACTGGCTTTTAGCTGACTTAGTGACTAATTAGCTTCTGTGTTTGCCTGTTTGTTTGGGCTGGCAGGAGTTGTAGTCCAAAACTTCAGGGGGCTCCAGGGTGGCAAAAACTGGTTTATTCTCCAACTGGGAAGTGACAAACGCTTCCGCTTAGGTTCTTCAACATTCAGTTTTAATCTTTTGTTGTTGAAGCAATATAGAAATTAGACATGAGCAGCAATTAAAGATATATCAATTTCGCCATCAAAAACTTATTTTGTTCTAAATTTGTTAGGATGGCATTGTTTCATCACAATTTCACACATTTTTGTCATTTCCCAGGCTGCTTCCCTGCTGCCTGAAACTTCAGTGGTTTCTATCCAATTGGCACAAACTTTTTAGGGATCCTTCTAACCTTTCACCCTTCTCTAAGGTAACACATCTGATGTATTTCAGACAAACAGAAAGGGGGGAGGGGGTTAAAAGCAATTTTAAAAGGCACACCAGACACAGAGGAAAACTCCTACCTAAGCAAAATGATTCAAGTAGTTCAGTTGAAAGTCTGTGGGGTGGGGGACTGGCATCAAGGGAAGACTGCCTTAGGGGCCTCACAGGGATATAAAATGGGGTATAGGTATTCTTAATAAATGAATAAAATTAAACCATCACCTTGGGTAAAGCCAGTTTCATTGGTACGAAAAAATGAAATAAACAACAGGTTTTTTTAAAAAAACAAAAAACATAGATGCTGTTCTAAAGGGGGGGAACCACATGAAATCTGATAGATTCTATGTCTAGTGTTTTATAATCCCATCTCCTATTCATTGTAGGGGCAAACTGAAAACAATTTCTCACTGCTGAAGCTATGACAGGCACTGTTCTGTGTTCATTTGTAAACTCATACCACATAGAAATGAAGGCAGCAGGCAAACTCGGGCTCATCTTTGCCCATATTATTGAAGGATATGGCCTTTTTGTTTTCATCTCAGCATTGCTTTGCTTTTAAAGACTGTGGGCTAATAGTGACCATGGGGACCTAGGAGAGAAACAGCAGATGTGCGCTTGAACTACAGTATTTCCAACTCTCTGTGTCCATGGCTGTTACTGCCAACAGCCGCCTCCAAGAAGAATACTGGCAGCTGCTTATAGCTGCAGAATAGCATTTGCTGGTTGGTTTAACATCAACATTACACAAACATTTAAAAACTGTGATTTTTAAACCATCACAGTGAAAAGAGAATGAGAATGGGAGAAAGACATGGGAAACTTCCATATACTGAATTTAGATCCTTGGTCCCTCTGGCTCTGTATCATCTACAACAGGCACGTCCAACTCCTAAGAGACGGTGATCTACTCCCAGTATAAAAAAACAACTGGCAGTGATCTACCCATTGGATCGATCAAAGTTGTTGAGCTTTCAGCAAAGTTGTTGAGCTTTTTTTTTTGGAGGGGGGGCGATCAATCAGGAATCAGGATCACACGATCAACCAGTTGGACATGCCTGATCTACAACAGAGTTGTTAGACCCTAAAGTTAAGAATTTGTCAAGAATGTATAACTTGCTGTTGAAATGGAATACTCAGGATGAAACGGTGAAATCTGCTATGATTAAATGGGCACAAGATGTTGGACATAACATTGTGATGGCTGACTGGGAACACTTATGGACCACAGGTATGAAGTTTACGGCATGTAATGCCTTAAAAGAGAATTTAATGAAAATGATTTACAGGTGGTACATAACACCAGTCAAGCTTGCAAAAATTTATCATTTGCCTGATAATAAATGTTGGAAATGTAAAGAAACGGAAGGTACATTCTTTCACCTTTGGTGGACGTGCCCAAGGATTAAGGCATTCTGGGAGATGATCTATAATGAACTGTAAAAGGTATTTAAATATACCTTTCTAAAGAAACCAGAGGCCTTTCTCCTGGGCATGGTGGGCCAATTGGTGCCAAAGAAGGACAGAGTTTTTTCATGTATGCCACAACAGCAGCAAGAATACTTCTCGCAAAGCACTGGAAGACACAAGATCTACCTACCAGGGAAGAATGGCAGATGAAGCTGATGGATTATATGGAATTGGTGGAAATGACTGGCAGAATCCGAGACCAGGGAGAAGAGTCGGTGGAAGAAGATTGGAAAAAATTTAAAGTATATTTACAGAAATATTGTAAAATTAATGAATGTTAGAAGGATGCTGGAAAGAAGTTATATGACTTTAGTAGAAATATTATAAAGAATTAAGTATGAATAGATTGACATTGGGTAAAGGTGTAAATTTAAGGCTAAATTGCGTTAAGATAAATTATGGAACTAAATTTGAGAAAGAGGGAAAGGACTTGCTGGAACAATTAATTGAACTAGAATACAAAAAAGGAGGTGTGAGGAAGTCGAGGAAATAAGCAAATGAAACAGATGGATATGAAAATACGGGGTTTCTTTTTTGCTTTTTTCTTATCCTTTTTTATTTTTTCTTATCCTTATTTTTCTTTTTTCTTAATGTTTTGATGTTGATGTTTTGTTTTATTGTATTTTCCTTTGTCTTTGAGGCTTTGTAGCTGTTCATTGTACGTATTTCTTTTTTTCTCTTCTTTTTATAATACTTAAACTCTAATAAATATGTTTGTTGTTGTTGTTTTTTTAAAAAAGATCTACAACTGTCTGAAATCCTGGTAGAGTATCTCCAGGATTTCAGGCAGGGTTTTCTCCTCATCCTACCTGTAGATGGAACTTTGGATCTTCTCCATGCAAAGCAAATGTCCCATGACAGGTCAAAGATAGTGAATCCTGGCACAATCCCTGATGCCTCCATTGCAGTCCTTCCAGTTCCAGTTCAAGTCAACCCAACATCTTTCTTTCGGCTTCTTGGGCTATCATGAATGACAAAGAACCCACGAAGATGACCAAAGTACTCCAGGATAAGGCACTTGAATCATCCTCCCAAGTGGAAGAGAGAATGCTATGGCATATTGAATCCAAAAGTGTGGTAAAATGTGGTACAATTTGTATGATCTGTATGGGCTCAGTGTCACCAGGGGAGGTAGGCAGAGGCAGGCCTCTGACAATCCATCTTGCTGAAGTCACAGGGTCAACGTTGCACAATGAGACTTCCCCTTCCTCCTCCCTCTTTCTGCATCTAATACAGGGGGTCCCCCAACCAGTGCTAAATGCTTAGCCAGTGCTAAGTGCCCCCAGTCCCTTTAAAGAAGCTGACCCACTGTTTGGCAAGGGTGGGGTGGATCTAGTTATGTGCTCCTTCTTCTGAATGAGACGATAACTTCTTAGACAGGGTGTCTTGTGTGCAGACCTTGCTGTTGGAATAGAGAGGGAAACTGTATGTGCAACACCCAGATCGGTTTCAGCCTCAGCATAAATTAGGTCAAAGCCTAGGATAAATTAGCCATACGTCACTGGACAATGTGGCACCAGAGATCCTGAAGTAATCAATGGAATGATATGATCTACAACATCCTAAAAAGGAAATCGTATAGCAGAGCACTAGATGCTGAAGGGAGAAGGGAGAAAATGTATCATTGTAATATATCCAAATAACTGAGAAACGAAAACAATTTGAGAATCTTGGGAGGCATCCATATATGTCTGGCGGTGTGATAGTTACATGGCCCAGGTTAAATGCTTGTGGCAGACAATTACTTCCCCCCGCCCCCCCCCCCGCCAAGATAGATTTCCAAAAATAATTGTTCAAAACACAAGGAAGGCTTTCTTGCTGATAAGCTCATTGTGCACGTACATGTGTTTTAAATTAAATGCAAGACTCAAAATAATGACTTGTATTGTGCTTATTGGAAAAGCTGTTTGGTGAACAGGATATTAATTACTTCATTCTGAATGTATTCAAACATTTCAGAGATGATATTATGCTTCTGTTTCTTAACATTACGCATGCTGACAGAATAGGCACTTTCAGGGCCTGACTGTAGTTTTCTGTCTTTTCCATTAAATGTTCATTATGTTAGTCGCCAAGTTCATTCTTCTCCAGCAGATTCTGTAATAAATTGCTATTGAAACCATATCTGTTTCAGTATTTGTTAACAGAGACTAATTGTTACGACCCTTTACGGCTCATGATGTTCTCGGTGGAATGGAGCATGTTTTCAGCCTAATGTGCAATTAATTCCTCCTTCCAGTTTACATTTCTCATCCAAGCCAGTCGTTTTAAGGTTTATTGCTATGTCTGAAACAAATAAGTATTTGTTTAGTCCCCTAATGTTAGGGATTACGCTGGCAGTAGGGCAACAGACTGCACAGGGCCTCCCAGAATTGTTTACAAATTACTTTTTACCTACTGCTGTGGTGTCTGTAGTTCAAATCCAATAACTATTATAATATTCCTAATACTAATCTATGGCATGCTTTGTCCTAGAATTTGGAGGCATTTCAGCTGATATGATTATTCCTGTTATGTTGATGTCGTCACCTTTTGTTTCCCATTAAGGATAGAAGGTTTTTTGCCCTCCTCCAAAAGTGCTTATGGCATATAGCAGGGATGGCCAGATGTCATCAGCAGGGCCATAGCTAGGGGGTGGTGAGGTGGGCCCCCACCATGGGTGCAGGCGAGAGGGGACGCAAAATCAGCTAAAAATATGTCCATAAATATGTCTATAAATAAAAATGTCGATTATTGCCTCATAAGAAAGGTTTTTAATAGAGAGTGAATTGAATTGGGGGGGGGGTGGAGAGGTGGAAAGAAGAGCTAATTTGTCCATGGCTAGGGGGTGCAATCTGGATGGGTCTGTCACAGGCGCAAGATCACCCAGCTACGGTTCTGGTCATCAGCTCCCAACAATAATAATAATAATAATAAATTTTATTTATATCCCGCCCTCCCCAGCCGAAGCCGGGCTCAGGGCAGCTAACAACAATAAAGCAGTATAAAAGTATAGCATAAACAACATTCTAAAATCATTCATTATAAAATTAATTAATTCAGGCCACTGGCAACTATTGGGCCAGAGCTCCGCGAAGATTGCCGAGGGAGGGAGTCAGGCTGTGCCCTGGCCAACAACACGTCTACCTCTGCTTTGAACTGCTTTATTTAACCCACACTCCTACCCTTGTATCTCAGGTACTTGTCCACTCCCCTCCCCTACTTCTTCTCTTACAGATTTTCTTCATTTCGCCTTCTGAACATTTGACAAACCTCTTCCTCTTCCCTATCTTCCCCCTTCCTTCTGTACTAGAAGTCCCTGGAAGTCCACCATAACCTCACCCTCCTGCTTCCCCTCGCTCCTTGCTGTAAACTAAAAACCCCTGTGCAGAATTTTCCTGAGAAATAAGTGAGGTGATTATGAATGCAGTGGATTCCTAAAATATGTAGGGCTCATCCCTTCTTATTCTCAAGTATTACTTCAAATCACAAAGGGATAAGTTTGAACAGCTCTCTCAAATGTAAAAGGTCACAGGTTCATACATTTAAGACTATGGCTTGACTGCCACTTTTCAAATTGAGCGTTCTCCCTAAATGTGACATTCCATGCCTAATTTGGGCTCTTTCTTAATATTTTGCAGCATAGTTATTGGTTTCCAAGTTGTTTTGGAAAGATTAAACAGTCGCTTTTTAAGGAAAACATCACTTTCCTACTGAAGAGTGGCTGTTCTCATGGCTCACATTGTTCAGTAGTTTTTGCTAGGGCAAGGATACGATTGGGAGCCCAGGTAGCAAATTAGATTGATGTGTTGTCCTCGATATACTGGCATTTTCATTTCTGGGGCCTACCAAGTCCAAAACAAAACCATTCTTTATAGTTCTACAGAATCCTGAGAGAAATGAGTTCAGGTGGTCTTAGCCCAGCTTCTTGTATACAAGAGGACACATCAAAAAAGCTGTCCTGAGTTGATAGTAATTCATCACTTTCCATTTTGAAAAGCCACCAGATTATAAGCATAGTGGAGGTCGGTGCAGGGGAGGCAGAGGAACACTGCTAACAACATTCCCCCCCCCAGCTCAATCTCTGTAACATAAGTTACATTTATATATGAGCAGGCATGTCCAAAGAGAAAATGTAGACTGAAGCTGTGCACACATTACCAGCTTAAGACATAGCTAGGTCATTCTTTTTCTCAGTTTGGATCGAAGCCGGTTTGAGGGAAAACGCACCAAAATGCAGTACTTCCCTAGAAATGACAGGATAGAAACAGGATAGATGTGTGCTGTTGTGTACAGCGCTTCCCAAGTCGGTGGTGGGTGTGCATGGGTGCAAAGTAAAGTGGAATCTTTTCAGAGCCCAAGACCATCAGGCACTGTTTGCAACTGA
This sequence comes from Podarcis vaucheri, assembly GCF_965113315.1. NCBI lineage: Eukaryota > Metazoa > Chordata > Lepidosauria > Squamata > Lacertidae > Podarcis > Podarcis vaucheri. The sequence continues at coordinate 106,573,296 of NC_138762.1, forward strand.
CCTTCCATTCTTTATTCCCTCCAATGACAGATCCTATATATGAGACTGTATAACAGACAAAGCACAAAAACAGGGAAAGAAGGAATACTGTACAAACAAAGCAAACAACATTTGCCAAAAGAGCAGCTATTGGAAATAAATAATAATTTAATCCACTAGAACAATACCCACAGGATGTTCAGACCTAGATGTAAGGCATCCTATATATCACTTAATTTTTGCTTTCAGTCTCCTGAAATGACCTCAGTAAAAAAAAAAAAGTAGGACTCTCAAAAATGTTGAATCCTGAATAAACCAGCTCTCTCCCCCTCTCTCTTTTTCTTCTAAGTAGGAAGGCAGAAAAGAGATTACTGATTTAATTAAATTCACATTAAAAAGATTTCTCAAAGGAACCGCTATATTAAGAAATATGTTCAGGTTTTAACAAAGGTGGAGAGACACTTCAGGAGGCACAATGATGTATGCAATGATGTACAGAAAAAACTGTTCATTGCTAACAAATGCCCAACTTCACAAACGTTCATCCTCAAAACAATGGCCCTATAAAGTAAGTCGCCATTCTTCTTCTCAAGACATTATGAGCCAAAGCTGGGTGTGGGCTCATACTCTGTGCCCATATGTTATGGATTGTCTTTTGGCATTGATGGTTAGTGATACTTCTTTTATAGGCGGGTGGTGTTAGTCAATTAAGTTTCCCCCGAAGGATTTGTTGGCAATTCTGAGAATGCTAGCTAGCGTCTCTACAGAAATCCCAACAATTGTGCCCTCTTAGTCTGCTTTCAGGATTCACATAAGCATGTAGTTGGCTACTTTGGGACACAGTATGCTAGACTAGATAGGCTTCTGTTCTGATCTAGAAGGCTCTTCTTTTGTGCTTATGATGAATTGTAAGAAGAAGAGAGAAAAGAGTTTGGCATAATTAGCAACATTTCTCAGGGGATTTCTGCACACCCTTGGCTGTCATTGGATTTTGCCTGCAACATACTTCAAAGGGCAAGGCAAATCTGAAGGGTCTTCCTCAGGCTGAAAAAGTTGAGGAATTCTGAGAGAACCCAGAAGTCTAGTGAAGGGAACTTCATCAAGGCATTTGCTACGCATAAAAACAAAAATGTCTTAAAATGTGTCAAATAGGCAAAACAAGTGAGATTTCTTTGGGGAGCACTGAATATCCCTAGATTGATGTATTTACTGATTTAGGTTGACATTGGATGTTGCTTAAAGTGAATTTCATAGTGAATTTAGAGTCTCTTCCTCAGGCTAAATGCCCAAGGAATTCTGAGGGAAGCCCAGATAATTTTCATAAGACCACTGCATTCCCCCCCAAGAAGTTCTGTGTGGTGTGGACAGCTGCAATAAAGGAGGAAATTACTTTCATCCCTCTAAGTAGAAAGAAGTTTGATTTTTTTAACAACAACAACAACCTACATTTATTAGAATTTTTCAGCACAGAAAAAGAGAACATAGATGACAACAGGTCAGCAAAGGTAAAGGGCTATGGGTTACATAAAAATTATATGGCACACATAGAAAAGTATTGTGTGTAAAACAAAAGAAATACACACACATACACACACAGAGAGAGAGAGCTTTACATACACTTGTAAATACAATAATGCCAAGCTGATCATTTGTTTTAGAAAAAAATTAAAAAGAGCATTTAAAAAACTATTTCCATACATTATTATGGATAAACAGGACATGTCACAAACACAGGTACACAGTACAATCAATGCTGTCCACTGCCAGGTCCCTTGGTGTGGCCGTGGCCTGGCCGCAACACTGCCCCTCATTGAAGGTGAGTAGACATACCAACTTCAAATATGATTCAGGGATCTCATTCAGCCAGCCCACATTTACAACATATTTAAGCATATGTGTGTAGTCTCTTACAGTTCAAGGATTAAAATATCCTCAGTCAAAACACTTTGAATTAGGACAAGACAAGAAGGGGTTGAGGGAACCAATGTTGCCTTGAGTAGCTCTTCAATTTACCTTCCCGAAGACAGATAATCCAGCTACTTGGCTTAACTACATCATTCATTTGATCAAACTACTATCAGCTTTAAGCATATACATAATAAATTTATAGATGCACATTTTCTAAGTTCAATGAATTTAGAGCTTGCCTTTCAGAACCAATTTTTCATTTCAGATTAGGCACCATGTCAGGATTATTTTTGCATTCTTTTCTCTTTTTTTAAGAAGTTCTAACAGGGCCAGACAAGGTCTGAATTTTTGATTATTGGAATCCAGTTGCACAGTGGAGTAGTGAAATCGGATCACATGCAGATAACACTCAGGGGGTTATATTTATTTAACCCACTCTATGCATGTCAAAAGCATTTAATTAATCAGATAAAGGGATAAAATAGACCATAATTTATAGATTAAAGAAAACAAGAAGATCAGACTATCCATACCATACTCAGGCCTTTGTTGGTCACTGATACCACATCAATGGGAACTGTATGGCTATTGTATTGTTTACTGCATTTATTGTCTTTCAGTTGATCTTGTTTGTTGTAAACTGCCTTGGACTTTTTAATGAAGGGGGGTATAAATATGTTCCAAATAAACACATCAGTCAGGAGACTTTTCAAAAATGAAAATAGGGGCATGCTTGGAACATTCCTGTTCCCAAATAGTCAGCCTTGTTGGCCCATTGTGCAAGTCCATCCCACATCACAGTTACATATTGCTAAACCCTCTCTACTGCTTTGTTAATATATTGTTTTGATATATTTATCTGATATATTTTGTACCCCACCATCTCAAGCTCTCAGAGCTGCTTGCATTAAAACAACTGGGAAGATAAAACTCCCTGGCTGAGACAGGTTCCCTCACCCTGGCACCTGGTTCCCAACAGCAAGATGCAGGAGTTACTGTAGGGGAGGGGAAAGTTTAGAAGTCCCCAGGGGTGGGGAACCTTTTCCAGCTGGATTATTGGATCCCAGGTTCCTCCGCCCCCTAGTGGACCACTTTGAAGGAGGGGGAGGGGCCACGAACTTGACCAACATGATATCAGACAAACCCCTTTTTTAAATTTTGTAGCGCTGCTTGAGTTCACTGTAAAAGATCCAAGCCAATCCACATGGGGCTTGATGTCCCGACCAATCAGCTGATCAGCGCTCACGTCAAGTCCTGCTTTCTGCAGGGAGTGCCTGATCCCAAAAAGCTTGGTTGCCATTTGGCTGTTCGGCACTAACTAAAAGTTCTGTGTTATACCACAAGGGGGGTTCGGTTGTGTCCTCAGAGGACACAACACTAGCTCAGAAATTGCTGCAGGCAATTGTTGCAGTCCCTCACAAGGTGAGACTTCCTGACATGCTACAGTTTGGCAGGGAATGGGTGTCAGATATGTTCACTCATATACGCACACAGGAGGGATTTATGGGGGCCACATTGTCCAGCCCTATCCCTTCTCACTGGTCCAGCTACTGATCATCTCTCCTGCACTAGCCAAGTGTTGGGCAACCGCATGAAGAGGCACTTTGCACGTGCTGACGTATGCCTGTAGAGCACCTCCTTTATGCAAGGGGCAGTGGTGGGTCAAGCACGCACATCGGGGTGTGGGGCTAGCCATGGGTCCCAACAAGGCCTTATTCCACGTGTGAGTGACACACACAAATAGTGACCCTGCAGCTACAGTGGTACCTTGGGTTACATATGCTTCGGGTTACAGACTCCGCTAACCCAGAAATAGAACAGAAATCGTGCTCCGGTGGCGTGGCAGCATCAGGCCCCATTAGCTAAAGTGGTACCTCAGGTTCAGAACAGTTTCAGGTTAAGAACGGACCTCCGGAACGAATTAAGTACTTAACCGGAGGTACCACTGTAGTTGAACATCTAGGAAACCTTGGGAAGGAACAGATTTTTGGGAAATGACAGCTGTAACAATATACAGAGAAATTTTAACAAGCTACCCCCCCCCCCAAGGAAAAGCAAATACTTATTTACCAGGGACACTTTGAGCACATGCTTTTGACTACCTCCTTCTGCAAGCGCCATCCTTTTCATAACTCAAAGGTGCACGCTGACCTATCTCTTTCAAGGAGTTCTTTGTTGCTTGAAAATATTCAACCGCGGTTGAATTTCTCCCTTTTATTTTGCAATGCGAGCTTGTTTGTTAGCTTATTTAGGTCATCAGAGCTAAATTTTCCATACAATTCCTTTGTGCTCCTGTCTTTGGATGGCATCCAAAGTCTTTTATCTGGTACTAATTCAAGCATCCAGTGCGTTAAGTAATCTCCGCTTCAGAGACTGGCTACATAATTACCTGCAGCACTTTCATTCCAAGTGCAGAGATTCACTCTGGATTTCTTCTTCTGGGGGTTACCTTTAGGGTATTAAATATTTGGATGGCTCTTTTAATTATAAAAGTGCAGCAATCTTATATTTACATTGCGAACTACCTGAACAACTTCCCTCATTTTATTTCTTTCTCTCTTCTCATTCCCCCCGACAAGCTATGTATGGTGTATACTTCATCAGCAAACAACATGGTGACAAGGGAGTGCACTGGGGACTTAGAAATCCAAAGTAGATGGAAGAGAGAGGGAAATTAGATTTTTAATTTATACCCTTTCCATGTGAATAGCCTTGTAAGATAATAAATAAAAGTTACCCTCCTACACTTCAGATTGTTAAAAAATATGTTATACCCCCCTCACACACCCGCAAGCCTGTGCCATGTTATGCATTCTCTTATAATAAAAGGTTTCATTGTTCTGTAACATTCAATGCCTCCTCCTCCTCTTCTGCTGTTATTGTTATATAGAGAGAGGGGGGATTTCATTAAAAGGACATGAGTATTGGTACCCAATTAGAGTGAATTGGGTACCAAGAAGCAGAGGGCCTTCTCGGTAGATGTGCCCTCCCTGTGAAACGCCCTCCCATCAGATGTCAAGGAAATAAACAACCATTTGACTTTTCGAAGACATCTGAAGGCTGCCATGTATAGGGAAGTTTTTAATATCTGATGTTTTCTGTGCTTAGTGTGTTCAGTTTGTTGGAAGCTGCCCAGAGTGGCTGGGGCAACCCAGTCAGATGAGCGGCATTTATTCTTATTCTTAGTAATTGGAACTCTGCCCTGCCAAGTTTTTGGGGTGTCTGTGTGTGTGAATGACCTTAACATACTGAATAATCTACAAAGGCCCTATTTGTACGTGTAGCATTTGCTGGATTGGGAATGGCAAACCTAAACTGCATAACTCATTCAGATGTGCATCCAAACTGGGATACAACCCAAACTGCATTGCTGTGAACCAGATAGCCTAGGGATGGAGAACCTGTAGCCTACAGATGTTGCTGGATTAAGACTCCCATCATCCCTGACCATTGTCCAAGCTGGCTGGAGCCAGGGGCTAGGAGTCTAAGAACATGGTGAGCTAGGGGTTCCCCATGCCTGGGATATGTATGCCCATTCTCATGCAGTTTGCTCATGCATGGCTGTTAATATTAAGTGGTGGTAGTGGTTTGTTAGTTTTTTTGGAGAGGTTGGATTCCGAATTGGGAGAAGATACAGCTGTTTTTAGAAAGAACAGCAACAAGAACTCACCCACTCTATCCATGGGGTTATTTCGAAATACGTTTTAAACTTGAAAGATTCAGACTACCATCCAATATAGATTTCAATCAATTGATTTCAACTGGATAAAGTACACTCAACTCTGTATTGGCTGGTTGGGATTAAACAGTCCAAAACAGTCATATCAAAGGGTAGTGCACTGTGATTTGTCAAGCGCCACAGACATCACATCTGAAATAATGTAACAATAGGACCAATCTCTATACTGTATCATAACTATAGAGAAGTGCTGGCAGCTGTGATCTAGACAGCTCAGTCATTTCCCCTCCATATCAGAATTTTAAGAAGGCTAGAGATATGGAAAATTTTGCCATATGGGAAAACATGGATTTAGCAGGATTTCAAAGAAATATAGTTTCGTTTTATGATGACATTGTAGACAAGATGGAGATTGAATGGCCAATATAATATCATTTCTGACATCTTATTCTTTCTCTGCAGGAAAAGTCTATATTAAGACCCTTAATGGCATTTGAACAGCTTCTCCAAAAAACATTAGCACAAATTTGCTTTCAAGGCCATACACTGTTCTTAAAGACTTATAGCCCAATCCTAGATAGGCCTACTCAGATGTTCATCGGAGCTTATTTCCAGGTTTTTTTTATTATTATTGTAGCCTTGATATTCTTAGAATAGAGATGCAATAAATAAATAATTTGGGAACTTGACTTAAATCTCTTCTGTGGTTATCATTTGATTTATCTGTACCAGAGAGTCCTCAGAGAGAGGTTCTACAAAATCTTCCCCACCCTCAACCCCTGGGTGTTCCATACTAGTACAATTGAAGATGGTATTCTCCCCCCCAAAAAACGTGTAGATGATGTAGGGAAATTGTTAGTAGGTTATGGGGACATTTTAAAATTCAGAATTTAGAAAGAAACAGTGGTTACCAATAAATAATAATAATAATAATAATAATAATAATAATAATAATAAAATAATAATAATAATAATAATAATAATAATAATAATAATAATAATAATATAGTTTCCTTTCTCCAAAGCTCCCAGGGCAGTATACAACATTAAGAACATAGCTAATGCAGCATAATACTAAAAACTACAGCATAATAAAATAATAACAATAATAATAACAGTCCCCCCACATTTTAATTGGCTAGTGTTTCCCAAACTATTAATACCTAGGAAACAGGTGGTTCATTTCCCCCTGTCTCAATTAAATCTGGATGCAGAGTTCAGCCTCACACTGAAAAAGGTTCATGTAAATATTGATCAACTTTCAGAGAATGGGCAGAGAATATTGTTTGCAGCTGACAAATAGCTCATTTAACATTTCTCACCAACATGCAACATTCCTCCCTCCTGTTGACCCAGTCAGAGATGGGGCCTGCTTTCTGGTCAATAGTGATGCACCTGGGATTTTCTGCAGCTTTTCATTGCCTGTACCCTTATTACCAAGATGATGTCCTTGTCTTTAAGTACTGCCTGAAGGAGTGTGATCTTTTCTAACTAGAACCTCCACCAGTTTGAAGGATAAAAAGTGTATTGATACTGTCAGGGGTTCAGGAGCAGAGACGCAGAAAAGGGAGGAGACAGAGAGCGAGGGGGAGGAATACGAAGGAAGGATGAGTGGGGATGACGACCCGAGATCCCCGAGCCTTTCCAGTGAGTCAGAGGATTCCCAGAAAGGAGCCCCAGTGGTCAGAGCAAGGGGGGAACACAGGGGGACACCACAGGAAGAAGGGGCCAGAGAGGAATCAGAGAGCAGTAGCTGGAGATCGGGACCAACGTGCCCAGCTGGGAGCAGCGGGAAGAAAGGGGACCAGGCATCAGGTTCCGGAGGCTTGCAGCAGGAGGGAGGGCATGAGTCAGGAGTAGTCACGCCCACATCAGGGAGCGAGGAAACGGTTAAGAGGAAAGTAGAAGGTTGGGCGCGCGCGCCAAGTTCAAATGCAGCGGAAGCTGGCGCAGTAAGCAGCCCGGAGAGTGAGCCAGGTCCCAAAGCCCGCCGCAAGGAAGCAGAAGGATCAGGGGGGTCAGCGTCAGAGGAGAGTAGGAGGGAGGAGACCCCGGGGGGCAGGAGGACCCAGAGACGGAAGGAAAGGCGCAGGAGGTGGAGCAAGGCTAGGGTACTAAGCTGGTGCGCAAGAGGCGGAGACTCAGACGGGTCTTCGCCGGTCTGATGCAGAAGACGTAGGGCTGCACATTGCAGTTCGGAAATGGAACCTGTAACCCAATAAAGACTCTTATAACGTGAACGCTGGCTAGCGTGGTCCTATGTGAGCTGGGACTGGGTAGCAGCCCTGACAGTAAGACCCGTCTCATCAAAGCTTCGGACACCTGAAACCTCGCAGTGGGAGCAGACGCAGCGAGGGGGGGAAGATTGGTGTCTGTGAGCAAGCTCACAAGAGTTAGCAAGATGACGGAAGAACAGAGAATTTCAGCGCTGCAAGAGGCAGTGACCCAGTTGAACGCAGAGGTACGGGCGTCCAGGAAATGGGAAGAGGATGCTGCGGCCGCCTACAGAGACCTCCACGCCAGGTTTGAAGCGTTTACTAAGCACGGGCAACCGGGACCCAGACCGGAGGGCGTGGGGTTAGCACGGAGAGCAGGCGGTCTTGTGCCTCACTTCAATGGGAATTTACAAGAGTACCCCAATTTTCGAGCAGACGTAATGTGCGCACTGCAACTGCTGGCAAAAGACTTTAGAGATGAGGAAGAGAAGGTGGGGTTCATACTGTCCCATTTGCATGGGGATGCCAAAGCCTGGCTGCGCAATTTGTGGAGGGATAAAGATCCGGCGCTTCAGAGTGCAGATGCCTTTATCAAGGCGATGGATGCGTGTTTTTTATCTACCATAGACGTGGATATTGCTCGAAGAGAGATCCATGGACTGAAACAGGGGAGGGCGACTGTACGGCAGTATCACGCCCGCTTTTTTGCGCTGGTCAGTGCCTTGGAATGGGACAGAGATTCACCTCCAGTTCGAGACCTGTTCTGGGAAGGTCTGAGCAGTGCAGTTAAAGACGAAATTGCGAGGGGGGAGAGGCCCCGGAGCACGCAGGAGGTGGTCCAAAGGGCGCTGACTGTGGGGGTGAGACTGGAGGAACGCCCATGGTGCAGGGACGAAGGACGTGGAGGGCGCGAAGCAGCGAGAAGTTTCTCCTTCGTTCCCAGAGAAGCAGCGCGTGCGCAATCAACACCTCCGCCAGGAGGGGGGGTGGAACCTATGGAGGTGGGAGGCGCCAGGGCTCAGTCAGCTACCAGAGCCCCAGCACCAGGAGCAGCCAAGACTAAGCCTCCTAGAGGGAACCGGAAGTGCTACATCTGCGAAAGCCCTCAACACATGGTGAAAGAGTGTCCCCAGAGGAACTCCAAGCACACTGCAGCCTCCGCAACAGTGACTGCAGCGGCACAACGCAGAGAACCACAGCAGGGAAACGACGAGGTCTGGCTGGAGACAGAGGTACTGGGGCCCAGCCAGACGTATCAGTGAAGCAGTCCCCAGAGATCTTGCAGCCCACAGACCCCCTCCCACCCAAACCAGTAGTGCAGCTGACCGCATCACTCCAGCTACCCAATGGCGTCACAGTGGACGTGCCACTTTCTGTAGACTCTGGAAGTAATGCAGACTTTATAGCGCAGGATTTTGTGGAGCAGCACGCTATACAGCTACTGCCTGCCACTCTGCCCCTGCAAGTCGTCACAGTGGATGGCAGAGAGTTGCTGGGGGGGCAGGTGGTGAAGCAGACACCGCCTATGGTGATGCGACTTGGTAACCACAGGGAAGTCATCAGTTTTAATGTCACCAGACTGTCGGACACGCCCATTGTCTTGGGCATGAGTTGGCTGGACAGGCACAGTCCGACGCTGGCTTGGTACCAGCGACAGCTGATCTTCGGTTCTTCTTACTGCGCGGAACACTGCATCCTGCCAAGACAGGAGGGAGAGGAGGAGGAATCGCAGCTGCAGTTGGGAACGTTGCAAGCGGTCCCCCACAAATACGCAGACTTTCTGGAGGTCTTCTGCGAGAAGGAGGCGGACAAGCTACCCCCTCACCGGCCGTATGACTGCAAGATTGACCTCCTACCTGGGGTGACGCTGCCGAAAGGGAAGCTGTATTCCATGTCTGAGGATGAACTACAGGAACTCAAGCAGTTCATAGATCACAATTTGGAGCGCGGTTTCATCCGAGAGTCCAAGGCAGTGGGGGGCAGTCCTGTTTTCTTTGTGAAGAAGAAAGACACGCCCCAAAAAAGGCTCGTGGTGGACTATCGCATCTTAAACAAGATGACCAAGCCCTCTGATTTTCCCATGCCCAGGATCGACGACCTCCTAGCGACGGTGCGCAAGGGACGCGTGTTCACCAAGTTGGACCTGCGAGGGGCGTACAACCTCATCCGCATGCGGGAGGGCGATGAGTGGAAGACAGCCATGTTCACGCCTCTGGGCACCTACGAGTACAGAGTTATGCCGTTTGGATTACAAAATGGTTCCCACTGTTTTCAAGCCTTCATGCATCACGTGTTGGCGGGGCTCCTCTACAAGAAGTGCGTCTGCTTCCTGGATGACATCCTGATTTTCTCTGAATCGCAGCAAGCGCACGACCAAGACGTTCGGGAGGTGCTGAGTAGGTTGAAGCAGCATAGACTGTACGCCAAGCTGGAGAAGTGCCAGTTCGACACGACGGAGGTGGATTTCCTGGGATACAAGTTGTCGGACAAGGGACTAGCCATGGACAGCGCCAAGGTTCGCGCGGTCTTGGATTGGAAGAGCCCGCGCAACCGGAAGGAAGTCCAGAGGTTTGTCGGCTTTGCCAACTTCTATCGTAAATTTATCAAGGGGTTCGCGACCCAGACGGCGGCCATTACGGACACGCTCAGCTCCAAGAAAAAGAGGTTCGTCTGGACGGAGCAGGCGGAGCAGTCCTTTCAAGCGCTCAAGCGCCTCTTCGCGTCGGAAGAGCAACTGCTGCATATCGACCCCAGCAGACCGATGCGGGTGGAAACGGACGCGTCCGACAGAGCCGTGGGAGCTGTCCTGCTGCAGCGGGACCCGCAGGGGGTCTGGAGGCCGGGAGCGTTCTACTCCAGGAAGCTCAGCAAGTCGGAGCAGAACTACACCATCTGGGACAGGGAGTTGCTGGCCATTCATGCAGCGTTCAAGGCGTGGAGGCATTTCCTGATCGGCGCCAAACACACCGTGCAAGTCTGCACGGACCACAAGAATCTGGAGCACTGGCGCACGGCGCAGTTCCTGAACCAGAGGCAGATACGTTGGTCTGAGTTCTTTGCGGACTTCGACTTCCGAATAGAGTATGTCCCAGGCGACACCAACGTCATGGCGGATGCACTGTCCCGAAAACCGCAATACCTCGAAGAGACGACGCCAGTGGCGGCCATGCACATCTTCGCGCCAACAGCGTGGGCGTGCACCTCAGCTGCAGTAGACCTGGATGCAGTGCGGCGTGCGTTGCAGGACGACTCATTCGCGCAAGCGAAGATGGCAGAGGTGCAAAGGGGCACGGCGAAGAGCAACGAGTTCCAGGTACGAGACGGCTTGCTCATACGTAAAGGGGCCATCTACGTGCCGGGAGACGACCTTCGCGCCAAGGTGCTACAACAGTTGCACGACGCACCCACGGCCGGACACTTTGGCATTGAAAAAACGGTGGAATTAGTCGCAAGAGACTTCTGGTGGCCCAGACTGAGAGGGGAAGTCGCGGACTACGTTGCGAGGTGCGACACCTGCCAGAGGGCCAAGCAGGTGCACAAACCGCCGGCGGGACTGTTGGAACCGCTGCAAACACCGTTTGAACCGTGGGAGAGGGTGGCCCTGGACTTTGTCACGGATCTACCCAGCTCGAGAGGCAAGACAGCTGTACTAGTGGTGGTGGACTTGTTCACCAAGATGGCACATTTCATTCCGTGTGCGAAGGTGGCCACGGCGGAACAAACCGCCAAACTGTTCATAGATCACGTGTTCAAAGTGCATGGTCTGCCACGGTCTATACTGTCCGACCGCGGGCGCCAGTTCATCTCAAATTTCTGGCAGAGGCTGATGGGTTTCCTGAACGTCAAAATCAACCTGGCATCAGCGAGACACCCGCAGACCAACGGGCAAGCAGAGAGAGTCAATGCCATCATGCAGCAGTACCTGAGATGCTACGCCAATCAACAGCCTGCGACGTGGGTGGATTACCTGCCGCTCGCCGAGTTCGCCTACAACAACACGAAGCACGTGTCCACAGGAGTGACGCCGTTCTTCGCCAACAACGGGAGACATCCCAGAACCTTCCCGGGACTGGAAAGAGTAGGGGAAGGGGAACCGCAGACGGCGGACGCTTTCGCGTCGGAGCTGCAGGAGATCCACGATCAACTCCGACGACAGCTAGAGCTAGCTAAGCACGCATACAAGGTGCAAGCTGACAAGCACAGGCGGGTTGGCGAAGAGATACGAGTGGGAGACTGGGTCTGGTTGGCAGCCCACGCAGTGCCGACCAGATCGTTAGCCAAGAAGAAGTTGGGGCACAAGCAACTCGGTCCATACCAAGTCGAAGCACAGATCAACCCGGTAGCTTTCAGGCTGGCGCTGCCGGAGGGTTCCAGGATGCATCCGGTGTTCCACAGGTCGGTGCTCACTCCCTACAGGGCACCTCACAGATTCCAGGAGCCAGGAACGGCACCGGGTCTGTTCAGGGAGAGAACAGAGACGGGGGGGTTGACACAGCAGGACCCCATCAACGAAGTCACGGAGATTTTGGACTCCAGATGGGGAGAAGAAGGAGTAGAATATCTCCTAGCCAGAGAGGGCACCCGGGCCAGTGCTAATAGCTGGGTGCCAGACTACGCTTTGGAGGAACCCCTGCTCAAGGACGAGTTTCATGCCCTTTTCCCACACAGACCCATGCCAGCAGGCTTCTTCGACGACTGGTTGTTCACGCCCACACTTTCCTCCAGCACGTTCCATGGATTTGACTCGGACGGGGAGCCCGCACGGGACACACGTTCCCCGGAAGGGCCACCAGCAGGTTCGGCATCGGACACCTCGTATTGGTGGGACAATCGACCGGAGGAGCAATGGCGCCAGAAGTGGCTAAGGATGCCAAGTCGAGTGACGGACGCCAAAGAGACCGACGCAGAGACTGACATGGACGTGTTCGGGGAGGATCTTGGGTTCGAGCACGGCGGCACAGAAATGGAAGCGGAACAGATCAACGTCGATGAACGCGAGGAGGAAGAATCGGAGGTCTTCAGTTGGCGGCCAGCCACGGGGAGAGAACTGTATCCGGCATTCACTCCCGTGACGATGGAGCACCCAGCACCCACACCTGAAAGCGGGGAGGGGGGAAGGGGGGGCTTCGAGGGGGGGGATGGATGTCAGGGGTTCAGGAGCAGAGACGCAGAAAAGGGAGGAGACAGAGAGCGAGGGGGAGGAATACGAAGGAAGGATGAGTGGGGATGATGACCCGAGATCCCCGAGCCTTTCCAGTGAGTCAGAGGATTCCCAGAAAGGAGCCCCAGTGGTCAGAGCAAGGGGGGAACACAGGGGGACACCCCAGGAAGAAGGGGCCAGAGAGGAATCAGAGAGCAGCAGCTGGAGATCGGGACCAACGTGCCCAGCTGGGAGCAGCGGGGAGAAAGGGGACCAGGCATCAGGTTCCGGAGGCTTGCAGCAGGAGGGAGGGCATGAGTCAGGAGTAGTCACGCCCACATCAGGGAGCGAGGAAACGGTTAAGAGGAAAGTAGAAGGTTGGGCGCGCGCACCAAGTTCAAATGCAGCGGAAGCTGGCGCAGTAAGCAGCCCGGAGAGTGAGCCAGGTCCCAAAGCTCGCCGCAAGGAAGCAGAAGGATCAGGGGGGTCAGCGTCAGAGGAGAGTAGGAGGGAGGAGACCCCGGGGGGCAGGAGGACCCAGAGACGGAAGGAAAGGCGCAGGAGGTGGAGCAAGGCTAGGGTACTAAGCTGGTGCGCAAGAGGCGGAGACTCAGACGGGTCTTCGCCGGTCTGACGCAGAAGACGTAGGGCTGCACATTGCAGTTCGGAAATGGAACCTGTAACCCAATAAAGACTCTTATAACGTGAACGCTGGCTAGCGTGGTCCTATGTGAGCTGGGACTGGGTAGCAGCCCTGACAGATACGTTTTGATTTTTCTTTTCTTTAATATTAAATCAAATTTAAGTGTTACATTTAGTTCTCCCCTTCATTGTACATCAATTTCATAGCACACTGAACTGAGATGTAACATAGGGGTGTGCATACCCCCCCCAATGTCCCCAAATTTGGCATGTTGGAATGGCTGTGACCCAGGAGGATCCAGACTTGGCTCAACCTGACCTCACAGTCCATGGTGAGTGGCAGGGCAGGGGGAAATATTCAGAAATCCTATGGATGAGCACTGGGAAATTAAAAAACAACAACCCATAAGTTGTTGTTTCATGTAGGTGCATGAAATCTGGAGTCATGCTTCCATAAGCCTCTTAAGAAGAGTTTGGATTTGATATCCCGCCTTTCACTCCCCTTCAGGAGTCTCAAAGCGGCTAACAATCTCCTTTCCCTTCCTCCCCCACAACAAACACTCTGTGAGGTGAGTGGGGCTGAGAGACTTCAGAGAAGTGTGACTGGCCCAAGGTCACCCAGCAGCTGCATGTGGAGGAGCGGAGACGCGAACCCGGTTACCCAAGGAATGTGACTTGCAAAAATGTTAGAAAATGTTTTTGTTTCTTTTGTTTATTTAAGTCAAAGTAATTAGTATAAACTAATTCAGATGCTATCCGTATTTTTGGCTGTTGTAAATGAAGTATATATATATATATATATATATATATATATATATATATATATATGCAGGTTTTGGTGTCTTCGGGTGTCTTCCCGTGTAAGAGTCGGGGTGTCTGTGCGACGTTTCGACGAGGTCTCACTCGTCATCTTCAGGCTGGTGCTTTCGGCTTCTTGTTACTGGAACAGAGCAGAGTCTGGTGTTTGAGTTCCTATAAATACTGTTGAGGGGTGTGGTGTATAGCCTCCAACGTTCTGGGCAGAGAGGAAGTTCCTAGATTAGTGAGCCTTTTCTTCTTTTGTTCCTTAATTACTTGAGGGATATCTTGGGTGATTTCATGAGTGATATTCTGAATACCACTGGGTGGGTCATTAAGTGTAGATTAGTTGCTAAAGCTTTCGTGTCTTGACCTCTTGAGAACCAGAGGCACACAGAACGCCGTCACCAATCAACCACACCAGACCCAAACCCAGACCCTCTCCACAGACATATTACAGACTCCATCCAGTAGCCAAACTATAGTGGCACCTCCGGATGCTGCACCCCCCTGCAATCCCTACACAGATCTGGCTGGCACAAGGCACAAAACCACAGCTCGCCCCTATACACGAAGCCAAGCCAGAGCACAACTAAATGCAGCACAGCCATCTTCTCAGAAAAACTCTTCACAAGCTCAAGAGGTCAAGACACGAAAGCTTTAGCAACTAATCTACACTTAATGACCCACCCAGTGGTATTCAGAATATCACTCATGAAATCACCCAAGATATCCCTCAAGTAATTAAGGAACAAAAGAAGAAAAGGCTCACTAATCTAGGAACTTCCTCTCTGCCCAGAACGTTGGAGGCTATACACCACACCCCTCAACAGTATTTATAGGAACTCAAACACCAGACTCTGCTCTGTTCCAGTAACAAGAAGCCGAAAGCACCAGCCTGAAGATGACGAGTGAGACCTCGTCGAAACGTCGCACAGACACCCCGACTCTTACACGGGAAGACACCCGAAGACACCAAAACCTGCATTCCTGTACCCGTGAAAATCTACGAAAGCAAATATATATATATATATATATATATATATATATATATATATATATATATATGCAGGTTTTGGTGTCTTCGGGTGTCTTCCCGTGTAAGAGTCGGGGTGTCTGTGCGACGTTTCGACGAGGTCTCACTCGTCATCTTCAGGCTGGTGCTTTCGGCTTCTTGTTACTGGAACAGAGCAGAATCTGGTGTTTGAGTTCCTATAAATACTGTTGAGGGGTGTGGTGTATAGCCTCCAACGTTCTGGGCAGAGAGGAAGTTCCTAGATTAGTGTGCCTCTTCTTCTTTTGTTCCTTAATTACTTGAGGGATATCTTGAGTGATTTCATGAGTGATATTCTGAATACCACTGGGTGGGTCATTAAGTGTAGATTAGTTGCTAAAGCTTTTGTGTCTTGACCTCTTGAGCTTGTGAAGAGTTTTTCTGAGAAGATGGCTGTGCTGCATTTAGTTGTGCTCTGGCTTGGCTTCGTGTATAGGGGCGAGCTGTGGTTTTGTGCCTTGTGCCAGCCAGATCTGTGTAGGGATTGCAGGGGGGTGCAGCATCCGGAGGTGCCACTATAGTTTGGCTACTGGATGGAGTCTGTAATATGTCTGTGGAGAGGGTCTGGGTTTGGGTCTGGTGTGGTTGATTGGTGATGGCGTTCTGTGTGCCTCTGGTTCTGGTGTCGGTTTTTGTGGGGAGGGCTAATTTCCAGATGTCTGGCAGGCGGGACGTGTCGTCACGCTTGTTCATGTTGTGAGGGTGTTTCTCTATCTCGATGGCTTCCATGATTATTCTCTTGTGGTGATGTTCCATGTTAAAGAGCAATTTGGAATCTGCAAAATTAATTTCGTGTCCTGTTTCTTTCATGTGTTGGAAAAGAGAGGAAGTTTTTTCTTCTTTTTTGACGGCATTCTTGTGTTCTGCGATACGTGCATTTATTCGTCTGTTTGTTTGTCCAATGTACGTGGCTGGGCAGACTTTGCAGGGTATTTCATAGACCCCTTGGTTTTCCAGCTGGATTTTGTCTTTTGGGTTTCTGAGGATATTGGCTATTTTTTGGTTGGTGCAGAAGGCTGTTTTGATATTGTGTTTATGGAGGATTTTGCTGATTTTGTCTGTAGTGCCCTTGATATAAGGAAGATGAAGATGACGAGTGAGACCTCGTCGAAACGTCGCACAGACACCCCGACTCTTACACGGGAAGACACCCGAAGACACCAAAACCTGCATTCCTGTACCCGTGAAAATCTACGAAAGCATATATATATATATATATATATATATATATATATATATATATATATATATATATTCCTCTTCAGGTACAGCAAAGAAGAATGGAGACATGGGATGTCTATGTGGTGACCCAAGTATGTATGTTCTCAAAAATGTAAACTGAGGGATTGGAATTGGTTCTTTACTCTAGAAAGAACTGGCACATACAAATTTCTGAAGGGATTTGGTTTGCTCTCGCTTTGTTCACTTGCTGTTAATAGCAAAGCCATATAGAGAACTTTCCTCATCACTGTCCTGTAAGAATGCCCCCCATAGCCATGGGATCGTTATTTTCTTTTTCTACTTCAGGTCCTATGAGTAATGGCTAGTGGCTTCAGCCCAGCAGCCTTGTCTTTGCTTTGTCTTTTAAAAGCTCCGTGTTTTTCACCCCCTTAACTTGAAGAAACTCCCTGTGACAACTTTTAAAAACACTTGATCCATTACATTTTATATAGAGACCTTTTCAGTGCACTCGAGAAGTGTAAGCTTCTCTTCATCTTGTTAAGGAAAATGAGGACTAAAGCAGATTTGAATAGCAATACACATGCCTTGCTTTTAAATCCTTAATTGCTCCTAAATCAGAAATTCCCAAACTGTCTGCTAGGGATGCTAGTGCGCTGCAAGGGAACATATGTGCGTTCCACAAGAAATGAATGAAGAGATAAAGTCTCCTTCCATGGCATATGACTATTGTAACTAAAATGTGTTGTAGCTGCCTGGTCAGAGAGACTTCCGTAGGGGGTCTAAAAAGTTAAAGAAAAAGATGAGATCATTATGTTGAATAGCGCTGGCCTTTCCCTCAACATGATCTTATCAAGTCTGGGAGCAATGGGGCTACCTGAAAGCATCAAATCAAGTTCTAGCTGAACAGGACCTTAAGAAGAAAAAGCTACCTTGGCAAGCAATGTTTTTTACCCACACACAAGTGAGCAGTCTTCCAGGGGGAGTATGTCATTGGTGGGTGTGTTGTTGTTTAGTCGTTTAGTCGTGTCCGACTCTTCGTGACCCCATGGACCAGAGCACGCCAGGCACTCCTGTCTTCCACTGCCTCCCGCAGTTTGGTCAAACTCATGCTGGTAGCTTCGAGAACACTATCCAACCATCTCGCCCTCTGTTGTCCCCTTCTCCTTGTGCCCTCCATCTTTCCCAACGTTAGGGTCTTTTCCAGGGAGTCTTCTTTTCTCATGAGGTGGCCAAAGTATTGGAGCCTCAGCGTCAGGATTTGTCCTTCCAGTGAGCACTCAGGGCTGATTTCCTTAAGAATGGATAGGTTTGATCTTCTTGCAGACCATGGGACTCTCAAGAGTCTCCTCCAGCACCATAGTTCAAAAGCATCAATTCTTCGGCGATCAGCCTTCTTTATGGTCCAGCTTTCACTTTCATACATCACTACTGGGAAAACCATAGCTTTTGCTATACGGACCTTTGTTGGCAAGGTGATTTCTCTACGTTTTAAGATGCTGTCTAGGTTTGTCATTGCTTTTCTCCCAAGAAGCAGGCGTCTTTTATTTTCGTGGCTGCTGTCACTATCTGCAGTGATCATGGAGCCCAAGAAAGTAAAATCTCTCACTGCCTTCATTTCTTCCCCTTCTATTTGCCAGGAGGTGATGGGACCAGTAGCCATGAACTTTGTTTTTTTGATGTTGAGCTTCAGACCATATTTTGCGCTCTCCTCTTTCACCCTCAATAAAAGGTTCTTTAATTCCTCCTCACTTTCTGCCATCAAGGTTGTGTCATCTGGTGGGTGTAGCCAGAAGCAAAAGTGGATGGAGCAAGGAATGTGACTCTTAGCTTTGTACAAGCGGCTACATTCCAGCCTTGCAAAAGCAAGAGATTCACACACACACACACACACACACACACACCCCTCCATACTTCATCCAGACAATCAATTGACACTGGGAGAGTTGGAGGGTCATTTTCCAAGTATAAACACTTGATGGCACAGAGACGAAATGGCGGAGGATGTGGCTTGGGGAGGGGAAATGGCTAGCGTAGAGTCCCAAGATCTGAAAGCTTTGGAGAAAATCAGCTTCAGTAAAATATCTGAAGGAAATTAGGGTAAAATTTATGAAAGTTTTAAAGTTTAGAATAAATTTTGGATTTAATATATGGTATTAAAATGATTTAATAATAGGTATTCTAAATTGAAAATATGGTTAGTGGAAGATACAAAAAACACATGAAACAAGGTAACAATTTGCTGTTTTTTTTATTGTAAAGAATGCAGGGTTTGGAGGATGTGGGGAAGTTCGATGGTTTCTGAAAATTGGGACAAAAAAATGGAAAAATTCTTTCTTTAATCTTCTTTTTTCTTTTGTAAAAATGCTTTTGACGTATATCTGACTATACACCTGTACCTGGAAAAAAGCAATAAAAAATATTATAAAAAAACAAAAGTGGATGGAGCAAGGAATGTGACTCTTAGCTTTGTACAAGCGGCTACATTCCAGCCTTGCAAAAGCAAGAGATTCACACACACACACACACACACACACCCCTCCATACTTCACCCAGACAATCAATTGACACTGGGAGAGTTGGAGGGTCATTTTCCAAGTATAAACACTTGATGGCACAGAGACGGAATGGCAGAGGATGTGGCTTGGGGAGGGGAAATGGCTAGCGTAGAGTCCCAAGATCTGAAAGGAGAGGCTCTGAGGGCTGCATTTAGCCCCAGGGCTTAATGTCCACCACCCCTGAATTACAGCTCCACACACACCCATTATCCAAAACCTTCGAAACCATCTGCAAATGTTAGCCTGAGATGAAGCCACCAGATGGGCAGTAGAACAAGACTAGAGTGTTACACATACGATTGACACACTGCTCTGTAAGCAAGCTTTTAAATGTGCAGGAATGAAAGATTCAGCCAATGTTAATTGGGGAAGGGGAGGGCCTCAGCTACCAGAAATTTGAGGAGCATTGCTCTCTATTATTACAAAACATTATTCCACAGCATTTAACTTTTTTTTTAAGGAGGAAGGAAACATTCTTTTTTAAAAATACACATGAACAATTATCCTGAGAACAATGGAGCTGTTTTTTCAAAAATGTTTTTTTAGTAAAACACATTGCAGTAAGGGGAGAAATTGGGCGGGATGGTAGTAGGGGAAACAACAAATATCTATCCTACACAAATGATAAGATACAAGAAGAACAGTAGGGCAGGAGAGTAAACAACATTTTAACTGATATTCAGCTGCAGTGGCTTTGAAACATATCATTAGTACTCTCTGAGATAAGACTCTTAAAAGTGTGAGAACCATAGTAAAATCTTTTCCAGTCCAGCCAGGCTATGCACACACATAATTCTTTTGTTGCTGCCACCTAGTCACCATTTTTTGTTACATGAATTCTCAGCTTTTATTTGCTAATGCTGGTTTGTCATATTCTGCAGACCTGCTCTCTGTATTTCACAGAACATTTGGCACATGGAGGGATTCTTAGGGCACAGTCAAAATATGTTGATGTATGACATACAGTTATGTTGATATATTACTAGCTTCCCGAAGGCCATTAAAGAGAGACTGAGCCACAGAAAAAGGTATTCTCCCTGGTCCCAACACACAGGCTCATATAGGAGCAGATGGTACTTCAGACTTCTTGCTCCTAAACTATTTAGGGATTTAAAGGTCATTAGCAGTGCAACTGTTTGGACAATGAAGTTACATCCTTCCGATGTGCTGCCCTTGTTACCAATCTGGCTGCCACGTACTAGACTAACTGGTTTCTGAGTACTTTCAAAGGCAGCCTTATGTAGAGCTTATTGCAACAATATAGATGTGATCTAATAAAGGCATGCATCTGCTTTCTCCAGGAAGTGCAATTGGAATCGAGGATCAAGGGCATTCCAGAACAACCTCCAAATTACGTTTACCCATACCCAGTTCATTGCATTGGTTTAGGAGCTCCACAGCCTTTTTGGAATGAAATGGAAAGCAGAGATAGGGTTGGGCATTGTCTATATGTTGATGGGACTGAACTCAAAATGCTCTGATATGTTGCCCAGCAATTTCATGTTGATACTAAGCAGCCAGGGTGACAAAATAGGTCACTGCAGGATCCTACAAGCGAAAGACCTAGGTGTCAAGCAGGGACTCCCTAGCACCATCACCTACAGGAAGAAATGGAGCCACCATAACACCATCCCCAAGCTGTTGATGGACTTGTTCTCAATCAATCTATGTGTGTGTGTGTGTGTGTGTGTGTGTGTGTGTGTCGATTTTTTTTTTTACATGTGATCACTGCTGTTAGTAGTAGTATTTGTAATATATATAAAAATAGCTCTTGTTTGTAATTTCTATGCTGCTCTCATGCTCAAAGAGATGAATAATTTTCCCTGTGGCAGCTGTGGAGGCAAAACAAAGGCCTTGCCCGATAATGAGAAATGCTTCCTTCTGCTGCTATCCTCTTCCTCACAGTTGTGAGGTTTGGGGAAGAAGGCAGGAAGGCAAGCCATTGCAGGGCATTTTGAGGATTGGCTCAGATGTCTTTGGGCCATCTTACAATGTCTCCATTTTTTGGAGCAAGGGCTGCATATACTATTCAAGCTCCTTTGTCTGTTGGGAATTCATATGCCCAGCTCCACATGTTGAAAAGTATTCCAGAGGGGAGTCATACCTGGCTGCTGATGCGCTACACATACATCCTGCCAGCTGTGCATTGGGTCAGCATGTGAAGGAGACCCATGTGTGGACCAATGTGCTCAACCAAATGAAAGAGGAGCCCTGATTGGACCAGGAACTCTCTCTCTCCACTTGGAGTTCTTCATATGATCATTGGTACGTGTGTAGAGCCCCTTTGCACAGAAACCTGAACCTCCACCTATTTGTGTGGAACACACACAAAAGCCAAGCCCCACTTTTAAGGCAACTAGTTAATTCACTTGGTTTCCCCCAAAGGCCTAGCAAAGGATCCATTGTCTCAGCCATGCCCTGAAATCCCAAAGCTTGCCCTTCCATCTACTTCTGCAGATGGAACAGGCAACAGCTTTGGAATGCTATTTGTGAGAAGGAGCTGCCTGCAAGTAGGTTCTAGCTGACATGTCGCATAGGCTTGACAATGGCAAGGAAACAAGGATTCCTTATAAATGCAGGGAGAAAACAACAATGAATCCCAGAGCCGTCCCTCGTAGCCAATGCTATTTTCCTGTGTCCATAATCTTCAACCCACTTATTCCAGACAGTCCCATTTGACTTTAATAGGTCTGTTATGAAGTAAATGAACTGCAGACAATATCCTATATATTACAGGATCATATTGCCAAGTCTCTGGGCTTTGGGACTTGTTGCACTTCACTATATTGTGAATTAATAATGATAGCTCTGTATGCCTAATTTCCATATAACCTGTGTTTGGGGAAGTTAAGAGGGGAATTGAGCAGTGTGTAATATTCAGATTATCATATTAACTAGAATTTGAAGTGCAAAGCTGCATATTTTTGGCTGCAAACATCTTCCAAGACACAGTGGCAAACCTGGATTGATTACTGTTTATAATAGCAATAATCCCCCCAAAATCAGTCATTAGCGCAGCTAACAACTAATTTGTCAGAATTTCAACTGCCCTTGGCTTTGCCTCAAGCTGTTTTCAAGCTCGTCATTAAGTGCTGGTTACAATTGATTTCTTGGGGGGCTATTTAACAGAAATTTGATTTCAGCTCAGCACCTACTGAGCCTAATCACCACTCGGTAAACAAAAATCTCTCTTATCCTAGGTCATATATCTATTATTCTTATTCTCTTTTGGCACATCATTCCATTTTACTGGAACAAGAAAAGGCTCCCTCATCCCTCTGGCTAGACTCTTTATAAGCAGTGAAAGGTCCTGCAAATACTTGTGTGAGCAAATTATTGCCACATGCTGCTTCCCTTACTCCTGCTATGATCATTAAGCATTTGAATGGAGGATAAGGTGCCTCAGCAGACTCAAAATGATAATCCTTCCCCATGCATAGAAAGGGCCTGAAAAATAGCAGGGTGGAGGAAGCCGATCATATGGCACAACTGGAGAAGAGGTGGCCCTCCAGATGTTGCTGGACTCCAACTGCCCTTAGCACCAGACAGCATAAGGATGATACAAGTCAGAGTCTAGCAACATCTGGAGGGAAGCAAGTTCCCTCGACCTGGCATATGGGGAAGAAGTGAGCAAAGGAATGTACTTTCTTGAAGCTACTGTTGCCAAGTGACATGAAAATACCAGACTGATCTGCTCTTGTGGCTTTAACAGCAGCTTGTTCTATAGGTAGATTTTTCAGAGCCGCAAGATAAACATTATCAGCTGCTGCTGCTGCTGCTGCTGCTGCTGCTGCTGCCTTCAGATCAAGCTGCTGTTAATGACACAGGCATGAAGGTTGATAAAAACATTGGTAACTTGAAAATGAAGGCTGGGTGGAGTGAGTTTGATGTCAAGGGGGAGAGAATTATATTGTTAGGAATTTGTGGGCGCCAGACACACATAGTTCCTGGATTTAGTAAGTGTTGGACTTCAATTAATAATTGGTGAGTTAAATAGGAAGTCAGACTCTTAATAGATGGACTCAGCTTCTCGTGTTCAGGAGATCACCTAAGAGATGGGACATTAACAGAGAACAAGGACAGGGAAGATAGGTGATCAGCAAAGCAAAGACTCTGTGCCAGCTGGCAAATGGGTAGAGCCCCCTCCATGAGCTCTGAGATGGTCAACAGAGACAAAGCAAGAGTGGAGAGTTTTGCAGCTGGGGATGATGTGGGCTGGAGGAAAATAGTGGCAGGTTGTAAAATGCGGCAAGCTGGAGAGAGGCTGAGCAATGGCTGGTGTCTTTTTGAATCCTAGGCTGCTGTGGCTATGAGAGAAGCAAGAACCTCTTGGGGCATTAATCCTGTGTGCCCCTCCATCGTAGGCTCCCGTTGTATAGATGTGTAAATAAACCATATATTATAAAGACACCACAGTCTCTGCTGTGTCTCATTTCCAAAGGAAGCACAAACCCTGAGTAATTGCCTGGACTCCATAGAATCCAGCATCACTCGGAGAGTGGGGTGGCATGTAGCAATATTTTCTCTTCCTAAGGAAGATACAGGGAGAAATCAGAGAGCAGAAATGCCATGGTGCACCTGTAGCAGCAAAACCAGACACCTTCATCTGCCCCACCTGAAATAAAACATCTCTCTCCTGTATCATTCTCTACAGACACAGCAGGCAATCAAACTCTCCAACAGTTTAACTTCACTCCTGAAGGCGCACTCTTCCATTGTCTCCCAAGGCAGGCGGATGTCAACAACAACGAAGGTTGAAATGCAGTGTTTAGTGACAGAATTGGTAACATAAAGAGATTCGGGAGTCAGAGAAAGCAGACATAAAGAGAAGTGGAAGACAACAGGGGAATAGAGATAAAGATAAGTAGGAGAATCTCTAAATAAATTTGATATGTTGGAAGCCTGAGGAAGAAGCAGTGCAGAGGAATGAAGTAATCAAAGTGACACTATCAGTATCACATAAAGAAAATGTTCAAACTTTTTGCAGACTCAGAGTACGCTATTGCCCTGGTGTTTTGACAAAGATTACTTGGATGTTGATATTTACAGGACCTGGAGTGAATACAGACGATCATTCATTAAGTGATAATTTATCACAGTGTGCATGTAATCCCCTAGTATTCAAGTTGTCAGGGTCAATTCACACTTGCCTACAGTAACATAAATTGTTTGGGGTTGGTGCTGTGCTAAGCCCCTTTGGAAACCAAAGTATGAAAGAAGCATCCACAGGGCCTAGCATCTTTTTTTAGATGCTTTTTACCTGTGCATCTGCTCCAGTGCATGAACTATTAGTATGCTTGCAAGCTACAGTTGAGGGGGAGAAAAAAACCCCATAGTGTTAGTCTATGCAAAGCAGCTGCCACACTGATAAAAGCTTTTAAATGAAATCCTGGGCCAATGGGAACCTTGCTGCACACATTGTGTTGTTTTTGTGTTAATAGCTTGCAGAATCCAGGATGCCCATAAAGGCAAGATTCACTGTATTTACTATTTACAGAATGAGGAGTTTCTGTTAAAGGAAGCCATAGCTTCTCTATTTCTGAACCATTCCACTGTCTGTCTCATTTAATTTTCTTAAGCACAACCCACTTAAAGTTATAGTGGTTCAAGAAAGGAGATCACGGACTCAGCTACATTTGTAAAGATAAAGCGCTTTATATGCGTTATAACACTATGATGAAAGACAGCAATGTGGAGTCCCGTTTTCTGCCAACAGAACTTCCTTGTAGGAAGTTTACAACGCATTTAACTGAATCGCTTCTTCGATGCATCTAGCTCCAGCCTCCGGCTAAACATCAGAAATAACTTTCTGACGGTAAGAGCAGTTTCACAGTGGAACAAACACCCTCAGGAGGTGGTGGACTCTCCTTCACTGGAGATTCTGAAGCAGAGGTTGGATGGTCATCTGTCCTGGGTGCCTTAGTTGAGATTCCTGCACTGCAGGGGGTTGGACTAGATGACCCTCGGGGTCCCTTGCCACTCTACAATTCTGTGATTCTATTATCTCTCAGACTCCTGATCACATACACTAGGATAGTGAAATTCTCCTCACCATTTTGCAGGATTATATAGACCACCAGCCCTTAAGTAGCTACCCACTTACGACTGAGTTCATGCATCTTCCTTTAACCCTTGTCAAGTGTAATTTTAGTTAGTTTAATTATAACTATTCTCATACTTCTTTATTTTTTTTAAAAAAGGTTGCCCTAAGTTCCTTCCTGGAGTGGGTTGCACAACTGTGAACTTCATTTTACAGGCAAGAGTCTTGCCCTAATAACTACCCACAAGTTGATTTATATGGCTGCTTCAGTTTGGTTGCATTTTGGCTCCTTCAAAATTAATGCAGTTAAATATGCCGGTACCATCCAAAATTTCCCATGTGAAAATAGATATTTGTGTAACTTAGCAACCCTATATTCACACCAAGTTCATGCACCCATTATGCACATTTCTTCCCCACCATTGTCTTCATAGTCATTGGTCCAATCTGGATGCATGCATCTCCCATTGATAACCCATAGTTTACTGGACCAAAAGCACACATTGTGCCTGTTCTCCCATCTTTCTCTTGTGAATTTTTTTTGTCCATTAATGCACTTTTGCATCCAAGTGCAACCGCCCCTCATGCATGGTCTACATCTATATGGGACAGCAGAGGATCTGTTACTGGTAGTCCTATGTAGTAGTAGTAGTAGTAGTAGTAGTAGTAGTAAACATGGCTGCAGGGACCCCACTTGAGATTAAATTAATGTAAGATTTATTTTTTTAATCTATAAATGTAAACATACTTGAAGGAATTGGTTTGGCTTACTATATCCAACTCAGCCATCTTTGTTGCCTTCTTGGAACATACAAGCATATTGTGGTTTCCCAGGCCTCTGCTTCGTAAAGGGGAACTGCCTTTCTTTTCGTCATAAATGTTACAAAGCTGCAAAGAAGTGCAGATACTTCAGAAGATGAATTTGCATAGCCTTAAGAGATACCCATTCTCCTTGATTTAGGCACTAGCTGCAGCTTAATCATTTCCATGCTCATAAGAGGTAAAAAGTCTCTGTCTTTCTTCCCCATCATCCCTTGGCAAAGGAAAAAAAATATTCATCTCTGGGTTATTGTGTTGGAAGATTAAAGCTTAGATCTCAACAGCGGAGTGAAACACTTCACTTCCCATATCAGAGGCCAGTGGAAAGGTAGCAAGAGTTAGGAGTTCCCTATCAAGCATCAAGAAAGCAATAGTCAGATGTCAGACATCAAGAGCCAGCCAGGAAATAAAGCTCTCAAAACTGAAGACAGTTCCATGTGGGGGAAAACTGTTCATTTGACAAAATCCTCATAAAACAAGAGTCTAATGTCACCTTAAAGACTAAGAGATTTTTAAGTGGCATAAGCTTTGATGAAGCATGATGAAGTGGTCACCTAAACAGGTAAGTATATAAATCCCAATCACAGAAGCAGATAAACAGATCACCAGTGATGGATAGATGGTGATGGTCACTTGCACTGTGAGTGGGTCCAGCCAATTCATACAGATTGGACCCTGCATAATTTGGGAAGGGTGTGCGATCCTGGGTTCAACTTCAGGCATTTGAAAAGTTGAAAGAATCTCTCTTTTCAGGGTAGAGAATTACTTCTTTACTTGAGATTGTAGTTATTTATTAATCTAGAACTGAATAATAGAATTGGAAGGGATACCAAGGGTCATCTAGTCCAACCCCCTGCAATCCAGGAATCTCAACTAAAGCATCCATGACAGATGGTCACCCAATCTCTGCTTAAAAACCTCCAGTGAAGGAGAGTCTACCACCTTCCAAGGAAGTACATTCCACTGTTGAACAGGTCAAAAAGTTATTCTTGATGTTATTCAAAATCTCATTTATTGTGAATTGAAGTCATTGGTTTGGGTCGTACCCTCCAGCACAGGAGAAAACAAGCATGCTCCATTCTCCATTTGACAGCCCATCTGAAGATGGCTATCACATCTCCTCTCAGCCTCCTCTTTTCCAGGCTAAACAGACTTAACTCCCTCAACCATTCCTCATAAGGCTTGGTTTCTAGACCCTTTATCATCTTTGTCACCCTCCTCTGCGCATGTTCCAGCTTGTACTAATGGCAAGCAGGTTTCCCCCAGTTGGTTATTCCTGCTTAAGTGTAGAACCTTACATTTGTCCCTACTTAAATTAATTTTAAAATAAAAAAATTCCTTCCAGTAGCACCTTAAAGACCAACTAAATTAGTTCTTGGTATGCGCTTTCGTGTGCATGCACACTTCTTCAGATACACTGAAACAGAAGTTGCCAGATCCTTCTATATAGTGAGAAGGTGGGGAGAGGTATTACTCAGAAGGGTGGTGGGAATGGGAGATAGGCAGATAGCTGAGATGAGCCTGTTGACGACTATAGAAGGATCTGGCAACTTCTGTTTCAGTGTATCTGAAGAAGTGTGCATGCACACGAAAGCTCATACCAAGAACTAACTTAGTTGGTCTTTAAGGTGCTACTGGAAGGAATTTTTTTTTATTTTGACTATGGCAGACCAACATGGCTACCTATCTGTAAATTAATTTTGTTAGCTTGGTCCCAGTTCTCCAATCTGTTAAGATCGTCTTGAATCCTGATTCTGTCTTCTGTGGCATTAACTACTCCTCTTAGCTTGCTATCATCTGCAAATTTGTTGAGCATTCCCTCAATTCCTTCATCCAAGTTGTTAATAAAGACATTGAACAGCAACGAGCCGAGGACAGAACTCTGGGTCACCCCACTTGTCACTTTCCCCCCAGAATGATGAGGAAGCATTAATGAGCATTCTTTGGGTTTGGTCAGTCAACCAGCTACAAATCCACCTATAGGTTACCTTGTCCAGCCCAGATTTTACCACATTGGGGACTGTCAAAAGCCTTGCCGAAATGAAGCTACACTATGCTCACAATATCCCCCTGATGCACCTAGCTTGTAATTTTCTCATTCTCTCCCCTCCCCACACCCCCTCTCTCTATAGGATATTTGTCTGGCAAGACTTGTTCTTCAGAAACCCATGTGAAGTGAAGTTACAGGGAACCAGGCAGAGGGCCTTCTCAGCAGTGGCACCTCGCTGTGGTACGCCCACCGATCACATGTCAAGGAGATAAATAGCTATACAACTTTTAGAAGACATCCAAAGGCAGCCCTATATAGAGAAGTTTTTAATGTTTGATGTTTTATTATGCTTTTATATTTGTTGGAAGCCACCCAGAGTGGCTGGGGCAAACCAGTCAGATGGGCAGGGTTCAAATAATAAAATTACTACTGCTGCTGCTACTACTACTACTATTTGCAGTCTTCGTAATCACAGCATATTTTTTCTAAGTGCTCACAGACTGACCATTTAATTATCTGTTCTATGTCCATTCCTGGTATTGATGGTATTGTATTCCTGGGTGTTCTCCCCACCCCCCCTTTTTTTGAAGATGGGGACAACATTTGTCCACCTCCAGTCTCAGGGACCTCACCTGTTCTCCATGAATTCTCAAAGATTATAGACAGAGGCTCTGAGATTACATCTGCAAGCTCCTTTAGTACTCTTGGATGCAGCTCATCAGGCCCTGGAGATCTGAATTCCTTTGAAGTAGCTAGGTCTTCCCTTCCACCTCTTCCTCTCTTGGGCTGCAGCTCCCTCTTTCCATCATTTATTCTGTTATATTGCTGAACTGGAGCAGAAGGTTATAGAACAGCAGGCAGTAAGTTCTACTTTGTCAATTGAGCAAGGGCAGAAGGTCAGGCTCCTAGAATTATGGCAGGCCAATCTGGGGGCCTCATACTGTCTGTCAATCAGAATGACTGCTATTGTAAATGAAGTTTCCTTTGTGTGCCTAAAAGGAACCTGTAGCACATGCACACGGTGCGAGAGAGCGTGCATGACCTGCGTAGTTCAGTTGGCTTGTTCCGAGCTATGATCTTCCTGGTTCAAGCAACAGCTTCCTTATCACACACTTCAAGATTGCAAGCACGGTCTAAAGACGTTGGAAGTAAGTCCCAGGAACTTTAGCAGAAGTTAGCCTTAGTAAAAAAGAAAAAAAATATCTTATTAAGGATGAGACAGACAATGCAGTATGTTATTGCATTAATGTTTAGAGAATAGATGCTATGGTGCATTGCAAAACAGACTGAAGTAGATGAGCACTGAATTGTTGAAAGCCCATCCTCGGTGTGTACTAATAGTGCCCCAAAGTGCTGGATGAGGAGGCTGGATGCTGGTCACGAGGAAGAGCTTGATTGCTCAGCCATATCTTTGAGTCTCTTGCTGAACCAGGTAGAGGTGAAAGGCACGTATCAGAAAGTCAGGAAGACTGATAGCACAAACTCCCTTCTATCTGCATGCAAAACACTTGACACCTAAACTGATAGAAAACAAAGACTGTTTGCCCAGACTGAGTGCTCCAGCAGGTTTCATTTCCATAGCACATTCAGACAGAAGAAGTGAGATCTAATAGCTCCCAGAGAAATCAGTCCAGGCCATGATAAGAATTCACAGGCACAAACCCAAATAAAAGAAGATTATTAGGTACACTGCAGCAGGCAAACAGCAACGTCTTGGTGTAATCGATACTTGACAAGAGATATGTCACAAATCTCATGTATTGGTCAGACACAGTCCAGGGGTTGTGGGTTCTTCTGGGAGGGGGGATTATTTGTGGGGGTAAAATTGACTGGTTCCTAGACAAGGCACATAAAATGTCACTTTTTATCTTTCTGTTGATATTTTTCTCCAGGAGGGAACAAAACCCTTGCTAGTTGCTTGCCCGAGAGATTTGATCGAAAAGATAGTCACTCCTGATATAAGGTTGAAGGGGGAAAACTGCAATCAAGTGGAAATTTTTGTCAGCGCCTTAATCTCTGATTTGTAGAAGGTTGTGCTTTGGGATATTTGGTATGTCTGAGGAATGCCACCAAAGAGCCCTTCTGTTCTTTAATGGCTGCACTAAATCTTAACAAACGTGAGCATGAAAACTATTGTGCGGCACTTCTGAAGCATATATCAAAGTTATATTTTTCCAAGCTTGGGAAAGCAGTTGAATCATGCATGTTCTTTATGGAGCTCTGATCAGGCTGATAAAGGCAGTTCAGCTTCAATAAATGCTTTTTTAAGTGAATGTTTTGGAAAGCGAAGAGGAAATTCAAAGCTCAGGCTGTTGCCAAACGGCTCCCCTAGCACTTTGATCACCCTGCTACTGACATTTTGTTGAAAATGTCTTGTTTTTATTAAAATGTTGGCATCTCGGGGACAGGGGAAAGTTAACCGGAGTTGCCGAGAATATAATCTATAGTAAAAACTCTGAGTGACACAACTTATTAAGTACTTTGTACACATTTCTTCAAAAGGAAAACTTTTCCCTGTAGGGTCAAACACAGATTTGCACTTCTCTGAAAAAAAGTATATATTGTTAAAAGCAAGACAAGCATAGAAGATAAATCAAACTCAGAGCTCTTTGCCTAGGGCAAAGAAGCCCTGAAGTTGGAAGACTTTGTTACCGACAAAGGGAAGAAAAGGAACCTGCTAATTTAAAAATTAATCAGAAAGGAAACCAATCATGTACTGAATAGAGACTGTATATTGCAGCTCTGCATTTTTTTAAAAAATACCTTTCCATTCCTATTGAAGGACATGAGGAACATGCTGCTAAAGGAAGCCACTTTTCTTTTCCACAGAGCACGAACAAATTCTATCGCCTGAGCCTCCTCCTTCCTGGGTTATCACAGCTTGTTTAACTTTGCAGGCAATTGCCAATTTAGTGTCTGAGCCTGACCTCAGCTGCACAGGCCTAGCCATGTATGTACAAGCACAGCAGGGGAATTTTTTTTTGATAAGGCAAGTGGCAAAGCAGCATCCATGGCTCCAAAGCAATGTCAAACTTCTCTGTATTAAGCTCTCTTAAAATCCTACATTTTACAAAGATCCCAGCATGAAGTGGGTCAGTTCCAAGAAGAAAAAGGGCAGAGTAGGAAAGTATTTGAAATCAGACAAAGAAATCCAGTTGGAAGTTATTTTCCTCTATTAGGGATGAATTAGTAGCCCTATGGAGTCCTTGGTCTGCCTGACACTGATACCTTGCTCATGTTTTTTATGGGGGTAGGTGCCTTCCTTTATCCATGTTGAATCAACATTCTGCCACATCTGACTGCCATGCTGGTGGAGTCTCACTTCCGGGGAACCCATGAACAGAACTCAAAAGTCAGCTTGGGTTGGAGATACTGGGCAGTAGACAACAAAGTAGTTCCACTGGCACAAGGATTTCCATTTGCACTATAGAACCTCCCCACATGCTCCTCTCCCCTTATGTTCCCCAGATCTGCTCTCGAGGGTTGGGCCGATTTGGAAAGGAGAGGGAGGTAAAGTCCTTGTGCTAAGGGTACTACAGTATTTCACTGAATACTACCCACAGATTTGTAAGCAGTTGAGATGCTGCAACCAAACAGTGACATGCTAAATGTACACAATGTTCCTTAACAATCTAATCATACATGGCAAAACTGGAATGGCATGTGTTTAATCTTTTGATCTTCCCAATTCATAATTTGTCCACACAACTTTAAAAAGACTACGCATGTGCCATTATAATGGCTCTGGCCTAATTTCATACATTCCTGGAGAACCATGAGAGGAACATCTCTGAGGCCCAGTCCCACACCCCTCCAATATTGTGTGCAGGGAGGTGTCAGATGAATCTCATCTGTTCTCTGGCTTTCCTCCAAAGAGTGCATGAGGTAAAATCACAAGAGGTAATTGTATTGGGTCAACCACCACTTTGGTGACTTGAACCTCTCAGTGTGTGAACTAGCGCTACTGAAAAGCTTTGTGTTTTAAGATAATTAAACTAATTCTATGATTTGAAACATCTGCCTTTTGAACTAGGCCAATTTGATTCACTCACACATGCAAATTATGGTGGCATGTTGGAGTGAAGGACATAAAGTGATGGTCACAAGGTCACCCAAGAGCCTTCATGGCAGAGAATTGAAATACCTTCTCCCCAGTTCAAGTCTAACATTTGCAACTAAACAACACTTGGGTGTGAAAGAACCCCAAATGGAATTAATTGTGTGTGTGTGTGTGTGTGTGAGAGAGAGAGAGAGAGAGAGAGAATTTGCTTAATCCTCTGTATACAGGAAAATGTATTCTATTAAGCAAAACAAGTAATTGTCAATTCCTGTGTTACTTTTTCAGCTAGCAGTTTGCTTCCCGAACATAATTCATGGGTCACTGAAGTATAGAAATATAAAAAGGCAGTGGAGTGAACACATCCTTATTAAGAAGATAACTTTTCTATGCCACTGCTGGGCTTTTCTTCTTCCTTTAGGAGCCTTATCATGACCATCTATTTTCTCCTTTCAGCGCCTCAGTTGAACAGTCTCTTAATCCTTGTTCACACTTTGTTTTACAGCAGCCCCCCAGAGTGTCTGCAAAAATTAATGTAAGCTCTTTCTGCTGAATTCAAGAAGTTAAATAGAAAAGCAGAAGGCTTTTCAAAAAAATAAAACCAATGAAAAACAAAAAACCCACAACCCTCTTTTTTCTGGTAATTTAATTAGAGATATTATTTAAATGGGAAATGGGGCACACACACAATATTCACTTATGACTTTCAAACAAGCAAGAAGTCTCTGTATGGAGCAAGTCAAGACTTGGTCCAGGTGGTGACCACAGTATAAAATGAAAGGGCTGATCTTTTGGCCTGGCTCACACTATAAAACCAGTTTCTGCATAGGCATCTCCAAGGGTAGTTGCTAATTTGGCAAGTTAGATGGCACTGTGGGGTTACATATCAAAGGGCAGAATCTCACTGTAAGGGCCAATGCTGCAAAATCCTATTTCACATTTTGTTCTGAAAGGCACTGTCATTCCCCCTCCCCGCTGCTCTGAGGGAGCTTACTGAATAATAGGCGAAATGTCAAGAATAATTAAGAAAAACAGTGGTGTTATACCACAGCACACACAAAAAATACACCTTCTTAGCTGTGATGCTTCCTGCACATGCCTTCTCTTCTACTTTTGAACATATTCCCTGTTCTTGCACTATTTTGGACAACTGCTGGAAAAAGGGAAGGATGATTTTAATTTTATATCAAGTCCTCACTTAATTTTGCACTAGAATCTGTGGGAGATGTGCAAATGTTAATTAAGGCCCTTTCTCCTGGAGATGCAGCTGTCCTTTTTTAAGGTAAGCTTGTCACACAAGCAGTTCCATCACTGCTTTCCCTGGGAAAACCCACTTTTCACTTCTGAATCAGAGCAAAGGTCAATCAGGTTTTCTGTAGATTGATGTTTGCTCTGATTCAGCAGTAAAGAGAGGGTTTTCCGGGGTGGGGGTGGGGAATTGTGGGGCAAATGCAAAACTGCTCAGACCTGTGCCTAGGAAGCACAGGACAAGCCAAAAACATTTTGAACCCATGCTTTCTAGGCACGGGGCAAGCAGAAATGTGGGCCAGCCCTGAATGGCTGCAGCATCAAATGATAACTTACAAGTGTACAGTGACATACGCAGGAACATGGCACTAAAGGGAGCTCTTAAATATGTGTGGGGCACAGTATAATGTGGGAAAGTAGCATGCACACCTCTGCAAGTCTTTTATTTCACATGCATATTACATGCCTCTACAGAAGAACTGACATTGCACATATATGTATATTATATGATAATAGAGTGTACCTATAGGTACATCACATAATAATAATAATAATAATAATAATAATAATAATAATAATAATACCTTTATTGTCAATGCACAACCTGTGTACAATGAAATTAACCGAGCCTCCCTCCCCCCCCCCACAAACACTCAATCTCATTGCATTCTGTGTGCTTGTTGCACAACACACCAACCCAGAAAGTCAGTTGCACTATGTTATTTTCCGTTCAGCAGCCTAACAGCCCATGGATAGAAACTGTTTTTTAGCCTGTTGCTACGACTGATTATATTTCTATATCTATATTTCCTGCCCGAGGGTAGAAGATTAAAGAGGTGCTGGCCGAGATGTGAATCGTCCCTGAGAATTTTTCTCGCTCTCCTAAGGCAACGATCCCTTGCAATGTCATCTAATGGGCTCAGGGGACAGCCCATGATATCATGTGCTGTTTCTGTCTGTGGCTGTCAAGCCAACGTACCACACTGTGATACAATATGAGAGGACACTTTCTATTTTGTGGACTGGTAGAAGGAGGTCATCAATTGTTGTTTAACATTGTTCTTTCGCAAGACCCTGAGGAAATGGAGTCTCTGTTGGGCCTTCCTAAACACCTGAGTTATATTGTTTTTCCAAGTGAGGTCACTAAGGTAAACTCCCAGGAATTTAAAGGAAGAGACTCTCTCCACCCCCACCCCCCATATACAACGGGGCTAGTTCCCCTCTCTTCCTCTGAAAGTCCAAAACCATCTCCTTTGTCTTGCTAATATTTAGGTGCAAGTTATTCTCTAAACACCATGTAGATACTTTTTGAACCTCCTCCCTGTAAGCTGATTCATCTCCACCTGTAACTAGACCCATTATGGTAGTATCATCTGCAAACTTAATAATTACAGTGGATGGACCGGATGAAATACAGTCATATGTATTTCCCCCCAGATGCATTGCCTAAATAAAATCCTCTTACATTAACTCTCAATCCACTCATTTCCTCTATGCCAGTAAGTCTCTTTCTCAAGTTCATGTCATGCACATACGCACATTGTCTTCCCAGATCAGCACCTAAACACACACACACAAAGCTACTCCAATAGCTGGAATAAAACATCCGCATATGAGACACATGATGTGGGCATGTCCTGCAAGATCTTCTTTCTGGTCTGAAATTATTGTTTTGTCTTAAATTTGTTCAGAAAGCTATCATTGATATTTGCAGGTGTTCATGCATTTGCTATAGCAACAACTGGAATCTCTAAAAGACATTGCAAAGTGCAGCCTCTGAAATAACCTAATTCTCGGAGCTCACTTTCAGAGACAGGTAAAGGATTTAATAAAACAGCATTCGTCAAGTGTACAATGGCAGTATATCCTCACATCATGTTCAACTGTGCCACTCTAGATTCACACCTGTGTAACTGTGAACCAATCTGTCACTGTGCATTTTCCTCTCACTTAACAACTTCATTATCTCACATACAATGTTATTATCCTGCTCCTCGTGACTGAAGGGGGTGGGTAGGCGGGAACCAGAAGGCCACATATGTGCAAACTGCTGGCATCTGGAAACACAGTTGGTGACAAAGAGTACATTGTAAATCACATTAATATTAGAGAAACAGAGAAATGCAATGACTCACAATTAGCATTAAAAATGAGGGTCATTCAATTTTCTCCGTGTGTGTATGTTTTTTTTAAAAAAAAATCCTCAAGGAATATATTACTACATTTATATGTGAGATTCCTTTTCAGCAGTATAAAGCACAGTCAAACCTTCAAGGAATGGCTAACAGCATTCTGTGATAAGAGGGGACAAAAATGTTTCTGTATAAACTCTCTCCTCCATGAGCATAAACCCTGCAGGATTAGACCAAAGGCCCATCGAGCCTAGAATCCTGTTTCCCACAAGAGGCCAGTCAAATGACTCCAGTGCATGACTGCTATGAAGCATTTTTTTTTTTTTACAATATCCTACCATGCTGTGCATAGGAATGGGCAAATGAGTCTATTTCCAATCTGTAATTGCTCTAGTATGCATTCTCCTGTAAGTCCATATTGTGCTCCTTCTGCTTTCAATTGCATTTTTGCTGATTTTTTAATAAAAGGACCAAAAAATAAATCAATCACATTTAAATACTTAACTTTGTATTTTTAAAATGAATTTTCTTTCAAAACACACATTTCCAAGCATGCATACCCTCCAACATTTATCTGATGCAAACAGGGACATTCTAAAGAAAAGCGGGACATTCTGGGATCAAATCAGAAACCAGGTCGACTTCTATAAATCAGGGACGTCCCTGGAAAAGAAGGACACTTGGAGGGTCTGGTGCGTGTGTGTAAGCCTCTGCATTAGGCTGAGGGACTGCAGCCACATTCAAACTGTACAGTTAAAGTGCTATGATACCACTTTTAAAGAGTCACAGCTGTGGGTAACTAAGTTCCTATCTGCATTTTAGTTTGGGAGCTGTGAACCAGGTCACTGCTTGTTGGAATTCACCAAGATCACCTTCTTCAAGGACCCACACCAGTGACTGAAACCTGCCAGGCCATTCTGGGCGATAGGATGAAATTATTCTGTTTTACCATCCAGTTCAGAGCTAAAATGTTTTTGCTTTCCCGGAAATTGTCCTCTGCAAATATAGACATGAAATATTCTGCAGATAATCTCAGTGCTTGAATATTTTATATATGTATTTGATATCCAATGACACCTGATATTTGACAGCAGCTGATAGCTGACACGTTGCGAGATTTTGTTTTTGTCGGTATCTGACAGCTGACACGGAATTTCTTATCTGACAGTGTTTTGCTAGTGTGCTTGCCGCAGTATTTACTTTCTGAAAGGGAAAGAGCAGTGTTCTGCTTAGGTCAGAAGCACTGCAAGGACAAGGCAGGACCTGTCACTTTTGGGCAGATTTCCAGCCCTGTTTCAGAAATAGGCTGAGAGGTTGCCATAGCCTATGGTGTATGGCACAGGTAGAGTCCTAGAGCCATCGCCATGTTGCAGGCTTGTGGGCATACAAGGGAAGGACTAGCCGTTCCTGTGTATTAGCATAGTCCTCATGCAGCCACTGCTTGTCCTGAAGACCCTCGGGAACCTGAGGATGTCCCCAAGCCCTGCTCAGCCCTTGCTAGGAGACCTCCTCTGTGGTGACGAGAGAACAATGATGTCACCATCCCACTTATGACAGTAGAGGCCTCAGAACAGGAACATGCTACACTCCTGAAGTATGAAGCAGATAGTAGTGTTCTACCAAAACGGAAAATGTGGGATGAATTTGGAGGTTACAGTTCAGTGTAAAATATGTGAGGGATGGTTGCAAAAGGCCAGCAAGATCTTCCAGGTTTGAACATCCATCTTATAGCATTGTACAGGCTAGAGGCAAAATATTTCTCAATGGGTTTGAAATGATAACTGCCCACTGTGAGCAGATGAAGCACTGATTCTTATCTATCTGAAACTTCCCCTACCCCAAGGTCTAGCAATCTAATCATAATGTTACTTCCCTCTTTCCGCTCTGTACCATGACTAATGAGCCAGAATCACTTCTTCCTTTTCACAGCTGTTTTGGGGGGGAAATGCCCCTGAAAAGTAACTGTGCCATGATACCGGTCAGGCATTTGTGTCTTTCATTGCTCCTCAGCAAGCACATCAAATAGTCTGGGGATAAATTATTGCTCTTGTGTAGCACATTCCTTAGTTCGGAGATCTCTAGCAATTCCTCCTGCCGCCTGTTTTTCTCTAGCAGACTGGTGTGAAATCCACGTCTTCAGTCATTTCTCAACAGAAGAGTTTATACAAGGCTTTGAATATTTCACACTCAAGAATCTAAGCAAGAGAAATGGCTGAATAGCAGGGGGCATAAACCAAATTTCTGAGGAGGAACTTAGAAATGTAACCAATCACACAGCTTGCAGTAGAAATAATAACTACTGCAAAATAGACATTGAAATCACACTAGGTAAGTCAGAGAACCCATTTTATCTGGTGACCCCTAACTCCTCCAGGAGAGAAAACAGGGATTTTTCCTTCTGACTAGTTGCTGAGGGTCAAACCAGAGTCAGCTTCTAAACAAAGAAAATAAAAAAGTACTGGTAAAGCCGAAGGGAGAGTTGAAAAGTGCACAAAATTTGCAGGTCTTTAAACACAATTACTAATGCTAAAAATAAGCTATAGACTTGGAATACAACAATATGTGTTCAGTGGCATGAGATTTTCTTTGATTTTGATCTAGTTCAGAACTGTAGTTTGCAATGTATTTTCCAATTACATTTATCTCATGTTTAGAGATGCTGGGATTTGAGAAGAATTTTTAAAAGAAAAGAAATAGAGTCCAGATGGGTGAAGCTTCTGAGTTCTGCTCCTAAAAAGTCTTGGTGGATCTGGCTTTAGGTAATTTTCATAGAAGCATAGATAGGATGAATTTGGTAGAGAGGAAATGCATATATCAGCTTCCGGGACCATTTGATAATCATTCTGTTAAATCTGAGTGACCTCTGTCATTATTATAATTCGCTGGTTCTGCTGTCAGCTGACATAGATCCTTACTTAATGCAAAACTGAGTTGATGAATAAAGGCTGCATCCAATTGCTGTGTGAGCAAAAGACAGCTTGCACAACTGATCTTTCTCTTCCCATCCTCATTGCCCTGAAATCAGGCGGAGAAACCTTGCAAGAGGGGAACTTCCCTCGTTTCCTTTGCCCAGTTTCAAGTGATTCCTAATCTCACAGCAGTCCCACACAACAGCAAAACACACTGTTTGTGATCCTGCCCCCAAATCCCTGGTGTGACTTTTTGGTGGAATGCAGGAGTGGCAGAAGTTGGAGGAGGGGAGCAGGAAGACTGCTGGTGCAAGTTGCTTTCCTCTTATTATTTCTTTATTAGTGTCATATCCTACCCTAGAAGTCCACATGGATTTCTAGTTACAACTAGGAAAACCCACAAGCTGTTCACCTGCCCCTTCAGGGTGAGGGCTGTCCCATCTAGAGCACACCTCCTTCCTAATTTCTGGACCTATGACACCAGTCGCCAGAACCACCGGCTTGCTGGGATTCAGATCAATGGCGCTCATCTAGCCCATTGCTGCTTTGTCCTAGCAGCGGTCCAGCACCTCCACAACCTCTCCTGTTTAAGGCAGAATGGAGAGACAAAACTGGGTGGCATCTGTATATGGATTACACTGTCAGAAAACTTTGGATGACCCTTCCCTGCAGTTCATAGAGATGCTGGATAGCATGGGAACACAATGGAACCCTGTGGAACCTCACAACATGGATGCCATGGGCCAAGTAGTTTTCCCATCACACTCTCTGTGACCTTTGGATACCTAGAAGCCAACCTGGGCTGGGTGAACTGGGACGGTGTGGAGACTTAAAAGACAGAACCTGACAGTTGAACTGTCAGCTAGGGCTGGGTGGTTAAGGATTTGCAAGGCAGGGCAACCTGGATTATTTCCCTGAAGTGAAGGAAAATATCCTAGAAGTGGGTAGGAGTGCTTTACTGCCTTAGTAGGACAAATAGCCTTTCTAGGAGGAATCAGAGAACCACAGACTTGTAGAGTTTGAAGGGACCACAAGGCTCGCCTAGTGCAATATCCTGCTATGCCAGATTCTTTTGTGCAACGTGGGGCTCAGAGTCCCACAACCCTAAGATTAAGAGTCTCATGCTGTACCAACTGAGCTATCTAATCAGTTTAATTAGAAATAGGTTTAAAGTAGAAGTTTTAAGTAAACTTCTTAATTGTTTCTCTAAAGGCATTCTGACTGAAACAAAGTGTTGTGCCTTATCAGAGTAACCATTCAGCTTTAAACCTCATGAAGTGTGTTTAAATAAAATTCCAGTTTTGTTTCTAATGTGCCTCTTCCTTACTTTGGTCGAATAATATGTAGCACCTGTAACGGAGCCAGCCCCACCGTTAATTGTGTTGAGCAATGAATGAATCCAGGAAGGTCAGGATTTCAAACATATTACTGAATAACACTACTGTTTTTTCAAGCTTTGCAAATACAAAACCTAACCTCAGCATATGACAGATAAGGTTAAGCAAAGGATGAATATACATGAATATACAGTAGTAGTGTTATTTTCCCAAGCTTTCATATAAAATGGGAGTAGTTATGTCAAGCAAACGTGAGATCATCATGGCAGAGGTAAAACATAAGGTAAATTTAAAGGACCACTGGATGTTTAAGTCTACAAAAGCACCTTCGGCTCAGTGGCACATGCTTCCATTTCGAGGCTGTATGGAAAAGGTTCATTTTCAGGAAAGATATGGCGCTGCAATGGTGATGCTCTGCCAACATATTGTTGGCATAGTTTATGTTTAAAATATTTGACTTTTCCAAATCACCTTCTGAGCTATTAGTGAAGAGATGGAAGAAACATTTTCAATAAATACCTAAGTTTTAAAGAAGTATTGGATATCCTATCAAGCTGCTTTGTGAGCAAGGGGCAAAACCTTAGCCTCACACTCCAACTGCTTCTCAAACTGACCACCTAGCAAAATGGACAAATTCCCTGTTCATTTTCCTCCATGATCCCCCACTGACCCTTCAACTATTATTTTTGAGGTTGTAAAACGGAAAACACTGATTGCACGTAGTATTTTACACTTGGCCTATATTCAGTCAATCAAAATAGATCACCACACCTTTCTTCTCAACCCCCCTAAAAAAATCCATATGAATCATTTTTTTGTCCTCGCACAAACTATCCCTATTTATAAAGCTACCAATATAGCAACCACATTTTTATAACAGCATCATGCTGTGATGCCTGCTTTCCTGTTAACCATCTTGTGTGTTCCTGCTCTCGAACCAGCATTAGCCAATTTTGTACTCCAGCTCAGTATCATATTTCCCTAAGTGTATTATTACCTTGTATTTATCTAAATTAATTTTGGTGCTCTCAGGGCCCTTTCCGTGAAAGGGTGTAATCAATCAATCAAGTGCCAGCTGTAGTTATCCCACACGTCAAGTCAGATTTCTTTCTACATTTCAGTGTCCACACTGTGAGGGAGTGCATGTGGATTTCTCTCCCCCCCCCCCACTCCGGCACCAGAGTGCCAATTTAACACTTGTTAGTCTCAATGCACAGTGACTGTGAAAATCAAATTCAACATTTTTCTCTCTCCATTGGATAGAGAAAGTGGAGTGAACAGATAAACAACACAGCAACAACAAAAGGAAGGTTTTCAAAAGGCGAAGATATATATTTTAAAAATGAATACCCTGCTTAAACTAGCCCATTGGGCTCTCAAATGGGCTTTACACAACATAAATTCACTTACACAATAAAAACCGCTTGAAAACAATTTCTAAAACTATCTAACACAGAGACCTTAAAACAACTTCCCAAGCCAGCAGCAATTGGTTGATATCAGCTTTATCACTCCCCCTGAGGGGCCAATAGAAATTTTCCATATTTCTGGTTTCAGGCCCTGAGGAACTGTGGAGTCTTTGAGCCAGCTAATCGACAAGGAATTTCCTGCACCTTCCATGAGACTACTCTATATGGCCAGATTCCTGGGAGCTCTTATATAATGTCCAAACTTAGCCAAAGGCAGAGGGAGATTTAAGAGAGCGCGGCCTGTTTGCCTGCACTGAGCATCCAGTCAAGAGGACGCCACCAAGAGGCACTGCAGCAATGATGAATAACAAAAGGCGAGAGGCAGGGAGCTGCTGAACTTTGGTGTCGCACAGGGTGCCACTGAAAGTTTAAAGCCCAATGTCTGCCACTGCCAAAGGGCTTTGGATGAGTTCTCTGAGGCCTCCTCTGAGCCCATCTTCCTGTGGATGGGGCAATTTACCTGAGGAACCCCAGGAGATCAAGAATCAGTGGTTAGAGCACTGGACAAGGAAACTGTCCCCACAGAATTGCTACTCTTTACAAGGCTTTCCTGGTCTGATCGGTGTGCAGGAGCTCAACAGTTTATTCAAAGACAATTGGGCAATAGTGCAGGTGGATGGGCTCAAAATTAATCTCATTAGCACCTGGTTAACCAGAGTTCCAGATCCTTGAGAGTTACCATGGCTTCTTTAAAGCTCTACAGCAAAAGTACCGCCTCTGTTATTCTTATTGCTCCTATTATAATTGCAGCACATTAACGTTATAGTATTACTACTAAAGGATAATTTTTGGGCAAAATCCTAGCATGTGGGAGCTTGATACAAGAGCAGATTACAATACCTATCTTTAGAATTTAGGCAGCAATCGTGTGTGTATTAAAAGGCACCCAGTATTTGTGAAACAGGGGCTGTATGTGTTTAGTGAAAAGCAAGCCCTGTTGAGTGCTATAGGAATTATTGTCTAGTAAAGGTGTATAGAACTGAAGCTGTATTTTATTGATTAGATCATGAGGTGCAGAACCACCTTGTGAATAACTTCATGAGATGAATTATAAATGAGGAACTTTTAAAATGCTGTGCCTCTCCTCATGACGTGGATAAGGAAGGGCCAGCCAAATCCCAAAATGGGAGGAAGTTACCAAAATTAAAGAGGGCAGTTTGAAGTTTCTTCTCTCCTGTTTTCTTTTTTGCTGCTGCCGCCAACCAAGAAATGAGCGACAGCGTTGATGCAAGAGATAAGTTATTTGGGAGACACATTGGTGATTGTTAGCACCCCAGACCCACAACTGACTTCAACTCTTTGTGTTGTCCTCTGCTCTGCTAGAGAAATAATAATAATTTAATGGACTTTGCTGATTTCCTGTAGAAAGTATTAACTTTGCAGGACTGCAGGCAGCAGTAGAAATGGAATAGAAACTTTAACAGGAACATAGAAACTACCTGGGGGGGGGGGCGGCGATGTGTTTTGAGAAGAAATGTGGAATTTTAATGGCTGCTTTGATGATAAAACAAGTTGCTAGATAGCCAAATAAAATGTGCCGAAATTAGGGGATGCGTGGATTTAGGTTGTTTGTGCTTTATGGTTGCATATAGCAGCTCAGATTCTAAACCCATAATGCAATATATTTCCCCCATTAGATTCTTTCTTTGATACTCAGACACTTAAGCACTTTGCGAATCTCTTCCACAATGTGAAGTATTAAGCGAGTTAAAGTGACATTAACGGTTCCTGCTCTACCAGGTTCATAATTGCATTAAGAAAGAGATGTAGGTCTCCGTGACACAACTTGTTGTTCAAAAAGTAATAGTCATCAAGTTATTCTCTTCAGAGTGTTTCCTAATTAAGTCAACTGCCTGGTTTGTTTATCTGAGAAAATAGCACAGGAGCTGAAATCTCCTGGAGAAATTAACATCTAGGTTTTCTGCTGTTTTTAAAGACCCTTCAGCAATTCTGCAGCTTACCTTCCTATACTGTGTGGGTTGTGAGTTTATTTTTTATCCTTGGATTTATTCTATTTTATTTATTGGCTATATTTATTGGCCCTTCACCACAGGGTGAGTTGCAATAAAACCAAACTACAAAACAAGAATGCAGATTACTGTTTTAAAATCAATACCCCAAATTAAAATTGCAGTGTATCAGTCACTATCTGTCAACACAATAATACTTGTTCCTCAAAGGTTTGAATCATAGAATCATAGAGTTGGAAGAGACCACAAGGGCCATCGAGTCCAACCCCCTGCCAAGCAGGAAACACCATCAGAGCACTCCTAGATCCTTTTCACATGTACTGCTCTCAAGCCAGGTGTCACCCATCTTGTATTTGTGCCTCTCATTTTTTTTGCCCAAGTGCAATATTTTACATTTCTCCCTGTTAAAATTCATCTTGTTTGTTTTGGCCCAGTTCTCTAATCTGTCAAGGTCGTTTTGAAGTGTGATTCTGTCCTCTGGGGTGTTAGCCACCCCTCCCAGTTTGGTGTCATCTGCAAATTTGATCAGGATGCCCTTGAGTCCATCATCCAAGTCGTTGATAAAGATGTTGAATAAGACTGGGCCCAAGACAGAACCCTGTGGCACCCCACTAGTCATTCTTCTCCAGGATGAAGAGGAACCATTGAAGAGCACCCTTTGGGTTCGGTTTGAAGAAAAAGGAATATTTTTACCTGACATAGGAATCCACCCAGCATTGAAACCTGCCTAATCTCAAGGGGGAGTGTTCCAGAGCTGAGGGGCCACTACCAAGAAGACCCCTTTTTTGGATTCCACCCACTCAAACCTCTATTAGTAGTTGCACTTTCAACAGAGTCAGTCTA
Source organism: Podarcis vaucheri (assembly GCF_965113315.1). NCBI lineage: Eukaryota > Metazoa > Chordata > Lepidosauria > Squamata > Lacertidae > Podarcis > Podarcis vaucheri. The sequence goes on from NC_138762.1 coordinate 106,617,263, forward strand.
ACACATGGGCAAGACAATATATGGATTGTAGCACAGTCACAAGTTGTTCAGGGCTTTATATGCCAAAGTCAAAACCTTGAATTGAGCTCAGTGATATATAGGCATCTAGTACAGATGCTTCCAAATGGATGTTATATGTTCATGAGTTGCCAATTACCTTAGAACTTTTTCAGTTGCAATCTGCACTAGCTGCAGTTTTTGGACCATCTTTGAGGATAGTCTCATGTAAAGTGTGGTATAGTACTCAATTTATTGGGATGAAGATTATTGTGGTAGGACCAGGGTGTGTTTTTTTTCTAGAAAAGGAGATGCTGGAGCTCACCATTAATTTCTCCTTTGTTTTCTTATAATGGCAATGGCGGCCACCTGAGAGGTGCCGGAACTGAGTTCTGGTGAGTTCTGGCTGAAAAAAGCCCTGGGTATAATGTGAGTTGGTTCCAGCAATATTTTAGAAGTCTATATTAGCAAAATACAAACCCATACTTATATACCTTGCGAGCAGTGGAATGAGCCTACAGCTCATCTTCCATGAACTAGGAAACAACATAGAAATAGGGAACTTGTCGCAGAGTTAGAAATTAAAAAGAGTTAAACTGTGAATAATTTGTGCATCTGTATTTGACTATTTGTTATCCAGACACCCAACCTTCCTACTTTCCTAAGGGGGGGGAAATGTATTCTATTGATATCATTGCTTAGCCTTTGCTTCACCCGGCCCTCACCAATGCCCAGTATCCTACAGCAGGTCAACATCAATTGCCACAGATATGAAATCAAATAATTTGTTAAGCATTTATTTTTAGAGTTGCAAGAAAGTGCCCTTCCTGGTTCCATGCTACATCTTCTACCAAAAGGTAAGAGAAAATTACTCTGCAGATCTCATTCAGTGGAAAAGCTGGGGCAATGAGGCGCCCATATTATTTGGCTTACCAACCGACCCATTGGTATCCCAGGTGAAGAAGAGGAACCTCAGTGATCTGTAGCCTGCAACAGATTATAGGCATTGCCGCATCACCTGCTTGGGGTCTGGAGGGTGGTAGAAACCATCCCCTCCTGAACAGATGCTTGACTCAGCAAAAGCTGGCAGCCATAAGCCTTTGGTGGGTGCTGGCAGATGGATTGGCCGGGCTGGATACTCCTGAATAGCACTGCAAGGGCACTCTGCTGCTTTGAATGCCTATCACTGTATCAGATACAAAGATCATTGGATCATAGAATCATAGAATTGTAGAGATGGAAGGGACCATGAGAGTCATTTCGTCTAACCTCCTGCAGTGCAGGAATTTTTTTGCCCAAGCTGAGCTTCAAACCCACAATTAAGAGTCTCATGGGTGTAGAATGAAGATTCAGAATACACGTCTTCCAGGCTGAACAATACCTTCTACTATTTTAATGTGTCACAGGAAGTATCATTTAAAAAAGTGCTAGGTTCCAGTGAGCAGCCTTTCTATTTTAGCTTCTTCCCACACAAAAAACTATGTTTAAACACATCCAAAAAATTATTTTAGAATCTTTCAGAGGCAAAACACCAAATAAATATATATCTGTTAACTATCTGGAGATGTCTTTAATTATTCCACTATTTCTAATTCCAGCCTCTCACTAGACATTTATTTGATGTTCAAGGGTAACTTGTCATTTGAAATATTCATGAATTAGATATTGTGGAGTCTGCATCAGAGATAATGCAGAATACCTTTTTGGTAGGGGCGGGGAGAGAAGAAGGAAGATTCTCGGGGTAAATATTCTGCTACTGATGTGAATAGTGCAAATCAATTTAATGAGGGGGGAATTAAGAAAACACAAGAGCAAGAGCATCACACCTTGGAAACTTCAATGTACTGTCAACATCGTAGGAACAAGAAATTACCTCAGACTGTTTCTACAAGTTCTCATCATTTGGCATGAAAAGGGGCTTTTATTTGCATGCCTTTTTCATGCAGAATCTTTGTGGCTGAAGAAGTGAAAAAAACGATAGCATTTCTGCGGCTTACAGTGGCCACATAACATCTTAAGAATATAAAAATTGCCTTGCTGGATCAGACAAAAGACCCTAAGGATGGGCAAGTCAGCCTATTTGAATGTCACTTTTGCACATCAATCTGCAATTTAAAAGAAGCCTTGACTTTTTTGCATTTAAATACATAGTTTAAATGCATTTTATTTTAAAATATGAATTTCTAACATTGAGCCAAAACCTGCACGGGAACATCTGGAAAGTGCCATAGCTGGTGGATAACTAATGGGAGAATCCAAACTCTGACAATGCAGTAACATTGCATGGCAGAGCTTCAAAGCCATAGCACCATAGAATTGTAGACTTGGAAAGGTTCCTGGGGTCATCTAGTCCAACCCTCTAAAAGGTAAAGGTACTCCTGACCGCCAGGTCCAGTCACGGGCGACTCTGGGGTTGCACGCTCATCTCACTCTATAGGCCGGGGGAGCCAGCGTTTGTCCGCAGACAGCTTCCAGGTCCTGTGGCCAGCATGACTAAGCTGCTTCTGGCGAACCAGAGCAGCACACAGAAATGCTGTTTACCTTCCCACCGGAGTGGTACCTATTTATCTACTTGCACTTTGACGTGCTTTCGAACTGCTAGGTGGGCAGGAGCAGGGACCGAGCAACGGGAGCTCACCCTGTCACGGGGATTCGAACTGCTGACCTTCTGATCGGCAACTCCTAGGCTCAGTGGTTTAGACCACAGTACCACCTGTGTCCAACCCTCTATGAATCACAGCTAAAGCATCCCTGACAGATGGCCATCCAACCTCTGCTTCAAGACCTCTCCAAGGAAGGAGAGTACACCGCTTTCCATCACCGCATTCACACCAGCACACCAACCAGGGCAGAAAGGGAAGCAGACAATGTTCCTAAATGCCAATCTGCATCTTACTCTCAAGGTACAAATCATGTCACTTCATACTGGAATTTGCAACCATCAGATTCGTCCAGCATCCCTAATCTAGGTCAGTGTTCTGTTTCCAATAGTGGATTGCCAGTTGCTATAGTTAATTAACTGCTTCTTATTTCAATAGAAATCTCAAAGCACGTTACACCTCCAAACAAAAAGGAATCAATGGGAGAAATACAACCTGAATTCCACGTTCAAAACCAAATAATACTAATGTGCTATTGGTGCTGCTAATACTAATATTAATAAGAAGGGGGAACCACATTTTAAGTAATGTAATTAAACAATATTGTTAATAATTGCACAAGTAAGAAACACAAAAGAAAGTCAGATGCAAAGCAAACACTTCAAGATACGACATCAGAATGAAAAATAATGGTAGTATATATCATGAAAAGCTCATGTTACAAAAGGAAACACATATAATGCAGTCATCAAAATCAATCACACTACACAACCCCCACAGTCACTATCACTCAACAATCACACTCTCCTGAAATCCATCACTCCATCCACTCAATTCTCACTTCAATAAAACACTCCAGTGTTCAGCTGGGAAGCTCATGGGCAGAGCTATGCCCTGTTTCCGCATCCAGCAATCAGAGGTACACTCCCTATAATCACAGAAGCTCCATCTGGCTTGTTACAGCTATCCACTGATAGACCAATCTTGCATGACTCTATCAAATCATTTAAGAAACTTTATAAAGTGGCAATCACCGTACCTTTCATTATGCCTTATGTGAACAGATACTTCCTTTTGTCTATTTTGAATATACACCTAATCAACTTCATTGTGAGAAACAGCCCCACAATGAATTACTGGCTAAAAATTGCAGTGACCATTATTGTCTTTACAGTGGAAATGGGGGGGGGGGTATGGATCATGTATGGAAAAATCTTACGGCAGTGATCCAAAGAATTTCACCAGATGTACAGAAGAACATACGTATGTGTGCACTAGGATTTAACCTCCCCATTCCCCTTTCAGGCAGCATCTGCTAAGAATCAGCTGGAGATTATGCAATGTTTCAGGAGTGTTGTGCTTGTTCATGAGGGTAGTTTAGGGACAAAAGGGAAATACAAAATCCCATTGTGTGCATGAAGGTTGCACTGGATTTCCTATTGGAGCCTAAGGATTCAATCCAATACTCTCCAGGCAGTATTTCCCAATGGACACATAGATATGTGTAGCCAATCTCCCATTTATGCATGTTCAACATGTGCCTGACAGCACAAAGGTGCATCATGCCAAACCCAGAAGTGACAAAAAGGGGCAGAATGGAGTGTGGCATGGCAGAATGTGGCGGGTTGTAGTGGAACGGGGCATTTGCAGGCTTTTTCCAATAGTGTTTCAAATATGTGCAATTTCATTGAAGGGCCTTGGAACAGAACCCATAAATGGGGGGTTGCCTGTATAAGTTTGTGCTGAAATTCATATCTGATCATCTACATACATTTCCCAAGGAAAATCTGGAGCTCATCATTAGAACTCTATGATGTCCTGCTTGTGGACATTCCTGGAAAATCCACATGGATGGCCAACATCAACAGATCTTGTACACTTACAGTCCAGTGGTGATGATCTCAAAATGCATTCTTGGTTACGTTGACATCATTGGATGTTTTGAGTCATGAAATCATAGAATCATATAATTTTGGAGCTGGAAGGAACTCCAACGGTCATCTAGCTCAGTGTTTCCCAACCTTGGGCCTCCAGCTGTTTTTGGACTACAACTCCCATCATCCCTAGCTAGCAAGACCAGTGGTCAGGGATGATGGGAATTGTAGTTCAAAAAACAGCTGGAGGCCCAAGGTTGGGAAACACTGATCTAGCTCAATCCCTTGCAATGTAGGAATCACAGCTAGAAAATCCCTGACAGGGGGCCATCCAGCGTCTGTTTAAAAAGCTCCAGTGAAGGAGGTTTATATGAACTACTGAAATAGTGGTTTCCTATGTCAGATCGATTCAAGGGGCACACGACTCCTGTAATGCAGAGCAGATGCGATGCTAAAGGATCATCACTTTCGGGTCTGTTTTAGGGAACAGCATGGGAATGCAAGGGCATCGTTTATCAGAAAAGGGGAGTTTTCCCCAGCCTGTACACATGTGATTATTATTTTCTGGTTAATAATTTATGAAGAAGTTACAATAAATTTTGCCTTTAGAAAACCCCAACACAAAACAAAAAACATTTTAAACTCAAAGATCTCCAAGAAGATACCTTTCCTTGCTGTAAATATTTTCCTGGCCTTTTCACCCATATTTCCTGGCCTTTTCTCCCAATGAAACCTACAATGGTACCCTGGGCAGTTGGCAGTCTGTGTCCCTGCCTCCCAGTCTGATCACAGCAGCTATACTTGGGGATCATGGAAGCTGCAATGAAAGACAAGTCAAAATGTTCTCTTTGAAATAGATTGCTGATCAGTCAGATGCAATCCCTCGAACTCTGCTCTTACTGTGCCCGAAATCATGAATACTGTTGATGAGACGATCAAATTTTAGGAGCAGGAGATTTGTGAATATGAAATACTTTGCAATGAATACTTTGCACTTGAAGAGACTCTTCCTACACACCCATTCAAATCTCTCACTTCTTCAAAATACTAATTAGTTATGTTGATTCTATAAAAGTTGGAAGGATTTCAAGGTCAATGTGCCTTTTGAAGAAACTCAAATTTCTCTTGCTTTTTTGTTGCCATCTACTTTAATGAATCTGAAAGCGTCGGTTTGATTGAAGTTTGTTTATTCAAAAATGTTGAATGGAACACAATTCTCAAGCATAATTTAGATTCTTGGGGTGAAGTAATTAATATCTTATTGTTGTGTTTGTTGGAGTGGATTTCTTGATGTTCCGGTGCCACCTATCCAGCTGAAAAGTATTCCCAAATTGTGCAGTGACCAGAGATTCTAGCGTATTGAATTTATAGATATTCTCAGATGTTCTAGTCTATAAAGCAGTTTGCAGCAACATAATTATGGCAATATCCTTATGAGGCAGTTGTACAAAGTTCATTCAACCCGTTCAGCTCAGACTTTTAATGTGGCAGCATCTACACTTTGGAACTCACTGCCTATCGATATATGGCATGCGCTTTTCATGGTACTCTTTTTGGTACCTGCTAAATCCATTTTTCTTTAGACAAGCCTGTTATGAAAGAATTGCATGTCGAAACCCCAAAGCCACCCCCTCATTGATGAATAAGACACAAGGATGCGGATATTAGGTTAATGGTTATTGGGCAAATTTAGGCCACGACTTTCTTGGTTACAGAATGTGAGTGGTATTGGCGTAGGCATTGGAACTAACCCGACTATATCTGACTGCTGCCCATCATGCAGGGAGTCCTGTAAGGGTCAACCACCGGTAGGGGGAGCCCCATCGATGCAAACCAACTCCAGCTCCCCCTGGGTTCCCGATGGGGTTGTGGCATGGCCCTAGCCCTGCCCCGAGTTTCAGACAAGATCCACACCCCCGGATTCCTTTAATGGAATACCCTTAAGCTTGGAGGAACAGGTAATGGCTACACCTCACCTCCCCCATCATAAGTTCAACCAATGCCTAACTGCCAAACCTTACAAAGTTGTGACGATTGCTACGAGGTAGGTGAAAACCAAATGGCCCATTTGCCAAGTGGAAGAATTCCTACCAGGCCCCTCAACGGCAACCAACCAAGGTCCATAGCAAGGCCAATGTTGAAACTTGAAAATAGGGAAGGAGGGTGGTGTCGGCATGCAGAGGGCCGCGAGGCCAGCTGGCTAGCCCCAGCTGAGCCATTCCCTTCCAGTTTTTCCGCTGTGAAGACCATCAGCCTCTGCCTGATGTAAATCAGTGACCCAGGCTTCAAAGCCAGGGCACACTATCAGCAGATTGAACTGCACACACAGAATAGGTGTGAGGCTTGTGGAAGCATACTACATCTACAGATTTATTAATAATAAATCAGGACAAAGAAACATGTCGTCTCTCTCTCTCATGTCGTCGTCTCAGAGAGAACAGGAAAAGCAAAAGCTATACACAACAGAAGTTCCCAGCAAGCTGTGCTGGAATGTAAACAGACATGGGACACGCAAAAATTCCACACGTCTCCTCCTTAAGGTGGAATAGAAATGTCAACAGGTGGGAGATTGAGGAAGCGAGCCAAGGGGAAGCTCTCCAGCTCGCGCCTCAGTTTAAACGGGTCCCAGCCACACACACCCAGCCAGCAGATTGGCTGGCTGGACAATGATGTGGCCTGGAACCTCCGGGTGATGCGGGACTTCATCCCCTGCCCCCGGAGGGGAGTGGGTGGCCACGCGGTCCACCGCAACTCCTCCCCACTGGGAAGTGGAGCAGATATAAAATAGAATAGAATCTGTTATGTTGCCTGCCCATTGTAACAAGATACAACATATTCTGTCTTGGGCCCGGTCTTATTCAACATCTTTATCAACGACTTGGATGATGGACTCAAGGGCATCCTGATCAAATTTGCAGATAACACCAAACTGGGAGGGGTGGCTAACACCCCAGAGGACAGGATCACACTTCAAAACGACTTTGACAGATTAGAGAACTGGGCCAAAACAAACAAGATGAACGTTAACAGGGAGAAATGTAAAGTATTGCACTTGGGCAAAAAAAAATGAGAGGCACAAATACAAGATGGGTGACACCTGGCTTGAGAGCAGTACATGTGAAAAGGATCTAGGAGTCTTGGTTGACCACAAACTTGACATGAGCCAACAGTGTGACGCGGCAGCTAAAAAAGCCAATGCAATTCTGGGCTGCATCAATAGGAGTATAGCATCTAGATCAAGGGAAGTAATAGTGCCACTGTATTCTGCTCTGGTCAGACCACACCTGGAGTACTGTGTCCAGTTCTGGGCACCACAGTTCAAGAAGGACACTGACAAACTGGAACGTGTCCAGAGGAGGGCAACCAAAATGGTCAAAGGCCTGGAAACGATGCCTTATGAGGAACGGCTAAGGGAGCTGGGCATGTTTAGCCTGGAGAAGAGGAGGTTAAGGGGTGATATGATAGCCATGTTCAAATATATAAAAGGATGTCACATAGAGGAGGGAGAAAGGTTGTTTTCTGCTGCTCCAGAGAAGCAGACACGGAGCAATGGATCCAAACTACAAGAAAGAAGATTCCACCTAAACATTAGGAAGAACTTCCTGACAGTGAGAGCTGTTTGACAGTGGAATTTGCTGCCAAGGAGTGTGGTGGAGTCTCTTACTTTGGAGGTCTTTAAGCAGAGGCTTGACAACCATATGTCAGGCGTGCTCTGATGGTGTTTCCTGCTTGGCAGGGGGTTGGACTCGATGGCCCTTGTGGTCTCTTCCAACTCTATGATTCTATATCAACTTTTAATGTTATTCATTACATTCAAATATGGTAAGTCACCTTTCTTTCATGTTGAAACTCAAGGTAAAGTATGCGGGGTTCCCAGGCAGCTTCCCCTGGACCTAGAGCTTCTTGAAGCAGCCCAGTGCTCCTGCCAGTGCACTTGCAACTCTCCAAACATGCCCCTCCGTCATCTCACCCCTCCATACCAACCCCAACTGCCTGGCAGCATTCCTAACAGATGGCCAGTGAAGTATATTCCCCCTTTGGGAAGTATTGTGCCATTTAATGAATAGAAATAGTCGAATACCATCACCACTTCCAATATTCAAACTGTAGAAACTTCAACACTTTATTCATGGCACAGAATGCTTAAAATAGCCATGGAGGGAGGCAGCCAAGATAAATTCATATTCTTCTGTTGTATTAGCAGTGTTTAAACTTCCAGTTCTTTTGCCACTGGGAGGAAGACCAGAAGCACAACTGTCTTTGTCAAAGCCTTACCTAATATTACCACCGAGTGTGTGTTCTTAACGTATCATGGATAGTAGTTTAAGAGGCACCTGCATCAATCAGTAGGCCTGGACCTAGTTTCCAAAAAGCGTGACCTCAAACTCCCTGAACATCCCTTCTCCTTTCCTCTGCTCTCCAATTGCTTAGTTAAATTGTAAAGGTTTGGAGAATTAAAAATAAAAAGAGAGAAAATAATACATTTGGGTCATGAAGCTTTCTTTGTACCTCACTTCACCCCACATATAGCATTTTCTACTCAAAGAAGAATTTTCCACTTGCTTACCAGCTCCTAGGCAGGAAAAGTGAAGCCCCTCTGAATAAGTCTCCCATAGCAGCAAGTTCTCTTCCTTTTCTAATGTAGTTGCTGTTCTTTTGCAGGTGGCTGTGAATGTGCCAGTTCCTTCTCTGGAGTTTCAGCAGGATGCAAATACTCATCTGGCTAAACAAGAGAGTTGGGCTTCACATCCTAGTAGTAGAAACCCACTGATTTCACTTCAAGGCAGCTGTGGCAGGTAGGAAAGACCTGTGTGGCAAACTGTTCTTTCACTTGCAAGTTCCTTTTTTATTACTTGTAAATAAAAGGCTTGCCAGATGGCTAATTAACAATGTAGGTGCATATTTATAAAAACAGCAAACTCCAAGACTGAAAGTTGAATTATTATTATTTAGTGCAACAACATCTGGATGGTCACAGGTTGCCATGCATGTTATAAGGTGGGGTAGCCAACTTGGTGCCCTGCAGAGGAAGTTGGACCAGTGGTGGACTTGGGTACTGTGGTGCCCTGTGTGAGGCCAAAATTTGCCCCTCTATCCTCACACTGCCTTCTAAAAGGTGGGTAAGGAGGTGCCCAACTTTGGGAAGGAGTTGCAGGGCTCTGGCAGGGTCCTAGAGCCCTTTCACTGCCTTCCTAAAGCTGATACAGCACTAACTAGGCTTTGGAAAGGAGGAGGGAGGACTCTAGGACCCAGTCAGAGCCTCGCACTTCCTTCTGAAAGTCCAGCACCTCCCTTACTGGGCTCAGCGCCTAGTGCATGAACATCACTCACAAAGCCCTAAATCTGCCCCTTGCTGGACTTCATCTCCAGCCAGCATGGCCAAGGGCCAGGGATGATGGGAGCTGGAATCTAGTAACATGTTGAAGACATCACATTGACTAACCCTGTTGGAAGGGTATTTATGAGTCCCAAGTGCAATGAAATGTTGCCCATAAGAGACAGTTCAGAGGAATTGGGAGAACTACGTTTTTACAGTACATTTTTTCAGCATCTCCATGTATCAGTCTGAAGAACGAGCACAATAAAACTAGCAAATGCTGGAACCTGATCACAAGTAGATTTTTTCTTAATGTGTATGCATATTGTTCTTTAAAAAAATCTAAAAATGATTAATGTTAGGGTTGCAGGAATCAGAATACATCATCCCCATATTTGGTGGGGATACCTGTATTTCAAAGACTTTTGGTCTAATATTAGGAATCTAGGCAGAGACATAATTGATATGATATGCAATTCTGTTTGATGCTATAGCTGCCCTTTTCATGGCAATTTAAGAAGGCACTTTTTTAAAAGCTTCATTAAATTGATAGTTATATAGAATAGGTAGCTAATATGTTTGTTTCTGTAAAAATTCTAATTGCCAGCAGTAGGACCAGCAAGGTGGTTTCTTTATTTAACAAACTACTGACTCTGGCATGATCCATTCCTTACCAACAGCAAGAGGTGAGCTATTTCCTTTTGGTTTCCACCCATTCTCCTCCAAGACAGTGCCCAGAGCCTGCATCAGCACCCAGTATCCTTGGACGGTAGTGGGTGAGCCCACTATGGGTGCCTGCCCTAGGCCCCTTTAAGTCTAGCTACCATGTATAGTTTTCCCATAATGCCCTCAGCATAGCTTTGCTCTGGGGCATTGTAGAAATGGAAATAACATATTGACCCAACCACTCAACAACTCCTATGCTGCTGCTGCTGCTGCTGCTGCTGCTGCTGCTGCTGCTGCTGCTGCTGGCAAACATATTATTTCTCTTACATTTTTGTGGGCCTTTAAAATGTGTCCATGATATTTACATCCCACCCTTCATCGCAAGGGCAGTACAAAACAGAAACACACTTCATCTGCTTCACATGATGTGCATACAGCATGGTACCAAAAATAATAATATAATTTTTCAACTTTGTTAGAGACAACAGGCAGCAGACAGATGTTGGCAGCTGATTTTTCAGAAGCATATTAAAAATCACACCATGCTCTGAGGTTATTTCTTTATTTAATATACTGGAAGTATTTTTTTTTTTAATCCTGCTGTTCCTTACCTTCAGGCAGCTCAAGGCAATAAAACCAACAAGAATAAATAGTACAATCTCGTGTGTGCTTGCTCAGAAGTAAATGCCATTCAAGAAAGCTTTCTCCAGAAAAGCATGCAAAGGATTGCAGCCTAAACCACATGATTGTAAACCCAACATATTCATAATAAAATAAGAAAACACAGAAAAAGAAAAAGAAAACGTCACACGCTTAGGAAGTTAACTTTTTATTAGAGAAACAGGATCTGCACAGGGATGCCAGGCCTAATGAGCACAGCAAGTCTTCTTTGGTAGGTGTGTCCCTATGAGGCAGTTGCAGAGACTGAAGGTCTCCACTACCCCACAGATGCCTAAATCCCCTCCACTTCAGGGTTTCCCCCAAGCGATCAGAGACTGCATCTGCTCCCAACCAATCTCCCCTCTGCCCTTTACATGCCTCTTCTGGTTCTGGGAGACTAAGGGGGAGGGGAACTTTATTGCTGAAGGAGGGGTAGACACCTGTGACTCTTCAACAGCCTGACTCTCGGCCTCTCTCTTCCCACCCTCCTGCTTCAGTATCTGCCTCAGATTCCAGACTTCTCTCGGCCACAGACTCTCCCAACTCACTACGCCCTGTTACCCCTTCCAACATCTCCTCTTACCAGTCTTTCCCCTCTTCTCCCTGTGACCACTCATTGTCACCACCATTCCCTGGGCTCTGAGCCTTCTTCCCCTGGGGGCTCCCCACCATTCCTCTGCATCCAACCAGTCCCTGATACTTTATATGTATATGTGATTATGCCTTCAGAGAGTCTTGAAGTTTGGCTTTATAAATTAGACTCCTATCCCTCATATCAATAGCAGTATTTAAACAAGTGTAAACATTATACGAGAAAGAATACTGGTGAAGTGATGACTGGCTGTGAAAGATTTGCCTTTCCTTGGGCTGAATCTTTGTAACGGTGTAAAATGGCTGTGCTTAAATCAGCCGCCCCAATCAGGACCAGGCACTTAAAGCCTTATAACGCACAGTTCCCCTTTGTACAGTGTTTGAGTATCACAGTGTGATTTAGAGCTACCTGAGGAACACTCTGTTTTCCCTTCATCAATAATCTAGCCTCCTTGAAGATGCGAGGATCCAGACAATGTATGCTAATCCAAAGAGGGAAAGTTGTTATTGCTGAGCTAAATGAAGCGTCTCCTCCTATTACCTATTAATATAATACCGGCATAGCCAGAGGTTTATTTTGTCTCTTCCCTCACCCTCCAAATCAATTGCACCATCTCTAAAGGCTAAACATAAAATGAATTTCCATCTGCTTCCTTTATCTACAGCTTTGACCATTGCTGACATGCTGATATCAATTGTCCTCAGACCTCAGTACATTGGTTAAAAGACAGAAAACATATTTCATGTTCATTTAAGTAGTTCTTGGAGTCTTTGGGGGGTTAAAATGATGATGAGACAGTGAAGTGGAAAGGGGGAATAATAGATCTCTGTGGGAAGAAGGTGTGATTATGTTATCACAATCTTTTATTCATCAGAGCATACATTTATTGAAAATTAGAATAAAAGTAGGAAAGGGATTGGTGCAGTGAATTGGTGCACATAAAATAGAAAGGACAGAATGTGCTGCTTTCATTAAAACAGAAGTCTAACTGCAATTATATGCCTTCTCATCTCTCCAGAATCTTGAAATCTATGTCCTTACATTGTGCCTGTCTGGCTTTGGTGGACAATTAGATGTAGGTGAGCTGAATGAAGCTGGATCCAGAAAGGTTCGTGAGATACTTCTTGAAATTGTTGACAGTGAGAGAACTGAGGCATATGTGCCACTCACCCCACATCAGTTCATGACATTTTCAAGATAGAAGTACATGCTTGCGGACATGCATATTTTATTTTTTGAAAAAGCAAATCTTAAAGATGGCCAGCATAAAAACCCTGGACCTAACTGTCTGCAATTTGGCAGGGTTAATATCCTCTTTTTGGACTACCATGGCTCCAAATACGTGCATTTACATGTAAAAACAATGAAGGTTATGGCCATTTTAGTTTCCCAATGTAAGTCAATGCAGGAAGAACACAGCTTTAATTATTGCTATCATTCTTATATGTTGTTATAATCAGTGCTTTTTCTCTGGGAGGACGCAGGGGTACGCATACCCCTAAACATTTTGTGAATCTAAGTTTGGCCTCATTAAAGAGCAGTATTTCAATATGAGTAGGAAAATGAGAATACCCCTAAACATATATTTTTTCCCAGGAAAAAAGCACTGGTTATAATAATTTTCAATTCCCAAAGCACTTCAGATACATGCCCTTGTAATTCTTACAGCAAACTCATTCAGTAGGTCAGTATTACATTGCCTGTATAATATATGCAGGACTGAGAACTGAGAAGCAGTAACTGGATACAGACTGTCTGTTGGGTTCCAACTTGAAGCATAGTTATTTCAGCACTTTACAGCTCTACTAACATATGATCATCACTCAGACTAATCATCTCCAGAAGCTCCTCTCCTGAACCTCTCTCTCTCTCTCTCTCTCTCTCTCTCTCTCACACACACACACACACACGAGTTCTCTGGGGCTGAATATCTCTATCTGGCTTTGGCAGAATGCCAGTAGTACTATATGATCAGCAAGATGCTATCTTCCTGCACGTGCAGGAAATTATAAAAGATTCTTGATCTGCCAGAGGCTTAATGTATAGTTTTCCCAGGAATGTGTAAACAAGCAACATACAAGCTTTTCTCTAGAAAAATTGTTATGTAGAAAGTTGCTTTTTTTCTACAAACAATTGCTGAGGGTGGGGTAGGGGAAATAGAGAACTGTTTCTAACTAACCGGCAAAAATGGTAAGATTTATGGTAATGTGTAATTATTGATTCTTCCCAATTAATCCGCTCACATCGTCAGAATCAAGTATTCACCAAGAATTCTGCAGATCGATCCGTCCCTCTCTTGCCATCTTGTCTGTCAGAACACAGGTGCATCTGTCAGATTCCACCACCAGACCTTTTCAAGTGCTCCGTACCAGAAGTCCCCCAGGATTATTTACATAGCAACTTAAGGGAGAAATTCTGCTAAGTGCTACGGATATCAAGCATATCCCCCCCACGGAGCCATGGGGAATGCAGGGGTGTCCAATGGGAGGTGAGGTGGTGAAAAGCTCCACTGTGCAGGTGGGAGACCTTCTGCTGGCTTCTAGCAGTGGGACTCATTAGTTGACTCAGTCCCTAAATTCCCAAAGTACGGTACCTTAAATCAGTATTGGGTTTTTCCTCATAATCAATCTATGAAGTAGGTTACATTTAACAGTTTTAAAAGTATGTCTGAAAGCTTTTTGGTTTGTTTTTTCAAAAAAAATGGAGATGGGCAGTGGCGTAGCGTGGGGGGTGCAGGGGGGCCCGGCCGCACTGGGCGCAACATCTGGGGGTTAGGGTTAGGGGGCGCAAATCCACAGGTTAGGGGGCGCAAATCCATGGGTTAGGGGGCGCAAATCCACAGGACAGGTTAGGGGGCGCAAATTACTTGCCTTGCCCCGGGTGCTGACAACCCACGCTACGCCACTGGAGATGGGAAGAATCCTGATTTAGCTGGAATTTGCGAGAGTGTCCTAAGATGGGGTCGATCGTGGCAGGGAGTGAGAGTGACCTACCACCATGGCCTGCTGCTATATCCATTGGTTCACCATACCCATCTAGGAAAAGTGAAGCCTGCTCATACATGCTGGGGCTCACAAATACTGCTGCATAGGCTTCCACATGATCAGGAACCCTGATCACACATAGCCGGTCCCAAAGATGACCATACAGATCTGATCTGATTTGATCTTGACAGTGTTAGGGAGTTGCTGGGTTGACTCAGCATCTGGGACATAAGGCCTTCTAGTCATCAATTAACTTTGAAGAAAGCCAGCCAGAAGAAGAACTTTGCACAAGGAATTGTGAATATTCTTCCCATGCTTACAGTTCATAAAAGGCTCACAAAATGGCAGGATGGTGCTCACCCGCTCCCAAGCACGCAGGATCCACCCTGCCCCTCGGAAAGCCTCAGGACGCTGTCAGCAGCAGAAATCTATACTGGACTTTTATGGGACAGGGACTTTTTATGGGACTTACCAACCAGGAATGAAACCAGCTCCTGCCAGATCGACATGTGAGCTCCTTCAACAGTTCTGACAGCTCTGGTTTCAGTATGAATCACCATACTGTGGGGGACAGATTTGATGCTGCCACTGCTGATGAGATGATTCTTTGGTCCATGGACCCAGCTCTTTATGGTGACGTTTTCAATGACCCTGCGCAAGATCAACACCCACAGGCTAAAACTATGCCAGCTGGAGGCAAAGAGGCCTTCCACAGCGAACAGTTGAGAGTGGGGCCCTGTAACTGTGGAAGGCTCTACAGAATCATTGTTTTCTATCTTGACACATGCTTGAAGGAATCTTTGGAAGTGTGGCCCTGCTCTGTAAGCAGGTAACAGGCCTCAAGGCCACTACTGAGACCCTAGTGGGGCTTGTTGAAAACGGCATTTTGATTGTCGCTGACCTTCCCAGTCATGAGAACACAGACTCAGGACCTTTAGGTAATATGTTACATAATATCCAGTTGTGGATGAGCACGCGCTGATAGAGGCATTTGATAACACAGGGCTGCAGAGAACCAAGGACCCAAGAGAAGCCAGGTTCCTTGGAACCAGTAACATCATTGCTTGGAATATTGCCCTGGATGACTCATTTAATACCCTGGACTCATTCAGTGTCTTGGACCTGACCCCCTCTAACCCTGGGCTGATGCTAGTATATGTTAGGAAACATCTTGACAGTATGAGCTGTTGGGCAATGGAACAGACTCCATGACCTCTAGGATTATTTCCAACTCTGACTCGAAAATTCTGTTTTTTTATTATCTGTGGGTAGATACACACCATTTGCCAGACACAGCATACTATGCCATGCAAAGATTTTTCAATCAGGCCACACTTGCTGAACAATTTCATAAAGACATTCTTTCATAACCTGTAGGTGAATGCCATCTGGTCATGGTGTTTGCTCATTTTTATTCCTATTAATCTCTTGACAAGCCATGTCACGTAGACATTAATGACTTTATAATGTCATTCAAGCCTAAACAGTGCTGGGTAGAATTTTGACATGCCTGTTCATTTGACTGGCTTATAGGCAGGTTATTTGCTATCAGCAAATATAGCAGAATGTGATGACTCAAAGAAAGGCAAACTTAAATGAATTGCAGACGACAGAAACTATAACCATGCCATTATTGAAGGAATCATAAAAATACATTATACTACTGCAGGTCACTCCTGTGCTAATATATACTGCCTTAACTATTTATGAGACTCCTTCGGAAACAGTTGGACTGAACATCTTAAAGATGAAACACGCTGTAGGTCAACTAGGTATGGATGGATCCGTCCACTTCCAGTCTGTGTCAGTTTCATATGTGTTCATTCATCTGTCTCTTCCATCCCATTTCTGCATTTCTCTGATTTCCTTTTTAAAAAAAAAAAAATCTGATACAGTACATTAGATTATTCTGTTCTCACAGTAGCCAACCAGATATTTATGGAAAGACCACAAACAGGACACGAGTGCATAGCTCACAAGAGTAGACATTTCTAAATTATTTTATCAAAAAATACACATTTGAGTGAGTTTAAGTTTTCTTTAGGTTTTTTTTTTATTTAAGCTAAGCTCTGCATTGCAAAATTTGTGGAAGCACAAAATCAGAAGGATAATTAGGTTCAAATCCTTCCACTAGTTTGGGTAGTGTACAGTAGATCAGGTAACCTTATTTGATTTTATTTAAATATTTAAGGACTGCACTTTCAAAAAAACCACAGCAAGGTGAAATCTGACACAGAAAAACAACATAACAATAACATCAATAAATACTGGTTGGTAAAAACAAAGGCCTTTCTGAATAGCACCAATTTCAGATGACATCTAAATGTAGGTAGGGATGATTCCTGCCAATCCCCTACTAGCCAGCAGCTCCATCGGATTGGCTCTGCCACAATAAAGGGTGACAAAGCCACCAAAACTGCTCCATCAGAAGATCTGATGCTACTTGCTTCCTGATAGTGGATTTCCAAAACAGCTCCACACACAAATGTATACTAAGTGTTTAAAGCTGATGGATTTAAGTAGGGATGGAAGGCTCTGTCAATTTCAGCTTGCTAAGTTTCTCATTCCCCCGCTCCATCTTAAATTCAGTCCTCTACATTTCTGCAGCAATTTGTGATTTTTTAAATTTTTAACTTTACATCCTCATGAAAATCCTTTAGCATTTTAGTGGTTGTTGCCCCTAATAAACATATTCTTGTATTCAGTTCTGACTAATGTTCAAATTTTTGCAAGCTATTTCTACTTACTATAATGCACTCCTGCATATTTTCACCAATATATTGATTTTTATGCACACTTCTCTCTAACATATGCAGTTTTGTAAACATTGGGTGGAGCACTGCATCACAAAATTCAGACAAGTGTGAATGTCAACAGATGGCTGGGTTTTTTGGGGTTTTTTTGGTTCACATGTTGTTTCAGAAGGTGCAGATTTCAGCTTAAAATGCAATCAGAATTCTGAATCAATTTTATCCTCCATCTCTAGATGTGAGGAATCTTCTTTTTAAGCTTTCACTTCAACCTGGTTCAAAGGCAATACTTTGCTACATAGCAGCAGTTTCTGGAGAAGAATCAAAATGGAAACATTATGGTAGTGAAAATAACATACATAAATGTATTATGCTAGGGAAATGTGCTTTGCAAAAAAAATGTGTCTATATTGCATAAAACTGTGTCTTTTGTATGTAGAAGGTTCGAGGTTCAGTCTCTGTCATCTTCAGGTAGGGCTGGGAGGGACTGCGTCTGAAACCCTCGAGACCTGCTACCAGTCAATTTAGCCAGTACTGAGCTAGATGGTGGCAAATCTTCTGGCATAATGTATTCACGAATATTTCTGCACTTCTAAAATCACATGGCAAGAGTCCCACAAACCATCCTAATGGGGCCGGTAGTTATGGCTGCAGTCTTGACACACACCAAGGAAGTAGGTCCCATTGAGCTCAATGGGGCTTACTTCTGCGTAGACCTGCATAGGTTTGCACTGCACACTGTAGCTATTGTTATGCAAGGTACGATCAGGGGTCCCGCAAATGTGCCTCTGCTTTACCCTTTTATAAATAAAACAACAGTGACGACTTGCTCGGATTTTGGTCTGTTTTCAGCTATCCCGATCTAGGCAAATTCAGCAAGGGACTGAGGGAAGGCAGTTTCTATTGCATTTTGCATGGCAGTCATGTTTTATTAAGAATACGAGAAACAATTTAACTAGCACAAAGCTATGCATCATATGTCACTGGTGTGTGATGGGCATGTTTTGATAACTGTATAGAATTGGTAATGAAGAGGCTTAACCCAAGTGGTTAACCTTAGCAGAAGCTTGCAAAGCCCAAAGCAGTACCAATTAACGGGGCTTAAAAAACATGTTTCAGACATAAAGAGCAAAATAGAGGTTCTTCCATACTTTCCCTGTCATCCTGCTTTTCTGCATTTACATACACAGAGAATCAATCCCACCAGTGGATTTATATTAAGGGAAATGCGCTAATTTAACATTCTGGACTAACTCTAAGATATTGATTTAAGCAAAGCAGTTAGGGCTTCCTTTACGTTGTCTGACTTTATATGAGGTGACTAAGTTAACTGCTTACTGAATTTAATGTTACTCTACCCAATTTATAGAGCTAGTGCAACTATTTAGAAAAATAAATGATCTTAACTTCCTTGGTTTCTTTCTAAAGTTTTGCTTTGAAAGAGTTGTAAATGTCTTTTTCTTTTATAACGTATTAAATGATAATTTTCATTTTAATTTACAAAATATTCCAATCACCATTAGCCAAAAGAGGACAAACATAATACATTTTTTCATCCCCACCTGTAGTAACATATCAGAATCAAAACTGCTCATAACTTATGCTCAATGGCTGTGTTGTTTTTAAAGAAGGAGCTCTCAGTGCGTTGCTTTATTGTTCTTTATTGTGAAGCTGATATAGTAGTATAATGAGTAGCGTGTTTTACTGTGCAATCCTAACCATGCCTACTCAGAAGGAAATCCAATTTAGTTAAACTGGGCTTTCTCCCAGGTAAGTAGGATTAGAACTGTAGCCTTGGTATTTGTTGTGAACCACTTTTGATGCCGTGCCAACAGCAGAGAAAGCAATATATATTGCAAGTGATATATGGCAGCACTGACGGTTGTTAATAAATACTGTGATGGTGTAGGCAAAACATGCAAAGGACAGGATCCCAGAAAAACAGGAAACATGTCCCCAGCAGTTAAAGCACGGGTGAAGAATTGTGGTTCTCCATATGTTGCTGAAGTACAACTTCCAGCATCCCTGACCACTGACTATGCTGGTTGGGGTTGATGGGGGTTCTAGTTCAACAACTTATGGAGAACCACAGGTAGGGATGGACAGACTGGTCTTTTTCTGGTCTGTGTCCATTTTCCATGTGTTCACATTCTGTACTCTGTTCTGTCCCAACTGCTACATTAACTTGTAACTTTAAAAACAAAAAAGGATTCTTTTTGAACGTACCTTTTTGCAAAATAAACATTTTTATGCACTTTACTCAAATACAAATTGCATGCATTTTATCCTGATGCATACAGTTTCATGCACATTTTAAAGTAAAATACACATTTTATACTGATTTTGGTATGTTTCTTCAGCTAAGAACTGTATTGCAAAGTTCAGAGAAATGCAAAAACCAAGGCATAGCTGAGTCCCAATCCACATATTAGTACAGGAAGTGTGAATCAGGGCAGTTTGCTTTAAAATGTGGACCAAATAAAATCCAAATTAAAGCATACCTAGCCAGAGGCTCCTTATCCCCTGTGTTAAACATTATTAAACTACAAGTTAAACAGATGGATAAAAATTGCAGTGCTCAAATATAATTCCGACATCCCCTGTAACATGTTTGCATCTTAAATCAGCAAAAAAGCCACCTAAGTTTGCTTCCAAACACATAGTCACACCAAGTTAAGACAAGCCAAAATCGGAAAGGATTCCTCCCTGAACGAGAACGACTTTGCTCTGCCCTCTTCTCCAGGTGCCCACTGAGTAAATAACAATGGTTGAAGATGAATTTTCTACCCATACAGAAACATCAAATAGCCTGCCCATTCATCATCCAAATGAAATGTATTCAAAGACAAGGACAGCACCCCAGATGCCACCCTGCTCTCCTTTACCCCTTTCCTCGTCTACATTATCCATGGTATATGAAGCAGCAACATGATAACTCTCTTTCCTAACTGTTTCTGTGGGCTGTGATCAATTTTAATCTGGCTCCAGTTCTGTCCTAGGGTGAGATCTACCAAGGTACTTTCAGGGGCAAAGCACACTTTCTTTGACTGTGCAGGTAAGAGTGCTCCAATGTTTCGTTTTTGAATTGAAAACATTCTCAGTGCAGGAGCAGCAAGAGGGAAGCGGGTGCTTAATGATTTCCTTGTGTCCCCCCCCAAGTTGTTTCCCCTGCCCCACAAAATATTCAAGACACATATGTGGCAAAAACAAAATTGGTCCTTGGTACTGGTAAAACATGTCTTCCCTTTTCCTGTTCCTTAAGTTAATTTCAGCCTCACAAGCCTATTTTTCTGTGTGTCAAACTAACAACATTGTAATTTCACCCACTCATTTGTGGGATATGCATTTGGGTTCTGAGTACAAATGTGTACTCTTACAAATTTTAAACATTGGACTCTGTCCCCTTTTCAAAATCCTAGTCATTGACTGTTTGCCTTTCTCCATTTACCTGTCTGCAGCCACCACACACTGTTAAATCAAATATCCATTCATTGGATTAATATTTCTTCTGCATAATGGTGTGAATCCATAGGACTTTTGCCATTTAAAATGAGCCGCTCTCCCTCCTTCCCCTCCCGATATTTGTCCAGCCATCAGAAGTGCACGTCTTTCCTTTCTCTTTCCCAGCGACTTAGCTATTTATCTTTCAATATAGTTGGCACATGGCAGGAAGGATTTTTCTTCTTCTTCTTGGAATGGGGCAATTAATTGAGCTGCTGCTCAGGAGTTCCTGGAACTAAGGTGTTCTGCCCCACTTTATTTCTGTAATTATCATTATTAACCTTTCGGCAACCATTATCTCTAACTTTATGTGATTTTTTAGACATTATACATGTTAAACCAAGCAGTAACACACACTGCATTGTAAAGTATAATGAACTGCTAATTCTATTCCTTTTACTTGTAAGGAATTCTGTTATTGCCATTGGACATATGGATCAACAGCTAATCATTTGTTGTGGAGAAATTTTCCACAGTGCGGTGTTGAGTGTGGGACTAGGATTAGAGAGACCTGGGTTCAAATTTCAACTCAGCCAGGATGATGCTCATTGGGTTGTTGGTCACACTCTCTCAGCTTAGGTTGCCTCAAAGGGTTTTTAAAATTATTATTTAACAGGGGGAAAGAATCACATGGAGCTCCATGGAGAAAAGATAGGATTTTAAGGACTGATAATATCCCATGAGTTAAAACCAGGGCTATGTGCATGCCCCAATTCTGCATAAGTGAAGGCTAATAACACATAAATCCATACCCTCAGGCCACTGAATTCTGCATCTAATACATATTTTTTCCTTTTTATTAAGTACTTATGGAAATAGCAAAAAAGCAGCCCAGAAATGTCCATCTCTCCCTCCATGTTACACTCACATGCACATTTAGGCCACTTTTATCAGAGTGATGAAATACACACATTTTTAAAATAAATCTTATGCATCCTTATGAAGATCCTTATGAAGAATAAAGTATGGTTTGTTTAATATTTCATACCCTTTCGCCTCCTTTCCCCAATTACGCTCACCTCTTCCTTAGCTTTCATATGACAGCTGCTATTTTCCTGGTAATAAATTTGCCCCTTTCCCCACTCTCTCCCTTCCATTGAGCCTAAGGAGTCCTTTATCTGCCTTTTCAGACAGCCATCTTTCTACATCAACTGCAGATATGAATGTTAATGTCATCTTAATACTAAGACAGATGGCTTCAGATAAGAGGGCATCCCTATCTCCAAACTGGTGAAGACACATCATATTCAAACTTATATCCATATTTTTATGTGTAGGTAGATACCCAGACATGCAACACAAATTAAGGCAACTTCCCTGATAGAGGTGGTGGAGCACCTTGTCTTCCTCAAAGGAAAGCAGGCTTCTTGATAACCTTGAAAAAGATGCTTCATTTAAAGCATTGTAGAAAGATGTTCTCTTTGACCGAGCTTTTTAGGTTGACACATACTGAATAGTTCACATAAATAATGTTAAAAGAAAATAAATTCCTGTGACAGCTGATTTTACTGGAGATATACGCTAGCTCACAAACTAGTGAAAAGACTAATCACCCATTCAGAGGAAAGAGAAATCGGTCACAGATGTTTGTCATAATAATTGTTGGCGATTATTGTAATAGGTAATAAGTGTTTTCACTTTGTTTGATGAAAAGCTCTTGCGCGTGACATTAGTGAAGAAGAGTATTGTCTTGCTTTTTTCAAATGGCTGGCTACTTAGACACTGTTCACACATGAATCTGCATCACCTGACTTCCTTATGAACCACACAGGGCTGCACTATACCATTAACCCCTCCAGTTCTTCATTATTTGCCCCAGTGGCTGTCAAACCTTTTCTCCCACAGGCCATCTGAAAATTGCTGAGGCCCTTGGCACACCACTTAGTGTTTTTTTCTGCCTGTGGTGGCAGTTGTATTTATGTTGCTTCTCTTATTTCTCATATATATATATATATATATATACACACACACACACACACACACACACACACACACACACCATGGAATTCAAATGGTAATACAATGAAATGCAGTATCAGAATAGAAGAAGCAATAAAAATACATTCAAAAATCAATATGCATTACAATGGATGTGCATAACCTCCAACACCCCACTGATTAAAATTGGGGCGCTAGTTTTTGGTCCCTAGTTCTTGCGGGAGCCAGCCAATGAGCACAAGACCAAAAAACCCAGCATATTATGGTTGGACCTGCTATTGGTCTTGTCCACTCTATCTGCTGGAGCCTGTCTTCATATGTAGGGGAAGTCCCTAACTCACAGGGTTCGAGACCCATCTGCTACCCTCACCTGGTTTAACCGGCTAGTTGAAGCTGTTCCTGGGGTGTGGCTGCTGCCGCATGCTGACAGCGTCTAGGAGCCACAGGCGAGGGCTGAGCGCAGGGTGAGCACCAAAGGTGGACAAATTACTCCTCCACTAACACCCCCCCCCTAAGCATTCAAGTGAGAGGGAAATAGCATAGCTGGCAGCAGCAATGGCCCAGGTCAGGAGCTGGCCATGGGTCCAGGACCTCAGGACTGCTGCATCTCAGGACAGACATTACTGCACCACCACCACCACCTGGATGTGCAGAAGGGTAGGGCCACTGAGAGATGAGCCAGCCCAAAAGCTTCAAGGGTGCCCTTTTGTGGTGCTCTAGTTGCTGGGAAAAGACAGAAGGAACAAGGCACTATATCCTTTCCCCTCTGGCCACATTATGCTTGCCTGGGGCTCTCTTGCTCCACCTGGGAGAAGCTGCTTCTCATAATAATTAGCTGCAAAGCTGTCAGCACAGGATACAGGGCACAAGGTCACGCCAAGATGTAGGCACACATGTGGCACAGAGGCAGTCAGATGCTGGGGAGGAAGCAGCAAAAGCAGCAGCTGCAAGAAGGAAACCAGCATTCAGCTGCTTGACATTTGGGGCCAAGTTAGTTCCTACATGCAGGTTCATTACTAGATGACTGCAGCATGAAGCAATGACTTCCTTAGGTGAATGAGCCGTCATGAATGGAACAGCACAGATAGAACATTCAATTCAGTTCAAAGACCAGTTCTTGCATGCATCTGCCCACTGATGATCAAGTATAACCAGTAAGAGCATAGTCTTGTTGGGGTCTTGTCATCTGAGCAGCCCAGGACCTCCATACACACTGCCAAGGCCTGAGCCCCAGGGAGGTCACTTCGGTGCTGCTGATGCAGAAATGTGACTTCGCCCCTGGAGTAGCACTCCATTGTCCCTTGAGCTAGATGGATGCCAACAGAGTGTTCAAAAGGGATCTGAGTTTCCACCCAACAAGGAGCTCCAGCCCATCTCTCTGTGGTTGTACTTACACACTGACCTTGCATTTTCATGTATACACTAAAAGGTAAAGGTACCCCTGCCCGTACAGGCCAGTCGTGTCCGACTCTAGGGTTGTGCGCCCATCTCACTTAAGAGGCCAGGGGCCAGCGCTGTCCGGAGACACTTCCGGGTCACGTGGCCAGCGTGATGAAGCTGCTCTGGTGAGCCAGCACCAGCGCAGCACACGGAAACACCGTTTACCTTCCTGCTATAAAGCGGTACCTATTTATCTACTTGCACTTAGGAGTGCTTTCGAACTGCTAGGTGGGCAGGAGCTGGGACCGAAAGACAGGAGCTCACCCCGCCGCGGGGATTCGAACCGCCGACCATACGATCGGCAAGTCCTAGGCACTGAGGTTTTACCCACAGCGCCACCCACATCCCTTATGTATACACTAAAACATCTTAAATGCACACCTGAAACTGTAGTGACTTATGTGGTACACATAGGTGACCCAAAGACAATGTCAAAAAAAATAATATTTTGGTGTAAATTGCACAGTAACTGCATAGCTTATCTTACAGGTAAATTGGGATATTACATACACATTCAGACTAATTACACATGATTACACCAGTATTCCTATTATTCATCTAGGCATGACTTAATTGCCTCTGTACAATTTCTATAGACTTTCATTGCTCCTGCCCCAAACATTCACAATAAGCCTGTCATTCGGAGGATTTATCTAAATCCATGCCACATATTTAATGAGCCTTGCAGTTTCTTTTGTTATTCGTTGAAACCTTCTGATTATCATACATTGTGTGGCTGTGGCAAGTGGGAGCTAGAAGTATTTTTAAAGGGAGATTAATTAAAATAAGCAACTGCTTGGACACTTCTTCACACAAACATCTATGAGCACTGTTGCTGTTTCATTGCGGTACAATCCAGTACTGCTACAGCAGCGTGAATACCAGAACCACTGGGGCAGGGCCAGTAATATAGGTCTTTCCTCTACATATTATTTCCTGTGTCAGCACTCAAGCCCATGTGTAGACTTTAACTGGTAACTTGTAGGGAGGGATTGAGTCTGCACATCAACACTCAATGGACAGAAGCGCAACAAAAGCAGCCATGGCAACGAATAAGTTGCTCTACAGTAATAGCCGAGAGTTTCCTGAGAAGAGAGTTTGATTGTTAAACCACTCTGGGAATTACTGCTCTCTGAAGGGAACAGGGTCTCCTCAGGACTTTCAACACTCTTAAACTCCAGTTCTCAGGATTCTTTGGGGGAAAGTGGTTTAGTGAGCATGACTAATAGCCACCAATAGGCCCACCTTCTACGAATGGGTCTAATCCAGCACACCAGGGGCCTTCTAGATGTTCTAGGCTACAATTCCTATCATCCTTGAACTGTGGGTGGTCTAAAGAATCTGGAAGATGTCAGGTTGGGGAAAACTGGTCTATCATTTAGACTCTAATCTTATGCTTCTCAGGCAGCAGCACTCAGGCCACCTGCCACCTGATTCTGTAAAGTACCAGAGGTTGAAAAAACATTAAGCCTCTGTAACTATCACTACATCTTGTAATAACAAACTCTCCTTGTATGAAGAAGTGAGTGCTTGCTTTTGAGTCTCTACTTACGACCAGTTTCATTGAGTGACCTACAAATAAGATTATTTGGAAAAGAGTCCAAGTACTAAACTGCTTTCTTACCAAATCTCCCGGAAGCCGAAAGCCAGCTATAGTGTCAAAAGCATCCTGCAAAATCTTGATTGAAACAAATCCATTTTCCTCCTCCTGCATAGTATTTGCTGTGAATAAATGCAGCCCACAGTGAGGACGCTAATAAAACTCAAGGTGAGGGGAAAATTCAATCCCAGGGTGAGACCAAGGTCAAAAACATGGTTCAGCATCCTTCCATTTATTTAGGGAGAGATGATTCAAAGTAGACAGGCTTTAAAAAACAACAACACAAAAAACAAACACATTGAAAACCTGGGAGATTTTATAACTACCTTCCTATCTATTACTTCCAGGCATTTTCTTAAGAATTTGCACACACACACACACACACACACACACACACACACACACACCACTGAATGTTCACTACTTTTTAAATCTCATATGATGTTCTGCAACACTATATTAAATAAAAAAGAAGCCCTGTGTTGTTACATAACAATGCTTTGTATTGTTTCGTTGTGTTTTTCATAAAAACAAAAAAATGTTCCACGTTACTGCAGTCAGCATACGAAAGCCTTGTAAAACATTTCAATAGTATTACATCCAGTAATACCTCCGCCAGTGATTACATCCATGCTGTGCACTGCAGGAAAGAGATTGCCTTGCTAAAGAAAGTTACAGCACAATCCTAAGTATGTCTACTCAGAAGGACACTCCCTACCTCAGCAGGCTGCCCACGTCATTCCTTACTGCCCAAGGTGCATTGCTCTCACCCGAAAAGGAGATGCATCACAAAAAAAGATTATACAGATGTGCATAAATTTTGCATGTGATAATTTATTTCTACAGATTTAATTTATAAATAATTGTAACAATTAAAATGGGGGGGAAAACAATATATTTCACCATAGTGGGGATCAGGCATGACCGGGTGACTTATGTCCCTGCTGCATCTACTGTCCTACTGGTGCTTCTCAGGTTTGTTGGCAAATTCAAGGTCTCTGATGCCCTTCTTCTAATTCTTTAAGTTGAGACTGGACTTAAGACTGGGTAGCCCTTCCAATAGCAGATGCCCTCAAATATTTTATTCTTCAAAGAGGGGATTCACCTCTGAAAAGTAACAAACATGGCCACCCCACCAACAGGGGAAACAATGTTCCCCATCTTAAATTTGTGCAGCTGGTTTTTCTTGCCTAAGTGTAGAACCTTGCGTTGCCCCTATTGAAATTCATTTTCTTGGTTTGGGCCCAGTTCTCCCAGTTATCTGTTAAGGTAGATTTGAATCACCATCTTGTGGTGGAGGAGTCTCCTGAAAATCCCCAAAACTGAACTGAAATACCTCAAGTTACTTAGTCTTCATAATTGAGAGTGATTTGTACATCTGAAAAGGGTGTGTGATTAAATGTGAATTCAACCTTTATTCAGGTACACAGCACCCTGAACCCAAACCTCATGTTATGGTGCACATGTGCAGGCTCCCAGACCTCACAGTCACTTTGTTGCTTCCCAGTTCTTTTTGCTGCAGTGGCTTATCTTGTCATCTGAGCCGAGACTTGTGGTCAAGCTCTTCTCACTGACCATGAGCTAGAACTAAGATTACAGTATGACTGGACAAGAATTCAGAAGCCATTATGCTTACCTAACTATTGAGGCAACTATTAAGAGACTCCCAAAGCTTGTATTTCTGAGCCTGGAAGTAAAAGCTTGATAAACATTACTTAAGAGGTATAACATCTGGAATGAGTAGTAGCCACCTCATAATGTTTTATTCTAACCCATTCTACTGGTTGGAGAAAAGAGACAACCTGGAATTCATATGGCTTAAGATAGAAATACTGTTAGGAAAGATATTAAAAAGGGAAATGAAAAGTAAGAGAATAAATAAATGCCTATTGAATTCTACCCCCTTCATGGATCACTGCCTTGCCGTGGTGAAGGGGCTTGAATAACTCAGAGCAGCTATGAACTATGCCGAGCAGGGCACCCAAGATGGACAGGTCATAGTGGAGAGTTTTGACCAAACGTGATCCACCTGGAGCAGGAACCGGCAAGCCACTCCAGTATCCCTGCCAAGAAAACTCCATGGACAAAGACAACAGGCATATAAAAGTTATGACACTGGAAGATGAGCCCCTCAGGTCGGAAGGCGTCCAACATGCTACTGAGGAAGAGCGGAGGACAAGTACAAGTAGCTTCAAGAACACTGTCCAACCATCTCGTCCTCTGTCGTCCCCTTCTCCTTGTGCCCTCCATCTTTCCCAGCATCAGGGTCTTTTCCAGGGAGTCTTCTCTTCGCATCAGGTGGCCAAAGTATTGGAGCCTCAGCTTCACGATCTGTCCTTCCAGTGAGCACTCAGGGCTGATTTCCTTCAGAATGAAGAGGTTTGATCTTCTTGCAGTCCATGGGACTCTCAAGAGTCTCCTCCAGCACCATAATTCAAAAGCATCAATTCTTCGGAGATCAGCCTTCTTTATGGAGCAAATATAATACATTGATTAAAATGTGACTTAAAAACAGCATAAAATACAACATAAAATGCAGCATCAATATCAATAAAATTCAAAAATTCAGGGGTCATTTTGGGAAAGAAAGAAAAAACCAGTCAGTAGACATCAAATGATCACCAGGGCTAACCGGCCAAGTTGGTCCTACCAGGGCAGCAAGGAGACCAGGAAAGAATTTAAATGTGGGGTCCCAGAAAGGGTTTCTTCATAGAAGAGGAAAAGGAGAAGGGAACAGAGGATCAGACTAATTCAAATTGAAGGCAAGGCAGAATAGCTCTGTCTTACAGGTTCCATGGGAGGAGATCAAGTCCTGCAGGGCCCCCGTCTCATGGGAAAGAGCATTCCACCAGGTTGGAGCCGTCACTGAAAAAGCCCTGGCCCTGGTGGAGGATAGTCTGGCTTCCTTAGGGCCCGGGACCTTTAAGCTATTATTATTCATGGACCTTAGGGTGCTCTGCGGGGCAGACCAGATAGGCATCTGGTTCACCACTGTGAGAACAGGAGACTAGACTAGATGGGCCACTGTCCTGTTTGAGGAAGTTCTTCCCATCTTCTTATGCATGTGCTCTGATACTGAGTCACGGCCCTTCCCTTAAAAGGCCTCTCTCATCCCTATGGGCAGGAGCTCCAAAGGGAAGCAAGCACAAGATTAAGAGCACAAAGCAGCTGACCACACGCCACTAAGGAAGCTAAATTAAATGCCATTTAAAATCAATGATGAACATACACAGTTGAATTGGCTATCTGTAAAATTAAAAGAGAAATAGAGAAACCTCTTCTCTCCCTCACTCCCAGTTCCTCACATTTTCCTTCAAAATGAGGGGTGTGAGTAGGAGTTCTTGGATCACAATATATCCACAGAATCTCAAGGGACATAGTCCTACTCCTAAAGTTATTATTATCAACAAAGCTTTGTACAGTCAGCAACTGTTCAAATGTATATTTCCATGTTGCTGTTATGACTTATGTTAAATAATATATGCATAAAACTGACGGAATCTAATTATCTAACCATGTACTAAACATGCATAAAGGCACATGCTTCTTCACCCCCAATGAATTATGTATAACTTTTTTCTTTAAATATACTGGAAAAACAAGCTAGATGTGTTGAATTCTAGTGTATATAGGTTGATCCTATCCAATACAAATCAGTTTTCAGAAATAACACACTATCTATAAAAATAACCAGTCAGCAGCCCCTTGCTGTGAAAGTTATAGGTGATGCATTGTTAAAAGATAACCTATCAAGAAGAGACCGTATCCTATTATTCCAACATACACAAGGTTTCGTATTACTATTGCGGTTTGCAGGTATGGGGGGAGGGGTAGATACAAGGAAAATAATTGCAAATTACATTATTTCACTAGCAAAATAAGGAATGGATGATAAGACACTGCAAACATAAAAATGTAACATAACAACACCCAATTGTGTGTGCTTTGCAGAGTTAATTTCTCTCCCCTCCCCATATTGAATATAGTCACAACATTACAGACATTATCCTGTTTTCACTCTCAAAATGTATGAAATGTCTTTATCCCTAAGACAGGCTCGCCAACCAACCAACAACCATGGATACTGATGCTTCAGCTACTGCTGGTTCAAAACAATTATTGTAAGGTTCAAAGGAGTGGGATAAAAATTACCTATGAATACTGGAGGGTGGTCTTCAAGATGAGGTGGCTGAGAACCTACGTCCCCTCACCCCCATTCTGCCAATAAAAGCAGAGCCTTGCTAGTCCACAGCAACATGGCTGCCTTTCTGGAACAAGCATTGCAAATACTTTGGGGGCAAGGGAGATGAATGTCCTCTTGACAGCAAGGGGTGTTTTTTTGTTTGTATGTAAAGAAGCCTCATTCCGTGCCCAATAATGAGGTGATGCTGGCCCCAATGCCCCTGCCTGCTGCAGTCAAGAAATATTCAGCCTGATTTTATCCCATCAGCATTGTACAGTCTGGTTATTTGCTACTTTCATGGGTCACAAAATGTGCCTTCCTGGGCAAAGAAAGAACCATTGGCTACCCCATCCCAAATCTTAGTCTTTGTTTGCTCCCCAGTTTGCTGGATATACGCCTGACGTACCAGGTCACTGCTTGCACAGGCCTGCTTACACTGAATACAAATCCCTGTGCCCTTCACAACCTATTCACTTGGGCCTAGCTCTCGCAAAAAGCAGGTGAATTGGTAAACCTCTTTCTGGACTTTAGAACTTCAGGCTGCAAGGGGGTGAGGGGCTAGGATCCTCTTCCACATGCAAAACCCCACACAAATGAGAAAACAAGCATATGAGGTACCCTCTTCTGGTATTACCATCAAGCGTGAAGGAAACGAGATGTGGGTGGCACTATGGTGTAAACCACTGAGCCTAGGGCTTGCCGATCTGAAGATCAGCGGTTTGAATCCCTGCGATGGGGTGAGCTCCCATTGCTCGGTCCCAGCTCCTGCCAACCTAGCAGTTGAAAAGCACATCAAAGTGAAAGTAGATAAATAGGTACCACTCTGGCGGGAAGGTAAACAGCATTTCCATGCACAGCTCTGGCTTTGCCATAAGTGGCTTAGTCATGCTGGCCACATGACCCTGAAAAACTGTCTGTGGACAAATGTCGGCTCCCTCGGCCAGTAAAGCGAGATGAGCGCCACAGAGTCTTTCGCAACTGGACTTAACTGTCAGGGGTCCTTTACCTTTTTACCTTTACCTGTGAGGGAAATACATGAGGAGAGGAAGCAGGAGTGAGCATGCTAGCACCATCTACTTTGTCTTGTTTTCTATGATTCACAACTCACTAAGGGCAACTGTGTGAAGCTGGGAGCTTTCACAGATCCAAAAGGTTCACCCACCTCACACAATTTCGCTCCATGAGTTAAGGGTGATGGGAATGATGGTGGAAGGCAGCAGAGACAATAGGGTGCTCATCCTCGCCCCCCACCCACCACCATATTTCCCTTACACTTGATGGCTGGATAGGGCTGGGTGGGGGGAGGCCAAGCTCGATCCCTCCTCCCATGACATGCCGGTTTTCTTTGTGCAAAGATTTATTTAAAGAGGAACGTTCAGCCATATGAACTTCCATCTGAATCTGGAGCACTGACGTTCAGGAACAGTTGTTTTTGTGTGTGAGAGAGAAAGGGAGAACTTGGCTTTTAGCATAAATCTGAAAATAGGGGGTTTTGAAAGCTACAAGTTAGCATTCAGGGTTTCAAGTTTGCTCCCGTAGTATCTAATTAAATATTTGTACTTTTTCCTCAACCAAAATTAGTTTGTTATGTGGGCACACACATCTTATCCCCTCCCTTTCTTATTCTTCTAATTCTGTAATTAGTTATAATCCTCTTTGCCCACCTAATTTGTCCAAATTTTACTTTCAGGCTGCCTGTAGAGAAGTTACATTTGTATCTAATTGTCATTTGAAGGGCAATACTAACTCCCACGCATTCTCTTTCCAGCCTTTTAAGAGGAGGCAAATAATTAGTGGAGGATCACTCCAGGAGGAGGTGGGAAATATCAAATAATGGAGAAACCCAAAAGCAGGGCCAGCCAATGTGCTGCTCTCCTGATGCCATTGGATTTCACCAGGCAGCATGGCCAATGGTCAGGAATGATGGGACTTGTTCACAACAACTGTAGGGGAACTGATAAAAGTGATAAAGCCCCTTCGAGGTCAGAATGGCTACAGAAACTAGTTGAATATTCAGAATTAGCCAAGTTAACTGAAAGAATGGAAGATAAGTTCAAACAAGTATTTATTACAAAATGGGAACCTCTTAAAGCATATCTTAAAAACAACTGTGGAAGTCTAAACTCGGTTGCTGCTCTTGAATAACCTCTGTAGTTAAGAAATAAAGATACAGGAGAAATGGTATTTTACTGTAAAATGAATAGATAGGTTTATGCAAAAAGTTAGTAAACTAGAAATGAAGATGGAGAAGACGGGAAGTCAATGAATTACAAGAAGATTTACTGTCAATTATATAAATTTATCTTTTTTGGTTAATGGTGTAATTTGTAACAAATGACGTAAATACTTTCTTTTTTGCATTTTGTTGGTGCGTAAGCACAAATAAAGCAAACAACAACAACAACTGTAGGGAAGCAACTTGTCTATCCCAAGAAACTGCATTTTTACAACCTCTGCAAATGGAGGGCATGTAGTGAGAAAGCAAAGTGCCGCCTTGGATTTTGAGTGTTCTTGGCTAGCTTTCTAGCTTTAGAGATGTGTAAATCCTGCCCCTTCATATATATATAGCTATAGATATAAATATAAATATTTACACCTTTCAACACTGGGACATTGTACCCTTTGGATAGCTGCCTAGAAAAAAAATGGTTATGAAATTTTCAGAAAGTGGACCTGAGTCATGCACATCACATGCGTAATCTTCCAAACTCCATGTAGTACTTTCTATTCGAAAGCATATTTAGTCTTTACATGTCACTGCATCTTGGTTGTATTGGTGGCTAGGAAAAATAGGTATATAATAGGAGATTTCCTGGATGCCAAGATCCAGGTTTGGGGCAAGTACTCTTTGGTGAGAGAATTCCAGCAGAGATTTAAAATCACAAAATATGCAGCAAAGTAAAGCATGGAAATATAGGCTCTTAGACTTTTAGAATGAGCCCTTCTAAGTTCCTTCCAAAATTCCCCACTTCCTGCAGCATAGAAAAAGACCACATCTTTGGTAAATTGATTTACTTATAGAATATCCAAAGGTCAGATTCATGCGCTTTCCCATACAGCAGTCAGGGAAGGTTGCACAGGCATTAAAACTTGGCTTAGTTACAATGGTGAAATTTCCTCAATTATTATTATGGGAACATAGCAATGGCTTGTAAGAGCCATGCAATCTGAGTTTGGAGTAACCAGCTCAGACCTCTTTACACCCTAAACTTCTCAGATAGGAGAACAAAAGGCTTGACTACTTTCTTCCCAGGGTGACTACCTAGCTGAGCCTGGCAGGTCAGCTTACTCTATAGCAATAACCCCTTCATGCACTAATTAGACTTCAGCATGTTGAGGCTGATTCTCCCGCAGGTTGCAAAATCATTGGTTTCAATTGTGCATCACAGCCCTCATGCTAAAAGGTGGAGAGAAGTGTAAATTAACATACATCTGAATCAATATTGCACATCAGATATTGGACAATTGGCTTCATTCTGTACTGTTTGTACACTGAACCTGCAAACCCAGGAAGGTGTTCCAGGAAGTTTCATATCACTCCACCCACCTTGCTCCTGAGTGTGGAGAGAAAAATCTGACCTTGGATGAGGAGATCTGACCTCTGCAGCTTTTGCCCACTGATGTCAGAGCTTATATCAATTACGGCACAAAAGAGGCATGTTGGGTGGCAATTCTCTAACATTCATGCCTAGAATTGGGGAAAACGGACAACAGCCCTGGAGCTGATATATGTGATTTTCCTGCCATCAGAAACAGCAAGAGGGAAAGGAAACATTTTCCTTTTTTAAAAAAACAAAATGAAAACCTGAGCAGCTCCTTTATTCTCACTGATCAGACAATAGCACCTACAAGCTTGCTGCCTGTGCAGGACACACACCTGTTTATTTTTAAAAGTGGGCATTGAAAGTTATGGCTATCTGTGAGACTGCTACCTTACCTATACAACTATCTATCTCCCTTTTTAATTGTAGCTACTTGCCATTAAAGCTGCCTTAACTTTATGATGTCCCACCAAAGGCAAAACATCCAAGGTATTTCAAGCAAAGCCTAACCATTTTTTTCTATAGTACTAGTTGTCACTGTATTTAATTGAAAGCAAAATGAGGTGTACATTTAGGGGGTCCCTTCCTAGGTGAAACATGTAAGGAAATTCTGAACGAAGCACAAAGAGTTTTAATTAGAGATGCTGTGATAATCCAACATGTTTGATTTCCAAAGCAAATATTAGAAGTCCACTGGTGGGACAATTATCCCAACCCCACATTCTATTTGAATTTCTGTGTAAATGTAAATATGCACTAATTGCAATCTTGTTTAATCTTCCCAGTTTCTGCTGCATTTGAGATTTGTTTCATTCCTGCTTCTAATTCAGAGGCAGAGATTCTGAGCTGTTCCAGAAGTCATGTTTTATAATCCTTCCAATCTTTCTAGAGAAGGGAGGGGGGGTTCTGTCGTGCTGTTATGTATTTATTCATAATATTATTTATCTCCAAATGTCTTTGACTACTTTGTCACTTTATAAAGTAACAACATGAGTCTGGAAATGATACCAAGGAATGACATTAATGGAATAATACTGAGAATTAGACAGACGGTAAATAATAGAGTCTTTATCTTTACACACACACACACACACACACACACACTGACTGATTGCTTCAGATTGGAAAGCAAAGCAGAAGTATTTGAATTTCTCACCCTGACAGAAGCTGCAGCAGGCAGAATTAACATTTTACACTGTTCCCCCCCCTCAAAAAAATAGATAGTACAGTTAAGAACAACACAATGTGTTATGAAGCCCTGGAACATCTTACATGCAGTTTGAACACAAAATATTCTTACATCATTTAAAGTTTGATTACACTCTAAGTGCTGACAAGGTACTGCATTTATGAATAATGCAAAGGAGCTGAAAGAATGCGCTTTTTATATTCCATTCTAGCCTCTGGTTTTTTTTTTTCCCCAAGCCAAAATGATTTAACAATCTAAAATGCATGTCATTGATGGAATATGATTAGAAATACATTGTGCTCTTGACAGATAACAATTATTCCTGGGTGAATATGGAGCTGAAGTCACTGCAGCTACAAAAGCTAAATGTCAGGTAGCTCAGAAGATGAAGACGGTAATCGTTTTGGTAATATATGTAATCACAGCTCTTGGAGAACAATGTTTTGCTATTAATACAAATAATTAGACAGGGACATTAAAATATAGCACTGTAACATTTCTGTTGATCAGTTTAGTAAGCATCAGTAGGAAAGAAGGATCTACTTTAGATATTTAAGGGAAAATGTTGAAAAGAAAGATGCATGAAGTTAAATTAATTCAGAAGGCAATGTTTCTAGAACATTTGAACCTTCTCCCCCAATCACAATAGCTCTGGATTAAAGCTTCGTGACAACTCTGATATTTGTCTGAAATCCTTTCAACGGTGAATCTTGATTTATGAAGAGCCTAACATCTAACCCTTGGGTTGAAAATCTTTTAATCATTTTAAATCATTTGAAAGTCTGCATTGTGGGCAGTTACTTTAGAATTATGGAGCTGAGCTCCAGAGAATACACAAATCTCATACTGACAAGTTACCACATGTTGGGTTCATTGCAAACAATTAAGCCTTTTCATTGCAAAATATTTATGTGCTAAGGGATTATTTGTTTCAAGTAACTTCAACAGTTCCATTAGCTCAGTGTATAACACCACTTTGCTTTTTAAGTGTTTGAAAATCAAATGGTGTTTAAACCTAAGTACTGTGAGGCTACTAAAATACTACTTTTTGAAGTCAACAGAATTTTGAAGAGCCTAAGGGCTGGTGGAGACATCCATGTGCCTCTCTAGTTGTCTACAGTGGTGACTTGCTGTGCAAATCCCACCAGATTTCTAACATGCAGCAAACATTCCATATTGTCACGAGGCCTGTGGAGATGTTATGAAGGGGATGGTCAGATCCTGAGGAGAATTGGGAAGAGTTCAATGAGCTGGATGACCCTGGAGAAAGTCTTAGCAGGTTGGGGAAAGTGTCTGCAGAACCCCAAGAAGTGTCTGGGCCTGGGAAAGGAGGCAGTAACCTGAGTAATGAAGTGCTGGAACTTTATTGAGGGACCCAGCAGAGTGGCCAGATGGGTGGGATATAAATAATAAAATTATTATTAGTGGCAGAGAAGTGTTCCACCCCTGTGACATCAGACACCTCTAGTCAGAGTTGCCTCTGGTGCCTCCTCTTGCCAGTGCAGAATCCTCTCCTTTGGGAGAAGTGACA
The DNA here is from genome assembly GCF_965113315.1 of Podarcis vaucheri. NCBI lineage: Eukaryota > Metazoa > Chordata > Lepidosauria > Squamata > Lacertidae > Podarcis > Podarcis vaucheri. The sequence goes on from NC_138762.1 coordinate 106,653,627, forward strand.
GAGAATAAATAGGAGGCTGGGTTGGTACCTCTGTCTCCCAGAGCATGGAGATGCCAACATTGGCACACACAGACCTCACAAGCCCCGCCTGCTGCTTGCTGAGCTAAGTACTATGCCCTCCCTATCCTTCAAACAGAAAGGACAAGGGGTATGTAGTTTCTTGTGCCTAGCAATGTACCTAATCCTCTTGCACACCTGTTGTGTGCTGTAACCTGTGCCTTGCCTATGTGCCTCTCTGATTTACACATGAAATACTTTGGCCAAAACTGAGCTGTTTTGACATATCTCTTAATGTCAATATAAATACAATGTCTGTCTGGTCAAGTCAGTTCCACATTTAACATGCAGTTGCCAAAACTCAACCGATGTTGTTGTTGTTTAGTCAATTAGTCGTGTCTGACTCTTTGTGACCCCATGGACCAGAGCACGCCAGGCACTCCAGCCTTCCACTACTTCCTGGAATTTCATCAAATTCATGTTGGTCGCTTCTATAACACTGTCCAATCATCTTGTCCTCTGTTGTCCCTTCTCCTTGTGCCCTCAATCTTACCCAACACCAGAGGTTTTTTCCCCCAGGGAGTCTTCTCTTCTCATGAGGTGGCCAAAGTACTGGAGCCTCAGCTTCACGATCTGTCCTTCCAGTGAGCACTCAGGGCTGATTTCCTTCAGAATGGATACATTTGATCTTCTTGCAGTCCATGGGACTCTCAAGAGTCTCCCCCAGCACCATAATTCAAAAGCATCCATTCTTCGGCGATCAGCCTTCTTTATGGTCCAGCTCTCACTTCCATACCGATGCGCTTGTACAAACAAGCATCTACACATGAATGGTGTGTATACAGTATTTATGGTGTATATACCTGTTGCAGGTGGGCCTTAAACACTCAGAGAGTTAGGGACTTCACCTGCATGCAAAGACAGGCTCCAGTGGATTGAGTGTTTCTGCACATGCTGTAAAGGGAACTGAGGAGCACATGAGGCTTGTCAACCTGGGAAGGTAGCCCATCTAGGAGTAGCAGTACCCCCAGAGGCATACTCCATTGTCTCTTGAGAAAGACAATGGTGCCAACAATGCAGCACCTGCTACTTGCATGACCATGGTGACCATTTTAGTCCTATGGATTGCTTCTCGTGAAAAGAAGCATAATGATACATCTGAGCACTTTTTTAATATGGATCAGAAGAAGAAGAAGCCAACAACAGGTCTCTTTAAAACAAAAATGTCATGCAGCCATTACATTACAAGCCAGCCGGACTTTTTAGGTAAATTCTAAAGAAACCTTGGACTATGAAATTATTGCTTATTGTGTGAACATGGAAAATCCATCCATACTGTAATTTTTATGTAAATGACAATGATAATGTATCATTTCGCCCTCTCTAAGCCTATTCATTGTCCTTGCTTGATTACCTTTGTAAGATTGTTCTCTTTTTTGAATAAAACTGAAGTGCCAGGAGCCCTGAATTCATCGCTTTGTCATCAACATTTTATTAATGATTGTTTTATTAATTTATATTCAGATACTCCCACATATATCACTCCGGAGACAATAAGATTATCAGATTTATCCATGGAAGGAAAAAGTAAAGAGACCACAGAGGTGTCTGTAGATGGAGGAAGTGGGCATTCTACTAAGAACAAACAGGGGCAAGTGGAAGAAGAGATGGATGTTGCTGGCCTTCTACTTAGAAACATACTATTCTGTAATTTACAGGTGGCCACCATTTCATGAGGGGGTTCTGTTCCCGGACCCCATGTGTGTCAGCACAGCATGTTTAAGCATCCCCCTCCCCTCTATGTCCCTCCACCCTCTTCCAGGTCCAAAAGGACCCATGAGTCTCTGGGCCTTTAATTATTATTTTATTAGTAGTAGTATATTATGGAGTGCTTAGAAAATTGTAGCTGCTTTATAGGCAGCAGTCGTAGTAAATACCACCACTGCAGAGTGCGAACACACAGCTGCAACTGCATGAAGGACGTGTATATTTGCACACTTCCTTCCATCAAGCAAGTCATGGCTCACAGCGGAAAACAAACCAATGTTATGACCTGTCAGTCAGTCACTGACAAGGCTTGTCATAATAAATAAAAGTTTACAGAAGCAGCAGTCAAAATTTGATACAAGAAGGTAGAGACAGTGGCATTATATCAAGCCAAACTTTTTTAAAAAAAATCATTGTAGGAGTCAACTCTATGTGAATAAACAAATGATTAACTTACCACCTTGTAATGTTTTCCATCATTTGGATGCTTCATCATTTGCATTACCAGAAACATGTAATTTTTTCTGTTTTTTCTTCGCATATGTGAAGCTCAGGTTTCCGGTAGAGTTCCAGGACCTAGGAGAGTTGATTAGCCCAGGTGCATTAGAAGCAGGCATGCGATCTGAAACAGATGGAGGCTGAAGCCCATAGCAGAAGTGTCAGAGGCAGGTGCAGATTCAAAACCAGGCACAGATCAAGGGCCTCTCCACCCTGACCTTCTATGGTGGTATAGTTGCTGCTTGATCTGATGTCTTCAAGAGTGAATTTGTAGGTGCTTGTCTGCATCTTTTCTCTCATGTTGTGAGAGCCAGCGTGGTGTAGTGGTTAAGAGCGGTAGTCTCGTAATCTGGGTAACCGGGTTCGCGTCTCCACTCCTCCACATGCAGCTGCTGGGTGACCTTGGGCTAGTCATACTTCTCTGAAGTCTCTCAGCCCCACTCACCTCACAGAGTGTTTGTTGTGGGGGAGGAAGAGAAAGGAGAATGTTAGCTGCTTTGAGACTCCTTAAAAAGGGAGTGAAAGGTGGGATATCAAATCCAAACTCTTCTTATTAGAGAGTGCGTGTAGGGTTTTCCTATCCTCACTAATAGTGAGTTGTGTCCAAACTGAGAAAAGTTGCATGGCTGTAGTCATACCTCTAATGTACCCTGGTGTTTCTCCAGCCAGGAAACGTTGCAGTTATGAGCATTCACACAAGGATCGTCCTCTTGATTCTTTTTAGTTATTTATTTAATGTCTAGTATTGTGGAATAATGATCTTGTGCAAGCATAGGAGATTAGAAGATGAATTACATGTTGGCCCGATATATGGTGCACCTGGTTACTGTGATGAAATTTTGTCTGCAGTTAATGATGTTGGAGAGAGAGGTTTGGAAGAGAGATATTTACTCTCTCGTAGCAGAGTTAAGCACAATGGAGATTGATCAAAGTGCATTAAATCATGGTTAGATTTACATCTGCCCTTATCTACCTTTAAACAAACGTTCTCCACAAAAATACTTAGGTTAGAATAAATCACAGAGACTTAGTTTTGTAAATAAGTGAATGTATTACTCATAGTTTCCAGAAGTTAAAGCAAACACGTATCCATCTGCTGGCAGTAAAACAAAGATGAAAAAAGGTTCCAAATGACTTAAAAAAGAAAAGTACTTGGTTTCTTTACAAAAAGGATTGTGCAATCTTTAGGTAAGCAAATACGCAAGCTTTCCTTTTGGAGAGATTCAGTTCACTTGGTTTTTCTTGCAGCTGGGAGATTGTTCCACATCTGAGCTGGCAAACTGACAGCTCACACTGGTCCCATCTCCAATCTGGAAGCCGCATTCTGCAGCTTATTCACTAAGTGACACGACACTGTGCATATACCAGGGTTAACATCTGGATTTTGCTCAAGACAAACATGGCCTGCAATTCAAGAACGTTTGTTCACTTTTGCAAAACTTCACTTTTATTGGACAAATCCCTCCACCAGAAAAATCCTATGACACTGCAGAATATCTAATTAAATATTTGATTATAAAACTTTGACTGAAGCTCATTCTTCTCTTTAAAAATAATTACCTCCCTCTGAGTAATGCATTATCGCCTCAGGCCACTGCTCTGATGAAATTAATCAGATAAGCCACCTGTGTGACACTGAAATTGACACTGGGGTGATTCATCATTACTGGTCATCATTAAGCTTGATGCTCTTTTCATAGATTGCTCCAAAAATGACAGAATTCGGAAATAACGAAGCATCTTCTTAAGGGACAGGAATGTGCAACAAAAGCCCATAGTGTCTAGATCAGAGGCAACTTCACAGGAAAGGCAATCTGTGACTATGACCGTACTATTCACACACTTTGAGCAATGTATCATGAGTCATTGTCCATTCTGAAACAGTTTCATCTCACCTTTCTTTCCATTCACTCCTGTTTTTGTCCTCTGTTCATTCATACTGATCTCCATCTCCTTAGCTGTGTTGTTCAGGCATTTGCCGCAACATGCAAAAGGTTAAACTGGAGTGGGATAACATCCCCGAGGTGCTCTTCAGAACTTTGCATGATTAGCATGAAGGTCTAAAAAGTGGGAGGTCAATGCATTCAACTGAACATGCTTAGAAAACTTGTCAGAAGCAAGAATTCTAGTTTATCAGGATTTCCAATGGCAGGGAAATTGCTTAAAAACACTCTTCTGATGTGAGCAGAAGTGATGGGGCTTGTGTGCACACCCTTGTTCCCAGTTTAACCCTCCGTGTGTTCAGGCAAACTCCTGAAGACAACTCTTGTCTCTTGCACCTCTTCCCTTCATTCCTATTCTGCCGTATCTGATTCCTAGGCCAGTGGTATTTAGTGGAAATGCAGTGGTTCTGTGACATCAGTCACTTTTATTAATCCCACCATTGGCTCAGTATTTTTGTACATGGAAATACATCAAACACAGGTGTTTGGTCTATTGGCTGCTGCTGTTGCAGCTGCTATTCATGCTTCTTATTGGACAGGGCATTTGGAGGGCGTGTCTCCCAGGTGAAAGGTTCCAGGTTCCCCAATTAAAACTCATAGCTGTAATTGGTTTATTTATATACCACATTTCCCATAGAGACATTTGTGCTCAAAACAGTTAACCCAGTCGTTCTGAAAGGCTGTAGCCCGCCATCCTGGTGTGGAAGGAGAGGATGACAACTGTGGTGGGAAAATTCAAGGGCAATCAAAGAAGCATTTAAACATTTCAGTGTAGTATAGTATAGTACTATTTTTATTTTTATTTTTGAGCTAGAGCATTGGCTGATCTTCTAGTTAGCCCCGACATATTGTTGCGAACAGGGATTTTCAACTTTGACAAATATGGAAGATCAGAAAAGAGAGGCTTCTTTGTGTTGATGAGGGGATGAGAGTTTGTTTGTCTCAAATTAGACCCAGTATAAATGAAATTACATAGCAAATGTAAGCTCATGCCCCTCATTGAATGTATGTACATATTTAAGGTACATACGTAAGAGGCTTATTATAATTATATTTTGGGAATGATTCATGTTCTTAGTTAGCTGCATTATTGTGCAGTTTCTGGATGTCTCATGACCATATTATAAAGTAGTTGTGTTCTATGTTATAAATCAAGCAGTGCTAGTTGTTGTTGTTGTTTTGCTTTCCAGTGTATTTCTTATCAACAAAAAAGTCAGTATGGCACAAGCACATTTTTGTTCTGAGAGTGGGACTCAGAGAAAAAAGTTTGAGAACCACTGAGTTAACCGAAAATAAACAGAATAGTTCAATAACCATAATACGTAATAGAAATTATCACTATGATGTAGTCGTAACAATTCAATAATTAACTATTCATTTAAAGTTCATCAAAAGAAGATTAAGTGAGCATAAAGCACATCAACAGGTCTTTTAGCAATATCCCTAAGCAGCCCTTCTATACCCAGACTCAAAAGGCTAAAACCCCTTTAAAATTGCTATGTCAGCAGTTGCCTCATGGTGGCTCATTGGGGAGGAAGGCAGGCCATGATAGGTGGGAGGAGCCATCCCCAAATTTCAAGCATAATCTCTCTCTCTGTCTCTCTTCCCTTAGAAGATCACTTCCTCCCCCTCTCCAGTTTTCTAGCAGAACCTCTCCTCCTTACCCAACCTTGCACAGGTAAAGCAGACCAGGAAGAGTGGGATGGGAAGGTAGATGGCCGGCAGGCAGGTGGAACTGCGTGCAAACAGCTAGAACATTATTATAAAAGTTGAATCACACTGTGATGCCTAGTGCCTTGCATTTTAACCCTGTAGTGCCGATTTATTGTTTTGTGCTGTCTGTTATTGCATTTCATGCCACAAAAGAGATGACCTTCAATAGTCCTATGGCAAATCAATCTTCCTGGTTCACTTCCAGAGTGATTCATTATATAGGTTCCAGTGTGAAGTAGCAGTGCGGGACTTACGAAGCATTAGTCTTAAAAATAAATAAATATGCGATGATGGGCATATACAGTGAAATAAGTAGATAAGAAATCAATACACTTGTGTTCTACATACACATCACAGTTTAAGGTGGTGTAATAATTATTCCCCCTCCCAGGGGAACTCTAGAAACTCCAGACTTCTGTGAGGAGTTCAACAGATGTGCAACTGAAAGTTCTTCATATTCTCATCATGGGAGATGAGGAAGTGTAGCCATGCAAGATGAATCAAACGTTTAGTGAAGTTTGTGGACTTGATATGCCCCAAGGGCAAGGCTGTGGGGCCTGCATAAATCACATGAATTGAATAGATTGCATAATTTGTACTGTTGTAAATAATTTATTCAAAAGTTTTTACTATTTTTCATATTTGATTCTGAGTTAATCATAGAGCAGCTCAAGGAGTGAAGCAAAGTTATTGCAGTTTCGCTTGCTGAAAATGGCTTCTAAGGTTTCATTGCATGAGTACTTTAAATCACAAGCATTAAAAACCTTTTTTAAAACAAAAACCCCCCAAAAACTGAGATGCATAAGACGTTTAATCCTGCACTCAATGTTATTCTAAATGTTCCCTTGCCTTTACTTCTGCAGAACTGCAACAGTCGCTTTTCAAAAGAAACTTTGAGGGCAAATTTATGGTCAAGAAGATAAAAAGTTTATGTATTTCACTTCCGTTGTCCTAACCACTATCTCATGCCAATAATTAAACATGGTATCTCATTTGAATATACTGTTATCTACTTTCTCATAATGCTAACTTGGGCATACTATGATTCTTTCTCCTCTTTAAGTCACAGCCACATTTCATATTCTCTTATGGTATGAATCATTTGGCTATTATCCGACTTACAGGGCTGCATGTGGCTCTGTAAACAATGTTTATTGGACTCTTTGGGTGAAGAAAAGCCTCCAGTAGCACTAGTATAAAATAATAAGTAATCAAATGGGATGCCTGAGTCATAAGTCATACTGTATCATCTCTTAAAATAACTGTGTGGTAAAAGATAATTGCTAAGGTGTTCTGGAGCTACTGAGCTCAACTCTGACATATGGATAGGGTCATGTTGGCAGCAGGAACACCTTTAGATACAGCAGTTACAGAGTGCATAATTATTTCTGATTTCCATTGCTTGTTAACTGCACTTTTCTCTCTATGGCACTCCTTTTAAAATTAGCAATACAGAGAAGAAGCGGAGAGACATTGTATTATGTAATAAACCCAGAGGACTAAAGATGATCTTAAAAGCCAACTCTGCAAATATTCTTTAAAATACCCAGGAGTCAAAGCTCTGTAGGAGGGTTTTCTCCCCTCTAATATTTCCCTATTTTTTAAAAAAGGTCATAAAAGGTCATGTGCAAAGTATTTGGGAGCAGTACGGCAGAGTAATAATAAGCCTAATAAATGCAGTGTGTAAAAGAAGAAAACAGGCTTTTGTTTGAATAGGGGAAGAAGTTTACGATCAAGTTAAAAATTATTCTCTCTTGCAGGAATATTTGGCATTGTCAAAAAATACCCTCTTTATTATTTTTCAGTGATATTTGCAGCAACAATAAAAAGTGCATTCATTTACATTAACTCCCTTGCTCTTAATTTCACTTGGCATCCTTTGCCCCAAGTGGCATCCTTTATTCAAAATCAGATGGGCCATTTAATATAGTAGTGTCATCCTCCTTACTGTGTGATCCATGGTAGGCAGGATCTGACCCAGGAAGAATAAAGAAGCAGTAACCAGAAGCACCAAGCAGGGTTAAAATAAGTTGAATGTTCTTGGAAGCACAAGAGTTGTTGTTTAGTCATTTAGTTGTGTCTGACTCTTCGTGACCCCATGGACCAGAGCACGCCAGGCACTCTTGTCTTCCACTGCCTCCCGCAGTTTGATCAAACTCGTGTTTGTAGCTTCGAGAACACTGTCCAACCATCTCGTTCTCTGTCGTCCCCGTTCTCTTTCCCAACATCAGGGTCTTTTCCAGGGAGTCTTCTCTTCTCATGAGGTGGCCAAAGTATTGGAGCCTCAACTTTACGATCTGTCCTTCCAATGAGCACTCAGGGCTGATTTCCTTGAGAATGGATACGTTTGATCTTCTTGCAGTCCATGGGACTCTCAAGAGTCTCCTCCAGCACCATAATTCAAAAGCATCAATTCTTCGGCGATCAGCCTTCTTTATGGTCCAGCTCTCACTTCCATACATCACTACTGGGAAAACCATGGCTTTAACTATATGGACCTTTGTTGGCAAGGTGATGCCTCTGCTTTTTAAGATGCTGTCTAGGATTGCCATCGCCTTTCTCCCAAGGAGCAGGCGTCTTTTAATTTCGTGACTGCTGTCACCATCTGCAGTGATCATGGAGCCCAAGAAAGTAAAATCTCTTACTGCCTCCATTTCTTCCCCTTCTATTTGCCAGGAGGTGATGGGACCAGTGGCCATGATGTTCGTTTTTTTGATGTTGAGCTTCAGACCATATTTTGTGCTCTCCTTTTTCACCCTCAATAAAAGGTTCTTTAATTCCTCCTCACTTTCTGACATCAAGGTTGTGTCATCTGCATATCTGAGGTTGTTGATATTTCTTCTGGCAGTCTTAATTCCGGCTTGGGATTCATCCAGCCCAGCCTTTTGCATGATGAATTCTGCATATAAGTTAAATAAGCAGGGAGACAATATACAGGCTTGCCATACTCCTTTCCCAATTTTGAACCAATCAGTTGTTCCATATCCAGTTCTAACTGTAGCTTCTTGTCCCACATAGAGATTTCTCAGGAGACAGATGAGGTGATCAGGCACTCCCATTTCTTTAGGAACTTGCCATAGTTTGCTGTGGTTGACAAAGCATAGTCAATGAAGCAGAAGTAGATGTCTTTCTGGAACTCTCTAGCTTTCTTCATAATCCAGTGCATGTTTGCAGTTTGGTCTCTGGTTCCTCTGCCTCTTCTAAATCCAGCTTGCACTTCTGGGAGTTCTCGGTCCACATACTGCTTAAGCCTGCCTTGTAGAAATTTAAGCATAACCTTGCTAGCGTGTGAAATGAGTGAAATTGTGCGGTAGTTGGAGCATTCTTTGGCACTGCCCTTCTTTGGGATTGGGATGTAGACTGATCTTCTCCAACCCTCTGGCCACTGCTGGGTTTTCCAAATTTGCTGGCATATTGAGTGTAGTGCCTTGACAGCATCATTGTTTAAAATTTTAAATAGTTCAGCTGGAATACCATCAGTTCCACTGGCCTTGTTATTAGCAGAGCTTTCTAAGGCCCATTTGACTTCACACTCCAGGATGTCTGGCTCAAGGTCAGCAACCACACTACCTGGGGTATATGAGACATCCATTTCTTTCTGGTATAGTTCCTCTGTGTATTCTTGCCACCTCTACTTGATGTCTTCTGCTTCTGTTAGGTCCTTACCACTTTTGTCTTTTATTATGGTAATCTTTGTACGAAATGTTCCTTTCATATCTCCAATTTTCTTGAACAGATCTCTGGTTTTTCCAATTCTATTGTTTCCCTCTATTTCTTTGCATTACTCGTTTAAGAAGGCCTTCTTGTCTCTCCTTGCTATTTTTGGGAAATCTGCATTCAATTTCCTGTATCTTTCACTATCTCCCTCGCATTTTGCTTGCCTTCTCTCCCCCGCTATTTGTAAGGCCTCGTTGGACAGCCACTTTGCTTTCTTGCATTTCCTTTTCATTGGGATGGTTTTAGTTGCTGCCTCCTGTATAATGTTACGAGCCTCCATCCATAGTTCTTCAGGCACTCTGTCCAGCAAATCTAAATCCTTAAACCTGTTCCTCACTTCCACTGTGTATTCTTAAGGGATTTGACTTAGATTGTATCTTACCGGCCCAGTGGTTTTTCCTACTTTCTTCAGTTTAAGCTTGAGTTTTGCTATAAGAAGCTGATGATCTGAGCCACAGTCGGCTCCAGGTCTTATTTTTGCTGACTGTATAGAGCTTCTCCATCTTTGGCTGCAGAGAATATAATCAATCTGATTTCAATGCTGCTCATCTGGTGATGTCCATGTGTAGAGTCGTCTTTTGCGTTGTTAGAAAAGAGTGTTTGTGATGACCAGCTTGTTCTCTTGGCAGAACTCTATTAGCCTTTGCCCTGCTTCGTTTCGAATTCCAAGGCCAAACTTGCCAGTTGTTCCTTTTATCTCTTGACTCCCTACTTTAGCATTCCAATCCCCTATAATGAGAAGAACATCCTTCTTTGGTGTCATTTCTATAAGGTGTTGTAAGTCTTCATAGAACTGGTCAATTTCAGTTTCTTCAGCACCAGTGGTTGGTGCATAAACTTGGATTACTGTGATGTTAAAAGGTCTGCCTTGGATTCGTATTGAGATCATTCTATCATTTTTGAGATTGCATCCCAGTACAGCTTTCGCCACTCTTTTGTTGACTATGAGGGCCACTCCATTTCTTTTACGGGATTCTTGCCCACAGTAGTAGATATGATAGTCATCTGAACTGAATTTGCCCATTCCCGTCCATTTTAGTTCACTGATGCCCAGGATGTCAATATTTATTCTTGCCATCTCATTTTTGACCACATCCAACTTACCCAGGTTCATGGTTCTTACATTCCAGGTTCCTATGCAATATTTTTTCTTTACAGCATTGGACTTTCCTTTCGCTTCCAGGCATATCCACAACTGAGCATCCTTTCAGCTTTGGCCCAGCCGCTTCATCAGCTCTGAATCTACTTGTACTCGTCCTCCGCTCTTCTTCAGTAGCATGTTGGACGCCTTCCGACCTGAGGGGCTCATCTTCCAGCGTCATAACTTTTATATGCGTGTTGCTTTTGTCCATGGAGTTTTCTTGGCAGGGATACTGGAGTGGCTTGCCGGTTCCTGCTCCAGGTGGATCACTTTTAGTCAAAACTCTCCACTATGACCTGTCCATCTTGGGTGGCCCTGCACGGCATAGCTCATAGCTTCTCTGAGTTATTCAAGCCCCTTCGCCACGGCAAGGCAGTGATCCATGAAGGGGAGCACAAGAGTTAGGGGAAAATATTTGTTTCCCCGAAACAAATTTTTCACACCAAAGTATAAAATATGCAGTGCAGACCTAAAATACAGTGTTCTAAACCTAAATTGAATCATTTTGTTATCTTCTCCAGGTTATATCTCATTGTGTTTTATGTTGAACCTTGAGAATAACCATGATGATAGTCTATTACAGTGAAGTTGAAGGAGCTCCACTGGTTCCAATAAGAAAAGCCTTGCTGGATCAGACCAAGGTCTGATGGGTGGGGTGTAAATAATAAATAATAAAATCCTCCTCCTTCTCATCTAGCACAGCATTCTGTTTCTGACACTGGTCAAGCAGATATCTGCAAATGCTCACAAGCAGCCACAAGGCAACAACCCTGTTGAATTTGCCCTCTGTGGACTTGCATTTTGCAAAAATAAAAAATAAGAAGAAACTAGTATTGGTAAGGAAATTCAAGAATAAGCTTGGAAAAATGTCAGGTTTAGATATTCTGAACAGCTGTGACACTTGACATAGAATATGGGAGCAGAGTGCAGAAGAGTACACAGAGCATGACTTCAGCAAAACTGGAAGGGTAGAAGCTTTCTTGTGGCAGAGGACGTAGCAAACTGCAGTAAAGCCCGAGTGCTGAAGATTTACCTAAAGTCCACATTCATCTGTCCATGTTTATCTGTAAGATCATTCTTTCTTGCCTCATGCCCTTGTGGGTAAAATTTTGGGGGCTGTGGGGTCAGAGGTGGCCAGAGGGCAAATGGATGTGGCCAGAGTCAAAAGTGGGCAGAGTGACAGACTTAACAGTAGTCTACAACCAGTCATGCAAAAATCACATATTACTGTACAGCCATGCTCATCTTTCCTAACTATATCAAGGCAAGCAAGAGACGTGATCACAATTCAAAGGCAGTTCGAAAGCACATCAAAGTGCAAGCAGATAAGTAGGTACCACTCCAGCGGGAAGGTAAACGGCGTTTCCATGCGCTGCTCTGGTTCGCCAGAAGAGGCTTAGTCATGCTGGCCACATGCCCCGGAAGCTGTCTGCAGACAAACACCGGCTCCCTCGGCCTACAGAGTGAGATGAGCGCACAACCCCAGAGTCGTCTGCGACTGGACCTCGCGGTCAGGGGTATCTTTCCCTTACAGATACTTCAGACCCACAAGTTTGTTCTTTACCCCAGTGTGATTTCCAGCTTAAAAAAACAACAACCAAACTTATAAACAGACCACTCAATCACATAATGAATAAATTTTACTGCTTCCTTCATTTTCCTTCTTTTTCTGTGCACCCTGTGAAGAGCGCTATCCTTCTCAAAAGCTACGTCCATCTTGGGTGCATGGAATGATTTGGACACTTCTGTAGTCATTGGTCTCATTACCAGAAAATAAATAATATGCCTGCAAGTCTCCTTTGAAAAGACCAATTTACTGTTCACTCCTAGAATAGCTTTGCTCTTCCAATATGCCATTTTGCTCATTAAATGTGTTATCATTCATACAATATTTCTTTTACTACCCTGATTAAAAGCACAGTCATTTGTGTGGACAGGCAGAGTCCCCAGATCCCGCGTGGTCCGCCCCCCCCCCCCGTCATGTGGAATAACGACTCATGACAACGTGCTATGGGATTATATTGGCCACAACTTTATTAAATTTCAAATGTGGGTAGACCTTGGCTCAAGCATTGGCCGTTCTCCCTCCCCGGTCCCCAGCCGGGGACCTAGGGAGCATCAGGGTTATCCAGTGTGTGGGGGGGATGGGCCGGCTCTGGAGAACATATGTTCAAGCAGAGATAGCTGCCCCCGTTACGCCGCTGCCGCAGGGGAGAGCAATGACGACCTTTCGGCGTATGGTCAAAGCCTCCCTTCAGAAACCCCTTTAATGGGGAACCCTGGTATCAACGCCGCAAAGAGGAAGATGGACTAAAGGATTCCGCCCAAGGCCTGATACCGCCAAAGTTGTGACGTTTTGCTACGGGAAAGGCGAAACCTGCCAATGCAGGGAAATTCCTTTCCAGCCCTTTAACAGCGACCTTAACTTAGCAGCGCCCGCATACCTGTGAAGAAAAGTTAACCTGCAAATAAGACATTAACTGAGGGTGGGTAGGGTGGGAGAAGCTCTGGAGCCAAGTGAGGATTCCCAGGTAAGATCCTCCCTCTATTGTGTGGGCAGGTAATCCCTTCCCTACCTGGCCTGGTCTCCTTGGCAACGCTTCCCCCAGGTGGGATTGGACAACTGACTGAGGTAGGCGGAGACCTCCAGGTATCCCACCTGAGGGAGGGCAAAGCCAAGCCTATGCTGTTGGGGCCGCTCCAGAAAAGAATGCAGACATGTTAATTTATCCCCTCCCCTGTTCTTTTTATTCTCCTGCCTTGCATTTTTATTCATTTTGACCAGTCTCCCTCCAGACATAGGTTCCAGTTTTACATTTTTATTACTGGATTAAAAAAATTCTTAAGCACTCATCCCCTTTCATTCATGTGTGTTGCTTCTGCAGTACAACCCTCCTTGCTAAAAGCACAAGGCCAGAAGATGATCAGCTCATCCTTAATTGAATAACTGAAGAGTGAAATTCACCGCAAACTTTCCTAGACCTTTTTGAAGTTTTGGGATTGCATTCAGAGATGCCCCTCTCCACTCACTCTCAGACTCATGCTGTCTAGGCACAAGACATGTGGAAGTGTGGATGAGGCCTCATTTCATAAGGACAAGATCACTTTAAAAAACAAATGAACTAGAGCACAATCCAGAGAAAGTTAAGATTCTAACAATACAACCCTATATACTGGTATGTTTGCTCACTGGGCAGCAATGATCTGGGTCTGCAGAAAGGAAAGGCTCTGAGCGTGCAAGCCACGTTGGATTTTCAAGTTATCCGGCAATGTTGGCCGGCAGTTTCTTTAGTTTTGTCTGAAATATTGCTGAGAAGAGCTCAGCAGGTTTATTGGAATACCAGGGGGATATAAATAGGGCAAGGAAGTGTCAACTGGGAAGTTTGGCTTGCAGTTCAGAGCAAGTGAGCTCAAGTAATCTGCCATATTGCTGGATGGGATTGAATGGTACACACCAGATGGAATCCATGTGATGAATGCCAGCAACGACATCTTCCTCCCGACCTGCAGAGGGGGCTGCAAGAGTACCTTGAGGGGATGGGGGGAAAAACCTAAACAGAGATTTGCCCCCTTTCAGTGGCAGTTTAGGTGCAGGAAAAGAAATAGTTTGGTTTAGCTTGGTGATGCCCTTTAGGCACCTTTCAGGAGATGGGTCAGCCCCGAGGCTCACATCTCAGAACAAACAGTATAAATATTAAATGTCTACCAAAATCAGATTTTGGAATTGTATAAGCATGTCTCATGTTAGCCAGCTTCCTGTAGAATAATGCAAAATGATGAGTCATTGCATTTAAGTTCATTTACTTATTTGCATTTTTAAAACATATGTAGAGAAATATCCAAAGATATCTTTTATAATTAAAAGTACAGCAGTACATGAGTTGCACATGGCCCCTCCTCCATTTTCTGCTCACTTTTATGAACACACAAAAGAAGTCCTGGCTTCATCCCTTCATGTCAGTTCCAGTGGGATTTAATTTAGCTAATTATAACCAACTGCTGACAACTATATACTTAGAGTTGCCACTAAAATTTCTCCTAAACCAAACTGGATATTCCTAATTCCTGTGGTGAAACACCTGAGAAACATTAAGGGAATCCAAAAGTATATTTTTGTTAAACATTTAAAATTATGTACAGTGGTACCTCGGGTTAAGTACTTAATTCATTCCAAAATGCTTGTTTACAAAGCCATTGTACTACCAACCTTACTATATGCTTGTGAAAGATGGACCACTTATAAATGCCATCTCCAGCTCCTCGGAAGATTCCATCAACAGTGTCTCCCAAAATTTTTGCACATCACTCGGGAAGACAGGCGAACGAATATCAGTGTACTGGAAGAAGCAAAGATCACCAGTGTTGAAGCAATGATTCTTCAACATCAACTTCATTGGACTGGTCATGTTGTGCGAATGCCTGATGATCGTCTTCCAAAGCAACTACTCTATTCCCAACTTAAAAATGGAAAGCGTAATGCTGGTGGTCAACAAAAGAGGTTTAAAGACTCTCTCAAGGCAAATCTAAAAAAATGTTGTATAAATACTGGCCTGCGAGTGCTCCAGTTGGAGAACAGCCTTTACCAAAGGTGTCATGGGCTTTGAAGAACTCAGGACACAAGGGAGAAACATGTAAAGAGGAAGGCATGCTTGACAAATCCACACCGTGATCAACTCCCGCCTGGAAACCAATGTCCCCACTGTGAAAGGACATGTGGATCCAGAATTGGCCTCCACAGTCACTTACAGACTCATTGTTAAAACCGTGTTTATGGAAGACAATCTTACTCGGCTACGAGTGATCGCAAAAGAAGAAGAAGAAGAATCCAAAGACTTTTTCTTATTATGCAATGCCTCATTACAATGGACCCATTTAATGGAGCAGTTACGAAGGCAGGCAGGCAGGCAGGCAGGCACTTTCAACTGGGAAGCTAACTCTTTAATGGGGAGTTTTTCCCCCAGCAGCAACAAATGCAGCATCTCTGAACTCTTAATCTCTCACATTCATTCAGTGGCTTTTAATGGTTGTTTGGGATTTTCATTCTGACTGCCTTGATGGTGCATAATGCTAGCAAATTACAGTCAACACTAAAAATTCTGGATGGCGGACAAGTCATTTGAATCTTTCTTTACAATCAAGAAGGTGAGAAGAATTCAACACCAGAAATGGGGGGATAAAACAAAATGTCATCTTACAATTATCATATAGAACAAGTGTATATTCAGGAGTATTTGTATATTTAGAAAAAAATAGTTAACTTTTTTTCTCTCATGTTTGTTAAAAAGAGATTTTTTCTCTCTCTGTCCTACTCATGTGCCATCAGGATTGGCCCCACAATAAGACATTGGGCTTCTTGTACCATGTGGCAGACTGGGAAGAATGACAAAATGAGTGTCATAGAATCATAGAATTGTAGAGATGGAAGGGATCTTGAGGGTCATCTAGTCCAACCCCCTGCAATGCAGGGATCTCAAAAAGATAAAGAGACCAAAAGTTATATGAAAAACCATGTAAATAATGCATGTATACACACAAAACTGCAGGTTGTGTGCTGTTGTTCTGTAATTTACACATAGATTTCCATGGGGATAATGCAAGGCATTAGGCTCTTTGTGTCATCAACTAAGTTTGGTATAATAATAATACATATAGTCTATTAAACATTAAAAGCTTCCCTAAACAGGGCTGCCTTCAGATGTCTTCTAAAAGTCTGGTGGTAGTTTTCCTCTTTGACATCTGGTCAGAGGGCATTCCACAGGGTGGGTGCCACTACCGAGAAAGCCCTCTGCCTGGTTCCCTGTAACTTTGCTTCTCGCAATGAGGGAACCGCCAGAAGGCCCTAGGCACTGGACCTCAGTGTCCGGGCAGAACAATGGGGGTGGAGACGCTCCTTCAGGTATACAGGACTGAAGCCATTTGGGGCTTTAAAGGTCAGCACCAACACGTTGAATTGCACTCAGAAACATATTGGAAGCCAGTGTAAGTCTTTCAAGACCAGTGTTATGTGGTCTCAGTGGCCACTCTCAGTCACCAGTCTAGCTGCCACATTCTGGATTAGTTGTAGTTTCCAGGTCACCTTCAAAGGTAGCCCCACATAGAGCGCATTGCAAGTGAGAGATAACTAGAGCATGCACCACTCTGGCGAGACAGTCTGTGAGCAGGTAGGGTTTCAGCCTGCGTACCAGATGGAGCTGATAAACAGCTGCCCTGGACACAGAATCGACCTGCGCCTCCATGGACTGCTGTGAGTCCGAAATGACTCCCAGGCTGCGCACCTGGTCTTTCAGGGGCACAGTTACCCCATTCAAGACCAGGGAGTCCTCCATACCTGCCCACCTCCTGTCCCCCAAAAACAGTACTTCTGTCTTGTCAGGATTCAATCTCAATCTGTTAGCCGCCATCCATCCTCCAACCGCCTCCAGGCACTCACACAGGACCTTCACTGCCTTCACTGGTTCTGATTTGAAAGAGAGGTAGAGCTGGGTATCATCCGCATACTGATGAACACCCAGCCCAAATTCCCTGATGATCTCTCCCAGCGGCTGCATTGGTAATGCAATGAATGCAGAAACAGGGGGTTTCTGAAATGGTCACATCAGTTTCACAGAGAAGTAAATAAACAAAGATGCCCCCCCCCATGCCAAGCATTATTTTGCATAACTACAGGGTTGAGCCATGTAGGTGTCTGGGTAGATGTAGTTCCAGACTGCAACTTGAGAGTTCCTTGAAGCTGCCTACATGTTGCTCCTAGAACAGGCAGAAATTCTGAACAATCAAATGAGTGAAGACATATTTCTCCATAATAACTCGATGACAATGTTAACAGCATACTGATAAAAGAAGTCACTAGGTAGTTTTTGACAAGTCCCCCCCCCCAAAAAAAGTACCCTAGACCTCAAAGACATGCTAATTTGAAAATCAAAGAGATAAGTGAATAGCTTTAGTAAGAGGCCAGAATTTAATGGGAACTGGTTACAACAGGTGAAAATCATGAATTCAATTACTTTGATGGAGAGGCTGCTTTCTTCAATGGGTCCTGCTTTATTCTTAACAGCCTGGTGCTGCCCTGTTAACACGACAGATAAAGAAGCCAGCTTTCCTGATATATTACCCTTCCAGAGGTTCATATCGAAATGGGTTGTTAAAAGGTACTTGAATATCATTAAATCGACATCACTTTGGCAAAATATTGTCTTGCTGCCCTATACCAAAACAACTCTTCTGTATCAAAACGTTCCTTTCTAATGAAAAGTGTGGCTGTTTCCCCACATTTTTATGGCCACTGGATCATAACTTGGTATAATCCGTCTTGGTGTAAATCCACCCTGCCTCTCAAATAAGAGCGTTACACTGAATAAAAAATTGCATTGGGTCAGGTTTCCCCATGAAGAGTTTTAAAAACGATGCTAAAAAAAAAATTATACAGAACTCTGCTGTTTAGGCAGTCCTTTAATGAACCCAGATGATTGATAGGGTTTTCTATAAGCAAACAGCTATACAGAAACAGTAAAACGGAAAAGAGGATTCATAGAATAACATTATGCTAATCCCAGGAAACTAATTCTGGTGATGTACTACTGCTACTACCTACATTCTATTCAGCCCCCGAAACAAGAAAATGCACTGCAGAGACAATTCAAAAATTTACTGTCACCTCATCCAAGTTTACAGTGAATCAATGCTGGATGAGTTACTTGGGGCACCCTCAAAGTTCATGAGTTTCAAAAATTGTGGGGTTGGGGAGGAGAACACGGTCATTTTATTGCCTTTTAATGCAATCTTGTGCATGTTTGTTTAGGGGCGCATTCCTCTGTATTCAATGGCTTTACTGACTGCATAGGATTTCAACCTAATGGCGCAGTCCCATACATGACTACTTAGAAATAATTGAATGCAGTGGGGCCAAGTTTGATGGGAATGTGGAGGCAGAGCTTTAAGTTGGTACTCAAGAACAGTAATAATATTATTAGATATAATTTGTTCAATATGTTTCCGACAGGTATCTTCCTCAAGGTCCATATGAGTTCAAGAGGCAGGTATATTCATGTGCTAGCTTCCTTGGAGCATACTCTCAATTTCATGCTCTCTGTCTGCAAGCTGCTATAAGAGACTTCCTCACACCTCAGAGACCATCTGCAGAATATTTATAGACCTATAGAAACCTAATCTCAATGACCCCTTCATTGGGGTCTATGAAGTAGATGTGCATTACTGTTCACACTTGCAACTAGTCTCCAGGGCCTTGAACCAGGCTGTGATGCAGTTAGGAGAAGACCTTGTGTTCCTTTCCTGTTTAGTCGTTTAGTCGTGTCCGACTCTTCGTGACCCCATGGACCAGAGCACGCCAGGCACTCCTGTCTTCCACCGCCTCCCGCAGTTTGGTCAGGCTCATGTTTGTAGCTTCGAGAACACTGTCCAACCATCTCGTCCTCCGTCGTCCCCTTCTCCTTGTGCCCTCCATCTTTCCCAACATCAGGGTCTTTTCCAGGGAGTCTTCTCTTCTCATGAGGTGGCCAAAGTATTGGAGTCTCAACTTCACGATCTGTCCTTCCAGTGAGCACTCAGGGCTGATTTCCTTCAGAATGGATACGTTTGATCTTGTGTTCCTAGGGAGGGTTATATCTAGTCACGTGAGCTGCAGGTGGTAGACACTGTTCATGGTTGAATCAAGCCTGTGGCCTTTGGAGAGAACTTACTGGAAGAATCCATGGCTGGTGGCTTTCCAAAGCTCTTACCCAAGCGGAACTGAGACCACCTGGGGTAATGTGGCCAGCTTATGCCAATCCAACCAATTTCTTTCCTCACCCCCTTTCCCATTACCAGTCCTGATTTCTTTTGCACAGGAGACTCAATATCACAGCAGAGACACTGGGATGTCTCCTGCTACTTCATTTTATGGCATGGAGGGTGAGCTCTTATGCAAGTCGGTCCCTGAACAGAAGGGAAGGCTTTTTCCTAGTCTTGGTGTTTGTGTCTGTACAAGTGGTTTACTGTTGCTCTCCGGGAGCTCTGAGTGAAATATTTTCCCAGCACCTTGACCCACATTGAGCAGGGCAGATGTGAACGCAACTTTACAGCTACAATATCTGCCTCCACTAATGGGTGCTAACAACAGCATTTGAATTTCAAATGCAGCCTTACACTATATGCGAGAGATATTTCAAATCAGCCCATCTGGGTTGAAGTGTAACCTGCCATTCTTCTGCGGAATAAAGCCTCCTGTTTTACACTGAACTTTTAAACTGCTCTTCTGCTTGGTGTCCCCCGCCCCGTTTCATTTCTTGCTGCACGACAGAGCCTTGTGATTGATGCAAGCAGTAGTGACATATCACAACAGAATGTGTTCGCTCCAAGGGAAACAGAAACAAAAGCTGCCTGTCAGAAGCACATGATCAAAGTACCCAGTGCTTCCTAGAGTTTTGTTCCATGAAAATAAATAGGGGGGAAATATAGACTCAGGAGCCTCCATTTACATAAGCTAGCAGAGGAAAACGCTCCTCCATTTGAACGGTGCCTGTTCTCTATAGCCTTGAGTCACAGAAAAGGAATTGCACATGCGGTACTTTGCTGTACATCATATGGGACATACAAAGCACTAAGTAGTTAATTATGAATGATTCATGTTCTTTCCTGTCTGTATGTGATGCCTGCTGCTGCTTTTTGTTGGCTTAGAAGCTAAGTAAAGAAAACCCAAAAGCACCACTCTTTAAGTGAAAATGTCAAGGACAATATGCTAGAAATTACAGGAAGAACAAGCAACTTCTATTTTTAATGGAACGGAGAAGTCAGTGCCATGTCTGGAAAGTTTGGGCTGCTTTTACATTATCAGAATGGCATGTCTGCCACTTCCTCAGAGTTGTTCCAGTAACTGGCCCAGTGGCAAAAGGGGCTTTATTTTGACTGGCCTATTGGGCAATATGTGTTTCCTTCCATGTAATGTGTTGCTTTACGTCAACATTGAGATAATGAAATATAATCTGGTACATATGTTTAATACACAATTCCAGGACTCTCACATCCAGATCCTTCTTTCCATAGAATCGTATAATTGTAGAGATGGAAGGTACCCTGAGCATCATCTAGTTCAACCCTCTGCAATGCAGGAATCTCAGCTAGATCATACATGATAGAAGGCCTTCCAACCTCTGCTTACAAACCTCCAGAGGAGGAGAGTCCACAGCCTCCCAAGGGAGTCCATTCCACTGTCAAGCAGAAAGTTCATCCTGATGTTTAGTTGGAATCTCTTTTCTTGTAACTGGAAGCCGTTGGTTCGGGTCCTACCCTCCAGAGTAGGAGAAAACAAGCTTGTTCCATCTTCCATCTGACAGCCCTTGAGATATTTGTAGGTGACTATCATATCTCCTCTCTGTCTCCTCTTTAGCAGACTAAACATACCACATTCATTCCACTGTTTTTCATAAGGCTTGGTGACCAGACCCCTGATCATCTTGGTTGCCCTTCTCTGCACATGTTCCAGCTTGTCAACATCCTTCTTAAATTGTGGTACCCAGAACTGGACACATTACTCCAGGTGTAGGTTGGCCAGGGTAGGGGAGACCATTTTGTGCTTCACTTCAGGTACCAAAATGTCTTCAGCTGACCCTGCCACCAACCAACATGACAATGACAACAAAGTTTGTAGTAGTTTGTTGTGTGAGCCGCCCTGAGACCTCTGGGTATAAGGCGCTATGTAAATTCAATAAAAAATAAATAAATACAATAATAGTAGTACATTAGTAGTTCTCTTGAAAGGGCCGCCTCCTATAGCAAAACCATCCTGGCATCTTACATGACTCTGCATTCACACTGTCTCTGCTAACTGAATCCAGAATAGCCGACTTCCGGTTTTCAGCCCATGTCCTCATGTTCTGCTGGTGGCAGAAGTGGTGGCAAAAGCCGGCCAGGCATTGCTGCCATGGCAATGGTAAGCAGGCCTCAGAGGCCTCTCGACAGCCTTGGAGAAGGAGGTGGAGAGAGCCGGCAAAGGTAAGGCGGCGGTCAGCAGGAGGAGCGGCATTGGGGGGGAGGCTTTGTCCCAGATTGTGGGTACAAAAAGGTGGAGTATATGGCATTGTGATGTGATATCTAATGTGAGATCTTTCAAGTGCTGTGGTTTGTTTGTGCAGGAGTCATTTACGTGTGGAGAAATTGTGTAGCTAGAAAAACACCAGTGATCTTCCTACTCTAGCCTCAAAGAGCTTTTCGTGTTTAACACCTTCCTGGTTCCTTCCTGTGCTATATACAGTACACTCATACCTTATTGGGGCATCATGGGACAAACCACAGGAAAAAGCCCATCATTGCCTTCCCATAGCATAAGGACTGACTCTGCATCATTAAAAACGTCCCAGGGGGAAGACGTTCTGCCAGCAGAGTACTGCTGCCTGCCACCCTGCTCTATGGCCCCGTTCTCAGGTTTGTTTTTGTGAATAGACAGAACTGTTCTCCGGTGCAGTGGGAGAGGTTGACAGGTAGCTAATCCAAAATATTTTGCTTCCTGCCCTGCTGCATTGTGTTAAAGTGTTGATAAAGCTAATAATGTGTGATTTAATACCTTGCCAGTAATGGGGTCAGTCGGAGTGCTTCTTATCCTGTTTGCCCACAGGTGAATTTGGGGAGATATAAAAAAGGTGAGTGGCTGGCCTGGAAGAAATTAGATAGAAGCGAATGTAGTTTACCTTGTAGGGCTATGTATATCAAAAGCCTTTGGATGAAGTTTAACCCTTTTCTCCTAGTCACAGTCACTTCCTGTTTTGCAAATTAACACTGATAACCAGCCCTCACCTGGGGGCAGTCAGAAACAGGGCTGATGTCACAACACCACCAGAATCTCATAACCCCAAAGGACTGTGTCTCTTAACACCACTAACCCTCCCTCCTTTTGCTTCCCTGATGGGTCCTGGCAGAAATATGCTTGGTTTATTTATTTGTAATCCCACTGCTACCATACAACTTTCTAAAAAGACCTTAGGGCAGCTTACAACAAAATCAAAAAAATGTACAATTACACAATAACATTCTACTATTTTTTTTTTTAAATTGGGGCATGTTGTTGTTGTTTTGCAATCACTAAGCAATTAGTCCCACACTTAATCCTCCCGTGGGGCAAACTTTGTGGCCCCAGGAAGTCCATGAGCCTTAGAAGACCATAATTGCCAGCCATCTCCTTTTGCCATGTCCAGACATGTGAAAGTTTCCATATACCTCCAGCTCTCATTAAGTATGATGGGGATATATCAATTATCCAGGGACAGTCCCAGAATTACAGAAGCCATCCCGGTTTCTAATTTGATCCCACTATGTCCCAGGCTGGATCTACACATAGGGAAAAAAACCCTGCTAGAAATACGTCAGAAATGAAATCATTATAACAAAAATCCAAAAACAAAAACAACTCTGTATAAAATTTCATAGACAAAGTTTTGGGCTCTATAGTAGCATCTGGTGTCGCATGTTTATAACAGTTATAGCATTGTAACATGAGTAATGTAGCTGAGTTCCTGGTTCTCCTTTATTCTCCTCTTAGAAAAGAATTAAAAGTGATGTGTGTGAACGCGTGTGTGGAGGTGCAAAACCGGAGTCCTGTTTATACTCGAAATAATATTCCTGCACCAAATTAAGGAAATGATGAAGCTGGCATACAAAGCCCTTCCTATAAGGAAAAGGTCACCAATCTGCTTTAAATTCTTTCATTGCAACGCTTCAGCAGCCAGCCATTTCTTAGGAAACACATGGAGTGTTGATTCCTTTCTTGTAAATGGAACTTGAGCCATCTACTGAGAAGTAAATCCCACTGTATTCAATGGAGCTTACTCCCAGGTAACTGGGTACAGACTGGGCAGCCTTTCACTGCAATCCTAAGCATTTTTGCTCAGAACTAAGTCCCACTGAGTTCAATAGGATTTACTCTCTTGTATGTTCCTGATTAGGGATACGGGTGGTGCTGTGGTCTAAACCACAGAGCCTAGGGCTTGCCAATCAGAAGGTCGGCAGTTCGAATCCCCATGACAGGGTGAACTCCTGTTGCTCATCCCCTGCTCCTGCCAACCTAGCAGTTCGAAAGCACATCAAAGTGCAAGTTGATAAATAGGTACTGCTCCGGCGGGAAGGTAAACGGCATTTCCGTGCGCTGCTCTTAGTCATGCTGGCCACATGACCCAGAAGCTGTCTACAGACAAACACCAGCTCCGCAACTGGACCTAATGATCAGGGGTACCTTTACCTTTATGTTCCTAATTATTCTCACTGTTTCCATTATTATTAACTACTACTACTATATCCTGCCTCTTTCCCTGACAGGGACTCAATGAAGCTTACCGTGGACATTTTATTTCTTTCCATTTATCTGCGGAAGGTGTTGGACACGATCCCTTCTCTCATACATTCCCCCCCCCTTTACAACACTTCTGCAATGGAGGTTCAGTGGAGAGGCTGTAATTGGCTCAAGGTAATTGATGTTGATGTGCATATGATGCAAATACTTATGGCAAGATGAAACACAGGAAAAGCTTTCTGTTGTAGAATAGGAAGTCCCTATTTTCATCTGAGAAATGTTGGATAGTATGCATATATACTGTCTTTGGTATTGGAATACCAGTTTCTCAAGCATATACTTGGGAAGAATGCGGTTCTGCTAAGACCCTGCTTGTGGGCTGGTTGGCTACTGTGAGAAAAAAATAGCTGCACTAAATGGACCTTTTATATAATCCAGGAGGAATTGTCTTTTGTTCTTACAAGTGTGGTGATGGCAGGGGGCACAGTAACATGGTTCTCCCCACCCCACCCTACCCTGGTCCAGCCCCCAAGCACATATTAAGTTAATCTATAAATCAGGCACGGAAGGCAGTGGAAGACAGGAGTGCCTGGTGTGCTCTGGTCCATGGGGGTCACGAAGAGTCGGACATGACTAAACGACTAAACAAATAAATTGGGCATTCCAAAGTTATCAGCATATAGATACAGCAAAAAGATTAGAGTCATAAATATATTAATGACATTAGACAAGTAAATGTCTAATGATAACTATATCAAAAACATTAGACAAATAAATGTCTAACGGAAAGAAATAAACTGAATATCACTTGCGGCCATGAAAGTAATTGCTGTACCTGCAGCTGACAGCATTCACCTGGTAAGAGAGATGTAATGTTTGTTCACACCAGGAGCCAAATTATGCAAAATAAAATAAAATAAAGAATATTATGGTGAACCATGAATGTGAAGGAAGCACAGGTAGGGAAACATAATGCATTTTGGTGCTAATGCAAATAATGCTTGAAAGTGTGTCATTAGCCAGCAGATCTGAATAACGTTGTACACTTCTGCTGTCTTCTGTAGCTAATTTAGCAAAGGGGAGAATTTCTAAAGCTACAGTCCCTAATTGGCATCTCTTGCACACAAATCAGATATGCAGCATTGGACACAGTTTGCATGCTGTTGTTGTGTGGAGCTTTTGAAAATTTGAATTAGAATGTGAGGCAGGGGGCCTGGCCCAGGCAGCCAGTTGCGTCTGAGTTTGGATTAGACAGAGAGAAATCCACGGTGTAATTGTTTTGAATTTACCTACTAGTAGGAATAAGAGAGGCACGTTTATGAAGTTTGCTGCCAAAATCATTCACCTCTCAGCATTCAGACCATGTGAAGCGCAGTCCCCAGTCTAGCTTTCTATCCAATTCTGCATTCGAATCATGTTACGGTAACTCTCCTTTCTGGGGATGGAAGGCTCTGTCCGTTTTGGTTCTCTCAGTTTCTCCTTTTTCCATTAAATTCAGTTCTCCACATTTCTGCAGCTATTTTCAATTTTAAAAAATCCTCATGAAAATTCCATTGAACTTATAAAGCTTTCCTACCTCTGGTTCCCCATCATAGTCTTTTACCCGCATGTTTCTAGACAACAAGAAATGCCGCGTTGTAAGAGAGTGACTAAGGCCCAAGAAACTTTGGCATCCAACTCTACATTCAGACTCCCAAGAAAGAGTTTCTTCCCTTTCTGAAACTGGCTAATTAGCAGCTATGTTTGAATGTTGGTTAATGTAGCAAAAAAAAATATCAAATATCAAAATATCAAAATTTCAAGTTATAAGAGAGGAGTTAGAGGGGGGGAAAGGCAAATTCTATTTTTTGATGTTGAAAATGATGATGATTCAAATAAATGCTTACTGGTCATCTTTGATGGTTTTCACCAAAACACTCTATGGAACAACCTATGCTAAGGGCTCACTAACCCATGTAAGACCATGATAAATCACCACAGCATCAAATTATGATTTTCAGGTGTGCGTATGCAATTGGTCCAAGAAGAATTTTCATGTCTCCTCCATCACCACCAGTGCAAGGATTTGCAGAGGAATCCATTTACACACATTCAACTAGTAGCCATTTGAGCTTGGATATGCTTCTCTTTCTCTTCTTTCTCTTTCTCTTTCTCTTTCTCTTTCTCTTTCTCTTTCTCACAAATATGTATGAAACAACCCCCAGTGTAGAGAATTCAGGTGGTGCATGCTTTGTTATTACATTTCTGTCACATCTTTCTTCAAAGGAGCTTAAGATAGCGTATGTAGTTCTCCTCCCCATTTTATCCTCACAACTGTGTGAAGTATGTTAGACTGTGAGACGGTGCCTAGTCCACGTTCACTCAGGGAACTACATAGGGGATTTGAACACTGGTATTCAAACTACTGCAAGACCTAATGCCAGTGAATCCCTGGCACACCGGCTGCATTCCTGCTCTCTGCAGCAGTGTTGCACGGCTCAACAGATCTCAAGTGGGCATATCCAACACTACCAACAATAGGAGCATTTCACTACTGCAATTCTGTTATGCTAATTGCTAGTCTAAACTTTATGCCACCATTACATGCAGATAAATTATTTAAAGCAAATAACTCAGATCCGTGTGAGCTGACACTTCAGATTGCTCCAGGAAAGATATTTACTAAAATTAATTTATACTTTCAGAATCAGAAGAACCAATCAGAAAGTATCTTTGTACAAAGCTGTTTTAAAATATTCATATTTATTTTGCGCAAAGTCTACAGTTCAGGCTTTGTGTGACTTTTTTCTGCTTGGATAAAAAGTCTCCAAATGGTACGATCAAAGGAGAAAGATAATTAAAAAAGACAATGCTGATGTTTTATTTAAGCACTTTTCTCTGCTCTTTTCACATCATACAAACCAGCTTAACTGTTTGGATGCCAGAGTGCATTTTCTCTTTTGTCTAAGGCTATTAGATGCCTTAGAAGTTCATCACTGCATGCATTGGCTTGGACATACTATCCAAAGCAATAATTTAAAACACAAATACAAACAGAGTGAATAATTAAAATAGTCAGCATGTATATTATCAACAACAATGAAAACAAGCAAAGATACATCCATCCCTACAGCTTCAGAATGGAAAAAGTTATGAATATTCACAATCCTCTACGCCCTTTTTTCTAGATCCATTTCAATTGGGGTTTAGGCCTGCTTTTGACACAGAAACTGCTATGGTCACCCTGTATTATGACCTCTGTTGGGAGAGCAGGGAAATGTTAATTCTCCTCAACCTCTCAGTGCTTTCAGTACCATCAACTATGGTATCCTCCTGGGGAGGCTGTCCGAGTTACAAGTGGGTGGTTTTGGTCCTTCTTGGATGGTTGTTTCCAGAGGGTGATGCTTCAGGAGTGCTCTTCAGCTCCATGGAGCCTTCAAAGTGACACTAAACACCACAAGATCAAACAACAAGAAATCAACAACAACCTCAGGGGAAAAAAAGGTTACACAAGGGAACTTCGCAGTGTGCCATTCAGCAGAAGAGATTTACGCTTCCTAATTACTAAAGTGCAAAATTTAGCCACCTCATATGATATTGAGCTTGAGGAATCTTCCAGGAGGTATTTTCGAAGAATTTTGGGGGAAGATTCCAAATAATATTGAAGGGGTATAAATTTTGATAGAAGCGGTAAAATAAGTTGAACTCGTTCTTCACTATAAAATTCGCAAAATAGAAGAATGTGTGTGACAGATTCTACCTTATTAGACATACAAGGGCAGAGACGCGCATGCATTGGGACCCGCGTGAATTTGCCGTACAGCACTGCTGAGGGCATTGTCTCAAAGCGGGCTCTAGAGAAAGCCCATCTATAGGCTTCGTTAGTGATGTTAGTTAAGTAAGGGGCAGCTGCAAAATTAGGCCAAGCTTTTAAACATCTATACGTCTCCGGGAGTAGGGCGCCTTCTTGTTGCAGTTCGATATCATAAAGTCTCCGAGTGATAATTGCTTTTGCCTTGTTCAAAGTTCCAATAAAAAGATTTTCAGGGTTTAGGCCAATTTGTATGATCTTGTTAGTTATTTGCATGAGCCAAGCCTCCTCCATGAGAGGACTGGAGGGTGGTCACACGAGAACAGGCCTTTTCTGCTGTAGCTCCCCATTTGTGGAATGCTCTCCCCAGGGAGGCTCACCTGGTACCCTCATTACGTATCTTCAGATGCCAAGAAAAACATTCACAGGCATTTGGCTGATTCAACAATCTATGGCCTTTTAAACTAGTGGGGGGAGTTTTTGTTGTTTGTTTGTTACTATGATATGCATGTTTGCACTTTTATATTGTAAACCACCCCGTGATCCTCAAATGAAGGGCAGTATAGAAATTTAATAATAATATTTTATATGGAACAAGCTCCATTGAATTCATTATGACTTACATTTGAGTAGACATGAATGGCCCAGTCTACACATTTACTTTGGCTCCCTGGAGACTACATGAAATCATTCAAGTGCAGCAGCAGTTCCTTGCCACAATTGTACGAAGAAAGTCTCAACCACTGGATTGTCCTTATTGTGAACATTTTCATATCCCCGTCAGATGGTGTTGTTTGCACAGTTCATCAGCTGAAAGGTTCTGCATTTGTATTGGGTTTTATTTTAATATTTATTTATTTTTATCACTCATTGTTTGGCACCCTGAGCTCCTTGGGGAGGAAGGGGTGGTGGAGGAATAAAAACTAGATGACTAACTAAATTCCGCAAACTCTCCCCAGACATAGCTCCCCTATGGGCACCCGCAGAAGAGTGGAAATTCATTTGCCACCAAAGCAGAAACATCAAAAAGCATATGGACATCGAAGAGCAGCGTGGTGGCATATTTTACATACATACAAAGCATATGTGGTGCCAGAAGTATAGCCAGATCTTGTTAGGTACAGATTACATTGGCAGCAGCAAAAACATCTGAACAGTTTGTGGCTGTTTGCTAAAGGCTGTTGACAACCTAGACCACAATGAAGTGCTGGGAGTGCATCTGTGCTTTAGAACGAATGACTGTGGCAGCTTTCATATTCATTCCATTGCATTTCTACAGTCGCACCAAGAGAGACCAAATGCAGGCATATTCTCGCCCTCCGCTTGGTCCTAGCCATCAGCCAGAGGGTCAACAGCTGGTGGAAGGCGCAGGGAGAAATCTGCCTCAACTGTCAGCTGTCCTGTTGAGATGCAAGGGAAAGCGCAATCTGCCCCCAAGCACCACCTCTGTACCCTAGCAAAAACACCAGCAGGCAAGCAGATCAACCCCAGGCGAGCTGTTTTGTTTTATTCATTTATTCTTTGTATTTGGTCGTGTTCAGATGTTTTAATATGGCTTATTGCAGGTTGCCCTGGGCCTATTGCAGGAGGAAATTGGCAAATATATAATAAAGAAAATAAATGCCCATTTAGTGGGGCGAACCACATATCCTTACTCGGACATTTACAAACCGTTCTCCATTCTCTGCCTCTCTCCCTCCCCTTTTTGTGCGTGTCTTTTAGACAGCAGGGCTTTGGGCTGTGGAATTGTGGCTTTATTTACAGTAATGTACTGCAGCCAGTTACTCTAGAAATAATAACAACAGACAATAGTTTTTAGGAGAGACAAAAGTGATATGACAGAGGCACAGTTACCTTTGATCGCCTCCGGTCAAACAGGTTTTCCAGGCTTCTGAAGCTGTACAAAAATCTGCAAATTGTGTTTCTCAGAGACAATAGTAATGCAACTATATATACCACAGCATGGGTGTCTCTTGCCTTCCACTTTCTGAAATAAATGTTTTCTGTCTCCAGTCTTAGCTGTCTTTAGCCTATAAAGATCAGACATATTTGATTCAACTTTATTGAGGATTTAGGCTAAAAGTAGCGGGGGATGGGGGGAGAGTGGTAAGTCTGAAATTGAAGGCTTCCAAGAACAAGTCTCACTGGCCGAGTTCATACAAATAATTACATTTCATACTGAAGACTTTAGGTATGGTAACATGTTTGTTTTAAATTATAGCCACAAGTGAAAAGGGATAACTAATTCACATGTGATAGACAGATCAATTCCTAGCTTACCTTCCATCTTTGGATAACTGCCCAATATTTCAAGAATCAATAAACCAGATGACTAATCGTGTGTGTCATAAAGTGGTTTCAAACATTCCGCTAATTATGCTTTAACTACAGTATTGCACTGCACTTTCTTCAAAGCTTCCAGTCTCTCATCTTTGCATAGTCATCTGTTCCACTGTACAGTGGTACCTCGGGTTAAGAACTTAATTTGTTCCGGAGGTCTGTTCTTAACCTGAAACTGTTCTTAACCTGAAGCACCACTTTAGCTAATGGGGCCTCCTGCTACTGCCGCGCTGCCGGAGCACGATTTCTATTCTCATCCTGAAGCAAAGTTCTTAACCCGAGGTACTATTTCTGGGTTAGTGGAGTCTGTAACCTGAAGCGTATGTAACCCGAGGTACCACTGTATTGGTCTGCTCTGCTCACCTTTGTTGCTTGGCATGAATGACTTTGTCTTCCTTAATGTGTTCATTTTTAAAATGGGAGGAATGAAGAGGCAGACACCAGCAATTGGGATTATAGACACCACAATTTTTGTGAAGGAACATGGGGTGACATGATTGCATTAAGTAAGACCAGTGTGAAAGGGGTGGTTATAAGCCCTTCTATACAGATGTCCAGGGAGACTTGCCAGTGGCATGGGGACCCAGCCACACAGTGATTCCTCCAGGTTTGAATCAGACTGGGACTGGAAATTAAAGGTGAACATAGGCAAAGTTTGAAAAGATAGCCCCTTTTCCAGAGAGTTCTATACTGAGGAGCTCAATTTGTGAGCACCCATTCCAGATCCCTTACCTGACAGCAGGTAAGCTTGGAACTCCCAGACCCCTAACCTGAAGCAGGTGTTGCTCCAGCAGTCAATCTCTCTCTCTCTCTCTCTCTCTCTCTCTCTCTCTCCACCCTTTTCCTCCACACTGATAGCAACAGATTATAGCAGCAGCAGCAGCAGCCTCTTCTTCCTGCCTAGGGCTTGCAACACAATTACCATCTATGCATCTGTATCCCGTGGGCCCTAACGCTCATAGTTTGACCCTAATTTCTGAGATCCACACATGGAATAGGACTTCCCCTTCCATTCCTCTCCCCACAGGCGCCCAAAACCTGCCCCAGAGAACCTTGCAACACTCTGGAGAAGGTTTTGAGGGTATGCAGAGGAGAAGAGAGGAGAGGAGGGAGAATTTCCATTGTTCTGGTGAAAGTCTGGTACAGCAGTGGGTCAGCAATGTTGGATGGAACCCTGTCTGAGAGGCCCCTTGGTATTCTGGGGAGCTGTGGGCTGTGAAATAAGCCAGACAAAGTAGCACAAGTCTCACCCTGAAGCTGACCAAACACTGACTAGGGCACATAATTATGCCTACCATGTGGCAGTGTGGGCTACAAAAAGGCTTCTTTTGTACCTTGCTTTGCATCTTCTAGTAGGTGGCCACTGGAGTTATTTTGGGTGGTCCAAATGTTACTCACTGCCACTGGTGGTGGTGGGGACCTCTGGAGCTGCTATCACCAGCTAACTAGCTACACACTTTGAGGATAAAGTCACTCATCTTTGGAGTGATCTTGACTCTGCACTTGTTGCAGCCCTAGCTGAAGTACTCAGTGCCAGAATTGAGGGTGTGTTGTGGGATCTGTTTCTGCTTTGAAGTCAGCTGATGTCTGGTGTCCATACATACTCTCTTGACTGTCCTTCTTGGCTTACTTAATCTATCAGAGGGGGTCTGAGCAGCTGGGTCCAGAGCTTGGTGAAGGCTTCACAGTGTGAGGGGAGGGTGCCTGCTGCCTTGAAAGGGAAAATGGCGTGACAGCTCCTAGAGAAACAGGCCCTGGACTCCTTAAGTTGGAACAACTATTGACCAGTTGTCAATACCTCCTTCTTGGAGAAGGTGGTGGAGAGGGTTGTGGTGAGGCAGCTGCAAGCATTCTTGGAGCACAAGGTTATTTAGATACATTCCAATCTGGGTTCAGTCCTGGCGGGGCAGGGGGAGTGTGATTTTGCTCCTGCTTCGTGATCTGTCTCTGGCTTTTGATACGATTGGCCATGGTATCCTTCTGGGTCTGCTCCAGGGAACACAGATTGGGGAAACATTGTGTTACCGTTGTTCTAATCCTACCTTCAGTTCTGAATCCAGAGAGTAGCATTTGGAGAGTGTTGGTTGCACACTTGTGGCAGTGTTCAAAATCTTTTCCGTGTCTGCTATATTGCTGATTTTAATTATTCTTTGCCTGTTTCAAAGAGTTGTTTTTACTGGTTTTATTGCTTTATTATTTTTTGTAAACTGCTTTGAGGTTGTTGTTGTTTTTACAATCAAGCAGTATATACATTATATGAAATAAACACACATTCATAAAATATTGGGACCAATATTTATGATTATTGCATGTTCCTGTCATTTTTAATTATGACTTTGTTCTTGGTATAATCTCCTTTTTGTAGAGGTTATATTTTAAAATAGTGAG
The DNA here is from genome assembly GCF_965113315.1 of Podarcis vaucheri. Lineage (NCBI taxonomy): Eukaryota > Metazoa > Chordata > Lepidosauria > Squamata > Lacertidae > Podarcis > Podarcis vaucheri. The sequence goes on from NC_138762.1 coordinate 106,686,194, forward strand.
TCATGTGCATACATCTAAAAATACAGTGTTTTTAGAGTAATTTTCAAATGTTCTACAGTTGAAACATATATTTCAGCTGATTGGTCACATGTAGTTGCTTGACATTAAAATGATGCCTTCACAAAAGAAAGCCCATGTATTCTTGCTAATTTACTTGACAGATAAAAATTGCCTTCATACTAGAAATAATCTGGATATTTCTTTAAGAATGAGCAGTAGAATAAGTACAGTAATTTTCCCCTAATCCACATTAGAAAAGAACATCATGTAATGTATAACAGGAAAAATAATCAACACCTGTTATGCAGTAGAATCACCATTATGCAACCTGTACATGTCTTAAGTTATCACATATTTTCCCCTAAGTTTGGAGCGAGTTTACAGGATTCTGTTCTAGCAAAATATGTGAACCTGGAAAAGCTGGAGTCTGAACCTGAGACCTAAATGCTCTAAAAATGAGCTGTTACCCTTCTGCGTACACATTAATTGTAAGCAGTGAGCTCCACACAATTAACAAGAAGTAGGACATGCTGCAAGTTCCACAAATGCACCCTGACATGTTTGGCAGCTTCTCTGTCCGCCACTTCTCTGACATTCATGCACTGAGCATGAATGCCCACTACATGCATAGGCATCCATGAAAAATGGAACACTTACAAGTGAAACAATCCAGACTGATACATGGATTGGAACAGCCATTGGATTTTCCCTATCTCCAAATTTCACAATGCAGTTCTTGCCTCAAGAAATGCATTAAAATGCATATTTTAAGATAAGATGCATTTACAAATGCATAAAGGTAAAGCTAAGTCCTGACAGTTAAGTCCAGTCACGGACGCATCTGGGGTTGCGGTGCTCATCTCGCTTTACTGGCCAAGGGAGCCGGTGTACAGCTTCCGGGTCATGTGGCCAGCATGACTAAGCCACTTTTGGCAAAACCAGAGCAACACACGGAAACGCTGTTTTACCTTCCCACCGGAGCGGTACCTATTTATCTACTTGCACTTAGGAGTGCTTTTGAACTGCTAGGTGGGCAGGAGCTGGGACAGAGCAATGGGAGCTCACCTGTCATGGGGATTTGAACCGCCAACCTTCCAATCGGCAAGCCCTAGGCTCAGTGGTTTAGACCACAGTACTACCCATGTCCCCTAAAATTATTTAAACAGTATTTTGTGATTATCGAAAATACTATCTAAATATGGATTTTCATGCAGAATTTTTTTAAGAAAGAAAAACACACACCATAGAATCAGTGTGAATATGGGACTGAAGATAAGTAACATGGTCCAGAAATAGGCTTCTCCCTCCACCTGATGCTGGTCTATGACTGTAATAAAGATTTGTTGTTATCCCTCTACCCCTAGCTTCCAGCTCACACCAGAAGACTATGCAAGCAGAACTCTATCCACAAAGGCTTCTTCTTTTTGGACTCCGCGTGGGTAGCAAGTGTGTGAAAACAACACATCAGCCCTGCTTCCCTTTACACACACAGTACCTCTTTAAATGGTTAACATATGAAGAGGGCTAGAATCAGTGAGACTAATGGCAAATGGTCCTGGCACTGAAATATTATTGGAAATAACGTCCCCATTTTGTCTCCCATAAATGGGACAGTGAAATATGTGGGGTGGAGATTTTGGCTCTACTTTAGTAAGAAGCAAAATCCTCTGAACAGTGAGTGCATAGACACTGGGATAAATGACAAACAACAGGCACTTATTTTTTAATTGTTATAGCATGATTTTCTGTTAATGATCACACAAGTAAATAAGATACTAGGCTGTCCTGATTTAACCCTTTCCCAGCCGTGTATCTCAGCACACCATTTCTGACTACAAGTCTGTCGCTTCATTATGAATGTGGCCTTGTGTGCTACTTTTAATGTGTTACACTGGCACATCAGAAGCAACATCAAGGTACTGCCAATACAGCAACAGAATAGTAAGGAGAATTAATTCTTTATTCAATCTCTATGGAAACAACATTAAAGCAAAAGCATTTTGTCCCCCATTTTAGCTAGTGCACTTATTTTGGAATTCCTTTTCTGACATCCTTTTAAATCCATACGATGCTTTCAACAGCAATGTGCCCATTGCTATTAGAGTTATTTGTTCAGTCTGTAGCTATCTAAGCAGATCTTGAATTATCTCACATGAACTATACCATCAAGGACATAGCATGGGCTTTATCCCCAGGTGCTACCCCTGTTCAAAAGACATCACTTGGTGTTTCCCCAGCTCATTTCTGTGACAGTTACCCTTGTTTAACTTGTGTAAAACACTACCAAAAGCACAGGTTTAGTTTGTCCTATGATCAGTTCTCAGGTTTTGCCTGAATGTAAAGAATTATAGAGTTTAAGTTATAAAGAGCCATGTGGCATAGCCAGGTCATCCTCCTCCAGAAACGTGTGCCGTACTGTATTGGCCTGAATATAAGCTGCACCTTTCAAATTGGGGGGGGGGTGAAAAAAAGAAAAAATACCCAAATATAAGCCACTCCATTCCTCGCTGCTCCTGGATGAATACGGGGGGGGGGGGCGCACCGCTGGCCTTTCCCCTTCCTCGCTCTCTCCCTTCCCGGCCTTGGAGGAGAGGGCGGGGGGTTACGCATGGGACAGGCGCCGCTTTGCCGCACTCCTGCCACTGTTTCCCCATGCTCCTGGCTGCATACCGTAAGGTCTTGAGTATAAGCCACACTTTAACTTTTCATGGTCAGAATTGGGGGGGGAGTGCGCCTTATATTCAGGCCAATATAGTAATTCTATTTTTCCTTTTCCTTTTTTACACAACGTTTTGTTATACCCTCTCCCAATCTACATTTTTTCCTCTCTGTGCCTCTGTCTCTTTCTGTTTCTCTCACTTAATGCCTATGTACTGTCTTTCCCAATAATGCTTAGAGCTAATGGTCCACACAGATGTCTGAAACCCTCCGAAGGTACTTCATTCATGCTGCTGAAATTCAAATTTCCTACATGCCTTCCTCAAGCGACACATTCCAAATGACCTTGAATTCTTCCATGGCAAAATCTGGTGACAGCTCTAGAGGAACTACACTGCCATAAGTGGTTACAGCCGGCAACCATAACTGGTGTAATAACTCATAAATTGTTCCAAAGCAACATACATCCTGATGCAAGAGCATCTTTGATGCTACTGAGGCAGCCACAGACTGATGACTTTAGACTTTTGAAGAGTGTAGATATTCTGCACTGAGACAATAGCTGAATTGCTCTCAGAATAAATTAAACTGATCTGGTAGTGTTTACTGTTGCTGGTTAATAGTTTAACTCATGAATGTGGAAGAGAGATGGGTACAGGACAAGGAGAGCCTTAGCCCAGGGCCAGACTAGGAGGCCCTTGGCATGGTGCCAATGACACCCCCCATCTGGGGAGGATCTAGCCCTCCTTGTGTAAGGTTACCAGATGTCCCTGTTTCCCAGGGACAGTCCCTGGATTTACAAGCCAGTCCCCATACAAAATCCATTGAAGTTGAAAAGTGTCCCCAGATTCATTGAAAAAAATCTGGTAACCTTATCCTTTTGGCCACAACAATTTATAGCCACCACTTGTTTTCTCTTGAGACCAGCACTGCTTTGGCAGCCGTACTACTTACTGCCTTCACCAAGTACCCAGACATGCTTCTGTGGTGGACAGTAGTGGAATTTTTGAATGGAAGGTAAGCTGACTTCCATTTGTGGTGATCACCCAGTTACTCAATATGCAATGCATTGGCATACAGATTTTGAAACTGATAGAGTTCATAGTTCTATAGCCAACAAGTTTCATAGATCTATGGGCCACACCATTACATGCTGGCAAACTTAAAATGGCAGACAGCCAAGGTGGATGGAGACTGAGCTCGGCTCCTGTTCAAAAGCTGCATTATCACCTACTGTAGAAAAGCAGCCTGAATGGAGTTTGGAATAGGGGTAAATTACACCAGCATAAATTACCCTACCATAAATCACGTTGGCCTCCGATAGTTTGGATGGCTTTGCTCATGTATGTCATATATCACAACTATTATGCAGGACACAGGAAGCTTGTTTCAGCCAGAACAGGCCTATTAATCTGAGCTGAACAAAGGCTGGCAAATACAGATGCAATAAAGAAAACATGTTTATAATATTTGTGATGTAATATAAACAATAAAACAAACCTGGCCAATGAAATAGGGGAGGGGGATTGTTGTTGTCTACTGCTATTCACTTCCTTTGCTGCTCTTTGAATCTACTTGCCCTAGATCTCCTGGCCATGACATTTCCAGCCTGTTACATGTATGCTAGGGATAGTGTGGATGGCTTTTGTATCTGGACACTCTAAGAAATCACAAGCCAAATGGGATTTCTAACTACAGTTTACAAGCCAGATGAAGGAAACTAAGGAGCACCACTAGAGCCACAATAGCAAGGGACACACTCTTACACAACCTCAGGCGCGTGTTTGAGGACCTCACTGAATCATAGTCCCCAATGGGATTGTTGGAAGACATCATGTCATTTTCTACCCCACTTCAAATTATGCTCTGTTGAACCAGATCTTTGGATCTTGTTCTGGTTTACGTCCAAATTACTGTCACATCAGTAACGCACTGGGTATCTCGGCAATTCTGTCTAACATTGTGGGGCCAAGGCTGGCAAATCAAGTAAGCATTAGCATATAGACCTTCTGGCAGGGAAGCTTTCCACTTAGCACTGGGCATTCTGATGGATTTCTCAACTCTGAGCTGCCATCCGTCTCATTATCCCATTTGTCTTCGTTAGGCTAAATTGGCAGTTATGTCTTCATGGCAAATGTTTGTTTTTTGCAAATGAGCAGTGAGCAAAGAGCAAGAGACCTAAGAGGAGCCATTTATCCCCCCTACAATTTAATCTGAGGACAGGAGAGCAAGTGGTCAATACAGCTGAGCAGAACACAGGTGCTCAAGGTATCCCAACCTTCTTTCCTTTCAACCAGTTACTATGCTGCTACCAAGCCTATTAGAAACTTCCGCAGGACATAGATTGCTGCTACTAGAGGATTTACAGTTATCTGATGGTGTAATCTTTTTTTTAAAAGGACTTTTGGCTTTTTTGGTGAATATGGGTAATAATCAAATTTGGGGATGCCTCCTTAAACAACAAATCTGAGGATTTGCAAGGAAAGACAGATAACTTGGGGTAAAATTTAGTAATATTTCTTTTGGATGGATGCATCAGATTTTGCCTAAAATGAAATTCAAAGTGAATTTGGACAGTTAGTAAGAAATCTAGCTGAATTTCTCACAGAGCTTCCACACATCCTTTGTGTTACTTCTGGAATTCCACATACGGAAGAATCAAATCAAGATAAGCACTGTACTGATGGAACTTCTAAGTACTTGGTAAACTGAAGCGAGTGTAACACTGTTTTTGTCTTGCGGTAAAAGTATTTTGGAGTGCCTATTTCCTTTGACCTGATCCAGTTGCATAGTCATCATGATCTGTATGTACCCCCTCCATGCAACAGTAGCAACAAGAACAAGCAGGCAAGAAGGTTATCCGTCTTATTAAATAGCATCATAGATGTTTCACTCTGGGCCACAAAGTGACAATGACAGAATCGTTCAGTTAATCAGTGTGGAAGGTCATTGCACAAAAGAGAGCTATAAATGCAACACAATATGCTATTCTGCTTTGTGTAGTTTGCACTGCAATTTCTCTTCCATTCAGTGACACTTCTAAGAACCATTTTAACTCCTAAGAGCTATTGCCAGGTATCAGTAATGCTCTTCCCTACTGACTCATTTCTTCCAAATGGTCACATTTCAGCTTAGGCTCGGGATAATTAGGGATGAGCAAACAGCCACCTTCTTTCTCAGAGTGATCCCTCTAAGAGCCCCCAAGACCCTTCACCAAAAATTTAAATTTGGCCATAGCTGGAAACAATCTCTCCCATGACTCTCTTTGTGAGTTTCAAAATGTAGGACTAAAATGTTAAAGGAAGGAATTAAATCTAACATTTCAAGGTTGTGAGCCCAGTTGTTCAGCATAAGCTGACTTGATTTTACAAAAGTCCATATTTAAATTGCACATACGTTGTACATACTTTTTACATAAAATATGTACCTGTTAATGCTTATCAATGCATTTTATAAACATACTTTACATAAAATGTATTTTTGTGCTCCAAAATGTGTTGCTGGTGCTGCTCTTAATCTGAAAACTCGTCTAAATTCTTTGAGCAGCCTTGCCTGGGTATACTCCATTCATTTTTGGCTGTGGTGTTGTCTTTTGATACTCCCAAATCCTTTGTATTTTGGGTGATTACTGAGTCTTCAAAGTCTGCCCTAGATGAAGGAACTGTTGAAAAGTTGCTTCAGTTGTGCTATCTCCTTGACTCTTATCTACAAACTGTGAGCCAAATATATTGGTAAAGGGCACGAGGAAACAGTGGAGCATGCCCTTCTTCATTGCCAGTATTTGAGCCAGGTTTATCCAGCCCATCCTATATAAGTTCCTGGGAGTTCAGCACAACACAACATCTCCCTATTACTACAGGACGAAAGCCCAGAAGGCACATATTCAGTCGCCAGATTTTGTGCTGCCATGATAGATATTCGTCGAAGGATGGCCGAAGGATGGTCTATGCTACAAATCAGTCCTGAATTGAAGGCCCATTTTGTTAGAGCCGCACTTCTTAAGTTCCACCCCACATAGCTGTTTTTTTTAGCTGGTCTTTTTAAAAATTTTCTTATCATTTTTTACTCATCCATTATTTATGCTTAATCAAGTATTCTATGTATATGTTTTAATTTACATTTGGTTCCTGCTCCCATTTATTTAACAATTATCTGCTTAGATTCACAGGGACCCCTGACCATTAGGTCCAGTTATGGCCAACTCTGGGGTTGCAGCGCTCATCTCGCTTTACTGGCCAAGAGAGCCGGTGTACAGCTTCCGGGTCATGTGGCCAGCAGGACTAAGCCGCTTCTGGCAAACCAAAGCAGCACACGGAAACGGTGTTTACCTTCCCGCCAGAGTGGTACCTATTTATCTACTTGCACTTTGACGTGCTTTCGAACTGCTAGGTTGGCAGGAGGAGGGACCGAGCAACAGGAGCTTACCCCATCGCAGGGATTCGAACCGCCAGCCTTCTGATCAGCAAGCCCTAGGCTCTGTGGTTTAACCCACAGCACCACCCGCATTATGCTATTTATTGAGATATTTTGCTTATGCTGGCCTGTGACCGTAATAAAGTAAATTCAATTCAATTCAATTCTATATTGGTAAAGAGAAATTAACAGATGTTGGGCTACAAGAGTGCTATGGGGAGGCCCTTGTATCTCCTCACCACCTCAGCCAGGTTGCTGGGGCTGCCACGTCTTAGTTCTGATAATGGGAATATAACAACAGGAGGTCACTTTCAGTGAAAGATCAGCAGATGGGGTGGCCTATGTGGTGGCCCTCAGCCAAGTGAAGCTCATATTCCTACAAGTGCTAAAAAGCATGGGCCTAACTGCTTACTTCGCTTGGGATGCCTGAAATAACTATCCTCTGTCAATGACCTCCAGTTGCTGAACTCCATGACATAAAAATGAACTACTCAAAAATATCCAGAGGCATACAATCCTTTCAGCTTTACTCACCCACCCTTCCCCACAAGTACATTCAGAATATTAAGGTCAAATTGTTGTTTTAGCATCAGCATTTTAAAAAGTAGATTTTGGCTCTTGACGTGACATGAAATGCTAGGCGTATTTAATATGGAGGGAATTAGAACCTCTGCTCCCAAATATTTCTCCTGGAGGTTATGGGCACACAAGCCATATTTATCAAAACTCTATCCTTATGTCTGTCCTCTTCTCTCTGGATTGTATAAAACACACATATTTTCCCCACTTTCTTTCATGTGTTCATCTTTTTCCCCTTTTCCTTTTTAAGGAGAGCTTAGAAATACTACAAGGCTGGTACTTTCCCAGTGGCCTTTTGAAGCACTTAATCACTATACAAATCTTTTTTCTCATCATTCAAGTGTTAAGTTGTTGTTGTTTTGGATGTCACTCAGCATTTGAAAAGTAGTTTGTCTAATTGTGCTCCTCCGTACCCCGTCGCCAGTCACTGGCGCAGTTACGACATCCCAAGCCACCCTCCCCATCCGCCTTATTAAAGAAATGTGTGGAAGAGTGGAGCCAGCTCTGCTTCATTCCTCCACCCGACCCCTCTCTTTTATTATAAGGATTTACATTACCACAGAACATGGCAATGCTGTTATAAATAAACCAACATTGTGTGTGACTCATGCTGAAGGACAATAAAACATCTGCATCAGACTCTGAAAGTCACCTTCCCCAAGCATTAAGTTACCATTTCAATTCTCATTTTATTTTGGGTGGATTGTTACAGCCAAAGACTTTGTTATTCTATATCCCTTTCATCCTTTCCCTTCCTTTCACTATGAACTCCCAGTGCACTGGCAGCAATCAGAGAGAGCTCAGATGGAGACTAATGATTCCTCAAGTACGATTGCCCTGATGAAGTCCCAGACATTTTCAATGACTTCCACGCCTGCCGAGGCCAGTTGACTCCGAGGTTGTGACTGTTCCTGCCATTCCTGTGGCTCTGACATGGCAGGCAATGGAAGGAACAATTACAAGGTACTTATTACAGCCCAGTCCTGAGCAAGCTATTTACTTACTGCATAGTAAATGCAGGACTGAGGCCCCATTAAACATTTCCTGACCTCCAACCTGGGTAATTTCCTGGTGAATGTCAATTTTACAGGCGAACTGTACGACCTCAAACTTGAACAACAAATGTGCAATGAACATCTTTCAACTGTAAAATAAATAAATAAATAAGTCCCTAGATTTCACAACCCCACATGTGCCAAATGTTTCCCATTTGCACTAGTATGTTTAATAATGGAAAAGGTCCAAGAGAAAAGGTGCAAAGAAAAAAAGGTGCAATTTAATAGACAGCTGTAAGCGTTGCAAAATGTCCATATAATTTTATTGCATTTAGCAGCTGATCCTCAGATATTTATACACAGATTTAAATTCAGACAAGGGATCGGAAGAAGCCCCCTGAGTATTTTTGGTAATCTTACACAAGCTCTTTATTCTTTCTCCCAGAAGTCCTTCGACATTTTGCCTGAGCAGGAACGTGCAAATTGCCCTTGAAATTCTGTCCTAAGTGGAACCTTGCAGCAACTCACCACTCACCGCCTCTCTTGAAGCCACTCAGATGTTTTGCACAATCAAGAAGTTCCACATCATCTTTATGATTTCACTTCAGGCAAAATCTGGCCCATAAACAAGAATGTGGGAACCTGCCTTATACCAGTCCTGTCCACTCGTCTATTGATCTCAGTTTTGTCTACACTGAAAGGCAGCAGGAGGTCTCCAGGGTTTCAGGCAAGAGAGTCTGTGGGGGCAATGATGAGACCGATGCAATAACTGGATTAAAGTAGGCTACAGATTTCTTCTTAAAACTATTACTATATCAAAACTTGTCTATAACTTTCAAAAGAACTGCAACAACAGCTCAGGCCAACAATGCTGCCCTTATGCCTCTGGGGCTGGGCTAGCTTTTCCACCAATTGACTCCAGGGGACACCTCACAGCACTGAGCCAAACCCACCTCCTTCTCATACTGCCCCCCAGCCCTAGGACTGGAAGCAATGGTATCTCAGCTAGCTGCCCTAAGCAATCCTACCTGTTCTCAGGTCACATATCCCTTCTGTCTGAACTCTGCCAGGCACCGCCTCCACCTGCCAAGTTGTGAAGAAAGAAATAATGAATAGCCAAATTCAATCAAAGGTATGTGCACCAGTGCTGGATTTATGTATAAGCTTAACAAACTATAGCTAAGGGCCCCACTCTCTTGGGGCCCCCCAAAAAAATTAAAGGGAAAAAACTGGAAGTACATTTCCAAAATATCAGATAAAAAACAAATAAAATAAACCTACATACAGCAACAGTGTTTTGTGTTGTGTAGGCTCCTATGATGTAAGTAATGGGTCTATAAATTACCATATAGCATACATTCAACACAAAAAACAGCAACAATTTGTTGTTGACAAAGGACAGCTGGACATATAAAGGGTCCCATCACCTTCAGTAGCTTAGGGCCTCATCAAACCTAAATCCAGCCCTGATGTGCACCCCTAGCCACAGGAAGGCATAGACAGTGCACCTTACACTGAACAGATACAATTTCCCCCAGCCCCAAATGGTGACTAGCTGTCACTCAGGCAAGAGATCCAATCACAGTGTGTGGCTGTGTGGCTTAAGGAACCTAGCTTCCGTAAGGGACACAGACTCTGGATAGAGCCAGGTTCAAATATCCCGGCTTCTTGCCCTTTCTCTACCAGTCAGGTCAAGGTTCTTTCCACTCTACTGACAAAGCCTCTTCCTATGTTCTAGCCTCAGGTCCAAGCCAGGAGCCTATGCTGCACAAGCAAAAAAGACCCTTCCAGTCTTAGCCAAAGATGCCAGGCCTTGAACCTGAGAACTCTTGCCTACACCTTTTCCCAAAGGAGGCTCCTGCAAGTCAGACTAAGTTCAGTATCCCATGCTGATGGAGGTGAATCCCTCTACAGAATGTGTAAAGGTAAAGGTAAAGGGACCCCTGACCATTTGGTCCAGTCGTGTCCGACTCTGGGATTGTGGCGCTCATCTCGCTTTACTGGCCAAGGGAGCCTGCGTACAGCTTCCGGGTCATGTGGCCAGCAGGACTAAGCCGCTTCTGGCGAACCAGAGCAGTGCACGGAAATGTCATTTACCTTCCCCCCAGAGCAATACCTATTTATCTACTTGCACTTTGACTTGCTTTTGAACTGCTAGGTTGGCAGGAGCAGGAACCGAGCAACGGGAGCTCACCCCGTCGAGGGGATTCGAACCGCCAACCTTCTCATCGGCAAGTCCTAGGCTCTGTGGTTTAACCCACAGTGCCACCCGTGTCCCGTACAGAATGTGTACCTCCCCATGAAAACTTTGCAAGGCTTGTTAAAGTTTTCTTTTGGACTTCTCTTCATGGCATGATCAAGGTGGAATTTCAGTGCAGGCCTTATAACAGAGTCATTTTGCTTCTCAGACCAAGAGCACAACTGACCAGAAGGGAATGTGTGCCAACACCATTAAAATTAAGGGAAAGGTATTGATATGGATCAGGCCTTTTGCTTGGGGATAATCAATGAGCCAGTACACACCAAACAGGTTGCCATTCAAGATGAATGAATGTTAGCATCAGTGGGCAAAACATATTTCTAGTGGCATCAATTTGTTCTACACCCTCCTTAAAGACTTCCAAGTCATGCAGATTTCAAAATGTAAATGGATCAAAAGAGATGGAAGTTCAAATGAATGCAGCTCTAAGATTTTTTTTTAACAAGTCTTGACAAGTAAGAAAACAAGTGCTTTATGCATATTAAAATGAGGGGATCTCCCCCCCACCCCGATTGAATATAAGATGCTTTCTAAATTAACCATCTGTGACTTTGATCCACAAAGCCTAAGGCCGTACTGAATAGAAGTATCCTCATCCTTAAACTTGATTGGATGTGTTATATTTTTGAGCATATTTTGATATGATCATTAGTATTTATATAAGCTGTTTGACAAACTGAACATAAAAGACAAAAAGTTTTAATGCAGCAGCTAAATACTACAAATACATGGGTAAAACTTTTGAAAAATGTAATAGAATCAGCAACAGTTTATGAGCTTGGACAGGTGAGTGGTCTCTTCATTCGCCAGCAGATTTTCTCAGCCATCTAAAGGAGCACTAAGCACTGAGTAAGGGGACAGAAGAGTGCAATAGACGCTGTCCTCACAGTGCACTTGCCCAAGTCAGTTTTGCAGCCATCAAGAGTGGTCCTTAGAATGACTGCCATTGCTGGTTTCCCCAGCACTCAGGTTTACTGTGCTGTAGCCATTGTCAAACCGGCCCAGGCCTGCATAGCGTGCAAACTACCCAGCTAAATGAAGCACACTTTCCACACATGGCAAGTCACCAGGACCATGGCAAATCTGGTTTTGCTGCTTGCTTGGCGCAACAGTCCAGAACATGCCCCCCCCACAAGGGCCAACCAGATGCTTTTGAGAATCTCATAAGAAAAAGACGGAGACAATAGCCCTCTCCCTGCTGTTGCTCCCTAACAACTGATATTTAGAGGTATGCTAGCAACTGCCATTCAGAAGTTGTCGAATACCTGGCAGAGAGACTTTCTGCCCTTCATCAGGCTTTTCCCACCTGCCTTGCCCCACCCTCCAACCCTGGGAGCCTTTCTCAGTCCATGACTTTGAGAACAGCAGAATCAGCTAGGAAGAGAAGAGTTCGGTGATATATATATACATATTTAAAAAGTTGTGTGTCTTTGTTTCTCAATTTGATTCTTTTAGGTGACCCGGAAACTACAACTAATCCAGAATGCAGCAGCTAGACTGGTGACTGGGAGCGGCCGCTGAGCCCATATAACACCGGTCTTGAAAGACCTACACTGGCTCCCAATATGTTTCCGAGCACAATTCAACGTGTTGGTCTGACCTTTAAAGCCCTAAACGGCCTCGGTCCAGTATACCTGAAGGAGCGTCTCCACCCCCATCATTCTGCCCGGACGCTGAGGTCCAGCGCCGAGGGCCTTCTGGCGGTTCCCTCATTGCGAGAAGCAACGCTACAGGGAACCAGGCAGAGGGCCTTCTCGGTAGTGGCACCCGCCCTGTGGAACGCCCTTCCAGCAGATGTCAAAGCGATAAACAACTACCTGACATTCAGAAGACATCTTAAGGCAGCCCTGTTCAGGGAAGTTTTTAACGTGTGATATTTTACTGTATTTTTGGTTTTTATGGAAGCCGCCCAGAGTGGCTGGGGAGGCCCAGCCAGATGGGCGGGGTATAAATAATAAATTATTATTATTATTATTATAGAGACAATACTTAAGCAGGATAAAGGATGGTATGCACTTATCATTTAGACTGCTGTGTTCCAGCTTATTTTTAATTTTGTCAAAGTTTGTAATATGCATGTTGCAACTTTATAATTCTTTCTCAAGTGATAGACTTTTGGCTTATACATTTTGACTGGTGAGTGATGTATTTTGGCAAGTTATTAAGAATGACTAAGCTTAAGTGCATGTAACTGAAATTAATCCTGCTGGCACCCCCTCCTTCACTTTTACGTTTCTTCTGCTATTATCCCTGTGTCAAATTTTAGATTGTAAAATTCTTGAGGTGAGAACCTTGGACTCTGTAAATGGCGGGTTGGGGAATAAAACCTAGGAGAAAATGCCATTGTTGAACTCTTCCCATTAATCTAATTTGGTGGAGGAATCGTTCACAAATAAGAAAAAGCCAACTTTTCAGCATTTATTTTATAATACCCTATATAATTACTAGTGCTGTAATGGATATTGCAAATCTGGATAAACAGACACCAACAGTAGTTATCAGAGATGCTTGCATCATCCTGCCTTCTTCAAAAGTAAAGCAGCCCATACTGTCTGTGGCATTTTATTGTATTGTAAATTAATGCAATTCAGTTTCTGGTTTGTTTCCCCCCTAAATTGCACCATGCTTTGACTTGTATGCAGTTACAACTGACTAACTCCTTGCTATATTTTAATAATACTCCAAGTGCATTTTGAGGATGTGAAACCGACAAAGGAATCAATCCCAGCAATTTAATTAAGCAACATGTAATACAAAGATGCCTTCTCTCTCTTGAACTCCGACTTAAGGCTGAAAGGTTTCGTGCCATGACATCACCTTTCCCTTTCTCAATAACCTAGCTACACGGTGAATCCATCATCAGTGCAATATGAACAATTTTACCATTTTCTCACATTGGTAAGGGCAGTTTTTAAAGTGCCTCCTCTACACTGCCATTACGACTGCACAGCAGATTAAGGTCAGTTTCAACTACTCATCACAGAACTACTTAATCTGAATGTGCACCATTTATACCAATTGTTCCTAGTAAATCGGGTCCTCCTCACAGAGGGCCCGTGTTGTGGTGAGATCATCAGGACTGTCCTTGTTGTTGTGTGGGTGGGAGCGATTGGCTAGCCACAACAACCCGATTGGAGGGCCCTCGGTTGCTGGACAATGGGGGACTTTTGTGATTAACCAAGGGACCTTTATATACCGCTGCACGTTGTGCCAAGCTTCCTCTTAGCACCTCGTGCATCAGATCACCCGGCCACCCTCCCTATATTTAGGGTCTTGCTATGACCTTGGTATGCCGTCATGGGTTGTCTGCTGTTGGGGGCCCGGTAGGAATTTTCCCATTTGGCTGATTGGCTGGCGCCACTTGGGTTTCGCCTGCCGCATAGCAAATTGTCACAACTTTGTAAGGTTTGGCTGTTAGGCATTGGTTAAAGGTGGTCTGGAGGGGAGGTCAGAGAACCTGGCCCCTCCAATGCAAAAGGTATTCCGTTGAAGGAATCCAGGGACTCACCATGCTTTTGTCGACCCCTTTTGAGGGGTAGGGTCTGGCAAGAGTCCCTGGGAGCATGTTGGGGTGAGCTTGAGTCATGTGACCGTACTAGTGCTCCCCCACAGTGTTTACCTGTACTGACGATATGGTGGGACCCAGTCGTCAGTGCTGCCCTGCTGAGGTCAGGCGCAGCTAATTGTGTGAGAAATCTGGAGCACTGTTGGCGCATGTGCAGGGGTGGTGCTAGCCATGCACTCTCACAGTCATGTTCTGCAGTAATTATTGGGTCCTAGAGTGGACTGCACCACTTCAGGCAGCAAGTGCAGTTGCCATTTTAGAAAGTATGGGAACATTCAAAATGCATTCCTCCTCTTGCACTCTGAAGTGGTACGGTCTATTTGACCACTTCAGAACTCTCCTACCTCATTCGACTGCATGTTTGTATACCCAACCTGACTCATTTTCAGAAACCACTCCTGCAACTAACGTAGCGCACAAATTCTGAGAATCTTTTTCACCCTGTGAAGAAGTAGAATGGGCCAAATATTTCAATCCTGTCCAACCAACGCATCCTGAATTCTCACTCTTAGTACATAGAAAGATTCATTTAATCCTCTCAGTGCTGGCTTCACCACAGAGGTTTTTCCCCTGCATATACTTAGTATAGCTACCAAGCACAAGAGAGATAGCAAGTACACATACCGAAGAGGAATTGGATTAAAATGTCCTGCTTTAAAATGAGAGGCAGCCCAGTGTTAAGCTAGGATGCAGACTCCAGTATGTTGAGATGCAAAGAAGTAAAGGCTGGGATGGAGCTTGTGGCCCAAGCAGGGGGACAAAGCCTTATATTTGCACATTTAACACACATTTAAAATACATGGCTTCTCCCAAAGGATTCTAAAAGACTCTAATTTGTTAAGGGAGCTGGGAATTGTAGTTCTGTGAGGGGCAAGTTGCAGTTCCCAGGATTCATTTAAAGCCATGTGTTTCAAATGTGTGTCTAATGTGCTTTAAATGTTTGGCATGGCTGTGGCTGTGGAGGTATCCTGGGACTGACTCCAAGAACATAGGAAGCAGCTTTATAAGCAGACAGATTATTTGTCCATGTAGCCCAGTATTATCAAATCTGACTGAGAGCAGCTCTCCTGGGCATCAGGCAAAGGCCTGCTTTTTCCTTTTGACTACAGCTGCTGGCAAAGGAGCCTGGAACTTTCTGAATGCAAAGCATGTGCTCTGCTTCTGGGAATCCCTCCAGAATCCCCTGAGTCTCAGAATCAAGAAGATTCTGGATGACGGCATTTGTTGCCTGCTTTCAAATACTTGCAACTCACTCTGTTTAGCAGAAGTCAAGGGAGATGGGGACTTGGAACCTGTTGCTGAGGAGCACTCCCAGTTCCAGTCCAGTGTCACCAAAAACAAACCTAGCGATAGCACAAACCTGCAAGAAAAGATCACCTTTTGGCAAGGTAGTGATCTGAATCCTGAAAACATAGTATCTCTTGATGAATGATGTCATATACTAAAGGTTGCCATATTTCAAAAAGTG
This sequence comes from Podarcis vaucheri, assembly GCF_965113315.1. Classification (NCBI taxonomy): domain Eukaryota; kingdom Metazoa; phylum Chordata; class Lepidosauria; order Squamata; family Lacertidae; genus Podarcis; species Podarcis vaucheri. Next base: position 106,702,132 of record NC_138762.1, read on the forward strand.
AAATATGCTCAAGGTTTTCGAGCTGTTGCTTTTTCCAAAATCTCAAAAAAGAAGAAGTTTTGAGCTTTAAAAAAGATATTCGCCAAAATCTACACTGCCAACATGGGTTGCCACACGTCCAGGTTTTCCCAGACGTTACAGCAATTTCTGCCAAACACTGTTTCTGACAGCTGAATCCCAGCTATGTCCGGGGAATTCCAGACGTATGGCAACCCTACCATATACAACAAACTTTTCATGGTATAACAATATAAAATGCTTGCTGTGATTCCTTGTTTGGGGTTCCCCAAAGCTGCCTTACATAAAGCCAGTTCTAGGCTGGGTTCATATGTAACAGTGGCTACTCAGCCCATATCCTGGATGGGCAATGGTTGCTGCCTTCCCCTCGCTCCTAGCCACCATTGGTTAGAGATCATGTCACTGGCTGTCTATCTGGGAATTCCTGCCTGCTTTCAAGCCTGGCCAGCCAGCGGTGCTTTTAAGCCAGCCGTGCTGAATGCCCTCAGCGTGGTTGGGAAAAGAACAGGAAGAATGCAGAAGAAGCAAAAAAAAAAAAAAAACCCAAAAAAACGGAAGGCGGCGGGTGGCACTGTGACTGGGACCGCAATAAGCCAAACCACAGCTTAGAACAAATATACTGGCTTCCAGGGAGAAGATTGTAGGTATTTTGCTCCTCCCTGGTTAAAACTAGGATTCATTGCTGTTTACCCACGTGCCACAGTTTTGCACTCAGTTAAAACTACAGTTGTTGGCCAACGTAGTTTCAATTCAACAACAATTGTTGCTCGATACAGAAATTCAATTTGTGGTGACTTCACATTGTCAGACTTCGCATGTCTCTGCACCATCTATTGCAGCATGGTTTGCAATTGATGTAGACTGCTATGTCCAGGCTGCAGTCTTTTGCACACTTCCTCAGAATATGACCCATCAAACTCATGAGAAGACACGCGTAGGATTGTGCTGCATTTGGTTCTGTGGCTGTGACCAGGCCCTAAACACAGGAGAAAAGGCTATGATAACTTTGAACCAGGGCAGTGGCTTTCACAAAGTTAGTACGACTTCTTAAAAAAATAAGAACCACATTTTATTATAATTAATCCTAGAAATTTTTATGTCTAGCACAATCCTACAAAAGCTTTGGCCTAATTACTTTAAATAGCTTCCTCATAGCAATGTAAGGATTTCAATTTTACACCTACTGGATTATAAAGTAACCAGAGCAGACTGTGTGGGTGTGATTACATTCTCCACCTGGGTATTAAACCATTTTAATACCGGCTTAATCACTTCTTTAAACATATTAGATATACCTTCAAGCCACTCCAATGACTCCACCCATTTTGCTATGATAAAATTTGAGGTTCAAAATTAAAAATCGCTTAGGGGAGAATGGCATAAAAGTGACATGAAGCAGTAACACAATGCTTTCACCTCCAAAGAAGAAGATATAGGGCCTATAGGTACTTTAGGCTCATATCCAGATGGCTTTAAATGGGTTGGAGGGTAAACTGGGGTTAAAAGGCACTCACACCTGGATTGTGCTTTTGACTGCTAAGGAGCACATTGACCCTGCCATAATTCAGAATTTGCTCACTGTATTACGAATCCAATGGTATAAATGCCGGTGTGTGTGTGTGTGGTTTCACTTCTTATGAGACTTCAAAGAATTGTTGCTTGCCACCCCAATCTCCTGGCAGTGCAAGATTCCAAGGGTTCCAGGCGCTTACCCAGGGTTTGGCTTCCCTAAAAGGAGTGACAACGGAGACGGTGGTGTCTTTATGATACTTCTACATATACAAAATGAGCCTACGAGGGAGGAGCTCAGGGCATTAATGCCATCTCTTGCACTGACTCTGACGGTTGGTGTTGTCCATTCAGCAGGCTCCCATTGCAGATCTAGTCACCCTTTTTTGGTACCACCCTCTTTCAGCACTTGATGCAAACAAAGAAGTCTCAAGGGGGAGAGGTTGCAGCCCCTTCTGCACACCTCCTCTCTACTGGAGGAGCTCAGGGCACTAATGCGCCTCCTGGCGAAATGGCACTGCAGCAGTGCCTATTTCCTGTGAGATGCCATGAGATCTTGGCAGAATCTTGTGAGATCTTGCCATATATCAGCACTGATGGTGGCACCACTGTTAGTATTCTTTTCCTGGGCTTGCAGTCATGAGATTGTTTTTCCTCACATGATGGTGTATGTTTTCATTCCACATAGTGGGAAGTGACGGAGACAGGATGTTTGTATTACTGTCTTCCGCGATGTGAGACTACTGTCCTTTCTTCTCTCTCTTTGCTGTCTAATGATGAAGAGGAAGAGTTAAAATGCTCTGAGTGTATTATATGTAAATAAAGTAGTTTAGCCAAAATGCTACGCTGCTGAGTCTGTCACGCGAACTGCCAATACTCTGCAGGATTCCTAAGTGTGCTGATGCCTCTTGCTATCAGTCGCTGTGATGTTTGGGCTGGAGAAAGCTTTAGAAGCTCCTGAACGACCGAGCCGGAGGGAGAGAACATGCCAGTCGGGTATGTGTCTCTGTCGGGTTCCTACTCGTGAGTAGGATGCTCCTGACAATCGCTTCCCCAGCAGCAGAGGCAGAGGCTCATCTTAGGATAGTTGTGCGCATGTCACCCCTGTCTTCAAGGAATAGCATACCCTTTGGCTTGCTATAGCAGCTATGCACTGACTCTGACAGTTGGTGTTGCCCATTCAGCAGGCTCCCATTGCAAATCTATTCACCTCCCCCCCCCCTTACCACCCACTTTCAGCACTTAATGCAAACAAAGAAGTCTCAAGGGAGGGAAGTTGGTGCTCCTTCTGCACACCTCTTCTCTACTGCTTGAAGAAGCCAGACGCTGTCAAAGAGAAGGAGTAGTGGACTTGGCTGTGACAGCACTACTGAGAGGGTAGGCAGAGGACTTGCTATCGCAGTCATCACAGCTGGCAGCAGAAACCTTCTGGCAGAGGCTTATTCCTGGGCGTGTGTGTAGGGGCTGCTCGTTTATAGGCTCCTTGATAATTTGTTGACCATTTGAGATGTCAGTTCCCTAGGCTCTGTGCTGGAAATCTTGCCTCCCCAGTTGGAGGCAGTGGTGCTTTTGAATACCAGTCGCTCCTGTGCTCGAATCCTGCTTTCGGGTTTCCCACAGGCATCTGGCTGGCCACTGAGAACAGGATGATGGACTAGATGATCCAGCAGCCAGCTCTTCTTATGTTCTTCCTTTTTATTTACATGACTATTCTAGCATGAGGGGACGCGGGTGGCGCTGTGGGCTAAAGCCTCAGCGCCTAGGGCTTGCCGATCGAAAGGTCGGCGGTTCGAATCCCCGCGGCGGGGTGCGCTCCCGCTGCTCGGTCCCAGCGCCTGCCCACCTAGCAGTTCGAAAGCACCCCCGGGGGCAAGTAGATAAATAGGTACCGCTTACCAGCGGGAAGGTAAACGGCGTTCCGTGTGCGGCTCTGGCTCGCCAGAGCAGCGTTGTCACGCTGGCCACGTGACCCAGAAGTGTCTCCGGACAGCGCTGGCCCCCGGCCAATAGATGTGAGATGGGCGCACAAACCCCAGAGTCTGGCAAGACTGGCCCGTTCGGGCAGGGGTACCTTTACCTTTACCTTTTTATTCTAGCATGTACCGTAAGTTGTCTCAGTTGTGCTTTTATCTATTCTGCTGAATTTTATCACTTTTTTAAAAAATGCTATTTCTGCTGTTTTATCTATGTTTTTCACATACTTGCTATTTTTATTACATTACCATAGGCCACCCTGGGAATTTTTCCTGAAGGGTGGCATAACATTTTTTAATTAATAAATACATACATAGTACTGTTTCCACAGGCTTAAATGCTTTTATGCACACCATACATTTAAAGCACATTTAAAACATACCCCACCAAGAATCCTGGGTGATGTAGTTTGTTAAAGGTCCTGGGAGTGGTAGCTCTATGAGGAGTAAGCCACATTTCCCAAGATTATCCTCCTTTTTTGATGGAATCATAGAAGTGTAGATTTGGAAGGGACCCCGGGGGATAATCTAGTCCAACTCCCAAAATGGAGGGATTTGCAGGTGGGAAGGGGATGTGCTTTAAATATACGTTGTGTACACAGCTTGTTTATTCACCATCAAATTCCATATGATACGTGCTTTTCAGTATTCCCTCTTCGAATGGCATTGTCTGAGAAGAATGACCAGGATCCAAAGAACTGCCAAATTCAGAGGTTTTCAACCTTTTTGAGTCCACGGCTCCCTTGACCAACTACATCCTTTCTGTGGCAGCCCTGTGGGGCTCAGGAGCCCAATTATGCCACCCCTTGCTTGTAGCTGGCAGCCGCTCACCCTTTTTCAAGCACCTTCCCTTGTGGAGTGTCTCCTCAGCCTCCTCTCCTCTCCTTGGGAGTCCTCCAGTCAGCCACTGCTGCCGTCCCTGGTCTCTCAGCTGCCCTTCCCTCCATCCCAAAGAGAAGTTCCTCCCCAAGGCACCATTTGCCTACGGAGCTTATAGCCAGGGCTGCTGCAATAAACAGCTGTGCATACCTTTGGGAGGCAGAGATGCAAGAGAAAATCAGAGGAGGGAGGAAAGGAAAGAAGGACAGAGGCCACTGTTGCCCATGGCACCCCTGACCATCATTCCAGGCACCCCAGGGTGCCACGGCACAGTGGTTGAAAACCACTGACCTAATTAGTTCACTTCGCACAACAAAATTTTGGTGTTGTGTTGTTGATATAATGTTGCATGGTAAGTGGATCTTGAAACTTACGGCATTTTCCTATGTGTTATGGCCTAGCTGTTAAATGCAAGAGGGAGAAAACTCCAGTGGATGGTCCCATCCTTGGGTGTACAAAAAGCAGTCAAGTTCCTTGATTGGTTTTTTTTGTTTTGGTTTTTTTAAATCAGTTTCTGAACAAAGTTCATCAGAAGAACTTGAAAGAGCTTTGGGTGGGCTTATCATAGCATAAAACCAATATAAGAAAAGAGAGGTATATGGATACATATGTGCCAGCTTGTATCAAAAACTTGTTGGACAACATGCACCATTAATTAGATTTTTGTATATCTATACACAGAGAGATTTAAAAAGTCTGCCAAGATTTTAAGAAACACAGATCGAAAAAGAATATATATATATATATATATATATATATATATATATATGCAGGTTTTGGTGTCTTCGGGTGTCTTCCCGTGTAAGAGTCGGGGTGTCTGTGCGACGTTTCGACGAGGTCTCACTCGTCATCTTCAGGCTGGTGCTTTCGGCTTCTTGTTACTGGAACAGAGCAGAGTCTGGTGTTTGAGTTCCTATAAATACTGTTGAGGGGTGTGGTGTATAGCCTCCAACGTTCTGGGCAGAGAGGAAGTTCCTAGATTAGTGTGCCTTTTCTTCTTTTGTTCCTTAATTACTTGAGGGATATCTTGGGTGATTTCATGAGTGATATTCTGAATATCACTGGGTGGGTCATTAAGTGTAGATTAGTTGCTAAAGCTTTCGTGTCTTGACCTCTTGAGCTTGTGAAGAGTTTTTCTGAGAAGATGGCTGTGCTGCATTTAGTTGTGCTCTGGCTTGGCTTCGTGTATAGGGGCGAGCTATGGTTTTGTGCCTTGTGCCAGCCAGATCTGTGTAGGGATTGCAGGGGGGTGCAGCATCCGGAGGTGCCACTATAGTTTGGCTACTGGATGGAGTCTGTAATATGTCTGTGGAGAGGGTCTGGGTTTGGGTCTGGTGTGGTTGATTGGTGACGGCGTTCTGTGTGCCTCTGGTTCTGGTGTCGGTTTTTGTGGGGAGGGCTAATTTCCAGATGTCTGGCAGGCGGGACGTGTCGTCACGCTTGTTCATGTTGTGAGGGTGTTTCTCTATCTCGATGGCTTCCATGATTATTCTCTTGTGGTGATGTTCCATGTTAAAGAGCAATTTGGAATCTGCAAAATTAATTTCGTGTCCTGTTTCTTTCATGTGTTGGAAAAGAGAGGAAGTTTTTTCTTCTTTTTTGACGGCATTCTTGTGTTCTGCGATACGTGCATTTATTCGTCTGTTTGTTTGTCCAATGTACGTGGCTGGGCAGACTTTGCAGGGTATTTCATAGACCCCTTGGTTTTCCTGTGTTCTGCGATACGTGCATTTATTCGTCTGTTTGTTTGTCCAATGTACGTGGCTGGGCAGACTTTGCAGGGTATTTCATAGACCCCTTGGTTTTCCTGTGTTCTGCGATACGTGCATTTATTCGTCTGTTTGTTTGTCCAATGTGCGTGGCTGGGCAGACTTTGCAGGGTATTTCATAGACCCCTTGGTCTGGGATTGCAGGGGGGTGCAGCATCCGGAGGTGCCACTATAGTTTGGCTACTGGATGGAGTCTGTAATATGTCTGTGGAGAGGGTCTGGGTTTGGGTCTCTGGTTTGAGACCCTCTCCACAGACATATTACAGACTCCATCCAGTAGCCAAACTATAGTGGCACCTCCGGATGCTGCACCCCCCTGCAATCCCTACACAGATCTGGCTGGCACAAGGCACAAAATCACAGCTCGCCCCTATACACGAAGCCAAGCCAGAGCACAACTAAATGCAGCACAGCCATCTTCTCAGAAAAACTCTTCACAAGCTCAAGAGGTCAAGACACGAAAGCTTTAGCAACTAATCTACACTTAATGACCCACCCAGTGGTATTCAGAATATCACTCATGAAATCACTCAAGATATCCCTCAAGTAATTAAGGAACAAAAGAAGAAAAGGCACACTAATCTAGGAACTTCCTCTCTGCCCAGAACGTTGGAGGCTATACACCACACCCCTCAACAGTATTTATAGGAACTCAAACACCAGATTCTGCTCTGTTCCAGTAACAAGAAGCCGAAAGCACCAGCCTGAAGATGACGAGTGAGACCTCGTTGAAACGTCGCACAGACACCCCGACTCTTACACGGGAAGACACCCGAAGACACCAAAACCTGCATATATATATATATATATATATATGCTTTCGTAGATTTTCAATATATTCACAATACAAACACATAGCTGGTAGGGCGTTTCAGAGTAGTATTTTCACAAGACCAGTTTTCTTGTGAGAAGAAACCACAAAGCGTGTTCTCACTAAAGGAGAGCACGTGTTGCGGATGGGTCAGCCAAAGCACCCTGTAGTAATTAGTAGAATAGGTTTGAGGGGCCTACTTTTGGCTGGGTGTTGGTGTTGCTGGGGCAAATTTGATGTTGCAAATTTGGGGGAGGGGTCGGAGGTTATTTAAGGAGGTCCACGGCAGGGTACTTTCTCTTTCGCTGTGGACATCGGATCTAATACAGCTAAAGACCGGTTGTATAATCTCAATCCTTATTCTCTCCTATTTCAGTTATTATTTAATTCAGTGATCCTTGCCTTTTCTGTTTACCTCCCCAAAGTCTACCCTCCTCTCCTTTATTTTATTTCCTAGGTTCCTTCTGGTTAGTTTTCAGTTTTTACTTGTTTCTTCTACTACCTTCTCCTGACCTTCCTTGTAGGTTTTTGTTCCCGCGGGGCTGCTGGGGGGGGGGACTGGGGGGGCCGGACTGGGCCGTCGGCCTGTTTATCGGCCGGAGCTCCGGGCAAAGAGGGTGAGTTGGCCGTAGGGCCCCTCGGAGCTTTATCCCCTCCCCCTCCTGGTATTAAATAAGCGCTGTTTTACCTTCCTCCTCCTGATCTCTCTCGGCGGCGGCTCTCTCTCGGCGGCGGCTCTCGTTCGCGCGCCCTCTAATTACCGGTGAGGGCCGGCCGGCGCGGAGGCTCCGCGCAGGCGCCTTAGGAGCCGCCGATTCCCGTGCGGCTTCGGCGCCTGCTTTTTCGGCCCGATTCGGGCCAGTTTCGGGGAGGCTTGCTCCAGGACCGGTTGGCCTCGGCCCCCCCGGGAGCTCCGCCCCCCACTTAGTGCCTCTCCCGGCGGCGGCTCCCTTTCGCGCGCTGCGGCGCACCTCTTTATAGCCAGGGAGGGCCGACCGGCGCGGAGGCGCCGCGCGGGCGCCGTTGGGCCGCCGAGTAGCGTGCGGCGCACGGCGCTTGTGCTTTCCGGGCCAGGCCCGGCGAGGCCTGGTTGGATACACACCCCCGCCTGGCTCCGAGCGCCAGTGGCTTTAGCCGCGGTTTGGCGCCTGCGGCCTGCTGAGTCGGGCTGTTTCACACTGCGGAGGGCCCACAGCGGCTTTTGGGCTTGGAAGCTTGCGGCCTGCTGCGGGCCTTAGTGGGGGGCATTCTGCCTGGAGGCAGGTGGGAGGCCTCCATTTTGGAAATTTTGGCGGGAGCGCCATTTTCTATCACTGCCTTCTTGTGTGGCAGCCTCTAGTGGCCGTTTGTGGAATCGCAGCTATCCCATTGGCCTTATTCACTGGCTGCGCCACCTGCTGGTGAGCCATTTAGTTATAACTAATTGGAGGCTGCTTGTCTATTTGGTTACAATTCAGAGCACCGGTCGCCTCGCATTAATTTGTTTGTCTTTTACTAGTAGCAGGTATGGCTCCAAAGAAGAAGGCATCGCTGAGGCCTGCTCCGGCTTCATCAGCGAAGCGGCCCATTAAAGGCCCGTCCCAAGCTTTGCGCTCTCCAGTGCCACAGCGATCCGTGAGACGTCTCCAATCCATGGTCACTGGCTTGGCCAGGGATCCAGTGGCGTTAGCACGTGTTGAGGCTGAAATGGATAATTTAATTCAACGCTGTTCGACGCTGAAGATGAGGGGGAGGATTTGTTAGCTGGGGGTCCCTCGCGTACTATTCAATTGTCTCAGTCGCCGGTCTTACCTGTCTCCCACGCTGCAGCGCCAGGGGCACGGGGTGGCCCTAAGGGTCCGACCGGGCGAAGGACATCCATCCGGATTCGGGCGGCACGGGGTTCAGTTGTACAGTCCTCTTCAGTGGTGAGGCCTGTGCCTGGTCATTCACATGTGGTCTCTTCTCAGTTGGTTCCAGGCGACGTGCTGCAAGGCGACGTATCTGAATCATCAGTGGAGGACAGCCTTCCTCTCCCTCCAAAGTCATCTTCGGGTGGGCTCCGTCGCCGAAAAAAGAGTTCTAAGAAACGTGCTAAGAGGAGACGGAGGGACACCTCATCCTCTTCTGCAGGTACGTCGTCTCAGACCTCCAGTAGTGATGAGGAAGCTTCACTCTCGTTATACTGGGGTTTTGGCGAGGCATCGGGGCTCCCGAAATGGGCTTGGGAGCGGAGGGCAAACTCCCATAGGGCGAAGTATGGGGTGGTGCAGGACTGTAGGGACGGAGTCCTCATGCCTGATGTGAAGGTTTCCACCAACTCAGCTAGGGATATTATTCCAGGTGCCCACTTAACCACAAATCTGCGATCCAGGATTCTGGATGGCCGTTACGTTGATATATTTAGCTTGGCACCCCCTCAGGAGGGCCAGGACTCCTTGGATAAGGGTTTGGCAACCTCAAAAAAGAGGGCGGTTGTGCCAAAGGTGGAAAGGACATTCGAGCGATGGCTGGATAGTTTCCAGGTGTTTGCAGGAGTTGTGGCAGCGGCTTACCCACGGAGGTCGATGCATTTATGGGTCTATTTATCCATAGTTCGCTCAGCATTTACGATGGCTGGAGCATCCGCTGCAATTTCCTATGACGAAAATTTTCGACGCAGGGCTGCTAAGATCCCCACTGCGCGCTGGGATCGGAAAGATCTAGATGTTTGGACCACTTATGTGGCTCCACGTATTGACAATAAGCTCCCTGAATTGCAAAAAACTAAGAATGTGTCAGCTAAGTCGGGTCGTAAGTTCTTTTGCTGGGACTTTAACAAAGGCACCTGTCAGCGCCAGTTCTGCAGGTATTCTCATAGCTGTGAGAAGTGTTCAGGGAACCATCCAGCGTCTGCTTGCACAGGGGTTCGACGGCCCTTTCGAAAAGGGGGGGCTCACAGCAGCCCCCAAAAGCTGCCCCCCAGGCTGCAGCCGCCGGGGCAGGAAAATAGTGTGCTTCTTCTTTAGCTTATACCCCGGTTAAGCTACAGCCGTTGTTGTCATTGTTACAGTTATACCCTCTTCAGGAGGCAGCATCTTATTTGCGCGACGGTTTTTCCTTGGGTTTTCGAATCCCAGTGGCGGCAAACCCTGTACCTAGAAACCCTTCAAACCAGAAGTCTGTGAAGGATATGCCCGAGGTGGCGCGCAAGAAAATTGGGAAAGAACTGGCTTTAGGCCGTATGGCCGGCCCTTTTGCCGTTCCCCCCTTTCCTAACCTGCATATTTCGCCCTTGGGTATAGTGCCCAAGAAAGCTCCGGGGGAATTTCGCCTGATACACAACCTTTCACACCCTAGGGGCACATCAGTGAATGACGTTATTCCCCCGGAGCTTTGTTCGGTGAAGTATGCATCGCTTGATCAAGCGATCAAGATGATAAGGAAATTCGGAAAGGGTGCCTTGCTAGCCAAATGCGACATTGAGTCTGCATTTAGGTTGCTCCCAATTCATCCTGATGACTTCTGGTTGCTGGGATTTAAGTTTGAAGGGGAATTTTATTTTGATAAGGCCATGCCCATGGGCTGCTCGGTAGCCTGTGCGGCCTTTGAGTGTTTTAGTTCATTTTTGGACTGGGCTCTGTGCAAGAGAACAGGTTTGGGCGGAGTCACTCATTATTTGGATGATTATTTACTGGCCTCAGCCAGTGATACGGGGAACTGCGTGGTGTTGCTGCAGGCCTTTGCCGCTCTAACCGAGGAACTGGGAGTGCCGTTAGCTGCGGAGAAGACTGAGGGTCCTTCTACGCAGCTGACTTACCTGGGTATTTTGCTAGATACGGTGGCGCAAACTTCCAGTTTGCCGGCGGATAAGATACTCACGTTGAAGGGCATCATCGCTGAACTCATTCCCTTGAAAAAGGTTACCCTGCGGCAGCTGCAGTCCTTGTTGGGCCACCTGAACTTTGCCTGCAGGGTGATCGCCCCAGGGCGACCTTTCTGTTCCCGCTTGGCCAGACTTTGTCAGGTTTGAAATCCCCAAGACATAGGGTGCGCCTGTCAGCTCAAGTGCGTGCTGACCTTTGTATTTGGTTGAAATTCCTAGAGGAATTCAATGGGGTGTCTCTCTGGCAGGACACCTTGAACCTTTATACCGATTTTCAGGTACACTCTGATGCAGCGGGGTCTTTGGGTTTTGGTTTGTATTGGGATGGCAGGTGGTGTGCCGAGCGTTGGCCTTTAGCCTGGCGTGGGAAAGCCATCACTAGGGATCTAACTTTTCTTGAGTTTTTTCCCATTGTAGTGGCAGTCCATCTGTGGGTTGAGCAATTCAGGGACCGTCGAGTGTGTTTCTGGACGGATAACCTGGCGGTGGTGAATGTGCTAGCCAAGCAGTCTTCACGTTCACCAAGGGTATCAACCCTGTTGAGGGTTTTTGTTTTGCATTGTTTGCGTTTTAACATTGTATTTTCTGCTCGTTTCGTGCCTGGAATGTCTAACGAGATCGCCGATGCTCTGTCCCGTTTTCAGATGCAGCGGTTCAGGTCCCTGGCGCCAGAGGCTCGAGACCGTCCGGAATTTTTCCCGGATCATCTCTGGAACCTTGGCAGCACCTAGTTTTACAGGGAGTAGCTGCATCCGTTGCCCCCTCCACACTGAGGTCCTATAAGAAGGCTTGGACCGATTTTTTGCAATTTTTTGGGCAATCTGTGGCAGGGGGAACTTGCACACCTCATTCTACGGATCAGGTGCTCCAATATTTGGCGCATCTATTTCAGATGCGGAGGGCAGCCAGGACGCTGAGATTGCATGCGGCTGCTATTTCTTTCTTTAGCAAAGTTTATTTTAATAGTGACCCATGTGGGAAGTTTGTGGTGCGCAAGGCATTGGAAGGGTGGGGCCGGCTTTGCCCCTCCAGGCCAGTGACGAGGAGGCCTATAACGTTTGGTTTGTTGACCAAGATGCGAAGTAAACTAAAGGGCATCTGTTGGTCTAAGTTTGAGGTGCGGTTATTTTCCGCAGCCTATTCGATAGCTTTTTTCGGAGCCCTGAGACTTGGGGAGGTGGTGTGCGAACCCAAGCAGGATGGGGGTTCGAGAGGTTTGTTGCTGCAGGACGTGAGCCTGTCTCAGTCTGAATTGCAGGTCCTTGTCAGGAGTTCCAAAACGGATCAAATGGGCAGAGGGGCAGTTATTCGGCTTCCTGCAACTGGGCGGGGGGGCCCTTGCCCAGTCAAGGATCTCCAGAAATATATGGCTTTGCGGCCTACTGGGGGGGGGCCCTGTTTATTCACGAAGATGGGCGTCCATTGGCACGTCATCAATTTACTGGTGTTTTGCGCAAAGTCATTGCAGCTTGTGGCCATGCAGCCTCAGAGTTTGCTCCCCATTCATTCAGGATTGGGGCTGCAACTACTGCCGCCCATTGGGGCTTGTCGGCCAGGAGGACCTGGGTCGCTGGAAGTCTGACGCATACAGGGGTTATGTGCGAAAATGATGTTGATTTCATGTACTCACATCTTTTGTTTTACCCTAGGTCTACCCACTGTCCGGGTTTGGATAGTGAGGCACAGTATTGTGCATTGGGCCGCTTGCAGAGCTCGGCAAACTGAATTGGGAGTTGGCCTTGGCCTTCCGCAGTACGTACAAGTGTCCTGGATCTCCAGAAGGGGGATGCGGTGGAAGGAATTCTTACCGTTAATGTAGAGGCGTGTTCTTCTGGAGGGCCCCCCTACGGCGATTGTGGTGCAGCTCGGGGAAAATGATATGGTTTCTTTTTCCTGTTATGTTTTACGTGCTGTTATTTTGCAGGATTTGAAGGACTTAGCGGCCTTGGTGCCCGCTACTAAGTTAATTTGGTCACAGTTGCTCCAGCGTTGCATCTGGAGGGGTAGTCCCTGCCCTGCGGCCACTGAAAGGGTGCGTAAGCGTATTAATTCAGCTGCAAGCAAGCTGGTGTCCGATCTGGGTGGGCTTGTGATTCCCCACCCAGATATTAATGTTAAAGCCACTGAATGCTTCAGGTTTGATGGGGTTCATCTTACCTCTGTTGGGAATGATTTATGGTTGAGGTCAGTGGTGGCGAAGTTGAGAGTGTGTTTAGGTTTGTGAGTGGTTGGCGGTGAGCTCAAGGGCTCAGGTGGCGGTTAGGCATTGGTTTTAAATTGGTTGGTGGAGGGGTATGGATTGGCTGTGCCTGCCCCTCCAATGAGGTTGCTGCATGGGAATTCCGTTAAAGGAATTCAGGGACTTACCATCCATTCGTCCAAGCCCCTGGAATCGGGCTTGGGCCGTGTAAGTACCTAGGAGCATGCGGGGAGAAGCTGAGGGTCTGTGTCGCAGCTCCGCCTATCCCCGAACTTGCTCCTCCACACTGGCTTCCGCTGGAATCCGGGTGCCAGTGCTGTTCCCAAGGCGGGAGGAACAGCTAGTCTTAACCAATGCCTAAGCAACCACTCACAATTTGTATGCAAATAAAGTTGTGGCCAAAATTATGCCAAAAACCTTAAACAAAAATTTATGTGTGATGTGTGAGTTATTGGGGTGAAGGGTGTTTTGGGGACCTCAGCACGCAAAACCTCCACAGGTTTTCAGAACGACAGAGTTTACAATGGTTAGTATGAGGTAGGTCAGAGGCATGGTTGCCTTGGGCACAAAATTGTTAGGGGACGCAAAATTTCAACACCCGGTGCTGCCTCAGTACAGTTGCATGCTTATGTTGCTGGGCTCTGCTGAAAACGGCTTTTGCATGCAAACCAGGAAGTGACAACAGAATGACTCTCATTTTCTTATCTCTGCGGCTGCAAGCTCCTGAGTGACGTGGACACTGTTAGGCAGTTGAATGCATACTCTGTCCATTTCCCTCCCTCCCATGCGGCCCCGGGCTCTGGTAACCCTTGCTACGCCACTGCCTATTTACAAAAACATATGGTGAGCAGTGAAAAGCAGGCGGGCATCCAAACAAGCTGTGCAAACAGGACTGATCCCCCCCCCCCCATAAGCAACATTCTTGCAGCTCCCAATGGCTGCTTTTTGACAGCAGCTTTAAAAAAGATGCAATGTTTTCACTGGCCACATTCAAAACGATTTCCTTCACCAGTACAAGCAGGTGGGGTGTGGCACAAATTCCATTGTTGATTGGGGAAGCTATTAACAGCAGTTCAGGAACCACTTATTGATCAAACTGCACAAAGGAAATATGGCTCTCGTTTCCCCTTCCATAGCAGAACAGAAGGGTTACAATACCAAAGCTTAATTTTCTGGTCTAAAATGTCCCAACACATAGCCAAATGTGCACTGCCTGAAATAACATATTTCATTTGGGATAATAAACCAGCTACAACTAATTTAGATATTGCACAAAATCTAACAGGAGAAGGAGGGCTCCCTGTTCCAAACATCAAGCTGAATTACTATGTGAGTGTAACAGGCTGGCTAATAGACTAGGTTAACCACTCAAATCCTCCAATTTGGAGGAAAATACAATATTATAGCAATGTTGCATTCCAAGTTGTGCTTTAGGTATTTTTTTTAAAGGCTGCTTAGTTAATATTGGGAATATTCTGAATAATTTTATCATCATCAGCTGTCTACTGTATGTTTGGGATTATATATTTATGCCTGATAAATATCCTGCAGCTTTAGTGATATTAACCCTGACTGCAATTTAAATTTAAAAGAAATGACTTAAAGCTGGAATTTCTAAACATACTTACCAGGAAGTAATCTCCACGGAACATAATGGGGCTTATTTCAGAATAAACACACATAGGATTCTGCTGTAACACTAACACAGAACCTCAGCTCCAAGATTACCAGTTGTAGAGAATTATTATCTACTGTGTGAAATCATTAGGACTTACGTTTTCAAAGTGGAAGGCGGACAGCTTGGAGCTGCCCCAAGACATGTTACTGCCTAAGGCAAAGAAGCAAATGGCATCCCCTCCAAATCAATGGAGGAAGAGACTCAATGTTGGCCTGGAGGTAATGGCTTTTCCCACCTGTCCAGCCCTTAAAGCCTTGAGAAGGGAGCTGCTGCCACGGGCGTTATGTGCATGGGTACTTTAAAGAGCTAAATAGAATTAAAGATTATGGGTCATGGAGGTGGGGAGAGTACGTGTATGAACTTAACTGTGCTTAGTTTAGTTTTTGGCTGCCACTTTGCTTATGTTGCTAATATTATTTTATAAATTATAAATGCTATACAGTGGACCTTCTGGATACAAACTTAATTCATTCCTGGGGTCTGTGCACACCCTGAAAAATCCATATCCAGAGGCCGCTGCTTTTACGCACGCGCACGGGGCAATAGAGCGCTTCTGAGCATGCGCAAGCGGCGAAACCCAGAAAAATACTTCCGGGTTTGCCGCCTTCGCAACCCGAAGTTTACATTACTCGAGAGTAACATAACCTGAGGGTCTACTGTATTAATTTGGTATGGGCTAGTTAGTAGCGAGTGCTTGTCCCCACCCCATGTCCCAAACCTGAGTTCTTGGCTCCTCTGGAAGAACGCAGGACTTGGGGAGTTACCTACAGCATCTTCAGCAGCCTCAAGTGAATGAAGGCTTGCTGTAAAAAAATTGGCTTCCAGGTGGAAAAATCAAAGTTGGAAACAGAACTGTTTGATCCTAAAACAGAGATACTATCAAGAATGTATAACTTGCTGTTAAAATGGAATACTCAGGATGTGACGGTTAAATCTGCAATGATTAAATGGGCACAGGATGTTGGACATAACATTATGTTTGCTGACTGGGAACAGTTTTGGACCACAGGTATAAAATTTACGGCATGCAATGCCCTAAGAGAGAATATTATGAAAATGATCTATAGGTGGTACATGACCCCAGTCAAGCTTGCAAAAATCTATCATTTGCCCAATAACAAATGTTGGAAATGTAAAGAGACTGAAGGTACATTCTTTCACCTTTGGTGGACGTGCCCAAAGATTAAGGCTTTCTGGGAGATGATCTATAATGAAATGAAAAAGGTATTTAAATATACCTTCTGGAAGAAACCAGAGGCCTTTCTCTTGGGCATGGTCGGCCAATTGGTGCCAAAGAAGGACAGAACTTTTTTTATGTATGCAACAACAGCAGCAAGATTACTCATTGCAAAGTATTGGAAGACACAAGATCTACCCACCCTGGAAGAATGGCAGATGAAGGTGATAGAGTACATGGAATTGGCAGAAATGACTGGCAGAATCCGAGACCAGGGAGAAGAGGCAGTGGAAGAAGAATGGAAAAAATTAAAAGACTATCTACAGAAATACTGTAAAATTAATGAATCTTAAAGGGACGTTGGATTGAAAATAAGCGGTGTTGGTTAAAAGATTAATAAGAATATGTAAATATGGATTGACAATGGTGGAAAATATATATTTATTATAGGTTAAGATGTTGAGTAAGGATAAATGACAGAGGGCAAGGATTTGCTGAATTAAATATCTGAACTGGAATACAAAAAGGGAGGTGTGAGGAGGTCAAGAAACTAGTGAATGAAGTATAAGATATGAAAATACAATATTTTTTTCTGTCTTGTTTTTTGGTGTTTCTTTTTTTCTATTCTGTTAACTGTTTTCTATTGTGTATTTTTATGTGTTTTGTATTTTCTCATTTTTGTAGCTTCTTTTGGTTTTTGTATTTTATGTTTAAATTTGGAAGCTTTTGATTGTTTATGAAACTTTAATAAATATTATTATTTTTAAAAAAAAGAATGAAGGCTTGCTGGCAGAATGTAGGGTTGAGCAAAACTGAATCCAAAAAAGGCACACCTTTCCTTTTGACTACAGCAGGGTGTTTAAAGAGGAGAAGCCCAGCAATCTGTCTGTAGGTTGGACCGAGGAGAGTTGGCGACTTTGACTCATAGCCTTTGGAAAAGCAAATGCTTTGGTGCATCCAAGGTCCCCTCCCCCCTGGGCTGCGAGAAAGTGTGAAGGTGGCGGCAGCAACCACCAGAGAGTAAGAACCCCTGGCAACACTGCAGGGTTGTTGTGTTGGAGTCAGACAATGAAAGGGGTATAGGAGACTCTCCCTTGCGAATACTCCTCCTTCATCACAAGGGATGGCTAACCTGTGTCTAAATGTTGCTGGACTCCCAGCCCCCGTATCATCTCTCCCCACTGGCTGTGCTGGCTGATAGTGTCTAGTAACATCTGGGGAGCACAGGTTAGCTACCTCTGTCTGAGGTGAAACTGATGGCCACTTTAAAGAGGCTCCTAGCTGCAGCACAAACAAATCAGAGATTAGCAAGGAGGTTCAAAGAGCAGCAGTGAACCATCAACCCGATACGCCCCACTTTAAATGTAATACAACTATAAAGACAGAAGCAGAATCCATAGATGAGATAATCTTCAGAGAGGTATGTGTGTTACTCTGTTGCAGTAAAAAACAACAATGAGTTTTGTGGCACCATAAAGACAAAAAAGAAATTATTTATAGCATTAGCATTCAAGGACTAGAGTTTCCCCTCATCAGATGCAAGCTATATAGTTTTGCACAAACTTAAGAAAATCGTAATCCAGTTTGCCAGGGACCAGAGGCAAATATTTCCTAAGTCACAGATGTGGCACACAGATGGTATTGCTTTACTCACAAGCAATTATATCAGAGACACAAGATGAGCTGGCTGTAGGCTGGCTGATCTAATAAAATCAAAGGCATTTCTACCTATCAAAAACACATTGGTGCCAAATGTTACTATTTTAAAGTAGTCAATATTATTGGCAAAAAGGCAGGTGAAAAACTGTCTTCACTCATGAGTAACAACCCATTCTCTTTTGATAACCAGTTTATCTCTGAATAATATGGGGTGGGGGACTACCTTCATGCTATTTTATGAGGTTCCCATGGTGTCTTGCACTATTTTAAGTTGTATGTGGCTTTTTCAAAGTTAAAAAAGAGCAGGGGGGGGGAAATGCTTGGACAATTTGTAAGCAGCAAACCCTCCTAAATCTCAGATCACATATGTTTGGAGAGAAATAAGTAAGTAAATAATAATATATCCCACCCCCTCCATCACTCACACAGTGATTTTTATTTTATTCTATCAACATCCTGCACAATCTCTCTAGAATCATAATGGATCAGGAAGGCATTGTGCAACCTCCAAAACAGTAAGAATCAGCCCTGGGATTCTGATGGGCTCTTTCACAAGTGGGTTGGCTTATGAGGCCTCAAGCCCTGGTGCTTATCGTGGCAGGTTGGGCATCTGCCCTGTGAGCAGATTTATTTGCAAGAAAGCTACCAAGCCAGGGTTGAGCATGTGCAGAACAATAAGAACATAGGAGGAGCCTGTAGGATCAGGCCAATGGCCCATCTAGTCCATCATCCTGTACTCACAGTGACCTACCAGATGCCTGTGGGAAACCATGAACCCCAAATCCTGCAACCTTCATATGAGGTCTTTCTTCGCATACCTCTTCCCTGAGAGGTCTGGAGAGTGAAAACACAAGAGAGGGCCTTTTCTGTGGTGGCTCCCCACTTGTGGGACGCTTTCCCCAGAGAGACTCACCGGTCACCTTTGTTACATATCCCTAGGTGCAATCTATGGCTTTTTAAACTGGGAGGTGGAGTATTGATTTGTTTGCCATTATGTTGTGTGTGTTTTGGGTTTGTTTTACTGTACACCACCCTGTGATCCTCAGATGAAGGGTGGGATGTAAACTAAATAAATAAATAAAGCAGGACATAGGCACAAGCAAAACATATACTGATGAGTAAAGAAATAAATGTTCATTTCTTTAACAAACAAAATGTATGTTTCAAATCCTTATGGCTATGAAGACATTAGCCCTATTCAGACTGTCACACGGTTGAGGGTGGGTGGTGCTAGCACACTAACACAATGAAAAGGAATATGTTTGAATGTGTGGGGCCAATATCCGCTGAAAGCCCAGTAGCCAGAGGGGGTGGCAGAGTTAAGTTTCTGGTACTAGAGCTCGGAAGTTTGAGGGCCTGGCACCACTCCTGGCACTTCCACATGACTAGCAAGACTGAAATGAACCGTGCAAAACAGCTTTGAAAATGCAACGGGAACGGTTTTTAAAAGAGACTGTATGCAAATTTATTCAATCTACATAATGTATGCAGGTTGCAGAATCCAGCTTTCCCTGCCCCAGAATTTCTGAGAGGGTTATGCTTTGAGTAGACACAGCCCCGCAAAGTACATGAGAGAGTAAATGCATTTGAACTCAAGAGTACTTAACATGCATAGAGTTGCCCTGTTAACGCAGCAATGTTTTTTGCTTCCTTGTGAGCTGAAAAACACCAGATGCAAACATAGGCATAATTTTAGGAAGGCAGGGAGCGAGCATCCCCATATCTCAGACTCCATGTGCTTCTTTCTCCAGAACACTTGTATCCATTGGCTCAATGCACCATGTGAATATTATTGTAATAAATCATTGAATGGGCCAGGTTTAACTGCTAAAAGGCTCAATATTTTGCTTTCCACCCACCAAAAAACCCAATATTTTACCTTCCCACTGAAATAATCCCTCTTAATATATAGGGTGGGTTATATTGGGATCACAATTTGGTCTGTATCCAAAGCTCCTTGTACAGCCCTATTATAAATTACAAGTCAATAAAATATGCAGGCTAACCATGGACACCTTGTTCATATTTTGCAAGCTTTAATATCCTGAAGACATCCCCTTCCCCTCCAACACATGGACATTTTGAGTATTAGCCTCTTAGATTCCGAATTGCTCCCCTCTAGGGGATTCTTTTGACAGACAATAAAGAGAGAGAAGCTAAGGCAGCGTATTAACTGAAACTCTTATTTGCCTAAGGCTGATTTCAGTTTGTTGTTCCACTCAGTTTGTTTCAGTGAAACAGTTCTAACGTGTAAAATTGTTGTTTTGCGGAAGCTCCAGATTTTGACCTCAGAAAACATAAAGTACTGTCTGTCAATTTGTTTTGCTGCTTCTGGATTTGAAAATATAGCTCATGAATAGTAAAGAGACTCTGCGGGGACATGCCTGTGTGTGTGTGTGTGTGTGTGTGTGTGTGTGAAAATGAAGAGCGAAAACGAAGAGCGAAAAAGAGTTGGGGGGATTAAAGCAGTTGTCCTAGGTTTCTTGATGCTTTGCTAGGGTAAATGACAAATTGACTTTGGTTGGGACATGTTTTCTTTAATATTTTACATTGCTGCACAAGTTATAAAAGAAAAAACATGTTTTCCAGAGGGATTCCATTTTCTCTTCCTATGAATGTAATGCTGCTTTCTTTGCAAAAATCAGTATCCAACAACGAAGGATTCATTGCAGTACTTTCAGGGGCAATCTGCTACTCTAGGCCCTCACTGCCCCTTCTGTTTTCAGCCTAACATGTCTTGATCATTGGTGTTGCCCAATTGCTTATTTGGAATCACTGCCTCAAAACCTCAACACTCTCCAGCCTTCTTCAGGTGTTGGAACTCCAGGAAAGTCAACATGTGAGTGGCAAGAATTGGGCAGTGAGGACAAGCGTGCCATCTCCACAGACACCCTCCACCGCCATTTTTATCACCTTCCAACTTGCAAAAGGTGACCACTGTGCTTCCCCGTGCATTTTGGAACCTTTCCTTAGATACATAATGCACCTTTGGCAGACAGTTGCCTTCCAACTTGCTGAGGGCAATGGACTGGAGAGGCAGAACTATGGTGCTCATCTGTCACAGACGGGCTGGATGCCAAAGAGTCGTGGGAGGCACCAACTGGGGAACCCCCAAAGGAGCACCCTGGGGGAGGAGGCTCACCAGGAGACTGGTGGTGGGACGACAATGTGTTGTCAGAGGGAGGAGAAAGGGTAGACTGGGAGGAGGAGGGGTACAAAGCAGAAGAGGCAGCAAGGTTGAGTGAGCAAGAAGCTGGGGCAGAGAGCAGTCTAGCAGAGGACACACATTTAACATTTTCTGGTCAAGCATGAACCAGTAACTTCCTAGTTTGCATTCCTAGGCATTACAGTGGTACCTCGGGTTACATACGCTTCAGGTTACATACGCTTCAGGTTACAGACTCCGCTAACCCAGAAATAGTGCTTCAGGTTAAGAACTTTGCTTCAGGATGAGAACAGAAATCGTGCTCCGGCAGCGCGGCGGCAGCAGGAGGCTCCATTAGCTAAAGTGGTGCTTCAGGTTAAGAACAGTTTCAGGTTAAGTACGGAGCTCCGGAATGAATTAAGTACTTAACTGGAGGTACCACTGTATATTGGAACAACTCTTCAGGGTAAAACTCCTTAAGTGTTATCAGGGAACTGAACCCAGGACCTCTCACAATCTACAAGACATCATTGGACCAGCAAGTCAGTAAACGAACTTAGGTTTGCAATCCTGTGCTTACTTGGGAGTAAGTCCAGCTGAGCACCATGAAACTTACTTCTGAATAGACATGCATAGGATTGTGAATCTGTGAGCTATACTTCTGTGAATGGCCTCTTGACAGAGGGGGAGGCAGGGGGTTGGGGGGAGAAGAAACATATGTTGTCTGCTTGCTTAAATTCCTCCCACTACTTTGGTGAAGCATGAGAAAAAAGCTTGTGCTTTGAAGACATTTTTTTGTGGATTTTCATACTCTTTTACTCCCTAATCACACTTCTAATTTATTTTGTAAATTTTCTAGTTATGCAGAGAATATTTCACAAGGCAAAACCCCAGAAACTTTCTAATTAAAGTAGCTTTGCACGACAGAGTTCAATCTTTTTCAAGTGAGATTGCTGTTTTCATTGCCCTCACTTTGATCAACTTGACAACATGATGCGAATTTGGGGGGTAAAATCAATGTTTCTCTTGAAATAAAGAAAAACATTGTATTATTCTGTGCCTTAAAAAAACACAGAGAAAATTCCAACTGCCTCTATGGGGCTGGGAGGGGTGTTAAACTTGAATTTATTCAATAACAGCCAACTTCTCCCCCCCCAAAAAAAAAAGGTTTTAAAAGAACTTAATTCCTCTAAGCTTTAAATGCTGCACATCTACAGTAGTTAATTAGATCCCAATCATCATTTGTTATTGCTGGAATTTTCCTGCCCCCAATTCCAGCACCCACTTTGTGGAACTCCCTCCCTATGGCATTACATCATACAAATATAAAATAAACACAATGGTCAGAATCCTAAGGCAATAAATTTTCAAGGAAGGAAAATTTTCTGTCTCCTCCTGCCACCAGCTGCCCCCTAAAAGCTCCTGTTCAGGAGGGCCCTCTGATTCTTCAGTGTGAGATGGGATGGGGGACACTGCCAGGAAAGGGGGCAGTTTCTGAATGGAAGTGGGGCAGGAGTTCCAGAGAGGCAAAGTGTGCTTTTCAGCCCCTGCCCTGTGCATGGAAGGGCTCCATGGACTGGTAGCTTTCTGATCCAGCCTCAAGGATACTGGAAAAGAGTCCATGCAGTCCTATCCACATTTACTCAGAAGTAGATTCCACTAGACTCAAATGGGCCTTACTCTCTAGGGTAATAGTGTATTTAGGATTATAACGTTGGTATTGATTCTTTCTAGACATCTGGAGACCCTAAGAATTATGATAAGATTGTATCTAGTCACTGCAATCCTGAAATGACTTATTCAACAGGAGTTCTGCTGAAAGGCAATATATCAAAGGTGTTTAACATTTTGCCATCCTACCCATATTACGCCTGCTGTTAAAAGCCCCGAGATTAAATGAATGGGCTCATAATAGAAGGAAGTGTGGCACAGTCAAGCCTTTATCCTTGAAGATACTTCCTTAAATATTTTTTAAAACACCATTTAACATACTGTTATCAATCTTAAATATTGCTAATAGCATTTTTGCCTTTTCCGATTAAAAAAAAGTAAATTATGGAAGCTTTTGAATCATCCACTCAGCATGCTCAATTATTTTGTAAATAAAAATTTCATTTTAGCATGCAGACATTAAAGCTAGAATTTAATCTCAGATGGATATGCAACTTGATCACGGCTCAGAAGAAAAAATAAATGCTATTGCACATGTTTGATATTAATCTATTTTCCAGCATGTTGCTAGAGTTTATCAAGTCAAAAAAGCCAGTTTGTCAGATTGCTAAATGACATTGTCCAGTGGGTTGCAAGAGCTCCAATTCTGTGTTGAATAATATTTAACTCTTAAAGCTCGGAGGAATTTTTTTATCTTATTTTACTGCTTAACAGCTCAGATGTATTTTCTGGCATAATTCACACCAGTTTCTATTGCCTAAGGCCTGTAAGAAAATGATGCAACCAGACTGACGTCTACCTATATTGATAATGAATACAAATGAGCTTTCACCATGTGGCATCCTACAATAATTTGCATGCAGCCATTTGGTAAGCTAGTCGTATGTATCTTCCTGCCAACTGGTGAGGGGAATCTTACCATCCTGCCACACATAATCATCAACCCTAGCCCACTGCTAGCAGCACCAGAGACAACGCAGCTTGTAACGTGACCATATGGGCAGGGCCTTTCTCATCCAACCAGCAGCAGCCCTCCTAGCAACTACGTGGAGAAAAGACACCCTATTTGCCTTACGCACAAATCCTCATTTATTCACACATGTAGCCCTGCAACATGGGATGCTAGCATGTAGAAGCAACATCCATGAAGGCAACCTGAAGATTATCCCCATTGCTTTGCAAGACAGTTTCATAAACTCATGCAGAAAACCAACAGTTCAGTCCTAAACATGTGTGCTCAGGAATCCCATTAGGTTCAGTGGGGCTTACTCCCCAGTAAATGCACAGAGGATGGCAGCCAAAGCTACTCTGAGATGGAAAAATGCACCCCAGGTACCTTGGTTCGTTTGTTTGAAAAACCCGAGTGGCACTGTGGTCTTTTGTGAGGTAAATGATGAGGCAGATAGAAATCTGTAGGGGAGTGTCCATTATTTTTAAGTGGCAAACCACACTTGAAGCCCCTTATCCATTTTTAATTTGATTAAAGAATTGATTCTAAGTTTTGTCTTGAAATGAAAAAAAGAAAAAGAAGAAGATGCTTGGCTTGCAAGAAAATGGTGCTACCATCTAGAATCATAGCATGACAATGTAGCTCTTGTACTCAGGTCCTTAACCTTTCCATAACGGCTCTACAGGGTCCTCTTCTAATAATAGTGGAATCTTTTAAGTACTTCAAGTACTAATCGAACTTTAGCTCTTAGAGTCAAGGTCCACAGAGGCATGGTGTGTTATAAAACAAATGTCAGGTTCTAAAAGATATTTTTTAATGGAAGGAAGATATGTTTCAACTAATTCACAAAATACGACAAGGAAACCACTGCTCGGTGCAGTCAAAGCTCAAATTTGAAATTGCTGGGAAGGGGAACAACAGGAATTACAGACTCTGCAAAGTAGACTGGTTGAATTTTCAAGAGAATCCATGACACGTTTGGTCTTGCAACTAGGCAGTTTATCCTTAGCTCTTCTAAGGCTTCATTCTCACATATATGGAACCCATAGTTTTACCCCACGCCACTGACAGGCCAAGTGAACAAGACATTTCTACCCATTTGTTGCCCTCTCCTATCTACAATGGTAAGGACTCCAGGCAGCAGGACGGCACAACTTATGAGCCC
Organism: Podarcis vaucheri; assembly: GCF_965113315.1. NCBI lineage: Eukaryota > Metazoa > Chordata > Lepidosauria > Squamata > Lacertidae > Podarcis > Podarcis vaucheri. Next base: position 106,726,579 of record NC_138762.1, read on the forward strand.
CCAAAGCTGAACACAGTTCCACCCACTGAGGCCCAAGAAACCTCCCTTTACTGTCTGCCTGTTGGTGATCATTTAGGAGCTCACATTTTGCATTCAGCTCAGCAGGTCACAAGCTGCATCAGCATGCTATATGAAGATAGCACTGGACTGGAAGATGACAACTTACTCCTCAAGCCAATGCTGTTCCTTTTGCCCATATGCTTCTTCTATACAGTCCCATTTGATTTATGCATAAAGACATTACTGATGGGTAACTCAGGTTGATCCTGTAGTGTGCACACCACATTGCAATGGTAATGTATGATTTGGCCCTAAAATAAAGTGAGCTAAAATGATGACATAGTCCAATTGTTGATAGTAGCAGGATTTAAGGTATGATTATATTTTCCATTTGATTTATTATTATTATTATTATTATTATTATACAAGGTATTCCCATTTATTCAGTTCACCTAATTGTTGGTGGCAATCATAAATGCACTTAAGGTAAAGGTACCCCTGACCTTAGGTCCAGTCACAGACGATTCTGGGCTTGCGGCGCTCATCTCGCTCTATAGGCCGAGGGAGCCAGCGTTTGTCCGCAGACAGCTTCTGGGTCATGTGGCCAGCAGAGCAGCGCACGGAAATGCCATTTACCTTCTCACCAGACCAGTACCTATTTATAAATGAACTTACTTAGAACCTAATGTGGGACCTTGCTTCCATTTTGACGTGTTTCAAAGTCTTGCTCCTGCTGCTGAGCAGTCCCATCCACTTTTCCAGTCTAAATTCTCTCATCTGAAGATGCTACTCATTTTATAAATTGGTCTCCAAGCGGAACTGAACGCATTTGTGTGTAATATGAGGTGAATCTCTCCCATCAATATTCCTGATTATGAAAACCCAGGTGCAAGTATTTTGCTCTGTGGATTGCACCAAGACTTGGCTACTTTTAGTGTTTTGTTTTCCAATATGGTTGTTCTGTTTACATAAAATACCCAAAGGAAAACAAGATAGGTGGGTTTGGAAGGCCAGATATGCTGCTGAATCTAATCATAAGACTTAGCTGTAAAACAGTTCTTTTCATCTTGAAAGTGCTCTACAAGCATGAGTTAATTAATATATGTATGCAGATGACATGTAGGTGTGATGCCCCTTTGAAAATTACTTTTTCTTCACAAGGTTTGATCATCATGAAAAGAAATTATTATGCACGCATTTGAAATCATTTCCCTTACAGCTGTTGCTTGACTACTATCATTGAGAGCCAGGTACTTATAAAGCTCCCGACATTGCAATATCAATTTATACAAGCACAGGAAGATATTCATCTGCCCACTCATGCTGTTTGTAGATGTATTGTAAATTTTGGTTTTGATCAAGTGGAATTTAACACAATGGGTTATTTTAATGAGAATATTTATCCTTTTATTTTTAACGGCACCAGCCCTCCGAGGCAGGCCTGAACACACAGGGAGAACCTAATTTCTATGTCACTCAACCATTTCATTTTGTAGGAAAATTATTTCTTGACGCAAAGAAGCAGAACGGGCAAATGAGTTCAAACAGATAAAATGAAAGCCAAACCGGAGCTTTGCTCATCCTTTACAATTTAACTGAACATAAGAAGAGGTTCTAAGATGTTCACTAAACTTGATGTACACTGGTGTCATACACGCATGCACGTGCGCGCACACACACATCATAATTGGGATTGCAGCGTCCATGGTGCACACCATTTTATAAGGCAGCAAGATCGCTTGGTTCTTTTAGAAAAGTTCTCAAAGTTGAAAAACTCTTTTCATCCTCATAAGATGTACTGTAGGTGTTCAGGGTTGTCCTCTGTCCTGGCATCTTTTCCCTGGCACACTGCAAGTGCACCTCAATTCACAGACTTCAGAGCCCAGTTCTCACCAGGGTATTTGGGAGGAGCTGGAGCAGCCACAACAGCTCCAAGTCAGTGCAGCAAGAGGAGTATCTGGCTCCTCACCAGAGAAAGGGGCAGCTGCTCCCATCAGTCACAGACTCATCACTCTTTGTTGCATGGAAACTGGTATTTGAACAGGGGCCCTTTCCAAGGCTGAAAAGGCTACTGGGGCATCGGCAAAGCACACACTGCCCTGGCAATTGGCATTTCTCACATATCATATTTGGATTCTGCCCTTCCTCTGAGAAGCTTGGGCATCCATGGGGTAGGCTCCCAACCCCCATTTTTATCTCCATAATAATTCTGTAAGGCAGGTTAAGTGGATAAACAATAACCAGCCTCAGTGAGTTCCATACCTGAATGGGGATTTTAACCTGGGCTCTCCCCATAGACCAGCTACCTTCCTGGCACATCATGTTGGCTCTTCAGTATATCATACCTTCTACTGGTACACCCTACCACAGATAATGCATAAGAATAGACTCTTGCACCTCCTTTTGTAACCTGCTTTCTGCTGCCTTTCCCTCCACCATTGATAAAATTTAGACTGTAGGATTCTTGGGCCAGGAACCAGTCTTTTGCTATTCTGGGAAATGCCATGTGTATTGACTGTATCGCACAAAATAACAATAGTAATAATAATCCAAATCTATGCCTTCAATTAAGGAAGAACAACATAATAGTAACAAGAGAACACGGTGGGATCAGTTTCTTGGTAAGACCCAGTGCTTTTTTCGGGGGGGGGGGACGCATACCCCTAAACATTTTGTGAATCTTTGTACTTTTGTCCATTTACTGTATCTATTTCCCCCGATTTGAACTATAAAATGGTGATTTTCTTGAGTCAAAATGAGAGTACCCCTAAACATTTTTTTTAGAAAAAAAAATCACTGGTAAGATTTAACAATGAACTAAGTGATCTGCATGGAATGAAAATGGGAGGTGGAAACCTGGTACCTCTCTGCCCTTCCAGTGGAGAATCAGCATAAAAGAAACAGATCAGGGCATCATACTGTTTCTGCAGCATGGGATTCTAAACAGCAACAAAGAGACTTCTAAAAAAGACATTAGTGAGACTTATTATACGGAGCACTACTGACAATGGTGGCAAAACTGCAGAACTGCAAAGGTAGGCAGCTTGTCGTTGTTTTGGTTCTTCTTCAAAAACAAAGCTGCTCTGTAATGTATTTAAAAATAGCCTTTGCAGAGGTGAGCGACTGAATGACTCTGAATAAATGTAGGTTACAAACGGGAAGCTGATAAACACCTTGAGAAATTCTATTAAAAACAGTAAGAAACCTGAATCCAGAGGCACAGTGTCTAGTAATCTATCCAAGGACACTAGGTAGAACTAAGTAGAGCTGGCATGTTCTACTTATGACTTGTTCTAAGTATTCTGACTGCTATTAATTTACTGTCATGTCCCCAGCTGTGAGTAACAGCAGACTCAAACTCTAGGGAGAGTCAGGAATATCAATAAGACAGTGGTTCTCACTAAGGAGAAGCAGACCACACATTCCCAGGTAGATGATAATGATATCTGCAGTCAGATCCTGACTTGCTCAGTGAGCAACCCAAGCAGCAAATCCCCAGGACTCCCTGCCTAGATACTAACCAGCACCTTTGGCTCCAGGCCAGAGCATGGCCTGTTTAAACTTTGTCCACTCTCCACTTGGGATTCTGTTGAAGTTCTCTCAAAGCCCGGCTCAGAAATAAGCTTTTGGGGTTCTTAAAAGTGAGCTTGAAAGGAGAGGCAAGTTGTTAACCCACCTATCCAGAACTCTTTCACGATTCAGATCAAGGAGTCCCAGCTTGCTTCTCAACAACCATGTCAATCCTCTTCACCAGTTCTCCACTGCCCAAACCACCTCCACCACTTTCACCTTAGTTACTGAGAGGTCAGCAATAGTGTCCGAGATTGCCCTTTAGCCAGCCTTCCTTGTTATATGGAGCAGCCACAATTCTAGGTGGGGCACTGAAGGTACATAGTGCCATCCACAATCCTCTTTCACCTGTGCTCTGACTCTCAATGAATTAGCTCTTAGATAGCAGATCTCTGTGGATGATGCCATATGGTGTCAGGTGACTAACAGGTAAAGTTAAAGGGACCCCTGACCATTAGGTCCAGTTGTGACCGACTCTGGGGTTGCGGCACTCATCTTGCCTTATTGGCCAAGGGAGCTGGCGTACAGCTTCCGGGTCATGTGGCCAGCATGACTAAGCCGCTTCTGGCGAACCAGAGCAGCGCACGGAAATGCCATTTACCTTCCTGCCGGAGCGGTACCTATTTATCTACTTGCACTTTGACGTGCTTTCGAACTGCTATGCAGGAGCAGGAGCTGGGACCGAACCACAGGAGCTCACCCCGTCGCGGGGATTTGAACCACCAACCTTCCAATCAGCAATCCCTAGGCCCTGTGGTTTAGACCACAGCGCCACCCGCGTCCCTTGACTAACAGGTAGATGTGGCCAAATTCAGAGGCTTGGCAGGTCTAAGGTTAACGATCTGGCAGTTCCCCACCACTGATATTATAGATAAAATGGAGACCTGAGAAACAAGTTGAACATGTGAGGACAGCATATAGGTGGGATGCTGTTGCCTTGTAACAAAGACCATGGTAAACTAAAAAGGTCTTGGTCTAGTATATAAATGATAAGGAAATCTGTTTTGAGGAGGTATTCCAGTGACAGAGTGCCAACACTATGAAGGCCCTATCTCTGGTAGCATCTTGCACCGCTAAAAAGGAGAACGATCTGATATAAAGGAACCTTCCTCTTGCCCCATCCTTCTGGTTTATGTATTCCTACACTTCTACAGCAGGATGTGAAATAGTCCTGGGGAAGCGGAGCTCATTCCACACTGTTAGCTGTAACGTAAAGAGGGTAAGAAATAGAATTGCCTTGGTGGAGTAAAGGAAAGCTCTATGTAGTCCAGTATCTTGTTTCTAAGACGAACCAGCCTAATGCCTCTTGAAGCATAGAAGCAGAATGCAAAATGATGGCTTTCCCTTCTATTGTTCCCTAGCATCTGGTGTGATTTAAGTATACTGCCTCCAGACATGAAGACACTATAATGTTATCATGTTTAGAAACGTTACAGAGATATATTCTCTATCCATTTGTGTAGTCCTTAAAAAAATAAAATAATAGTAATCCAAATCCTTTTAAACTAGTAGCCATCACCACCTCTTATAGCAGCAAATTCCATAAAATAATTACACATTGTAGAAAGAAAAAGCTCCTTTTGCCTCTCCTAAGACTTCTGCCAAACTAAGCAGCCCAAGTGGCATATTCAATGGGCCATTTTCTCTGCTTGTTCTCATGCCATATTCTGTAGCCATCGTGTGCCATAATGAGATCCTCATTCCCACTCTTGTTTACCATGGAAAATGAAATGCTTAGTCCAGTGTGCAGACTCCCTAGAAGCTGATCATGACAGAATGTGGACACTTCATAACACGTATTTATAAGAGGCCATTCACTGGGCAATAGAAGCCATTATGGGGCAGGAAGGATGTGTCAGCTTTAAAGTGTTACGAAAGGCTTCAGTGTTTGAATTCTCTCCAAATTACCATTATCTATTGTGTGTCAGAATCTATTTTGGTAGCTTTGAGCATCTCAAAGTGTTATTCATTATTTTAGAAAGTGCACTTTGTTTTTTTAAAAAAAGAAAACCTCCTAAATTGTATCTTATTTAACAGGCAGCCTTTGCATGATAGTTTGGGATTTTGCTTTCCATTATTGTGATATTCATAAAGGCTACTTATCCCAGCCGTCAGTAAAAGAGTTACAAATCGTAAAGATGTTTAAAAGAAAGTAGAATGTGTATCTATGTTCTTTGGCAAAATGACTATCCAGGCATCATAAAAATATTAGGTACAGACAATGCAAATGCATTTTCTTATTTCAGAATGTTGTCAGATGAAATGTACTATTCACAGACAAGGAAAACATAATTTTGACAACCAGGTTACCTGATATTTGTGTAGTCTGCTAACTTCAAATAAAAAAATAAAATAATCTGCATTTTGACAATCTATATTATGTGTCCAGAATCCCACAATCATTATGAATTATGCAAATCCAAACCATTTGCATTACTATTTTTATTTTACATATTGCTATTCTATATTTGCTAGTCATAGAACAGGCTAGGAGCTATGCAGGACACTTAGGCCCTACCTTTCATCTGCTGGAAATCTTATTCAGTCATCTTTTGGGCTGAGCGAGGCTTAAGCAACCATTCCCCACGTCCATTTCAAGCATTTCTTTGCAGTCAAAAGAGCTAGAAACTTGTTGCTTGCTCTAAAATGAAAGTGAAATGCACATTACTAATGGACAATGACCTCTAGGTCAAACACCTCTAAAAGGGAAATAAGACACAGAAGATTGAGGCTATTAATAGCTGCTAGTCCTGGTGGCTATGTGGAGCCAACATAATCATAGCTAGCCTTCCTTTGAATACCAGGCTCTAGAACAATGGGAGAGGGAAAGAAGATGCTAGACGAGATGGAAATTTGGTCTTATGCAGCGGGACTTTTCTTATCCTCTTATAGTTAACACCACATTTTGTACTTTGATCTTTGGATTAGACCAAAGGCCCATCTCGTCCACCAGTCTGTTTTCACAGTGACCAACCAGATACCTGTGCGTAGTCCACTAATGGGACATGAGTGAAACCGCTCTCCCCTTATGAGTCTAAGCAACCGGTATTAAGAAGCATACTGCTTTTTGGAAAGAAGAAGACGTCCCAGCAAAAGAGGAATGGATACCTAAACTTATGGAATATGCAGAAATAGTGAAACTTACCAGAATAATAAGAAATCAAGATAACAAGCTTTTTATAAAAGAATGGAAATGTTTTACTGAATATTTACAAACAAACTGTAAACAGATAAGAACATTGGCAGGATTATTGTAATAACCTGCAGTTTTATAAGAGTATATATTTAAAGTAGATGAATAAATGAGCAAATTAAGTTAATTTGGATATGCAGAAAATATTAAAAATAAATTTAAGGAACTGCAGAAAGAGGGGGAAGGATGTCAAGTTCTGAAATGTTAAAATGATTGTGAAATTATTGAAACATATAAAACTGAAAATCATTATATGTATAGGCATATATGCATACTGCTTTTCACCGTGGAAATAATATACAGCCATCATGACAAGCAACTCTTGATAGATAGCTGGTGAAACACTTGGAGAAGTTGAACTCTTGAGAGTTTTCTTCAATCATATTTTTATGTATATTAAAAGGTGCCCCCCCTTCAGATATACACACGCAAATTACCCTTTTCATTTCTTATTTCTTTTTGCAGCACACCGGAACAAAACTACTCAGGGCATCAAGGGTTTTCAGTGTGACAGTTTAACAATGCTAGAGCACAGCACTACCTCACAAAGCGTGGCACCAAGTAGTATTAGTATCAATGTTAGGACATTCTGCTTGTGGCTGATGGATTCTAAGTGCTGTAAGTTGCTTTAACCTTTTGGAAGGGAGGGATAAATAGCAAAGAGTGTGAAAATGGCTTCCCCCCCCCCCCCCAGATACTTGCAAATTACTCCATACTCTAACAGTGCAATTCTATGCAAGTCTAATGGAACCAAAGCCCTGCTGAGTTCAGTGGGACTTCCTCCCAGGTAAGTGTGTACAGGATTGCAGCCTCAATCTGCTTCCTCCTCCCAACTCTGACTTTATGACCTTTACTAAAATAAGCAGCTATTTGCAGAGTTGGTAATGACCATTGTTCACTCTGCTTATCAGATATGGGGGGAAAGGAAACATTTGCTCACTATGGGTTTGTTCAACTCTGGCAAAGTACCTTTAAAAGAGAAAATGTCAATGTGAAATGTCTCCAGGTAGCTCTTCTGCAGTTTCTTCTTACAAGAAGAAGATTCTGAACCCACAGAAATATGAAAGGCAAAGGTCTCACAGTCAAGAGCTTTTAATTTTTTTATATACCTGAATTAAATCAAAGTGAAAGAAACAAAAACTCAGGACCAGATTTGAATTGGACATGTTCAGGAATGAATAAACTATAAAATCCAACCAATCAAAGAAGTAAAACAAATACATTTATGAAACAGCAAAATGTAGCCATCTAAAACCAACAAAAGAAATAGCTCGGTGTGAAAACTCAGTCAGCCCATTTAGCAGAATCAAAGAACACCAGTTGAAGGCTAATGGGGCAGTCTTCTTTTAGGTGTGCAGAGGAGTGATGCTCAGAACAAAGACTCCTGCAGAAGCACTGGCGGTGTGTAGCTACACTCCTTCACACCCCAAAATAAATCAGGTGTGAAGCATGTCTCCAAATTAAAATCAGAAAAAGTGAGTCTTAGCTATCAAACACTTGTGAAATATAGATCTACAGTAGCTACATCATTAACCATTGTTTAACCTGTTTTTGGCATTGTGTTTTAATTTATTGTAACCCAACCTGGGACCTTAGGGTGAAAGATAGGCGGTAAAATGTAACACCAGCAAGGTTTCTGGAATAAAGAGAAAGATGTATATCCATTAATCTACATGCACATCTTCATTGGTAAAGTAGTTACTAGACCAGATGTCCAAATACGTATTTTTTTGATACAATAAGATGTCTGTTAAGGTTTATGGGTAGCTGGATAGCAGTACATTTATTTTTTAAAAAATATACTCAGGAATGAATGACTCAGTTCTCATACAAAGAAAGAAAACATAAGTAAATCAAAGGTTTCTTGTAAATTTTCCCCACTTACATTATATGAAATATTTTAAGCATTCTTAAAAGGTGACTTAGGGAGCAATTTTATAGCAAAATCCACCAATATTACCAGGGTAGGGATCCAGTGGGTCTCTGGCTGCACTAGGAACTTCCTTGCCCAGTTGGGCTGTGCCAGTTTCATTCCCTCATCCTTGACTCAGCTGAAGATAAACCTGTGCAAACCCTGAAAAGGGGTCTTCGGGGGGGGGCAGGGTAGGGGCAGGACAAGAGAGGGAGGACATAGGCTGGATCCTAAGCCCATTCAGTTTGGTCACATCACCTGGCAGCCAGGTGTAATTTAAACCAGCAAAAAGGGTAGTGTAACTCAAACACTGTTTTAAAGGTTTGTTTTCCTTCCGAAGGCTTAGGCTGACACAACCAGCAGTAGTCCCATTCCTCCACAGAATTCAGATCCGGTGTACTTTACATTGGCTTAACTTGCACTGGGTATGTTTCATATCAGCCTCTTGTGTTCCCTTAACCACAGTTTCAAATGTTCAGGAAAGCAATAACACAATTGCATTTCAACCGGATTAAAACCACCATAATTTTGAGTCAATGAAACAGAATACCCATTGTTAAGAACATAAGAAGTGCCCTGCTGAATCAGACCAAAGGTCGGCCCAACATTTGTCTCCACAGTGGCTAACCAGATGACAAGTAGGACATGAGCAGGATTACAGTCTCTCTCTCATGTTTCCAAGCTAATAATATGCAAGAGCATTTCAAAGAACAGAGTGTCCACATTGGAATGGACAAAACAGAAGATTTAACACATTGCACAAGGAAATGACCCTTAGATAAAATGGTTAAAAAGTTGTTGAAATGCATGCAAATTTGAGAGGGGACAAATTAACAGTTGGCCAATGAATGTTTATTAGGTTCAGCTCATATGTTTGCACTTGACCTAGATCTAAAACTTGCAGCTCCTCAAGCCAGATGTCATCCACCAGCCATGAATTGTGGCCTGGCAACCCCAGGGTTTTTCTAGTCTCAAGGAAGAAGCAAAACTCCCAGTGGGTTATAAGAATAAGAATTTTTTTATGCCCCGACCATCTGGTTGCTCCAGCTCCTTCATGGTTGATGGCTGTGTTTCGCATTGTAAGCCACAAATTGTTGAGGTCTTGCATTCTGCATGTGCACAGGACAACTCTATAGCTCACCTAGGTATGGTTTTAGCAAATTATTTCATCTTGTAAGTCATGCTATGCAGATGGGTTATGAGCAAATACACATGTACGCCTGGTACTGTTATTTGTCTGTATGTGCATATCCTCAGGCTCACATTGGATGAAAGCTGTAAATAAAGTGAAAGTCGCATTCAATATAAAGGGCCATGTTCTGTGCCATGTTTCTAAAAATGCACATTTATCTTGCTGCTTATATTACCAGAGATGATGGCATTATAAGGTTGATTTCTATTCTGAGCTCTCAAAATTGCTGATAAATTGCCAAGTTACTTATTACCTGTCATTTCCCTTTTCATCAAAGTGCTATGCCCAGTTCAGAACTTGACAGATAAGAGATCATGCTGACATCTTGCATATATGCACTGTCCTATTTTATTATTTCAGCTGCCAACCAAGGCAATCCTGCATTGGCTTAAGAAATGCAACACATCTGTGTTCTTTTATTTTAGCGCTTAGCCAAACATAGCAAACTTCACACCAATCAAATGAAGCTTGTAATTCAAACAACCCACATTTGAAAGAAATTTCCTGAATGATTGAAAGATTAACATGGACACTTAAAAAAACTACTGCTACTACAACAAAGAACAAACAAAACTGCATTGACTGGTATTATTGCATGAGCAGAACATAATGCAGTAACAAAATAAATGTATCAGTGAGCATATATTCTTCATCTGCACTAAAAGCAAACTCTTTAAGCGAGAAACCCATCTGCAAAAAAGAGAGAGAAGCAATAGCAGGCTCATGCTGAGGTTTGCAGAAGTGCAAAAAGTTAAGGGGGAGTGGGGAAGCAGCTCGAGGAAAACTGAGCATGCTCAGTAGCCACAGAATGCTGGAAGAGTGAGAGGGTGGTGGTGATGGTGGAAGAAAACCAAAGAGAGAAAGAGGAATGTAATGGAGTCTCCTGGAAAAGGGAATTAGAGTAATGTTATACAACAAAAATAGATCAAACATAAGTCTCATTCCACAGTGTCCCATGTGAAGCTAGTGCACAGGAGCCATGTTCAATAGACTGCAGATTTCTTATTTAAATGTGTGCATGTACTCACCCCCTTTCAGATAATGGACTCCTAGAAAGCTGAAACTTATTACCTTAAATAGCAGCTACACACATAACTTACCAGTGCTTGCTTGTGTGTAGAGATACGTTAGCGTACCCTCTCTCCAAGAAACACCCAGTGTAGCTGTCCAGAAGGCTGCCCATGTAGTGCTGAAGAGCTTTGAGGGAATTGTTCCTCCCTTAAACAGAAAAACCAGATTATTATTTTTAAAGTAAAATGAAACTTTTAACTTTAAAAATCTCTGCAGGCAGCCTCAATGACAGCCACACATCTTGTGAAGCCCATGAACTTAGAGGAGAATAGAGACATGGAAATATTGTTATTATTATTATTATTATTATTATTATTATTATTATTAATCAGCTTATCTCTGTTTCTATGGAATGTAAACATGAAGTTAACAAAACTTACTAACAGCATAATATTTACCATGTCTGCTCACTTCTATTGTATTAAATGGGGCTTACTCCCAGGTAAGTGAGGTTAGGATTGGAAGAAAGCCAGTAAAATGAAATAATTTCCATTAAGTTTTGTGTGAACAGTCTATGGAAGAGAAAACTAGCCCACTCCATCGACAAAGAGATTTATGTCTTTTAAAAATATGCACACACAAAAATATCTCTTTGATATGTTTAAGCAGGAGGATGTCTTAGATGTGAGCAGGCTTTAAAAGAGACTAATCAGCTGCATTTCAGATTATTCGTACTGCTTTATAAAGCTTTCTTCAAAACACTTGGGACAAAAGCAAAGCATCATGTAGGTGTGTGAACATTGACTCCATTTTATAATGGCAAATTTTACTTTGAAGTATCTAATTCCCACATCTTCCATGGAATGAGGGACACTACATACATGGGCAGGAAGAGAGGAGCTCCCCTGAATTTATCACAGCTGACTCCGATCCTTCTCTGATTCACTGTCTGCTGTTCACTTGACAACTGGCTGGAAAATGTATAATCTAACATCATTTAAAAGTACTGTCTTTGAGGTCATGCAAGGGTATATGAAAGTTCTGATTAAGCCTTGTTATTAGCAGTCATGGTATACGAGGGCAGGACCTCTCATAGATTAGTGACAGGAAGCAGAGAGTTGGAATAAACGTACAGTCTCCCAATGCAGAGATGTAAGAAACGGGGTCACCTGTGCATTTTAACTTGTTTGTAAATGACCTGGAGTTAGGGGTGAGCAGCAAAGTGGCCACGTTTGCTGCTGAGATCGTGCTGTGGATGACACCATGTGGGATGTCTTGAAAGATCTGGCTCAGCCCAAAGAAGGCTTGTAGGCTACTTTGTTCAGGGCTTGACAAGACGCAATGAAAAGTCAGTAGCTGGGTCTCGGGGAGCTCTCTGCACGGGGCTTGACAAGACCCAACTATTAAGCCATGGTGTGGTCCTGCTCAACATTTTGCACAGCACTTTGTGTGCTCTACCGCATGATCTTCAGGTCTTCCAAAGTCCCACTCTGCAAGACCAAGCCATCAGGGCTTTGCGGGCTGTGTCTTTGCCCATACAGTGGTACCTCGGGTTAAGTTCTTAATTCATTCCGGAGGTCCGTTCTTAACCTGAAACTGTACTTAGCACCACTTTAGCTAATGGGGCCTCCTCCTCCTCCTGCTGCTGCTGCTGCTGCTGCGCCGCTGGAGGACGATTTCTGTTCTCATCCTGAACCAAAGTTATTAACCCGAGGTACTATTTCTGGGTTAGCGGAGTCTGTAACCTGAAGCGTATGTAACCTGAAGGGTATGTAACCCGAGGTACCACTGTATGGACAAAAATGGCAAAACTGCTATGCTACTAGCATTAAGAAAGACATAGTGGCAGGGAGCAGCATAAAAGCAACAATAAGATTGCCTCCATTAGACAAACACAAAATATATACCACATCAGGAGATCAAACTAATACATTAACACAGTTGGATCACCCCGCAGGGAAAGCCTGGGTGCGAGCAGGTGAGTTTTAAGCAGACATCTAAATATCAGTACTCTCGGTGCTTGCTTGACATTCATTGGAAGAGCAGCTACCAATAGCAAAGGTCCAGGTCTTAGAGACAGGGCCAGCCCAAGGCATTTTGGCACCTGAGGCAAACCACAAAATGAGACCTCCCTCACCGCCAGGGAAGAAGGGATGAGTGAAGATCTACATTGGGATCTAAACCGGGATCTGCTGCCCCTGTAGATCCTGAGAAGTCACCTCACCACTATATTTATGAGTGCACAGGACCTCTTAATCTCAGGGTTGTCAGTTTAAGCCCCACCTTGGGCAACAGATTCCTGAATTACAGGGGGTTGGACTAGATGACCCACAGGATCAACTCTACAATTCTATGAATCTATGAGTATTTATAAACCCGCAATCCAATAAAATTATATCATGGTGGTGCACAATAAAATCATTAAAGCATATTGGTTCTGGGTGAGCAACATAGCAACATGCCAGGTGCCAGAAGCAGGAAGGGACCTCGCTGCCCTCCTTTCCACTGCCACCAGCCATCAGGAATCTCCCCTGATCTCTATATTACTGGAACACACATGCACACTGATGACAGCAGTGCAAAAAACGTAATCTTGATGTGCCAGGGTAAGGGAGAAGACCTAACTCTCTCCCTTCCTGCTTTCCACCATCCTTACTGAGGAAGCGCTGAGTAGGAAGGAAGAAGGGGGTATTTTTGAGGATCACTGGTGGAGGCTTTATGGCCTGCTGGTTGAGAAGGGGGAAGGCGTGTAGTCCTGAACAAGTTCTGAACCACTGCTTCCCTGAACCACCACCGACTCCTTTCCAAGGGTGCCAGGCAGGCAATAAGAACAGATGCAGAGAGGTCTTAGAGCTCCACCACGCACACTTAGCTGGAGGGCAGCACGGTGGGTCACAACTGCTGGAGGCCTAGCATAGCTCAATTGCAACATTAACCAACCCCAAAAGCCACATTCCCAAATAATATGAATTATACTAAGTCTTCCTGAAGAACTCTCAGATGTTTGATTAATTTCAGTGCCCTGCAAGAGTTCCTCTCATTAAATCACATTCTTCATCCTCTCATTAAATTATATTCTTCACATTCAAATTATACCCCATTCCTCCAAACATCACTAAAGCTCTGTGATCTAGTGGGAATCTAACTGTCACTGCTGAGAGAAGGGACAGACAATGTCTTGCAACAGATAACTTTGAGGAGAAAATTAAAGCAAAATAACACGGAGAATTAAGACTGCCGAGGGAAACTATGTTTATCTTAGGATGTTGATAAATTCAATTTGCTGCTATCTGATTGATAAAAAAATAAAATAATACCCGGCGTATTGTAAGTAATAAAGTCGCAAAAACACAACTTCCAGATCAAAAGAGACATTTTATATCTAATGAAGATCTTCCCTTTTATTTTATCTGTTTTAGAAGCTTAAGGACAGACATGCCTGAATTTCAGGATTAAATTTATATATGAAACTGTATCAACGCTTCATCAAATTGCAGTCACAATGTAGATGGGTGACAATATTTCTAACCTGTGCATCTGTGCAGAAGTCAAGGGACACAGAAGGTCACATTTGAAAATCTACCTTGATTTGGTACATAGATAGCTGCTGTGGTCTTAACAGGTAGTAGAGAACATAGCATACAAGACACTGGGGGGATCTTTTTATTCAATTTACTATAATTTCAGCCTCTGAAGGCCACATCAGATGTTGTATCAGAGTTGTTCCACCAGGCCTTTGGTCAGGGCGCAGCCTGACTCCCTCCTCTGGCAACCTGCACAGAATTTTGCTTAATTGGTTGCCATCAATTTGATTTAATTAATTTTTATAAAGAAATATTTTTAGATTGTGTGATTATTTGACTGTTTGATTATTTGATTGTTGTTAGCCGCCCTGAGCCTGGCTTCGCCTGGGGAGGGCGGGATATAAATAAAATTTATTATTATTATTATTATTATTATTATTATTATTATTAATCTGTTTTGATCCAGTCCATCACATCCAGCCCTCCATACTTATCTTTCGTTCACTCCCTGCCCTCACCATCTCTGCTACGGAGCAATCCATTTTAAATATTGATAAATGGCATTTGGTGGTTCCAACCTAATTAAGCTTTGCCTGTATCTGATCCCCTCTTGCCCTGTATGTCTGCTTAGGTCTAAGGTGCTCACGTTGCATAAGGTTAAGTAAAGTATGTGGCAGGCCCTTTGCTCGAAATTCTGGAGAAATTTCTTTTGCCCAATGCTATTTCGGAAAGATTTGTTTCACTCAGTTTTGCCATACCTTGAGTCTGAGTGCATCCTTACTGCATACAGTCCAATGTATCTGGTTGGAAACTGCAGAGTTACCTGTTTTGAACCCACATAGGCTTACCCAGAAATCATTCCCTAGAAACATTCCCTCATTACTGAACACCTTTCTGGTAACTAAACATGCCTCGCAATCTACCTTTTATGAGTTAACATTTCATAAAATTACCACTCTTCATTTTCTAACAGTGCCTCAGCATGCTCAAATGGCAAATATTCTAAGACTTGATGGAACTAATACTTTTGCATTTCTACTCTGGAGGCAGCTGAGGATATTGTCTGTAGCATTTTGTACTCATTAAAAAAAGCAGAAAGAGCTTTCTTTCAGGCATTACAGTGGGCATACTGAAATGTCCTGTTTTTGTAAGATATGTTACCTCCTGCCAGACCAAGATAAATATGTAACATACAGGACTGCACTTTCACAGTAGCTGCTTAAAAGAACAAACATAAATATGTCCCCACAATTGTTCTATCAGTGTAAGGTGACTCTTGGTTATAACTGATTCTCATAGAACTGTGAGACAAATTGGACTGTGGGAATCACTTGCAGTAAACAACTACAAACATTAAGGCCTCTGGATTGCAGAGTTTAAGCAATCCGCTGAACATATTATGTTTATGAAATGCAACACATTTTGAAATATTTCTTTTGCAATGACTTTCGGTTTTAAATAAGCATAACTGAGCTGGCAAAACAACAAGAACAACAGAAAAGCAGTTCTTAATATATGCCTCTTCCATACTTTTCTGTGCTCATCCATCATTTCTATTTACTACAGCAATTTGAAAAATGTGCCATAAGAACCAGAGGTTAAACTTTGTGGTCTGCTTAAACTTGGGTTCACGGAATTTAATCTATATCTGAAAAATAAGAATCCCTTTAATATGAGTAGGTATCTATCTGTCTGTGTTTCCTCTGAACTTTAAAGCCACACCAAGGAGCTAGGTAGCATTTTAATAATGACTCACAGCGCTTTGACCTTGCTTTGCTTCCCTGGATCAGGTTAGGCATGTTGATACTAATGGCACTGATATCTTCAGCCCTAGCCATCCTCTAGAGACTAATCAAAGCATCCTGAGATGATCTCAGGGCATTCAGCCTAGAGGTTTGAATGGCTTGCAGCTTGTATGAAGGATTTTGCCAACAGCCAACAGCTCTTATGCTAGAAATGAAATTGAAAAACAGAAAACAGTCTCCAGAAATTTAAAAATTAGAAGACACTCAATGTCCTTAAAATTATATTAATTGATTAGCAAAGGAATGATGCTTACATGGGTGCACAAAAATACTTCAGGTTCAATGTGCTCCCAGGGCAACTCAGCCTTAAATCACACACATTAAATTAAAAGTCTGAAACCCAGCAGTGGCACCCTAATAGATTGCCTCATATGAAACATTTGTTGCTATCAGTCCTAGTAAGTAGTGTCCCCTGGTTCGAAAGAAAGTGGTAAGTGCATGCTTTTGTTTTAAAAGTTGGATGTTTGTTCTACTTCTCACCCTATACCAGTGAATAAGCTTCTCTGTTCTGGCTAGGGTTAACAAACTGAAGGACATCGTCCTCTTTCTATGCTCCTCCCGATGGAAACATGCAGTTGGGGACAGATATACCCCTGCTTTAAGTTGTTTGCATACTGTCTTCTCTTGTATATTATTTTCTACAAAGCTCAGTGACTGAGCTCTGGTGACGAAATGTCAGATTACTGGAATGACGTCTGAGGGCTGAACCATTGGTATATCACAAGCGGACTCTTTATTTACTGCGTTTGCTATTTAAGATAAAACCTATTTGGGAAAGAAACTACTTTTGCCATTTTTATGGCCATTTAGTTTGTTTACAGATAGTTGCCTTGGTGATATTATCTTGTGTCAATTGCAGTAGTTATTGTATCACCACCCTGTTCGTTGTTTTATGGCTAGGTTGTGGCAGCTTTGCATGTGAATATTAATCCAGAGAACAAACGTCACATGTTGATTTGTGGCACCACTGACAACATGGTTCAGGGAAGTGATCCCACCCACCACCACACTGCAGGGGCTGCTGCTTTGCAGGTAAGGCAGAGTAAGATCCACCCACCCAACACTTCAGTTCAACATCCAGTGTTCTCCTTACCGCTCCTCGAGCTTCCCAAGTGCTCTCCATACTGGGAAAGAGTTCAAGGAGTGTATAGTGCTTTGGCAAGAGCAGTTTCCTACCTGTTTTGAATTGCTTCTGGAGGTTTGGGGGCTGAGGAGAGTTTGCATGAAGGGTGGATTTTGTAGCACACTTAAAAGTGTCACTTCTTTGCTATGACACTAGATCAGGCTCATAAACTGTTCAACACTCTGTTGAAAGGAGATGGGAGTACAGTGAAGTAGAGAGATAAATCTTCACCGCTGAGGCATTGGGTGGTGGCAGGACCTGAAATATGCAGGATGGTACAGAAATTTGAAGATGGCAGCAGCAGCAGCAAGAAATTCAAAAAATACTTTGAGAGTCTTTTTCACACAAAGTCTCAGTCCTAGTCACTGTCATAAATGACATGGAGAATTTTTTTCAGGGAGGAAAGCACCATGGGCACCTGAGAGATTTGCTGGGGGGGGGATAATTACTATGAAGAAAAAAAACCCCAAAAAACTAGCGCCAGAGAACAAGTCTATCGTTTCTATGGGAGCAGACTAAAAGTAAAGGAGTCCCTGACCATTAGGTCCAGTCATGGACGACTCTAGGGTTGCAGCACTCATCTCGCTCTATAAGCTGAGGGAGTCGGCGTTTGTCCACAGACAGCTTCCAGGTCATGTGGCCAGCATGACTAAGCCGCTTCTGGCAAAACCAGAGCAGCACACGGAAATGCTGTTTACCTTCCCGTCGCAGCGGTACCTATTTATCTATTTGAACTTCGTGCTTTCAAACTGCTAGGTTGGCAGGAGCTGGGACTGAACAACGGGAGCTCACCCTGTCACGGGGATTTGAACTGCCGACCTTCTGATCGGCAAGTCCTAGGCTCTGTGGTTTAACCCACAGACTAGTTTCTCTCAAAACAAGTGAGGCGAATAGCACCTGCACATTTTACCTCTTATCTCAGGTTCTCCAAAAGCTAGAAACTTTTTTAAAAAAAGGAATCGGGTTTAAGGTCCATTAGGATGGGGGTAGGACTGCCCCCTTGTCCCCCATAGATGCCAATGGACAGTGGTGACTTCCTGACCTTGGATAGCAAGGGCATAATGGGCTACAGTGAAGTGAGCACTGTCAAAAGGTGTGTGCAGATTAGGTCAGGAACAATATCATCTCTTTGCTAAAGAGAGTTTTATGGAGTGATCCAAACCAGTTACAGAACAAATGGATAAGCACAGGTTGCCACTGTTCTCCAGAAAGAGGGCACCTCAAAGCAGAAGCCCATATGACAATAATGAAAAAATGACTCTGTTTTAGACTCTGGATTGTACAACTTCTTGCTGACAACCATGAGTATTAAAATAAGTGGATTCTTAAATAACATAAAATGAAAATGAAAATAAAGCAAACACTGGGAGTCACTGGGTGCTTTTAAACACAGCACAACAGCTGATCCAAGAGAAACCCCATCTATTTCAATCTTATCAGACAAAATAAACATATATGTTCATTGTAGTTTTTCCATCCTTTTGCAGACACCTTCCTGAATAAGGGTGACGAGTGATGTGAAATATGAACAAAGCAACCTACAGCTCTCACTTTGAAATGTTTCCTGTCCTTACATGTACAAAAGGGGGTGGGGGTGGGGCTCAGAAGCATGCACAGTCCCTGATGCAGACTCAGTGCCCAGGACAAGAATTTCACTAGAGGAATTCCTCTCCCCGAGCTCCCAGCCTTCACGCTGATTCTTGTTCTCCTGCAGTATTCCATCTCTTGCAAACACATTTCAAATCATTTGAAAACTCAAGTGTGGAAATCAGAACTATGAAAATATAAAATGTATGCAAATCTATCTAATTTATATCATTCCCTGCTGCTTTTTCAGAGGGATGGGGGATGGGGCCTATACATACATAATGTTGTTATTAAAAATGTAAGAGTTGTAAATGTGATTATGGGATTTTCAGATACAGAGGAAGAAATGATGTCATTATATCATTTTCTCATGGAAAACTGTCTCATACTGAGTCTACTTCCTGGTCCATCTAGCTAAGTATCAACCACACTGGCTGGCCCCACTTTTCTCCAGTTGCAGACATAAGTCTTCCAAGCCATACATGGAGACAGTAGGGGTTTAACCTAGGAGTTTTTGCATGCAACGCGAAAGATTGAAGGCACAAGGAGAAGGGGACGACAGAGGACGAGATGGTTGGACAGTGTTCTTAAAGCTACCAGCATGAGTTTGACCAAACTGCAGGAGGAAGTGGAAGACAGGAGTGCCTGACGTGCTCTGGTCCATGGGGACACGAAGAGTTGGACACGACTAATCGACTAAACAACAACATACTATCTAGAAAGCTGTAGTTTACCAAGACAAAGCCAAGATACACCAATTAGAAAAGGAAAATATTAATACAAGTAACTGTCAAACTGACAAATGTCATAATGTTTACCTCCAGACTAGATGGAAACCCTATCATTTGTTGTTTGACTGTGGTCAAATAGTGCATAAAGTCAATAACAGCACTGTGTAGATGGCAACTACTTTAAAAAACAAAAACAAAAAAAAATTTATGGTGTCCTTTGTTGACAAAGGCAAGAGGAGCCAGGCCTGCTTGCCTTGCAGAAATCTAGGACAAATCTTGCAGCACAGGAAGGCTTCTTCTACTGGCTAGCTCATATATAGCTACAGGCACCTCCAAAAAGGTACAGCAACACAAGCAAGCATTCACACTGCAACTGGAAAACCTACGACTGTCCATGGCTCCATACTGGTACTTCGGGAACCAGGAAGTACATATCCTCCAACTTTTCTCCAATGAAAATAGGGACGTCCCATTCCATAATGATAAATTTATTATTTATACCCCACACATCTTACTGGGTTTCCCCAGCCACTCTGGGCAGCTTCCAGCATACATAAAAACATAATAAAACATTCAACATTATAAAAACTTCCCTATACAGGATCGCCTTCAGACAGCTCAGGGGTTGGATAACTCCATACCCTCCAACATTTTCCCAATGAAAATAGGGACATCCTAAGGACACGTGGACATTCCAGGATCAAATCAGAAACTGGGATGGCCTCTCTAAATCAGGGATGTCCCTGGAAAATAGGGACACTTAGAGGGTCTGGAAGTGCCCCATCTGTTTGACCTAGTTGTCCACTCTGTAATGTTCCTGTGGGGAATTAAGACTGTCAAAAGTGGTCATCTTTCGTGGCTATATTAACTCTAGTCTACCAGTTGATGGAGATCACAAGAAGTAGAGTGCTATTGTGCTCCTTTCGTGTTTGTGGTCTCCCCATAGCTTGACCAGTGTGGGAACAGAATGCTGGACTAAAGAGGCCCTTGGCTTGATCCAGCAGGGCTTTTCTTATGTTCTTGACAGCCCTTTTGCTGGTTGGAACAAAATACATGAGAAACTGCTGCAAATGAGACATTTAATTATGGTGCTTCACAGAAAGCCCATTTTTTCTTGTTAGTCTAATGAAGTGAATACTTTCAACAATGC
This sequence comes from Podarcis vaucheri, assembly GCF_965113315.1. NCBI lineage: Eukaryota > Metazoa > Chordata > Lepidosauria > Squamata > Lacertidae > Podarcis > Podarcis vaucheri. Next base: position 106,747,377 of record NC_138762.1, read on the forward strand.
TTGACCATTACATGAGACTATTCGACAAAATATTTTTGATCTGTCAAATGCCCAGCCCTACTCAGAACAGGGAACAACAATCCCACAGAAACGAAGCAAAAACCTAAAGATAGCATGGCATTCTGAGCATTCCATTGCCCCTCCACACATTTGAATCAGCAAGGTATGGTGGTTTTAGTAGCAGCCAGGAATGCGGCAGCTTGCAAATTAACCACTATTGGGGCTCACCGGGACATCTTTATTCCCAGCCGCCATATCTGTGTCCCCTTGACAGCACTTGCTTGTGAGTCAAGAGTGACTAAGTGATTTAATTGCTCTGTTTACATTTTTGATAGGCAGAATTAGTGGAGACCTGCAAACGGCATGCAGTAATCACGGAGCGTTCTCTTCTCACAATGAAATTTCAATATTATTGATTAGGATAACAAGTGAATAAACTGGAGGGGGGGTCTGGGAAGGGGAGACACACAGTCTTATGGGAGACTTCTGCTGGTACGGTAACCCTTCCCCAACAACCACAATATGACTAATTTGGTTTCTCAGAAACGCAGAATACATGAAAACCTTTCACAGGCTTTTAAAGGCATGGTATTTTAAATTTTTTTCCAGGAAAGCTATTTAGCTTCCCACACACATGTACAACAGGCCGAGGGTTGTTTTGCACTGGGCAGCATCAAAATATAATTGTGCAGTCTGGTAAATATCTGCTGGGGACACATCAGCTCCTGTTCACACCAATACATCTTTGCTGACTGTCAGTTAAGGTACTACAATTCCACTGGCCTTGGCACATGCTGTCATCTATCTATCTATCTATCTATCTATCTATCTATATCTATCTATCTATCATCTATCATCTATCTATATCTATCTCCAGCTCACTTTGACTTCTACAGCAAGATGGATCTGACATCCATGTTCAGCTGTTGTTGTTTAGTCATTTAGTTGTGTCCGACTCTTTGTGACCACATGGACCAGAGCACGCCAGGCACTCCTGTCTTCCACTGCCTCCCACAGTTTGGTCAAACTCGTGTTCGTAGCTTCGAGAACACTGTCCAACCATCTCGTCCTCTGTCATCCCCTTCTCCTTGTGCCCTTAATCTTTCCCAACATCAGGGCCTTTTCCAGGAAGTCTTCTCTTCTCATGAGGTGGCCAAAGTATTGGAGCCTCAGCTTCAGGATCTGTCCTTCCAGTGAGCACTCAGGGCTGATTTCCTTCAGAATGGATAGGTTTGATCTTCTTGCAGTCCAGGGGACTCTCAAGAGTCTCCTCCAGCACCATAATTCACACATTTTACTTGTACTGCTTTTCCCCTCTCTGTCCAATTTATGTTCACCTTATGTTCACTTAAGTGTTACATCTTGAGCCTCTGTGCTGGGAAACCAAAAGACATGCCCCAAAGTTCTGATTCAAAGAATAGCCAGGTGTGGTTGGCTGGTGCCAAGTAATTTAAAGTGGTGAGCATCATTTATAACTCTTCCATTGGGTTTTTTAAAAACCCTTTCTTGTGAGAAAACAGGAAACAACATGGGCCCAGTAACTTTACTGTCCAATTTTCTGCCACGTTCCCAGAGTCAAAAATCAAATCCTTTGCAGCCTCCACACAATCCATTCTAGAGGTGGAAATAAGCCAAGAGAATCCTTAAACACACAGTGAGAAGCAGAGGGAAACTTAGCTTTGGAAGCAAAGGCTCCTGCTCCAGGAAACATTTCGCTCATTCTCTTAGAGCCATTGGCAAGAGCTCCACCCAACCCCGAAGAGCCTGCTGTCTGGCGAGCTCTAATGGCTAGCCTGGAGCATCAATCAGCCAGCTTTGAAGGGCGGACTCAACTTCTGAGGTGCCTAGCAAGCCAGGCTACACGAGACAAGCAAGTGAGTGCACAATTATTATTTTTTATGACTTCAAAAATAGGACAAAGGGTATCCCAAACAGGACAGGGACTCTGTGACCCCCAAACGGAACAAATCCATATTTTAAAGGATGGGTGGCAACGCTATTCTGACACCATGTCGGAATGCATGCTGTGCCTGGGCAAGAAGAAGCAGACACATAATCTGGGATTGCTGAGCAATAAAGAACACTTTATTACATTTCATGTCGCTCCAGTATCACTAGCGCAAACTAATGGCAGTAACTGTAACTGCACTTACTGTACGGTGACCGGATCCCTTCAGAGGTAAGCAAACTTTTTCAGCAGGGGGCCAATCCACTGTCCCTCAGACCTTGGGGGGGCAGACTATTTTTTTTGGGGGGGGTAACAAATTCCTATGCCCCAAAAATAACCCAGAGATGCATTTTAAATAAAAGGACACATTCTACTCATGTAAAAACACACTGATTCCCAGACCATCCATGGCCCTGATTGAGAAGGCAATTGGGCCGGCTCCAGCTCCCAGGCCTTAGTTTGCCTACCCATGCCTAATATTACAACTTGCTCCCATATGCTTATCTAGACACTGCAGCGCTTAACATTTGTGGCAATATGTTTGAAGCTGGTGCAATGCCATTTGGGGAGGCTAACTGCAAGGAACTCCTTCCTCTTCCTCTTCCTATTCGTCCTTGTTAGCACATAGAAGTCGCCCACCAACCTGAACTCCGTGGGCCATCTTTGTGATCACCACCTTTTATGTAGTTGCCAGGCAGGCAGCAAAAGCATAAGGCTTACTAAATATACACAGTGACTGCCATATGTGGCTGGTGGGCTCCATATGGCCAAATAAGTCACATGTGTAGGCTTATTTCCTCTTATTTTCCTGTAGACATGTTATTTCTATGTGCCTAGCATAGTAAAACATTGGTTCTTTTCCTCCTGCATTCTGGGAATTATTTCTATCTTCTCTTTGCTTCTAAAACAGACTATAAGGCCTGTTTATAATCAATCACGCTTCTCTCCCTCTCTTTCACGCACAAGGCTAAAGGTCTGTGCCTGGCACAGATCTTTTTGTATATCATTCCTTACATACCACACTTGTCTTCTTTAGTTCACCTTTAGTTCACAATGATGTGTAAATCACAATGATGTGTTAATCCTCAATGTATAATTAATTGTGTGAGTTTATATAACAATCTAAACATTAGTAAACACCTTAGTCATAACATTATCAATCTTAGTCATAGGTGGATTAAGAGCTTATATGCCTGTCTAAATACAGCTCTAACATTCTGTCTTTCATGTGCCAAAGATCTATGGAGCTATGTAAGCCCGCCTTACATACAAATGAGCCAATAGGATTTCAGTTTCTTTGTCTTGTATTGAGCCAATCAGCCACTGGCACATTCGTGGCCATGCTTGTGGTAACTTTGAATAAAAGGAGATGCTGTGAGGCTGGAAAAAGAATCTCTCTCTCTCTCACTTTCATCTGGCACACACGCAAGCTCTCTGAAAGAAAATATCTCGTTGTCTGTCTTTATTCATCTCTACAAACCCCCAAAATCCACATTTTCCCCTCCCATCTTTTTCTGGACTCCTCCCTACAGCCTTTTAACTGCCGGTCCTCCACTATACAGTAGCAAGTATGACACACAGCGGCTGAGCAGCATCTAAGTTCATGGCACCTTCATATCTCTGCCATGAACTCAATGAGTGACCTTTAGGTGGGCCACACTCTATTTCAGCCTCTCTCATGCACTCTCCCTCCCTCTCAGTATTACTATGGGTACAATAAAATAATGGCCTTTCTTACGACATTGTTGTAGGGATTTCAACAAAATATTGCATAAAAATGCTTGGACAATCCATATACAGTGGTACCTTGGTAGTCGAATGGCTTGGCTCCTGAACAAATCAGCTCCCAAACTCTGCAAACCCAAAAGTGTTCTGGTTTGCAAACATTTTTCGAAAGCTGGACCTCCACCATGGCTACCAAGGCTTCCAACTGAGTGCAAGAAGCTCCTGCAGCTAATTGGAAGCCATGCCTTGGTTTTCGAACCGTTTCGGGAGTCAAATGGACTCCCATAATGGATTCAGTTCAAGAACCAAGGTACCACTATAAGTCCTATTTATTCCGACTTTCCTCCATCCATTCTTGAAAAACATGCATGCACTAAGATGGTCAGCACTTTCTGTTTGCTTGTATGTCGGCATGTCTTGCTGTAATGCATTCACCTTCTGAAACATTAGGTAGAGTGGGAATCTGTGAATGGTGACCTGGGGGTCAAATGCAGCCCCCCTAAGGAATACCCTCTGGCTCCTCAGTTGTTGACCTAAAGACAAGGTGGGTGTTTACAGGAGCAGCAGCTATATATGGCAACCCAAGGCATTTTGCTGCCTGAGGCAAGAAGCAAAATGGCAGTCCCTCTGTTGAATCTTACATCAACATTATTATTGTTATTGTTGTTAATAATAATAATATTTTGTATACTGCCCTTTATCCGAAGATCACAGTGCGGTTCACAACATAAAAATACAAACTGAGAACACAAAATACATAATAAAATAAAAACAAGCCAATAACCTCCCTCCCACAAACATATTTGAAAGGTCGCTGGCAACAGAATAGTGTCCTCCAAGGCCTGCGAGGGTGACCAGCTAACATAGGAGGATATATGACAGGCTTGGGGCAAACACAGCTCTTATCTCTAATGGAGGGGAATGTCTTTTTCCCTGATCTCCAACATCTGAGCTGACTGCCTCACTCTGCCTAACAGTAGGGCTGTCAATGTGACTTGCCCAGTTTGGGAAACAGAACATACAGGCCAATGTCTCGTTCTCAAAGTGATGCTAGGTGTGCTTTAGGACTTAAAATTATGTGCCAAGACTAGCCAATCTGGCCTCAGATCAGACTTTTATTGTCCATAAGCATTCACAGTGCAGTTCTTATCTCTTTAAGCAGATAATAATACAAGGTCTCAGTCATAGAAAATGTAAAAAAAAAAAAATAAAATAAAATTGCTGCTGTATCCATCTCTTTTATGTAAGAAGCTATACCTTTTTAGATGTAAGGATGTGCTTAACAAAGCAACACATTTTATTATCATTGCAACTGACCAAATCCTCCCCCAAAAGGCAATAATCTTGCGTTGAAGTGCTGGGACTTAAAGCAATATGGCCTTTCAAATGCAAAATGATGTTTCTTTGAGGAGACAAAAAGTGACAAGAAGAAAAAGGTACTGCGGTAGTAGGTAGAACGTACAGTGCTAGCAGTACATTCAGAGATGAAGAGGACATGGAGCCCAGCAGGGAAGAGGCAAGCAATTACACTCTTGATACCATGAGGTAAACTTCTATGCGATGCTTAAGAAGATTAAGACGGCAAGGAAAATGGAACAGTGTAGTCAATCACACATGAAAATGAAACTAAAAATGCAACAGTCTCCAGACCTCCTGTGAACAAAATACATATTTTTGTGAACTTGGAACTACTTAGGGATTCACAGCAGCAGACAACAGATGAGACTCAGGTGTAAACAAGTGTAAAACACACACACAACTAAAACCAAAGAAGATGCTTTGTTCATCCCTAAGTCAGACTGTGCAAAATTATCTTGCACAGAATCCAAGAAGCCTTTCCGGCATTCTCCCCTCACAAAATTGGTGTGAAGAAGAGTAGAGCCTCATCCTCACATGTTGGGGGTGTGTCTGGTTAGATGCAGGGAGTCTTCTGTACGCACAACTACACAGCCCATTGGGGCATTTGCTACCTCAGCAAATACTATGCCTTCTGCCTGGTTGCTAAACAACCCATCCCAATCTTGGCTAGCAGACCTAGACACAAACAGGATTAACTCTTAATTTTCAAAATGAATGATCCCCGCTGTTGCACTTCCAACAATAGCAGGTTAGAAAAGTGTTTTTTTTATTTTGATGCAGCTTCCTATTTTCTCTTATCTTGAAGCTTAAATAAATATACTTGGATTAAAACTCTGTTGTTTCAATCTTCCACATATGCTGAAACCAGCCTTTAGCAACCTGGTTCATCTCAGAAGTTTTGTGCTACAACCAGGGCTTTTTTTAACAGCTGGAACTCACCAGAACTCAGTTCCGGCACCTCTCAGGTGGGCACCAATGCCATTGTCAGAGAACATGGGAGAAGTTCATGATGAGCTCCGGAACCTCTTTTTCTAGAGAAATAGCACTGGCTACAGCTCCCATCACCCTGAATTAGCACTGCTGAGCCATAAGCCATGAGTGAGGAATCTGGGTCCCTCCAGAAATTATTGGACTCAAAATTCCCATAACTCCCTTCAGTACCAGCCAGCATGGCAAGTGGTCAGGGATGATGCAAGATGTGTGCTTCCAGGAGTTGCTGTATTATAAGTTCCCATCCATGCTATAATCTTTTAAGTAGAGGTAAGAAGAAGAAGAAGAAGAAGAAGAAGAAGAAGAAGAAGAAGAAGAGGAGGAGTTTGGATTTGATATCCCGCCTTTCACTCCCCTTCAGGAGTCTCAAAGTGGCTAACCATCTCCTTTCCCTTCCTCCCCCACAACAAACACTCTGTGAGGTGAGTGGGGCTGAGAGACTTCACAGAAGTGTGACTGGCCCAAGGTCACCCAGCAGCTGCATGTGGAGGAGCAGGGAAGCAAACCCGGTTCACCAGATTACGAGTCCACCGCTCTTAACCACTACACCGCACTGGCTCTCAAACGGAGAAATATGAGTTTCTAACCACAACAGTATTTTCCTCCTCTCCCAGTTCATCCTGTAGCTTTGAACCACCTCCAGCTCCAACGGCAAGAAGTATATGGTGGCGGTGGTTGCAAATATTTTATAAAATGGCTGCATATCAGATTCATTATTATTAACATCAATAACTTGATTTATTATCCACCCTTCACCAGGGAGGGTCAGAACAATATAAAATTCTATATTACAAACAGTATAGAACAAATTGCAGATGTGAGTGCTTACTGGTGTGCTACAACCCCAACTTGCATGTGTGTGTGTGTGTGTCTAAATACACACAAAGGCACACATTGTAGCATGGCATCTGCTCTACAGAATTATCAGGGATACTTTCCATTTTCTGCACCATCTTTTTGGAACAATATGAAGCATCATTAGCACATTTCAGGCCGCAGCATTATTGTCTCATGTTGTTTTATTGCCATAATAAACTTGTGAATCACAGTAACTAACTTGGCAGGGGGTCCGGGAGTGAATTCATTTTCATAACCTCTTTTTGTTATCATAAATACAATAGCAAAAATGGTGAAGTCAGCAGTTCCGCACAGCCTACTAATAAGGGCACAGTTCAGCCTCAACAGCTGTAACACAGTGAAACACTCACGTTGTAATTACAGTTATGGAAAGCTCTAATAATAATTAGTTCTGTGCTGGAAATTTCTCCTCCACTCCCCGCCACCCCCATTGGCTATTCTCCATCAACTGATAAGAATTTGTGTTCAAAAATAATCAAAGAGAGAAATTTCCAAGAAATTGTCATGGGTAGGCTGAAGGATTTGTTGTTGCATTTAGCTAACTTTCTAGCTAGACAAGCAGTGCTTTTGAGTGTCCATTTTTAAGAGTCTACAAATGTTCTGCACTTTGCAGTCTTCCCAGGTGCCCACACTTAATTACCTTAATCACCCCATGATGTCAGCAGCTGGGCTTTCCTGTAAATGCAAAAGACAGGGATGCTCCCTACATCATGCGTGACCACTGTCATTATATGAATAATAATATAAAATTAATAACAATTGCAACAACAACAGAAATAATAATACCAAGGGAGCAGGTGGCATTGTGGTCTAAACCACTGAGCCTCTTGGGCTTGCCGATCAGAAGGTCAGCGGTTCAAATCCCCATAATGGAGTGAGATCCAATTGCTTTGTCCCAGCTCCTGCCAACCTAGCAATTTGAAAGCATACCAGTGCAAGTAGATAAATAGGTACCACTGTGGTGGGAAGGTAAATGGTGTTTCCTTGCGCTCTGGCACTTGTCACAGTCCCCCATACACTAGAAGCGGTTTAGTCATGCTGGCCACATGACCCAGAAAGCTGTCTGCAGACAGGCCTGAAGCTAGATGAATATCACATCCCATAGTCACCTTTGACTGGACTTAACCATCCAGTGTCTGCAGACAGCTTTCTCCACCTTACCTAATAATAATACCCTTTTACTTTACAAATATCAGTGCAGAAAGTCCCCCCCCCAAAAAAGCAAAGGACTTCCCTTAAAAACAAAATCAATGACAGCACCAACCCTTGGTTTCAATTAATATTGAAGGGAAGACATCATTAAGTAATTCCTCCCATAGACTTTTTGAGATCAGGAAGCACAGACAGCTGGGGAGGCTGCAGTGGACCTGAGAAATTTTGCAGTGCAGGGTGGTGAAGGAAAAAAATCTCCAAAATTTTCTCAAAAATGTCTATGTGTTCTGACCATTTTTTTGCCAGTTCTACAGTAGGTACTGTGCTTTTCTTGGAATGCTGTTTGTTTTACAACTGAAGGATTCTATTTCCAAATGAAATTAATCCCAGGGCAAATTAAAGGCAATTTTTTCAGTGGAAAAGCAGTCTACATATGCTCCCAGACACTTTTCTTGTCATCTGTTTCTTTTGGTGCTGCCCTCTTGGAAACTCTGGCTCAAATTAAATCCCACTTCTACAGAAGGCTGTGAGAAAAGAGTCAAGCAAGTCTACCTGAGCTGCAAAAGAAGAAAATAAGAGGCCAAAGGAGTGCATTGGGCAGTTCCTAAAGACAGTAGCCCAATAAGAGGTTTCTTCCTACTCTGTAGCCAATACAGAGGGACTTTTTTTTTAGCTGCCCCAGCTATAGAGTTCTTATATGTCTATACCCCTATCCATAGGAAACATCCAATTTTTGGTGTCATCAAGCATCCCCCCCCCCCCGCCAGACAACCCAAGGGCTATACATAGCCCCTATCCTGACCAAAATCAATCAACACCCATTTTATATCTGTTCAGACTCAAGATTCATCACCATGAACAATCTGCTCCATTATTCCTACTTCTTCATTTCAATATATAATGGTGTGTGGAATATAAAATATGCTTTTATCCTCCCTTCACTTGGTAAAATTAAAGTGTCTCAAGGCTACGTAATTAATTCAATCTATTTAAATAAATGTCTTCTGAAAGTAGGAACATCCTATTATTCTAACCTAGCACTGAAGAGGGTTTTCTTGCAAAAGTCTCTGCAAAATAGAGACGAGAATGTAACATATGCTGCATTTAGTCAATGGCTCATCTAGGTAAGTATGGTTTGCATCAGAACAGAGGCATTTATTTCAAAATTGGGGAAAATTTGTTGTTGTTTTTTTAAAAAAACCAACAACAACAACTTGGGCTCCTTAAATTATCATATTCATATACAGTCCTGCTTTATTATCATTTTTCTGTACCTTTCCAGAACATGCTTTGATACCTGTGGGATTCGAAATGTTGTTTTCCCATCAGCTCGAGTAATAATGATCAGGGAAGATGGGAGCTGGAAGACCAAAGGTTCTCCATCCTTTCTCTTCGCTAACTGGAAGAAACTCTCCAGGATCTTAAGGAGATATATTTCCTTAACCTACCTGACAAAGCCAATGAGTGCACCTGGGTCCTTCTGTTTGCAAACCACTTTATCTGTCACTCAGCTATGACCCCCTCCTATGGGAAGGGGAGAGTGGAACAAAGAACATCGCTTGTCATAGCTTGCATACTCTCAGAGTACACAACCCCAGGAGAATCTTGCTGTGTGTCTTCCACTAAGAACATGTTCAGAATAGGCATGCTTATTCCTACTTTAGCATTCAACCTCAGGCTCAGAAAGAACCAAAAAAGCAGTCACTTGAAGCTGTTAGACAAGAGTAGAGTGAAATCAGGTGGGGAGAGGGTGCTTAGCACATTTGACACACCTCTAGACCAAGCATACCTTTCACTCCTAACCTTTCCCCCGCATTCACAATAATCCTACGAATGTATAGCATGGCCCAGAAGTTCTATAAGAATATAAGAACTACTGGTTCAGGCCAATGAGCCATCTAGACCAGCATCCTGTTCAGGCAGTGGTCAACCAGAAGGCTATAAGAAGTCCTCAAGCAGAACCTGCTACAGCGCCCTTCCAACATGCAATTCCCAGCAACCGGTGTTCAAGGGCATCTCACATCCAACAGTGAAGACATAAAATAAACATTGTGGCTAGCAGCCATCAATAGCCTGCAGCTGCCTGCACGGGGCCTATACTTCAATACCAAATTGTTCAGGGTGATTAAAGCAAAATGAGAATGTGAAGAGCTCCAAAAGGATCTCTCCAAACTGAATGGCTGAACAGTAAAATGGCATGTGCAGTTCAGTGTAAGTAAGTGTAAAGTGATTCATATGGGGGGGGGTCCCAATTTCACAATATGATCATAGGGTCTGAACCAGCTGTGACCGAACATAGTGGGTAGCTCAATGAAAATGTTGACATAGTGTGGGGGGAAAGAATGAGAATCTCATGTTAGGCCTCTGAATGCCACTTGCTGGAAATTACAAGTGAGGAGAGTCATGTTGCGTGTGAAGACCCCCAAAACCACGCCAAAATAAATACACAATGGCACAGAAATTTGGATTAAGGTTTTGGCAATAATTTTGGCCACAGTTTTATTGATTACAGCATGTGAGCGGTTGCTTAGGCATTGGTTCCCAACTACCTGAACCTGCACTGTGGAAGGAACAGGACTGACAACTGGGCACCACCAGAAGTCAGTAAGGGAAAGCATTCTGGGGGGAGGGGCACAAAGCTGGGTTCAGTCTCACAGTTCACCCCAGATGCTCCCAGGGGCTCTGGCATGGCCCTAGCCCCCTGACAGGGTTCAGACAAAAGCAAGGCGAGACCCTGGATTCCTTTAATGGAATTCCCTAGCAGCTAAATCTGTGAAGATTTCTCCTTCAGATTTTCCTGGTCAGTGCAAGGAGGCTGGGTGATGGAGCCAAGTGGGGACTTGGGAGGCTCAGCTGGAACAGGCTTCTCTTGCCACTCCACCAGTTTTTTCCACTAATGTTTTGTGAATTCTTTAATAAAGCTACAAAAGCTTTTATAATTTCAGCTACGTACTCCTCTTACGGTTTTAAAACTGAATTTTAAGAAGAAGAACAAAACCTGCTTCATAAGACTAATGACTTGCTTGATCAACTGCAGGGTGTTATGAAAGTTTTATATTATTAATCAGGCCAGTCAGTTTAGGGCTTACAAACTTCGATTTTAACCATATTCCAATTTTAAAGCAATTCCAAATCTAATTCCCATTATGTTCATCCCATGTAATTCCTGCAAAGGCTCTAGTCAGAAAGGGGCAGGGTGGGGTTACAGATGGTCATGCAAGCCACTTTGAAATGGGGGGGGCATGACTAAATATAGCAAAATATGCTTGAAAGTTTTAAAATCTCAGCCTTTTTGAGCCTTCTCATTGAGCAGTTGGGTAGAAAACTAAATATTTCATATCCTCCAAATAAAGACATTTTGGGGATATACTTTTTCCTCAACCTACCCCCACATTAACAAAAAAGGCAAATCACTTTAAATGATCTCTTGACATATGCAGTTGTACTTCTTATAGAATTCTGTAGTTACACTTAAAACATAGAGCAACATTTAAAATCTAGCTTGGAAGATGATCGTGGAAGGGAACACTAAGTGCAAAACTGGGACAGTAATTCAGTAGAAACAAGTAGCAGAAGAGAGGAAAGTTGCTGGTAAACAGGGGCAGTTGGAGCAAATGTTATCCCCACCCTCTTATTTCTTAGCAAGGCTAAGAAACTACTTTTTTAAAAAAAGAAGAAGTATGAAACTTAAAATGTCAAGGAAGAGGCATGGTTACATAGCCCTCCCTATGGCTACAAAGAAACAAATTCAATTCTGTTTTAATGACATTTCTAAATAAATGTGTTTAGGATCAAGGTGGTAGCATTACAAGAACCAGACAAAATTTGTATGTATTTTTTTAAAGTTGAAAGTGTGTATAAAACATTCTATGAATTCTGCCAGTTTATCAATGAGCATTCAAAACTACAAGAGAGGGGATGTTTGTAGTTCATTCTTCTTCTAAAATGCAACCGTAAATCATACATACCCATAATTCTTGCTGTTATGTATTGAAAAGGTTATGTTTATACTATGGGTTATGAATGAGATTAATGAGTAGTCTCAGTGCAGTAAACCTCCTTCACAGAAAGAGGAGCTAAATTGCAATAAATCACAGATTTATGTTCACATATTTATGGGACAGTAAGATTTAGTGGTCCTCTATAGAGAGACGCTATCCCAACACAAGAGGGAAAATTACAGCTTTCAGTTGTGAAACGGTGGGATAAACAGGGGCAAGAAAGCACAAATAGTATACATTTATTCCACTTTCACAATACCAATAATTTCTAAAACAAATTCTTTCAGCAAAGCTCTATACCAATATGTCAGTTGAGCTGATAATGCATTTATTGTTTATAAATACACCAATACACCTGCCACTTTGCAAAGGACTATAAGCCAAGAAATACAGGTCCCTCTCTGAAGGAGCTTACAGTTGTGTTTCTGAAGTGTGAGAGGAAAAGAGGGAGGGCATTAAGGAAAGGGAGAGGCAAAGGTAACAAGGGATGAAATACAAGCAGCATCAAGCTCCATTTCAGGTGGAGTGAAGACAAGGAAACAAAAGACCCAATGGGAAAAGTCAAGGTTGCTGGTTGTTTTAAGAGGAAGAGGTATACTACATAAGCATACCAGGACTGTAGGCCTGGGAGGTTGGAAGAGAGAGAATCAAGCTACATCTGTGCTATATATTTAAAGTACTTGTACAAACCAACAGTCAAAGCTTCCCCCAAAGAATCTTCAGGACTATAGTTTGTAAAGGACACTGAATAGGGTTGCCCTACTGAAATGTTGTATTTTAAGATTTTGGTGAATTTCCCTAAAAATAGCTGCTGCTTCTTTTTAAGATTTTGCAAAGAAAGCTCAACAACTCTGCTCAACTTTTGCGTGTGAATTTTCACTTTTTGAAATAAGGCAACCCTAGCACTGAGAGTTGTTAGTTGTTGTGCCCTCCCTTCCCATCACAACTACTATTGCAACTCTACAATTCTATAATCTATTATTCTAATTCCCAGAGTTCCCTCAGAAGAGGAATTGACTGTGAACTCTGTGAGGGGAAATAGAGGTCACCTAATAACTGTCAGCATACCCTCCAACATTTCTCAGATGAAAAGAGGGATGTCCCATTCCATAATAATAATTTTACTATTTATATCTCACACATCTTACTGGGCTGCCCCAGCCACTCTGAGCAGCTTCCAACATATATAAGAAACGCAATAAAACATTAAACATTAAAGAAACTTCCCTATACGTGATTGCCTTCAGATGGCTTGGGGATCAGACAACTCCATGCCCTCCAACATTTCTCCAATGAAAATAGGGACATCCTTAAGAAAAGTGGGACATTCTGGGATCAAATCAGAAACCGGGATGGCTTCTCTAAATCAGGGACTTCAATGGAAAATAGGGACACTTGGAGGGTCTGTGTCAGCAACCTACAGTTCCTAGGATTATTTTGGGGAAGTCAGGACTGTTTAAAGTGGCAAAGTAGTGTTTTGAATGTAGGGTGCTGGTGCAGCCTGAGCTGTTAAGGGAGGGAAAAGAAACATTTTCAGCATAAAGTCAGATAGAGGGTCCATACAGTTTAATGGTTAAAGGCAAACTTTGAATCAGGAATTCCCCATTCAAATTTTATCTCTGCTATGAACTCATTGGGTGGCCTTAGGCAAGCCACTCAGTTAGCCTCAGCTCTTCCTCTCCACAATGTACAATACTGAGAATAAAGATACTGACTTACCTTCCAAGCTTGTTGTAAGGATTACAAACCCTTAAAAAATGCATATGAAGGACTCTGAATACTTGAAAAGCAATACCCGGACGTTGTGCATATAAAGCTGCCCTGGGATCTTTGGATAAAAGGTGGTACATAAATTGAAATAGCAATAATAATAGTATCAAATCAGGGTAGTGATCCATCTGGCGCAGTATTGTTTCTCCACACCAACAGGCAAGTGGCAACAGTTTTTCCAAGGTGTTCATGTGATTTTATGTGATTCTCCTTGCAGACTGAGACAATCTGGTGACAATAAAGTACACAAAATTTTTAGTGGCTGCTATTAAAATAAGGGCCACTGTGGCGTTTGGAGTCTTAATTTGTATCCCTTTTAATTTGCAGTTTTTAAAAATGTTTTATGTACACTGTATACAAATTGCAATGGTTCATGGCTGACGCAAGTAAGCTTCCATCTCCAGGTTTCCATCAGGTTTTTTTCCAAACCTACCAGGTGATGTGAGAATTGAGCCAGCACCTTTTTTATGTGCTATCCCACTGAGTCATGGCCCTTCCTCAGGTCTCTCCCCAGGCCCCACCTCTCCCATACCCTGCTCTGTGCCCTGGCCAAGTGTTTCTGCCCGGCTGGAATGTGCCCTTGAACTCTGATATTGCCTCTGACTTGCCTGGATGGCGAGTGGAGAGACGGGTGTGTATAGAAATATCTGGCTCTGATTGGGTTGGGATGAAATCTACCAAGTGTACAAAGGTAAGTGTTGCATCTGTTGCTCACTCCAGTGTTGCTTTTGGTTCCACCTGCCCCTGACATGTGAACCCTAGACTGATGTGTAGCTGTGAGTGTGAGCAATGGGTTAAATTACACAGTGCTTGGTCTCATGCCTGGAGTTAACACTTCCCCCATGTCTGGATGTTCCGAGATAAGGGTGTCAGGTGCACTGGGTTACCATAGCAACTCCAGTGAGGTTGCGTGTATGACTTGCTGCATCGTCATCCTCATCATACTTTATATGCAACCCATCTGACTGGGTTTTTCCAGCCACTGTAGGCAGCTTCCAGTAAATTATAAAACCAAAGTAAAAGATCAAACATAAAAAACGTCCCTATATGGGACTGCCTTCAGATGTCTTCTAAAAGTCAGACAGTTGTTTATTTCCTTGATGTCTGAAGGGAGGGTGTTCCACACAGGGAGGGCGCCACTGCCAAGAAGGCCTTCTGCCTGGTTCTCTGTAACTTCACTTCTTGCACCAGAAGACCCTCAGAGTAAAAGGAGAACAAGGTGGCTGCCTGCAGAGGTGTGGAACCTGTGACCTGTTTAATTAGCATTGTTTGAAACCATGGGTTTTTTAAAAAAACAAAAACCTAAATGTAAATTTGTACCCTATAGGACTCTGCAAAATATCCTGCAACAGGAGTTTTGTGGCAAATTTCCAGAGATTCCTTCCCACTATAAGACTACTTGATGTGAAAATCCTTTCCTACACACAAAATTTGAAAACACCCTACTAGATCTTTGCATGTAGTGCAAAACACCCTACTAGATCTTTGCATCAAGTAGTATTTGACTATGGCAACATAAACAGATTCACTGCAGCACATGAAGAGAAACATCAAGCTCCAATTATTTTAACACAATTAAACATCAGATTTGTAAATTCTAGTGATTGCAACAGCCAGGAGTCTCAAAATAAATTCTCTCAAGTGGAATTCCAACCCATTGCTCAGATTCAAGGCTGTTCGTCTTTGGAACATAATGAAAAACTTCCCACACACCGAATTGATTTGGGGGATGAATAGAATTCAATCTAAATTTCAAGAAAGGCTGGCAACTTAATCATACATGGGTCGTTTGCTTCTTCCTGGTAGCCACCAATCTCAGTCAGTTTCACTACCTCAGCAGAAACCTGCAACATGATCTACAGTCTTTCTTGGTATGACTAAGCGCATGCTTAAAGTTCAACACATGAGCAGTCATAAAAGAAGATTGTGATGAGTTCTTTCTAGGATGAAAGCCTCAGCAATCCCCAAGTCATCACAATCTTGTTAGTTTAAGTGTCACATCAGGGCTGACAAAGCCAGCACTCTTTCCATGGGAACAGCTAAAAGAGAGGACTTTCACAATATAACTTCCAAATGTCAGTATTACCCAGTCATCCTAAAAAGGAGAGAGATGTTATTAACCCCAAGCTAAGCAGACAAACAATTCTAGAGACAGCAACTTTTTAGAGAAATGGCAGGTGATGCAGTTTTGTAAATATTCAAGCCTTTGCAAGAGTGGAGCAGCCAAGGTGTAGCACTGTTCAGGCTGCATGGCATTACCTCGGGCCATCCCCACTATTTCCTAAGCACATTTCTGTGGGAAACTGCAGTCTCATGTAACTATAACATGTGTAATGCTACTTAAGGGGTTAAGACCACAGAACTGTATTGCTAGACTCAGGTCACACCCTCTCACCTCTGGGAAAGAAGGAAGTGAAGCTTCTTTCATCACTCTCTTTCACCATGTGAACTCACAGAGATAGGACATGCCTGAGCCTACAAGCTTAGGCTGTGTGCTTAGAGCTCTTTCACTGCATTTTGTAAACCCAATAATTTTTGCCTGTGTTTTTAATGTCTGATGTTTTATTCTGCTTTTAATTCTGTTGGAAGCTGTCCAGACTGGCTGGAGAAACCCAACCAGATGGGTGGGGTATAAATAATAAATAATAATTATTATTACTACTACTTGCTACTGCATGGATAAATGCATGAACCTAACTTTTGGAACTTTGTAAGTAAAGAGATTTGTTCAATGCCATGAGGGGTAGAAAAAGTTTTAGCAGGTTATTATTCCCACACTATACTGATGCTTACTTTTGTAGCTCCTAAATGCTGGAATCCAGCCAATTCTTTTATTAATTACCCCTGTATCTATTACCCCTCACACTTTCCTCCACATATACTTCATCATATGTAGAAATGCAATGCCTGAAACAGAAATAAACTCATTCATGTCAACACAGTAGCTCAATTCAGGCATGAAGCCACCTTCCTTGCACATATGTTTTCCATGACAGAGGCAGAAATCATAGCCAGTTACGGTTCTTGTCTCTACAACAACATGTGTGATTAAGATGCCACCCCCCCTTCAGCTTCAGCCAATGAAATGTCACCTGAGAGTGTTATTGGTGTCTGCATCATTGTGGGAATGAAGTTAACCCCCTATGTGTGTTTAGAACACTTATTTACACTGAACTGCACATGCCATTTTACTGTTCAGCCATTCAGTTTGGAGAGATCCTTTTGGAGCTCTTCACATTCTCATTTTGACCACTTGATTTGTCCTTGGGGAAAGTAGGGGAGTTTGATCAAATGTATGGGGTGATCCCACCTTTGAACAAACATAGGATGTTTATAGCCATTATAGCCTTTATAACCATTATGAGGAGAGATGGGAAGGAATTTGAGAACCCAGAATCTGCTCCCAATCTCACCAAATGAAAATTGGATGAGGACGATCCTTTTCAATTAGTTCCTTCATCTCACAATGGTATGCAACACTTATAGCGAGCCGATCCACAAATAGCACACCACCAAGAATGCATGTTGTGACCAAGAGATGCTTTAATATTCCTGTTTTGGCAGCCATGGGGAGGTAGCAAAATTAAGATGCAACACAATCCTAACCATGACTGCTTAGAAATAAATTCTGCTGAATTCAATGGAACACTACAGCAAAGTAAGTGGGGTTAGGATTGCAACCTTACTGAGCCCCAGATGTGACCAGTGGATGATGTATTCATCTTGGCATATACAAACCTGGTTATACAGATATTAACTATTACAGGTGAAGAGTTAACAATCTAGAGCCTTTGGTTAATAATTAACTAGCTCATACGCTGAAGAAAATAACTTTGATCAGGATGAACTAATAAAGAGCATCCAAAAAAAAAAAGAGCAACACGTGATAACTAAATTATTAAAGAAAACTGAAATGAGAGAACAATTTATTGTACTAATTATATCCACTTAATTGGCCTAATTGGTTTATTGCAATTAATTAGAGCAATACTGTTGACCTAACTTGAGGTTTTCTAATGTAAAATAAACTCTAAATAACTTCCTGAAATTGCTAAAAAGGTTTTAGAAGCTAAGAGGGGAACTAAAACTTAGGCAAGCAAACAGAGATCCTCCTAGCGGTGAAGCAATAAAACTGCTAGTACATTTGCAAAGCTAAGCAGGTTCCAATATGGTTTCAAATTGGATGGGACACCATGTGTTGAGATAGGGGGTTGGATTTAGTGGCACTTGGGGGTACCTTCCGATTCTATGACCATTTCTTGTGTATAATACATATCAGCACAAAGAAGAAAATGTATTTAGCACCTTCAGATTATATAACTTTTCACATACAATGGTTTGGATCCAAATGTCGTACTGGCCAAGATTCATTTTGTTAGAGGAAGGGAGCTTTTGGATCCCACCCTGTATTATGTATTTGCAATAATTATTCTACATATTTGGCAAACATGGAGCTGAGAATGCCAGAAAGTGGCTTGCCTCTTGGCAGATGCAAGATTCATACAGAGGACCTTCTCAATTGGTCACACACAGTCTCCATCCTCTATACTACACCGTCTCAATGCACATCGCATCCCATAATCACCATGAAAACATGCTGCATGGCAAGTGAAGGGAATAACTGCACAGCAGAGATCTGAGATCTCCCACAACGGCACTGCCGCATTATCGTATAATTGACCTCTATCTGGGAATTAATCCAATAGTATGAAAAAAAATCCCTTCAAAAAAAATGTATATGCGCCAATTCGCACTTGCCAGTTTGTAAGATAGTTTGATACCTTTAATATTTGAAAAGCTTATGAACCTTTGTTTTGGATGCCTACCAAAATCTGAACATGTACGGGGAAGCCAAGTCTTTTAAAAAAACAACACTCAAATTTGGAAGATAAAATTCTATGCTCAACATGTGGGTGCAAAGCTAATAAAAATATTGCTGGAGCTCAAGCATTTATAAGATGCCAGCCTTAATAATGCAGTCTGAAGCTACTATAACAAGATAATGGGGGTGGGAGGGGGGCTGAAAAAATGGTAGCTTACCTAAGGCAACCCAGTGGGTATGTAGCTTAAATCACATTTGAACCAGAAACTTCCCAGATTATTCTTTTAGTAGCACAAACCTATATATGTTTACTCAGAAGGAAATCACACTGATATCAATGGGACAGTGCTTACTAAACCAGGCCTGGGGAACTTGTGGCTTTCCAGACTTTGCTGGGCTACAGATCTCATAAGCCCAGGTCCCCATTAATTAATATTTTCTCTTACAGAAACCATTTCTAACAGAGCAACCATGTCTTGGTCCAATTTCCAGGCAAATGCCTCTGAAGAGTTGAAATTCCTACAGCAGTCACAGGGGTTAAGTGTGGCAATCACTTATACACTGTGCAAATTCTGACCTGTGGACCTCTATAATTTTGAGTATTGCCACACCTCTATTATCTGTTGTTGTTGTTGTTGTTGTTGGGCTTTTTTTAAAAAAAAAATCCTTCTGAAATTTGATCCTGCCCCTCATTCCTGACTTTGAAAGCCACTTTGCTTCCAATGAAAATAACTGTTAGCTCCTTTCCTTACTATCATAATAGCTTCTATTAAGGGATGGCAAATATTTTTCTCATTACACCATCTTAATTAATTCTACTTTTTACCATGCCCTGTAGCAGTCAGAAGTTATTGCTAATAATTAGGATACCAATTAATTTATGTTCTAAGAAATTAAAATAATTTTACAAAAATGTGCTATGAAAATCCCCCCGTAGACCTGAACAACCTAGTCTCAGGGTATAGTATTTCAAGGAAACTAACGTTGGCAATGTTTTTTTTTTTAAAAAAGTATTTGTTTTAGGCTCTGCAGTTGCTAACTCTCATAGTGCTAAAAGGGAGAATGAGGATAAATGTTTCAGACTTCACTTTTGGCGAGCTAAGTAGATTGCATGAGCATGGCCTTAGCTTTATTCATGATTATATTTAAAAAATCCCATTTCCTGAAGAATTGTAAACAGTTCCAAACCATATTTCTATTATTGGTTATAATCCTTCAACTAGTAACTCATTCAATTCTTACTGGAACTTTATAGTGCAATCCTGTAAATGTTTATTCTGATTAAACAGATTTTATATATCTCCATAGTTTTAATTCTATTAAAGTTTGTAATGATATTTTTTCTATGCTTTTAGTGACTCTTGTTTTTATCCATAAGCTGCCTTGAGTCCTGTCAGGCAGAAAAGAGGGCTAGATTAAATATATTATAATAATATTCAGAAAGTCAGATCCACACCATACATTTAAAGTACCTTTAATGCACATTGAAAGCATACAACTTCCCTCAAAGAATCCTGGGAACTGTAGTTTCCCCTCACAGAGCTACGATTCCCAGTTCCCAGGATTCTTTGGGGGACGTTGTGTGCTTTAAATGTTAATTGGGTGTGTTTTAAATGTATGGCATCAATCTGCACATGGTGTCTTATACCCTAGTGCAGGGGTCTGCAACCTTTAAGACAAAAAGAGCCACTTGGACCTGTTTCCGAAGGAAAAAAAACTGAGAGCCGCAAAACGCGTCATTATAAAAATAACTTTTTTGTCACTTTTTTATTATTTCTTTGTTTGACCCCTCAGAATTACTCCTCCTCATAGAAATAAACATTAAATTAACAAGTTACCTTTTTTGTGTGTGTGTTCTTCACTCCCCTTCAAAACAATGACCAGCGTACATGCCCCCTTTCAATGCAGTGACCAGCGTACATGCCCCTTACAATGTAGCGGGCAGGTGGGCGGGAAGGTGACGTCGGGACGGTGCATGACTAACGCACGCACCGCCCCCATGTGACGTCACAGCCAGTACAGCGCCCGCCACAGTGGGGAGTGTCGGGGCGCACAATGCGCCTCCTCCCCTCGCTAGTATCCGCCCTGGAGTCGCGGCAAAGGTGTAAAAGAGCCACATGCGGCTCCGGAGCCGCGGGTTGCAGACCCCTGCCCTAGTGGATAAGATTGCAGCCTAAGTGGCTTTCAGATATTTCACTGGGCACAAGAATTCAGCCATTGCTCAATAGTGCTGTCATGGTCCAGGTTGTGTTTAAGGAGCTATAAAGCTTAGTTAATGTGGTCCACTGAGGAACCGCACACTGGGGAAATTTAGTGTGGTGCTAGTGAAGCCTCTTCCCCTTGGGGCTGCCAGGCTCCATTCCTGAGAGAAGGTGGGCTTTGGTTATTCCTGTAGAGATGAAATGAAACCTGCACAATTTGCCAAATTAGCAACAGCTCCATGTAAACATACAAGCCCTGCTGAATCAGACCAAAGGCCCATCTATTCCAGCTTCCTATTCTCACAGTGACTGTCCACCAGAAAAGGTCCAAGATTTGAGACTTGTCCAGAAAGGGGCTTTGCTGGAAGGAAAGACCCAAAACCTCCCCACTAGCTCTATCAAACAAACAACACCATTCAGTTCAAATTCCTTTCAGGCTATCCTTGACTCCTCCAGTTCTTCTTAACCTCTTGGTGTTCCTGCTTTCTGGCTCAGAAAGGCTTTTTTCTTCCTCTGGCTGAGCTCATTTAATGTCATTCACCTGGCCTCTTTAATTAGCTGAGGCAAATTTTGCACCAACAGAGATAAAGCCAAAGATCATCTCTATGGTAAATAAGGGTCATGTCTGCACAGCAGGTTAATTGGCTTCTTTTGAGGCTGCCCCAGCTCAGATCACATTTAAAGCCGCTTGCCTGCTCTTTCCAGTGATCCCACATTATACATCCATCTTCCTGGGTTGTTCTCAAGCAACTAAGTTGCCCTTAGGGATTCACACGCCTGATTTATTTTTCAGTCATGACCCTAAGTCCTATGTCTGTTGTTTTTCCTTGTGAAAAAGAATACTGAGGCCGATCAGATGCAAAGGAAGACTGAGCACGTTCACCTGTATTGTATTTATATGAAAGAATATAATCTTCCATCTGCATAATAAGGTGCCCCCCACCCCCTTTCCCCTTCTGTGCAACTTGAAAAGATGCAGGAACCCTGTTTATAAATATTTATTAAGCTAAAGGGTCTAAAAACATTTATTGAGCTAAAAAGTATCAAGAGAGAAAGACCCGCAACCATTAACTAATGAAGAGGGGGTCAGTGGTTGAGCATTTGCTCTGCATGCAGAATCTCTGGTATCTCCAGGTAGAATTGGACAACATTCCCTGCCTGAAACCTTAGAGAGCCATTGCCCATCAGTGAGAGACCATATTGAGCAAGCTAGACCAATGGTCTGACTCACTGTAAGGCAACTTCCTATGTTCCTACTCAAACTAACTTGTTCAAGTCTCATACAGTACTAGTGTATTTCAGCATTCCAGGTAATTGTGTTGTGGTCCACTTTGCACATTTCTTACCATGATATCCAAATCATAACAATTCAGAAATGAGATGGCCCCCTGAGGTCAATGGCTTAAATTTAACAGGTCAACACAGTAGTAAGGGTTGCTTAGTACAGCAGACATCTATGCTTTCTGAACCTACAGATAAGAATGCCCTAATCACCACACCTTTTAAAATCCCTTGAAAGAATAGCACAATTGCTTTTTTATGGGAACCAATTACGCCTCCTTTTTAAAATAAGTTTTCCATTGTGAAAGCAATTTGAGCTCCATTGATACTATTGAGACAGAGCACATAATGAAAGGACGGAAACCAAACACACCTCAGTTGGGATCTGGAGAAAATGAAAAAGGCAATAGGCAAGATGTCAAATTAAAATATGCCTGGTTCTAGAGAACAGAACTCTGTGATGGCTAAATGTGCCTCTTTGAAACAAGCATGTTACCCAGTCCTGCCGCTCCCTGTTTCCATATGTTTCTTTTCTGGATGATGCAGAGATAGAACCATCAGACACTAATCTAGAGAACAACTTCCCCACCCATTGCCTGTAGTAGCGATCAGCTTTGTCCTACTGCAACAGGGCAGGGGAGGCAGGAGGACAGAATGATTGGAAGAGGAAGAGTTAACGTATCTGTGAATTCAAAGGTAATGTGTTTTCCAGTTTGCAACTTAGAATCCCATATGTATGCAAGCATGGAGATAGCAGGAGAGAAATATTGCCATGTATCTTAAATTGGCACTGATCAAGAATCTATAAAGTTGTTGTGGACAAGATGGAGTGTTTCAAGAGGTGGCAAAAAGATATCTCTAGGTTTGTCTGGCAGGGCAAAAAGCCCAGAATAAAATTTAAAATATTAACTGATGCTAAAGAAAGAGGGGGGTTTGCCCTGCCAGACTTGAAACTTTACTATGAATCAGCAGCGTTCTGCTGGTTGAAAGATTGGCTACTTCTGGAGAACACTGACGTTTTGGATTTGGAAGGGTTCAACAATGTATTTGGGTGGCATGCATATTTGTGGTACGACAAGGTTAAAGCTCATAAAGCCTTTAAAAACCATATTGTCAGGAAGGCAGTGTTTAATGTCTGGACAAGATACAAAGATTTGTTAGAAAGCAAGACCCCAAGGTGGTTGTCACCAATGGAAGCTAAGGCTCAGAAAAGACTCAGTATGGAGGCCGATTGGCCAAAATATTGGGAAATAGTAGAAAAAGATGGAGACACATGGAGGTTGCAGAGTTTTGAGAAATTAAAGGATAAAGTGCGAGACTGGCTACATTATGCTCAGATCAGGGAGGCTTTTAATATGGACAAAAAAACAGGCTTCCAGGTGGAAAAATCGAAACTAGAAACAGAACTGCTAGAACCAAAAACTAAGATACTTTCAAAAATGTATAACTTGCTGTTAAAATGGAACACTCAGGATGAAACGGTTAAATCAGCTATGATAAAATGGGCGCAAGACATTGGTTACAACATTATGTTTACTGACTGGGAACGGTTATGGACCACCGGTGTGAAATTCACGGCATGTAATGCCTTGAAAGAAAATATTATGAAAATGATATACAGGTGGTACATGACACCAGTCAAGCTTGCAAAAATATACCATTTGCCAGACAATAAGTGTTGGAAATGTAAAGAAACTGAAGGAACATTCTTTCACCTTTGGTGGACGTGCCCAAAGGTTAAGGCCTTCTGGGAAATGATCTATAATGAACTAAAAAAGGTATTTAAATATACCTTCCTTAAGTTACCAGAGGCCTTCCTCTTGGGCATTGTCGGCCAAATGGTGTCAAAGAAGGATCGAATTTTTTTTATGTATGCGACAACAGCAGCAAGAATACTCATCGCAAAGTACTGGAAGACTCAAGATCTACCCACCCTGGAAGAATGGCAGATGCAACTGATAGACTATATGGAATTGGCAGAAATGACTGGCAGAATTCGAGACCTGGGAGAAGAGACAGTGGAAGAGGACTGGAAGAAATTCAAGGATTATTTGCAAAAGTATTGTAAATTGTATGAATGTTAGAATGATGCAGGATATAAAGATAATATGGCATTAGTAACCTAGCGGGAAGGAGTCTGAAAGAAACTGAATTATTTGAACTAAGATGAAATTCGAATAATATTATGTCAAGCTAAAATATCAAAATACTTGAAAATAAAGGGTAAAATTGGAGACATAATAGCTGAAATGTATAAACTAAATTTTTTTTGAGAGAAAGTGAAGTATTGCGGAACATGTTTTTGTAATCAGGAACACAGAAAAGGGAGATGTGAGGGAATCATGAAAGAGGGATATGGAATTATTATTGAAGAAATGGAATTATTTTCTTTCTTATGTCTTTTTATGTCTTGTTTGTTTGTTTTTTCTGTATACAATATTTATCCATATATATATATATATATTTAGAGGCAAATGGGGCTTCTCAACCTGGGAAGGTAGCTAATCTAGGAGAAAGGAAACTGATCCTAAACCTCCACTGCCTTGGGTCAACTGTCTTCATGCTGGGTGACCACAGTAACACATTATGTTGAGACTGAACTGCTCTATAGTGCTTTACATATGTCTCTGAAATGGACCCAGAAACTTCAGCTAATGCAGAATGTGGCAGCAATGCTGCTGAGAGGGGCTAGTTCTTTGGACCCCATGACTAATTTATTGCTCCAGTAACTAAATGACCTGAGAACAGACTAGACAAAGGATAGTCCTCCTTGCCTGGCTAGAATTTGAAGGTCCTTTTCCAGAGGTCCTTCTGCGCATCCCTCCTTTATCTCAGGTACGTCTGGTAGGCATTTCAGAAAAGGCCCTTTGTTCTCCTGGTACCCAGACCCTGGAACTCACTGACCAGGGAGACTTGTCAAGCATCATTATGATTTTAAATTTCTCAGAGAAATACAGTGGTACCTCTGGTTACGAACTTAATACGTTCCAGAGATCCATTCTTAACCTGAGGTACCACTTTAGCTAATGTGGCCTCCTGCTGCTGCTGCCGCTGCGCCACCGCTGTGCGATTTCTGTTCTCATCCTGAGGTAAAGTTCTTAACTATTTTTGGGTTAGCGGAGTCTGTAACCCAAAGTGTTTGTAACCCGAGGTACCACTGTATAGCAACTACAGATGAAAGGGGGTAGAAAGATTCTTCCTAGAGTATATTTAGGATGCTTACAGAAAAAACTACATTTCCCAGGATTCTTTGGCTGAGAAGCTTGAGAATAAAATAGATGTCAACAGTTTAAACGGGTAGTATAGATCCACATAAGGAAAATATAGTTACTATACTTAAAAACAAACACCAGTAGATCCAGAGATGGGGAGGGGATGGGGAAACTGGAATAATCTTATTTTTACTCTTTGTGGTGACATATAGAAGACAAGACTTTTTTTCTATTCTGGAGACATATGTATGTATGTGTGTGTGTGTGTGTGTGTGTGTATATATATATATATATATATATATATATATATATATATATATATGCAGGTTTTGGTGTCTTCGGGTGTCTTCCCGTGTAAGAGTCGGGGTGTCTGGGCGACGTTTCGACGAGGTCTCACTCGTCATCTTCAGGCTGGTGCTTTCGGCTTCTTGTTACTGGAACAGAGCAGAATCTGGTGTTTGAGTTCCTATAAATACTGTTGAGGGGTGTGGTGTATAGCCTCCAACGTTCTGGACAGAGAGGAAGTTCCTAGATTAGTGTGCCTTTTCTTCTTTTGTTCCTTAATTACTTGAGGGATATCTTGAGTGATTTCATGAGTGATATTCTGAATACCACTGGGTGGGTCATTAAGTGTAGATTAGTTGCTAAAGCTTTCGTGTCTTGACCTCTTGAGCTTGTGAAGAGTTTTTCTGAGAAGATGGCTGTGCTGCATTTAGTTGTGCTCTGGCTTGGCTTCGTGTATAGGGGCGAGCTGTGATTTTGTGCCTTGTGCCAGCCAGATCTGTGTAGGGATTGCAGGGGGGTGCAGCATCCGGAGGTGCCACTATAGTTTGGCTACTGGATGGAGTAGAAAGAAACAGGACACGAAATTAATTTTGCAGATTCCAAATTGCTCTTTAACATGGAACATCACCACAAGAGAATAATCATGGAAGCCATCGAGATAGAGAAACACCCTCACAACATGAACAAATGTGACGACACGTCCCGCCTGCCAGACATCTGGAAATTAGCCCTCCCCACAAAAAACCGACACCAGAACCAGAGGCACACAGAACGCCGTCACCAATCAACCACACCAGACCCAAACCCAGACCCTCTCCACAGACATATCACAAACTCCATCCAGTAGCCAAACTATAGTGGCACCTCCGGATGCTGCACCCCCCTGCAATCCCTACACAGATCTGGCTGGCACAAGGCACAAAATCACAGCTCGCCCCTATACACGAAGCCAAGCCAGAGCACAACTAAATGCAGCACAGCCATCTTCTCAGAAAAACTCTTCACAAGCTCAAGAGGTCAAGACACGAAAGCTTTAGCAACTAATCTACACTTAATGACCCACCCAGTGGTATTCAGAATATCACTCATGAAATCACTCAAGATATCCCTCAAGTAATTAAGGAACAAAAGAAGAAAAGGCACACTAATCTAGGAACTTCCTCTCTGCCCAGAACGTTGGAGGCTATACACCACACCCCTCAACAGTATTTATAGGAACTCAAACACCAGATTCTGCTCTGTTCCAGTAACAAGAAGCCGAAAGCACCAGCCTGAAGATGACGAGTGAGACCTCGTCGAAACGTCGCCCAGACACCCCGACTCTTACACGGGAAGACACCCGAAGACACCAAAACCTGCATTCCTGTACCCGTGAAAATCTACGAAAGCATATATATATATATATATATATATATATATATATATATATATGCATACATACACATCTCTCTGTGTCTCTCTCTTTCTTCTAGCTTCTGCTCTTTTATTTCTCCCCTTGGAATGTTGCTTTTAGAGGCAACATTCTGTAAGCTCAAAATGGGGGGGAAATGATTATGTATCTTTAAGTCATTACCACTGACACCTATGCAAGCTGCTAACTAGTGTTCTCTATCCCCTTGATGGTGCTTATGGCCTCTCCTTGACAAGCAGCACCAAATCCACTGGGGAAGAGTCGAACGCAGCCTGAAGTGGGTCTCCGGGCTTATTAAACATTTATATAATAAGGATCCATCAAAGAGTGGACTGAGCCTAATGTGGGGCCGCTGCAGGCAAATTCTGTTTTACAGGTTAGCTTCGAAAGTGTTTTGCTATGAAAATTACATGGGACAAGAGACAGGGAAAGGAAGAAAAATGATTCTATTGCTAGCATTTAAATATAGAGTTATCTAAGAATAGCTGACTTATTGACTTTTACATTTATTATTACAGGCCCTGAGGAGCTAGGAACTTGGAATGCAGACACAGTTATTCACACTTATCTTTGTGTAGGTGTCTGTGAGTTGAATAACTTAAGACACGGTTGGTGCAGCTTCAGCTGAAATTTCATCTCTTTTTTCTACCGAGGCCATTAACAATTTAGATAGGATTATACCAAAGGAGTTTTGATGCTGTTGATTTGCACATAATCTTTCTCTGCTCTTTAATACAGTTCTGTCATTGTATCAGTGATGAAGACAGTTTCCATTCCTGAATGCAAATATGGGAGCAAACTCTAGCCTTGTTCCAAAGGATTAGGCACAAGGCTCTCTGTCTGCATCCCATAAACTGTTATATGTTTGATAAATTAACCTGATAGTCTTTTAAGATGGGGGCTCTTTAGACCCTGAACAAAGACTTGAAATGTTTCCATACATGACAATTCTTTCCTGAAGTGTGAAAAGACCAATTTTGTACATCTTGATGAAAATATTCCTTGAGGACAAATATTTTCCAAGCCTTTTTCTTAAAAAGGAACCTCTTTCTTGAGGTCTTTCTCCTGAACAGGCCTGCATAAATTGCTGTGTGCCAAGTTGAACACAGGCCTGCAGCCATTTGTTTTGAAAGTTACCATACCTGTTGAAGGTTTTTTCATCCCAATTGGATATGGAATTGTAATTGCTATCAATTTTCTATAACAAACACTCGTGATTGAAGTATATCCTGAAGAAAGACCATCAGGCCTGCTACCCATAAAGGAGTGTGTTTCTGCATGTTGAATTTCAATCAGAAAATTACCAGATGCTTATCTTTCATCCTCTCTGTTAATCAGATTGTTACAACTACCTTGTAATGATAAAGGTAAAGGTAAAGGTACCCCTGCCCGAACGGGCCAGTCTTGACAGACTGTGGGGTTTGTGCGCCCATCTCACATTTATTGGCCGGGGGCCAGCGCTGTCCGGGGACACTTCCGGGTCACGTGGCCAGCGTGACATCGCTGCTCTGGCGAGCCAGAGCCGCACACGGAACGCCATTTACCTTCCCGCTGGTAAGCGGTACCTATTTATCTACTTGCACCCGGGGGTGCTTTCGAACTGCTAGGTGGGCAGGCGCTGGGACCGAACAGCGGGAGCGCACCCCGCCGCGGGGATTCGAACCGCCGACCTTTCGATCGGCAAGCCCTAGGCGTTGAGGCTTTAGCCCACAGCGCCACCCGCGTCCCTTTTGTAATGATAATTTGCCTTTAATGTATGATATACTCGACATCACCCTGCAGTATATAGTAACCGTCAAGTGTTTTGGCCTTTTTTCAAGAGACAATCGGGGTCATACTATTAGACCGAGGACCTGCATGGGATAAGGGCGGGATCTAGACACATCAAAGAAGTGTTTCAGTTTAAAGCATTATGATTCTATGATTCTATGATTCTATGATTCTATGAAATGTAAACAGAGAAAACTGGTAGAGGAAAAATGGAACTCCACATCACCATCTGGTGGCTCAATGTTATATCGTATAGGTAAAGGTAAAGGTACCCCTGACTGTTAGGTCCAGTTGCAGATGACTCTGGGTTTGCTCGCTCATCTCGCTCTATGAGCCGAGGGAGCCAGCGTACAGCTTCCGGGTCATGTGGCCAGCATGACTAAGCCGCTTCTGGTGAACCAGTGCAGTGCACGGAAACACCGTTTACCTTCCTGCCGGAGAGGTACCTATTTATCTACTTGGACTTTGACATGCTTTCGAACTGCTAGGATGGCAGGATATGGGACCGAACAATGGGAGCTCACCCCGCCGCGGGGATTCGAACCGCCTACCTTCTGATCAGCGAGCCCCAGGCTCTGTGGTTTAGACCACAACACCATACAATGCATATAAATCACTTTTTCTCTACCAGTCTAGCTGAGTCCAAGGACCGCATGTCACCTTCCCAATGTGATAAGTTGCAAGATTGTGAAAAGTTATGCTGTCTCCATTAGCAACCAATTAACTGTATTTTGAATAGCTGCCTTCTTTACAAATGGTAGCAATGAACCTCTCCAAATGAAGCAGAAATGGACTGAAGTACAGTATAAGTTTAAATGACCAGTTTAAAATGCCCGAAGGCTATGACTAGACTATACATTGGCACCCCTGTTATTCAACAGCTATATAAACAAAATGGTTCCAAATATGATACACTGGTTGTTATCCATCATCTTCTGAAGTATAGAAAAATGATGCTATTATATGAAGATGGCACAATAGCGCTGTCTCATAGTCAAGTTGGTCTTATGATCTCTCTTCCAACAGTGCCGCAGCAGTGAGTGCGCTGCCGCAATCGTGGCAACCTCAAAAGTGCCAGGTTATATGGGAAGAGTTAGCAATCCTACTATATCCCACACCAGTGCTGTACCCTCCAAAGTAGCTGAGGAAACAGTGACATGGGATGAGACATGACCAACTTTGCTATGGATTTGAGCTGGAGCTTTCAGTGTTAAGCAAAGCAGGAAACAGAGCGGAGACACCACAGAAGTCAAAAGGGTGTAGCCTTGCATGAACAATTGAGGATGCCATGTGTCATGTGAGGAAGCACCCATCTATGAATTATTGCCTTTGTGTCTTTCTGTGACCAAGTCATTCAGGTTTTGTGCCTCTTATTTTGCGTTTCAATTCAGTTGATAACAGGACTGATCAGTTTGTAATCAACGGGAGAGTCTTATAAATATAAACACGTTTTTGTCAGAAGATCAGTAACTTCACATCTGAGATTTTTTTAAAAGGCTCATACCTTTTAAGCATGGTGATTTATTATTAAGGCAATAAGGGGAGGATTAAAAGGTGTGCTCTTTTGAAGTCAGTTGTGCCTGTATTGGACTTCCTTAGAAATAACCCAGTTACATAAAAAATGAATTTGATGGCACTGTGGTCACTATTTTGCAACTGGTTCAGTGGCACACCTCACTCCAGGTCTTGTACCACAGGGCTTTGTTCCCTCATGATGGGCACACATACCGGTACTTAACCATTGTGTGCAATTGTGTGCAATTTAAATTGTCTGTAATTGTTCAAAACCTCTCAGACGGCTGGTGCAGACATTCATTCTGGTGTTTAGCTAGCATTTGGTAATGGGAAATGTGCCCAGACCTCAAGCACTGTTGTCATGTATCTCTTGTTCAGCAAAATTAGCCATGTTTTAAAAGATGCTTCATGTGCTCTTTTTAAAAACCAATCTTGGCTATGTCTTCTTGCCCCCACCCCCGATAATGTTTAATATGTGTTTAATTTGCCAGAGGGTAATTGCTTTGATATGATGCCATTACAATAGTATGGATCAATTATTTATAATAACTATTGTTATTATTATATATTTCTTTATTTATATCCCAACTTTTCCACTGGCAGGGTCTCAGGGTGGCTTACAAATAAAATAGGAACAACTAAAAACATGGAGAAGGGGACAATAATTAAAAACCAATTATAGATTAATTGAATTAAAACTATATCTATTATCTATTAAAAACTTGTGGATAATTACAATAGAAACAGCACAGCACCAGCCCTTTCATTAAACCAGTCAGTTCCCAAAACCTGTTGGAATAAGAAGGTCTTCACCTGTCAGCAGGAACCATGTAACTTATGAAGCCCTTCACAAGTGCCACTGAGGCAACAAAGGAGAAAATTCACAAAGAGACAAATTGCCTTTTGATTGTGTGCACTACAGGAGCTAACTCTTAGGGGCCAAAGTCCCTTTGCCCCCCCCCATAAAATATTTGAGGGGGCCACCCCCTCAGATTAATGGGCATTGCCATTCAAATGGTGTGCATGTGCCATGCCTTGTGATCAATTATGCAGGGAGGGGCTTACCTGCCCCCCCCCCAATATTTTATTCAAGTTGGCACCCTTGGTGTACATACTCCCAGTACATAACTTACCCTGAATCCAGTTTGCTCTCACCACTGGTTATGGAAGAGGTTAGCCACAACCCATATCCATCCTGTCATTTCTTATGAAAAGCTGCATCCTGGTGAATTTTCCCCCAAACCAGCTTTGATTCTAATGGGAAATAAAAAGAATGACCTAGCTAAGTTTTAAGTCAGTAATGTGAGCACAGCCTTTCTTTTAATGGTGCTTGTGTGGGATGGGAATATTATAAATTGTGCTGAAAGTCCCCTTTCCTTAAAGGATGTTTAAAGCAGGCTCTTAATTTTGTAGATTTGTTACCTTCACAGCTTTTAAATCTTATTGGAACAGTTAAATGGCCTGGAAGGCAGAGGAGTAAATAGGGTTTTGAAAGCAATTACATATATGCTTCTGGTTTTCTTTTCAGCTGGAAAAAACAGCTGCATTTGACTAAATTAGGAAGTCCCAGATTCAAATCTTGCCTCTGCTATGAACTCATTATTTGGCCATTATATCTGAGCTTCAACATTCCCTTCTCCTTTTATCTGCAACACGGGGGCAATAATACTAGCTTGCTTTTGAGGTTTACGAAGACTTCTTACTTAGGAGTAAGTCCCATTGAATTTGGTTGGGATTACCCCTGAGTAGACTTGAAAAGTGTTGTACTGTGAAATAATGTATGCAAAGGGCTTTGAACATTATGAACCGCTATATGAATACTAAGCATTATTAATAGAAAGGTAAGTGCTCCTCATTTAAATAGCACTGCATTTCATAATTAGTAGAAAGGTTGATCTTTTTATGCACTCTGTGTCATAGTCCTGCGTGGCATATTATTTTCTTTCTTTTTAAAGTATATTGCTTTAAAGTGAATAATGAGCTGTACATAGGTTTGCATTTTAATATTTAATTCAGGGTTCACATTATGGCTGGCCTTTGTGTGGGAGCAACTGGCAATTTCGGTACTTGGGGTCACTGACAATAGTAGTATATGACCCCTTGTGTCTGGGTTCATTAACCGTGAGTCCCCTTAGATATTGTCTTTATAATGTGCAAACAGTGCTGTATTTCTTTGCCTGCCATTACCAGTGATGAGTGCTTAGCTTAACTGCAGCGCAGCGCCTCATCCTAAGCATCACTATCTTGATTTATCATCAGTGAACCACAAATCAGTTTCCACAAGTAAGCCACATATAAGCTTGTGCACAGAATGACTTTCTTTGCCAGGAGTAATAATCCTTAAGTTTATTTATTCTTTCAACAAGCAGTCTTATCAGACTAATTATTTCTTCACTCGGCTGCAATATAGATACCAAACTCCAACATAAACAACCCAAGAAACTTTACTTTCCACATTAAAATAACATTTTCCTGCCTCTTTAGGCCTTGTCCAAAAGGAAGCAAGATTGTAGGACAGAGACAATTCGCAGTGCCTGTGCTGTGGTTAACAGGAACTGGAAACAAACATTAATTTGGCCTTGGCCTAGATGAACCACAGTTAATTGAAAATGAGAATAGGTAATTAACAGCTTTTCCTTTCTTAGGGGATTACAGGATGCTTTTTGTTCCTGGAGTGGTAAATATAAGCTGACTTAGACAAAACAGAGCATAAAAGCCAGAGTAACTCAGGAGGAGAACAATTGAAAATGCAGCTCTTTCTGCTTAGGCTCACTCTTTGGGAAATAATAATGCAAGCTAAGGTTTCCAAAGACTGTGTGGGTTCTGTCCTGCAGGGAAGAGGGCTCTGGGAGATTATTACTGATCCGACTGCAAAAAATAAATAAATAAGGCTTTATTGTAAGGATGCAGAGTGTCTACGAATCTGAGCAAAGTACTGTTGTTGTTGTTGTTTAGTCGTGTCCGGCTCTTCGTGACCCCATGGACCAGAGAACGCCAGGCACTCCTGTCTTCCACTGCCTCCTGCAGTTTGGTCAAACTCATGCTGGTAGCTTCGAGAATTTCCTTCAGAATGGATAGGTTTGATCTTCTTGCATTCCATGGGACTCTCAAGAGTCTCCTCCAGCACCATAATTCAAAAGCATCAATTCTTCGGCGATCAGCCTTCTTTATGGTCCAGCTTTCACTTCCATACATCACTACTGGGAAAACCATAGCTTTAACTATACAGACCTTTGTCGGCAAGGTGATGTCTCTGCTTTTAAAGATGCTGTCTAGGTTTGTCATTGCTTTTCTCCCAAGAAGCAGGCGTCTTTTAATTTTGTGGCTGCTGTCACCATCTGCAGTGATCATGGAACCCAAGAAAGTAAAATCTCTCACTGCCTCCATTTCTTCCCCTTCTATTTGCCAGGAGGTGATCAGACCAGTGGCCATGATCTTAGTTTTAAGTCTTAGAGACTTAACAAATCTCACAGATTCCTAAATGCGCTGCAAGATTTTCCAATGTTAGAACTTGTGATTCCGCTGAGGTCTCACTTTGGAAGAGCAAGACACCCTCAGCAAGATCACTGTGAAGTGCGCACTCTGGCATTAAGATAGGGGAAGCATGGCCCTGCTGAGTCTCCTGATCTTTCCACAGTGCCTGATGCCATTAATGATGGCATTCTAGTGCTTTGGTTCTGAGAGTTGGGAGTGGTGGTATTGGGTTACAGTGATTCTGCTAATTCCAGAGAATAGCCCTGGGTGATTGCTTTTCTGTAAAGTGCCAGAGGGGGCTATTTTGTCCCCAACGCTATCCAACTTCTCTATGAGGCCACTGGGAATGAGAGATTTGGAACACAGTGCCATGCTTATAATGATAACATCTGAATCAGGAGGTGCTGACCAGTGCCTGGACTCTGTAAAGACTGGGGCCCTATGGCTCTTGCGTTGGGAAAATTGGAAAGTTCCCTTTTCTGGATCTGGTGGCATTCCCTATGGAAAAAATCAGGCTCATCGCTTGAGGGTATTCCTTGACCCAGTGTTGTCACCAGAAGCTCAGGTGTCCCTTTGTCATCTTCAGTGGATACACCAGGTACAACAATTCCTGGCAGGGGTGCTAGCTCCAGGGGTCGAGCCCTTTTGTCCACCTCATATTTTTGGGGGTAGGAACCACCCCCCAAATGTCCAGAAAGCCTGGAAGCAAAGCGTAGAGCTGAGCACAGCATGGCCCCAGTGGCTGGCTCCTCCTCCTGCCATGGAAGGGAAGGAAGGTTAAAGCAGCCAATGGCAGCACCAAAAGGAGGTGTGGTAGTGGTGGAGCCGGCCATTGAAGCCACGCAGCCGCCGAGCTCAGCTGTGCCCGATATCCTGGTATCCCCCAAATCACCCTTACAAGCTTGCGCCTCTGATTCCTGGACAGTGATGCTTGGCAACAGTGGTCCTCTAGACTCGATTATGCAATGAACTTTTTATGGAGCTGCCTTCCATTTGGTCCAGAAGTTACTAGTGCAAAACTAAGGCTACTTAGTAAATTCTGTGCTGGCATTTCAAATGGAGACTTCACATATCACATCCCTGTGATAATAATTTCTTTCCACCCGTTGTGTGTTTTTCTTGTATTTCTAGGAAATTGTTATTCTCAAATTTTCAACGTCTAGGTACTGTATTTGGAGTCTGACCATGAGACCTTTCACATAGCAAGGTATTTTAAATAGGGTAATAACAGAAATCTGCAGCTCCTTAATGCATTGTACCATATGAAGTCTTTACTAATTACTGAGTTTGGGTAACAGGCATGGTCGAAAGTTGTACCGCATCTCTAGATTGGGTCAAAGATTTTAGTTTAGTTTTCTAGTGATGATAACAAGCAGATTTCATTCATGGTCTGAGTCATCTTCGTGTAACTGTATATAAATCACATTTTTGTTACTCATCCTCTACAGCCTCAGGAGCATGAATGGTGAATTATGGGAATAAGAAAATTATAGGCAATTTATGTTGGTTGTAGTCTTGTTTCTATGGTTGTGGGGAGGAAAAGATGGCTATAATTTGTAGCCTTGGAAACTAGGACTCTGAGGGCCAGCCCCATAAAATGCTCGGATTTCAGGGAGAGAGAAAAAAACACAGAACGTTATATTCCCATCTTATTTGGTAGAGCAGCTTTCCCCCCCAGTAACAACACCTGCCTATTTGGTCAGTTTATTCACTGTTATTGACTGATAATTGTTTCTGTTGGATTTATTTTTGACAATTTATCCTACAAGACAAGAATAGGAATATCGTTTTTTAAAGTGGCACCCTACAGTTCAAGTTTAAGCAGTTAAAGATTTGATTGAAGGGAATAAGTGCTATTCAGGTGTTGTTTTCTCCGTGCCATTCGGATTGTGTGATGGGGGGGGAGGAACTCTCTGCATTGCCCCCATCTTCATCACTGTCTGTCCCACATTGTTGGGGGCAGGCCCGTCTTAAGCATATCTGGTGCAGTGGTGCAAAGATCCCTCCAGCACCTCCCCCAGCAACTCCAAAACAAGGGAGGGGGCGGTGGAAAATGTCCTCTGCCTCCCCCACCACCCCGATCCCTGGCGTGGTGGCAGCGATCAAGCAGGAAAACGTGCTGGCAGACAAGCTGTCCAGCGTTGGGGCGCCCGGGAAGGCAGCCCGGGAAGGCTGCTTGCCACCTTTCGCCAGGAAGCAGGAGGAGGACAACAACAACTGGGAGCAGGGCCGTCATTAGCAGATGCAGAGGCTTGGGAGGGAAGCTGCGCGCAGTCCTAAGCCTCTGTGGGGACTGCTGTCCTCCTGCAGAGGCTTGGGAAGAAAGCTGCATGCCCACCAGCCATATAGTTGTAGGGGCGCAGCTGGCGGGCATGCAGGGAAATGGGAGGCTGCCGGCAAAGCCGCGCAGCTCCCCCACTCGCTATAGGGTGCCCCTGAGAGGCCAGTGCCCTGGTTCAACGAACCACTAACCCCTATGGGAAAGACGGCTCTGCTTGGGGGCTTGTAGAAGGGAAGCCTGCTGAACATGCATAGACTCTCCTTGTGATAAGCACAAAAAGAACCTGGGTGTGTTCAGCAGGCCTCACCCCGACAGTCAAGCTCCCAACATGGGGACAAAACGGATAGGGCGGCAGGAGGCAATGCAATGGTGGCAAGGGGTGAGCACATATGGCTCTGCTCTTTCCCACACAGACTTCAGTGCATGGAGAGAATAATGCCAGACACTGACCAGTAGGACTAGACCAGGCATGGGGAACCCCTGACCCGTCAGGCACCGTCAGGCACCCATTTCGATCTGTGAGGCCATTTTAGCCAAACCATGGGCACCTGCCCTAAACCTAGGCTGCATCGAGACACATCAAAGAACCAGTTCATTTTAACGCATTGCAAACTTCCTACAGAGAAATACCGTTGGCGAAAAACCAGACTCCACAGCGCCGTCTAGTATCACGGTGTTATAACGCATGTAAAGCACATTATCTTTACAAATGTAGCCGAGTCCCTGATGTCATATAAGATAGCACGTGTGGACTAAGTAAAGACCTGACTCAGGGGACTATCAGTTGAAAACTGGGTCTGGGGCTTTGCAAAAAGCTATGCAAGTGTGGCGTGCTTTGAAAGGCGCTTTGCACATTTGACCACATAATTTAATTTCAAACCACGCAGTCAAAAAAGAGAGGTTGCCTAATGCCACTGCTGCATCAGGTGATTAAGAAGTTGGGAGCCCAACCCACCTGTCAAATCTGGCCTGTTCTATAGCATTTATTTTTTTTATTATGTACTTTCTGTTTCTTTCTGTATTTTATGCTGTGATCTTGGATGAACGGGATCTGGGATCTTTGGATGAACGGCAGTGGCATACAGATTTAATATAAAACACTAACCATTTCAGAGAGGGTTTTAAGCATTTGGTGGGCTTTATTTTACCATATGAACCAACCAGGACCCTG
Organism: Podarcis vaucheri; assembly: GCF_965113315.1. Classification (NCBI taxonomy): domain Eukaryota; kingdom Metazoa; phylum Chordata; class Lepidosauria; order Squamata; family Lacertidae; genus Podarcis; species Podarcis vaucheri. Next base: position 106,784,603 of record NC_138762.1, read on the forward strand.
CAACCCCATCATTTCATAGAATCATAGATAGATCCAGAGGGTGGCAACATGAGAACTGGCCTTTTCTGTGGTGGCTTCCTATTTGTGGAATGCTTTTGCCAGAAAGCCATCATAATATATCTTTAGGCACCAGGCAAAAACTTCCCTCTATAACCCTTTTAATATAGCCTTGGCCTTTAACTCTCTGTGGCCAGTGGGTCGAATGTTTTTTAACACATTTCTCTTTCCTTTTGCTTTTAATGTACCTATGTGGGGTTTATCATCTGCTGCTTAGTTGTAAGTTGCTTTGGCTTACCCTGGGCAAGATAAAGCAACTGATAATTTTATTAAATAAAATAATCATAATTTCAATGGTGTGTGTTTCGTTGTGAGGTGGCCAGGGTGGTGTGCATGTTCTTTCAAATAAACATATTTCTCTACCAGTCTGCAGACTCCCTGTCTGTCCCCATTTCCTGACCAGGAAAAACCCATGAGAACTCTCCACTGGGATTTAATGGAGAAACAGGCACCTGGGAAAGTTGCAGAGTGCAGACCACCAATGAAGGAATTCAAGGAAACCCCGAAACACCATTTTGCCACCTCAAGAGTAAGGTAATTTCCAACAAAACCACTGCACCCAACCAATGATAATTTCACAGAAATTTTCTCTCCCCTTTTGATAATTTCCATGTGCAGTTTCTTTTCTCATCAACTGATGGCTAATGGTCAGAAAAAACAAAAGGGAAAGTTTGGGGCCAGCACTAGCAGAATCTGAATAGTGCTGAGCACAACCTATTGGATAAGGTATTCCTCTGGTGAGCTATGTTTCTAGAACCCTGTTCTCTGACACATAAACCAACCTTTTCCTATGAGGAGAATTCATATGAAAATACTATACAAATAAAGTTCGCAATTTTTCCTCACTTTTTTGTGGCCAGAACTGCTCGCAAAGCCCTTTTCTGTCTCTTAAAGCAACAACTACAACATAGTATAGTCTAAAATACCTCAAAGTTCTGGGCTGTACCTATTGGATATGGGGAACAAAGTACTGTAATCTCAGAAATGTGATGATCACTCAACTCCTGTACCTTTTACAAACTTCATTGATTTGCTGCAATTGATCTATGGTTTGTTCGAAGCTCCCTCTCTTCATTACCTGCAATTCATTAAAATCTTTGGATTCTTTTTCATATTCTAGTAAGCACCTCTTTGGCCTAGGATGCTTCTGCACAGGAAAATATTACTTCTATGTCTGAATCTATATAATCATATTCCCTCTAGTTCAGTGATGAATTTACAATAGGTCTCCAAAGCCAGTGTCACATTGTGATGCATTATACATCTTTCCTGGACGTCTTAACATGGATGCAGAGTTTGATCTGCAGGTCAAACATGAAATAATATGAACAACAACAACATCTACCCAATATGACTAAACGCAGATGCAGGTGGGCCCTAAAATCGGAAGTGTACACTCTCACTTTCACAATGAAGTACAATGAAGATGCTAAAAGCACAAGGGGACACACACACAAAAATAATGAAAGAAAGAAAGGGAAAACACACAAGCTGCCAAGGAAACAAAGCTGTATGGATGTTAAGTAAGTTAAACTTTTTATCTGCTATATTACTATAATATTGGATCTGCTGTTTTTAGTGGGGTGGGGGTTTAGTGTGCTGTATGTTAACTTTGTGCAGGATCTTCCTTGTTGCTGCAAACTGTCCTGCAATTAATTGGGTTGAATGGTGATATGCATACGTTGAACATAAGCAATCCTGCATCCTATTCTTGCTTACTTTTGAATAAGCCCCCTGACTTTAGTTGGATTTACATCTGAGTGAACAAGCACAGGATTTGACTGCTTATCCCAAACTGTGGAAACATGCAGGAAGCCCCAGACCATGTGAACTGGCCCTGAGAACAGAAAGAAAAGAAAACTGGATCAAACACAGGGGATAAGAGGCACCTAATTGAGCTTATGAAACTCTTGAGTCCAGGTGCCCTTTAATAGCTCCCAGACACTCAAAGAGCCTTTGTACCTACTCCTCCAGGAAAGAAAATGTATGTACCTGTCTATTAATACACAGACATTTCAGAGGCAATTCTCAGGGGTTTCTGGTATACTCGTTTGAGTCCACATTCTCTCCTTCCTGTGGGTATTTGTGAACCAGCATATTAAAATAAGTAGGCAAACTTAAGAGGAAATAGTAAAGTTATGGGTACTTCTTGACGGTGATCACTTAAGTCATCTTATTATTCACACTATTTTCCAGTCTTCCTTGATACCACATCCGTTCACTGCAGTATTCAACAAAATTTAAGTAGAAGCACATCCATTTGAATGGAGCTTGCTTCTAAGTAAGTGTTCTCCAGATTTTACCCCGAGCCAGAAGTCATTAATACTTCCTGTTCAAAAATAAAGAAGTAGGAGTGCAATGCAGGTCCACCAGACCCATGGCAATCCCTCTGTGGAATGTGGATTTCATCCTAATATCTCTTTGCTAAATACTAACAATAGACCAAAGAGCCTCCACCCACAAGAGCCTCCTCTCAGGGGTTATTCAGCCTGTTCTGCGCCACACACACACACACACACACACACACACAGAGAGAGAGAGAGAGCGCACACCATGCTGAAGCCTGCTTACTGGGGCTACCCGGATGCATTGGCGGCTGGGCAATATATATATATTTTATATATAAAAATGTTATTGATTCTTTTCACATATCAAATTATTCCAACAATTATATTTTCCCCCAATTTCCCCCCTCCCATCTCCTCCTCATGCCTCTCCCCCACGACCTCCTCAGTTCCTCTTTCTGATTTATTAACAAATATTGTTCGCTGCATATTATAAAAATGTAAAAATCTCTAAGTTGTCCTTCTCTTATATTAACAAATAAATTTGTGTATGTTTATTCAAAACCTGCCAAGGAGTCCAGTTCGTTTTGTTGTTTCTTTAAGTATTTTGTAAAAAGTTCCCATTCTTCTTTATAATCACAGTTGTCCCTCTCACGCAATTTGTACGTTAATTTAGCCAGTTCCGCATAGTCCATCAGCTTCTCTTGCCACTGTTCTTTTGTCAGGATTTCTTCATTCTTCCATCCTTGTGCTATTAAGACTCTTGCCGCTGTTGTTGTATACATAAATACGTTCTTCACTTTCCTTGGCAGGTCTTTTCCTACAATCCCTAACAAAAATGCTTCTGGCTTTTTTACAAATGTTAATTTAAACATTTTCTTCAACTCATTATATATAATTTTTTTAAAAAAATAATATTTCTCTGCAATCCCACCACATATAATAAAAAGTCCCTTCTTTTTCCTTACATTTCCAACATATATTTGAGCCAGTTTTATACATTCTTGCTATCTGTACTGGTGTTATGTACCATCTATACATCATTTTCATGTAATTTTCTTTCAGTAAGGAGCAGTCTGTAAATTTTAAGTCAGTTTTCCACAGTCTTTCCCAATCTTCAAACAATATATTATGACCTATATTAATATTGCTGGGCAGTATTTACCGGTAGCTAATGCAATGATGACAGTGATGTTACATTTCTTTGCTACTCCCATTACTGTGGAGTAGGCTCTGAAATGAGCTCTAAATCATGTTTGATTAGACTTATCCTGAGTCTTCCTCCACTGTCAGTGTTAGTCTTCATAGATATTTCTTTGCCTTCCACTACTTGGAAAAGCAGGAAGCCTTTCCAGACCACCCTAATTGTTCCACTATCCCTGTAGGAATTCCAATAAGGAATTCCAGTAAGCCTGAACCCTCGCAGGAAACGATCCCTCCTCCAGATCACCAACAACCACAACAAAACAGAACAAGAGCACCTTCTGAAACCTAGGTGGGAGCAAAGGTTTAATGGAGACAGGCCCATGGCTGTGCTGCAGGCCATGACATTCTGAGCCAGAGCAGCCAAGGGGACTTTGGCATAATTGTTGAAGTCTGCCAGAGGAAGCAAGCTGGGGGCCACCAGCATTACTATTGGGACCATCTGCCCTAGACCAGCCAGGGAGAATGCTGGGCAGCAGGGTGAATGGTACAAAATCCCAGTCTTGTCTCACTGGGCCACCACCAAATGAACATACTCAAAACTGGGAAACCCCTGAACAGATCACCTTGATAAGGGGGATGGAATCTGAACCAACCACTGCCATTCTGCTTTCTTGCTTTCCAAACCTCACCTGTTACTACAGCTAGAAACATAATAGCCAGAACTGTGCAAAATACCTCCCAGCCAGGTTTCTGTCACAGAAGTGGTAGTTTAGCTTTCCGTGATTACAAAGAGGCATTAAAAATGGAATCCCCTCCACCTGCAGTATGAAGCGATACAGTCCCTGCCTCCTCAATTCTGCTGCATATGCAGACTCGATTTATTCATGCTCTCCTGGAGTTATGCTGATACGAACCCTGCTCTCATTGGTCCAAATCCAACTCTCTTTGTTTTGAATCTCCTTGGCTCCACAAATAATTTCCAATATCATTGACCATGCAGAGTGGGGAAGTCTAATTATTGTGATTGGAGTGGAGTCCTGGCAGAATCCCACTTGATCCACTCAGTGATAAGAATGGATAACTTTAAAAAAGCAGAGTTTAAATCGGCTACATTCTGTTCATTTTGGCAGACCCCACATTCCCAGGCTACAGCTGATTCAGCACTCAATCACATAATGAATTTAGTGCATCACATATTGATTTCTGCACTTTCCCCCCTCTCATAAGGAAGCCATGTGTCACAGCCTGGTAAACCTAGTACAATGTAAAGCATACTTTAAAGATTTCAAATCTTAACAGGCTATGTAGCCAGTAGAGCCTGCAGAAGCATGAACGCCAGTCACATATTTTGATTCAGTAACTTTAGGGGGCAGTCCAAGCCCCTGACTAGCATCAGCAGGACTTAATAAAGCAGTGCACCCATTGTTGCATCCACAGCCCTGCTGCTCATGCCACTTTGCTACACCAGCTTCCAGGTGGATCCAGCACCAAGTCCCATATTGGGCCCATTGCCATTGGGTGATGGCAGCAGAGTTAGCTCAGGACCCAGCAGATCCTGGGGCAGCCCAGCCTTACCCCATCTCAGCTTCTGAAGTCCTTCCACCCAGTCCTGTCTCCCATTGTTCATCTAGTCTGGCCCCAATGGCAAAGAAGACTTCCCAAAAGAGTGTACAAGAGCACAACCCTAGCTGTTCTAGCACACTTTATGCCTGCTGTGGAGTTTATAGCTGCAGCATCTTTTTGCAATATTGGTCTCAATGACTTGTCTAAGGAGAAACTTTCTAGAACAAGTGGGAATGTTACAGTTGGTGTATACCGGTTTTCTATTTCAACAACAGACGTGTCCTGCAGTCTTTGTTCTGAGCTCTATAGAACGTAAGAAACTGCTAAATGAAAGATACTAAAAACCATATGATAGTAAACTTGCTGGAAAGGATATAGTGGGGACCCATTGCGTGTTCAGACCCAGAGACCTCCCCCCTAAATAAAGACACATTTGACTTGGATTTTGGCAGAATTTAGGCCACAACTTTATTGATTACAGAAAAGTGAGCAGTTGTAAAGGCTCTGGTTCGACTAGTTCCCTACACCCTTGCAGGTAGCGCTGACCCAGAGCTCTATCATAGGTCAGCCAAGGGTGAACACCTGAGGCAGGTGAAAAGCTTGGGAACAGACTCTGTTCACTTCCCAGATGATCCCCTGAACTCAGGCACAGGGATAACCCACTTTCGGGAGTTGACCAAACCAAGTTGAGTCCCGGGATTGCTTTAACGGAATACCCTTCACATAGGGATGGGGAGACCATTCTCCCATCCCTATCACATGAACCAGTGCCTATCCACAACCTTACAAGTTGTGATGATTTGCTATGTGGCAGGTGAAACCCAAATGGCAACAGCCAATCAGCCAAGTGGGGAAAATTCCTGCCGTGCCCCTGTCCCAACGACAGATGACATATGATGGCATAGCAAGGTCAATCGCAATATGCCCCAAAAGTAGGGGGAGGTAGGCAGGTGTTCCCGATGCACAAGCCGAAAGAGGAAGCTCTGGGACACATGCATGGGGTTATATAGGTCCCTCGATCCATTTAGACTGTGCCCCATTGGCCAGATTACACCCAGCAACGAGGGACCTACCAATCGGGTGTTGTGACTATCCAATAGACCCACCCACAACCAGGAGGTCAGTCTCCAGGTCTCACTACAACACGCACCCTCTTTGAGAGAGGACACAATTTATCACCTTCCTCAGGAATGAACAATAATGTTGTGCTTCTGGGAGATCGTGGTAGCATGTATTGGAAGGATTGTGGATGCAGATCACTTTGAAGATCCACTTTTCTGTTTTGTAGATGAAACGTGACAATATACTTCATAGAAAGAGTAGGCTTATTTGGGGGGTGAGGGTGGGGTTGGAAGCTGCAAGGATGGATGCAACAAGGTTAAGGAATAAATGCAGTGCCTTCCATTGTATTCTAACAGTTCTCTAGCATCTGGTATGTTCTTGCCATGGGGGAAAATACACATCAGATCAGGTTGGAAATCCTGCAGATTTCTTTGACATCTGGTTTCTCAAGTTCCAGAGAACCAGGACATATCTCTGCAGCCTTCATCTAAATATAGCCTAAATCTCAGTAGCATTTCCAACAATGAATATGTATTATTAGATGAATTTTGCCTATATGAGTTGTAGCATAACTGTATTTGACAAACCTTTTTATAAGATTTTTTATGATGTTTGATTCTTATAATTTAAATAAATAGAAACATATATATATATACTGCCTTTCATGCAAACATAAAAAAGCAGCGTGGGCAAATGCATTAAAATTATACTGGTTTCAGAATGAGTAAAATAGCAGCCAACACTAGGCCTCAAAACATACAGTAAGTTTCCACAGTCAACTGGAAACTGTGCAGCAAAAGCCTAAGGGAATGCTTTTGTTTTTAGCAGATGCTGAAGTGGCATCAATGCTGGCACCTTCCTTAATTCAGAAGAGAGGAGATTCTAAAGGAATGGTGCCACCAGCGAAAAGCTCCTCCATGCTCACTGCCAAGCAGACCTTTACTGGTGACGGGGCAGATAGGACAATCTTAGAGGTCAGGCAGGCCAGCAGGGAGAAAGACTTGGCTCCAAGCTGTTTGTGTATTGTTGTTGTTTATTGTGTTATTCATGTTAAATTAAATTGGTTCATTTAAAAAATAATAATCTTGAAGTTTTGCCTGCAACATCTCAGAGAATATGTGAAGCCAAAAAACTTTGTGCTTTGGCTCCCTTATCAGTGAGATGGAGTCACAGGATGTTAAACTCTGCCAGGCCATTAAGAGGTATAATTTGCCATAGCTTCATTGCAATCAATGACAGTTGAAATGAGTTTGGGATAACAGCCACATGACCACGTTGATGGGTGGCCTGATATTCTGGCATTTGTACACAGTGCTCTGTCTTGCGTTTGCCAGATTTAATCCTAGAAAATACTGCTGAATTCTGTTTGTTCTTTTAGTTATTTTTAAAAAAAAACCCAAGCAGCAAACTGCTAACTCTCTTCTGTACATGCTAGTTTGAAAGGGGCAGTTTTCTCCCTGATGGGCAGGATGAACGGTTTTCAACAGACTGAATGTATCATTTAAAAGATGAGCCTCTTGACTGATATGACTAAAAGCGGAGAAATGGAGAGAGAAATTCAAATAACATGAACAAAAACAACCAGTAATCAGTGGTAAGCACAATTACCAGCACAATGGTCAGCTGTCCCAACCGAATTTGTGGCCAAAACAAGTGAACGGAGCCAAGACTGATGTTCCCCCTATGCTTTGCAAGGCAGACGTGAACATAAACAGTAGGAGAGGAGCATATCTCCAAGTCCACACCTGACACTCTTCACTTTGAACATAAAGGGCTGCCTTTTTCCGTGTCGCTGTTCTTTTCTGCAGTGCTTTTAGGCATCTGTTTTGCTAAGCAACTAATGCACACAGGTTTTAAACCACCCTATTTATGACCTCCTCCCATCATCTTATGATGCTGCTCCTTTGTGTAAAGGCTAGGCTGAAACAACCCAGTAAGCTCAAGTATATATTTAACAGGACAGGGGAGAAAAATGCCTCAGTTTCTTATCAATTTGCTTTTCCTTCCCTGGGCTGAGCAAATTATAAAGGAGCAGACCTGAGGAAACTGCCCGTCCTGAAAGCTGTGCCATCCTGAATGAGCTCTCAAAGGAGACTCCCAGATAGTTGTCCCATTTTGGAACAAAGGCCTTGTTCTCACTGAAATGCAGTGCTTTTATCTGGGGGGGGTACCCCTAAATATTTTGTGAATCTAAGTTTGGCCTCATTGAGGGGCAGTATTTCAATAGCAGTAGGAAAATAAGAGTACGTATCCCTAAACATTTTTTTAATAGAAAAAAAGCACTGCTGAAATGTAAACCTGTATCTGGAGCAATGCATACGGCAGGAAATAGTTCAGATGATCAGATGCTCCACTCCAGTTTCCTGTGTGAGATTCCAGGGGTCTTGGCACTTAAGCAGGGTTTGTGTTTCATTTGGAAAATTAAGGCACAATGAAGGCTATAGTGCAGGTATGTCCAAAGTCTGTTTCGGGGGCCTAATTCAGCCTGCCAACTGATTTAACCCGGACCCCTTGGTAGTATATGTCCTGGGGGGAAATCCTAGAAAAAGCAACTTTGGGGTAAAACTGTAAAAGAAGCTCAATAATCCTTAAAAAAAAGGTGAACAACTTGGGTCGGCCCTCACGCATGTTCACTTCATCAAATCTGGCCCTTTTTGAAAGATGTTTGGGCACCCCTGCTATAGTGCCTTTATTGCCTTTTGCTAACTGGATGAGAGACACCACTTCTTGTCTCATGTTGAATGTCCCACCTTTTGTCATGGTAATGACTCTGCCATCACCTGTTTGGTCCTTTGATGTCACTTCTCTCTGCCAATCTCCTGAGGAAGCTGGCTTGGCTTGGTTTATTCCCACCCCTGCAATAATTTTAGGGGATCCTTTACAAACCCATAACAGAAAACATTTACAGCACACAGAAAATTAAGATGTCAGTGGAAAGCGCAGCCTTTTCCCCAATCAGCTATTTTTTCGGTGTCAACGGATTGGTTTGTTTGTTTGTTTGTATTGGAGAGCATTCAATCATGCATGCCCTCACCAGCAATAGGAGGCAGCTTGACTCAGAATGAGGCCAAAGGCTTTTGGTGAAGACTCATAATCTGAAGACCAGGAAGCTTCGGCTTGTCATCAAGATTTCGCATTGTGAAGGCATAAACCAAAAACAGCCTTAAAATATCACTTTTCCTCACCCTTTGATTTGATGAAAGGTTCTATGATCCAAACAAGGGAATGCTTCAATGAAAAAACAAAACATGCATAAGCATTTGTGTGATACCTATAAATAGCATCATGTTGATTCTATGGCTCGGGTGGGGGTTTGCTATCATATCAAGGGATGTATCCTGCCACCAGCAGCATAGTGTCAGATGCTGGCCCCACTTGTCTGCATTTTAGCTGGGTCTTGAAAAAAGCACTGATCCTGTAGCAGAATGTTCTGCAGCAGGGAAATTTTCAGGAAATGTACCAAACTGTTTGATGGACACGCCCACCAAAAATGCAATGTATAATAGCAGAGAGACATATCCCCTTCTGGGATAGCCATGGCAAACCCAGCACCTGATCTTGGGGCTTATCCACGCTTACCTTTCCTCCACACTTTTCAGGCACTGGCCCACAATCACTTTTTTCATGGGTCCAATGGGTCTTCTGCTTGTCCCATGCTTTCTAGGCACGGGTCCTAATTGCCTTTGCCTCAATGTTTTCAGCCAGAAAGCCTGCTCTTTAGCGCTAAATCAGAACAAATAGCAGTCTGCAGAAAACCCCACTGCTGTTTGTTCCAATTAAGAGCTAAACCATGGGTTTTCCCAGGGGAAAGCAGCAGGGCAAATGGAAGTGTGGATGACTGACCCCTCCAATTCAGATTTAAAGAGTTGTTTTTTGCAGACAATGCTTGGGGGAGCACACTCAGACACAGAGCGTTAAAGTGCAGACCTCTGCTTGAAAACAGCGGAACAAAAAGTAAGCATGGATAAGTCTCTGCAACTTTCTTTCAGATGGAAAACCGCAATATTGGATATAAAACAAAGAAACATAAGAGCCCTGCTGCATCAGACCAAAGAACATATCTCCCCTGCTTGGCAGGGGGTTGGACTCGATGGCCCTTGTGGTCTATTCCAACTCTATGATTCTATGATTCTAACAACTCTTTCCTCAGATGCCTTTCGGAAAGGTCAACATATATATATTTTAAATCAAACAATTATAAATTGGATCCCACCAGCTAAAATTAGCCTCCACTGACTAATCAACTTAGGTTCCATTTCATTAATCTATTGATTAAAGGTTACAAGTCTAGTTACAGCTTATGATAACACAGACCTTGTTATCCAGGATTATCATATGAAAATATGAATTACGGTGTGCTAGGAAGGATGAGCACTGTAGGGAGATGTGTTGGTAAGCATAAAGTGATTTTCTTTAAAATCTGGAACTAGCTCTATACAGCAGTCATCTGAGAATAGTGTGGTTTTTTAGTGGCCACCAAACATGGTTAGGATTTCACTTCTGTGACTCAATGTTTTGCTTATTTTTGTGGGTATCTGATAGCATATTCTATGCCAAGCAACTTGAAATTCTGTCGTATTAAAAATTAATGCAAGCAAATCAGATCAACAAAATCACTTAAGGTTCTTCTGGGAAATGTGCATTGTTCATAAAACATGACAATATAAATTACTTTAACTGAGGACAGAAATGCAGAATTAAGAATAGGGCACATTTCTTGTTTTGAACAAGTAGCTCTCCATTATATAAAATCAGCTACAGCTGCATTGTCAAAAAACATAGCTATACCATCCTTATTCTCCATAAGAGGCAGCACAGGAAGGTGTGAACACAGTCTCAAGGGTGACCTGCCTTTTGCAGGGAAATGGGACACAGGATTTGACATCAGCTCCATATCCCTGTGGTACATTCACACAAACTGGCAGTAGCCAGGGGTGGGTTTTGGTAATATGGCACCCTGAGTGAGGACAAAATTTGCCCCCAAATTTCTTTTTTTCACAATAATTCCTTTTGAAATTATTTATTTGTATAAATATAGGTGGTGGTGGTGGTTTTACTGCTGTAGCCCAGGTCGAACTGTTCAGAGTTACCAAAAACTGATGTGGAAGTCATAATAATAAATTTGCTCATTAGCAAGGCTGTGAAAGCTATCTGTAAATAGAGAGCAATTTCCTCCTCCATCTCAGCACTGGGAAAGTCACCTCTTGCATGCCATTGTTGCTAGCATGTCAGAGTGCTCCAGAAAGAGGACGACTTGTGAACAATGGTTGTACGTATGCAATGGGGTGTCATAGTCCCATGCTGCCCAGCCACGACAGAGCTTAGTCCTTGCCTGGAGGCAGAGTCCATAGGCAAGGTTCAGTCCAGCCCAAGGTCAGGAGTATCTCGGTGTTACGATATGGATGCAATGCGGCAGCGAGCTGCAGCTAGCTGGAAAGCAAAACATGATGGGAATGTTAGGACTGTTCCGTGGGAACAGAGGGACAGTCTATTCACAGTGCTGAGCACCGGATTTAGCTCAGAGTGTAACTTGAGCTGTACAGGAAGTACAGGAGGTGGAGTTTGTCTCTCTGCTGTTGGATTTTGAAGAGAGCAGACGTGATTCTCTGTAATGCTGCAAAGACAGAAATAAAGGCATGTAAATACATTTCTGTGTATCTCTTTCCCCTGCCTGGGGGGGGGCAGGGAAGAGTGGTGTGTTCTTCTCACGCTTGAGGAGGATCGCCGATCGTGACCTAGCCTGGATCCTGCTCGGGAATGCAGACAGGGAGGTCAACAGGAGATCAAGCCGGGTGCCTGGAGAGTGGCCAGTTTCTCCTGAGAGGCAAGATTTCCTGACACTCGGTTCATGTAGTGAGATAGTCCCAAGGTCACGAGAAGCAAGAAGCAGCAAGGTCTGGCCAGGAACAGCAAATGTTGTTTTCAGCAGCTGACTGAGGCTAAAAACCCAGCTTAAGAAAGGTGGAGCCAGCAGGTTCATATCAGGAGCAAGAAGGCTGATAGGCAGCAGATAGAGTCACTCTGCCTTCTGCTCCTTCAGGCTGCTGCTCAGCAGGTAAAGCCAATTCCTGGCCCATGACACTGGGAGGAGAGGTGCCTTTCCAGGGCTAGCACAGAAAAAAATAGTTTGTGACCACTAAAAACAGCTGAGCAGGCCAGATCCAACAACAGGCCTCAGCTTCAGCACCCCAGCTGGTCCTAGATCATCCCCAAATTTGTCATTACAGAAGTTAATAAATGTTGACCAAATGGCCGACAACAAATTCATTTTCATACGTACATTTTCACAACCCCAAATGTGGCCCTCTATTCTCCCTCTCAGGCTGCAGCAATGCTACCCAGGTCATGCCTCCTCCCCAAGCCACCCTCCTCCCTGGTCTCACTAAATGCCAAGAGTGTGTCCTCAGACCGTGATGGTGGCTCTTCCTTGCCTGGATAAAGGATGGAGAGATGTGGAGGTGGAATCTAAAATTTTCTGGCTTCTGTGTGGCTGCGATGTAGCCTACCATTCAAAGGAGTGAGTGGCATCCCTCTCTCCATCCGTTTTTCTCTCTGGCCACACTCGTCATTGCCATCAGGGCTCCCCACCCCTTTGCTACACAATGTCTAAGTAATGACCTCCATACAGAATCCCTGCTGCTTCTGGAGAGACATTATTTCTATAATCAGAATTTAACCAGGGAGTTGTTCATTTTCATAAATTTCTTCCTGGGGAGTGTAATTGTAGTCGGGTGATGGGGAATCTGTCAGTCATAGGACTGAGTGCTTTTGATATGCACTGCAGCAGAGTATTGAGGGTAGGGTGTGTGTTTTTTTCTCCTCTCCCCTTCTTCTATTTTTAAAGCTTTCCCAGAGCAGGGAAGAAAAACAGAGACAGTGTCACCGCTTTACTAAGCAACTGATGATTAAAGCAAGGCAAGGAGTCAAAAGGGAGCACTTAATAATTGATTTGCATTGGTGCAACAACTTGGTGTCACTATTAAATGTGTCCAGTTGCTCTGCAGTCTTGCCCCTGGGCTCAAGGGCTATGTACGTTCTTGTCATGCTTATGACCCCCTTTGCCTCCACCCACCCGGAGAAGAGATTGCATTTCTTGTTCAATTTACAGTATATAGCTTTTCCCCAAGATACAAGCTATGTAACTGCCTCAAGCCCTGCATAATCATACATTTGTGTTATGAATTTATATGCCTTTTAGGAAGGATATTACTGAAAAACAAAACCACTATTCATGCCATTTTGATGCAGAAAGCAAGACAAGGGCATTGCATCCATCAGTGTTACGTTCACTTTTCTTCTCCTCTTTGCCCTCCCCTCCCACTTTGAACTCGTTTTCTATCACTGGATCACAGATTCTAAATGAGAGCATTTGTTTGGAGCTCCCCCCCCCCTTTTACTATATGTTCTGCAGCCCCTTGTACAATTGCAGCAGTTTAAATATGCAGCCGCCCGTCCTTTTCTCAATGGAAAGATTTGTAAATATATTCCAAGAGAAAATTTCCTAAGCTGCAAAACCAAAAGGAGCTAGGAAAATAAATGACCTACAAGCACCATCACCGGGGTCAGTTATCAAATCTATAGCATTGTGTCTTGAAAGGAAATCATGGGAATGCATACTAAATGCATGACATTATTTTCTCTTTACTCCCAAAGAGGGTATGACTTTCCTGTATTTTATTTTTTTAAAAGAACACCCAACACGTTCACACTGTAGTTTGTGTCCTGGGCTCTCAGCCTTTCCAAATGGCTTGAGACTTTAAAATTTAATCAAGGGATTTCTTAATGGAGGCTAAGGAAGAGCAACATCAGAAATACACTCGACAAAAGGGTAACAAATTTCTACTTAATTATTTACAATGGCCCTCTGCTGCTACTTAGAGACAGACTTGCAAGCATCAAAACTGAGCAGCCTGGAAGGACAAGGGCATCAATTTGTCCTCACACCAAGCAAACAGCTTTCAAGATTGCATCTTGTTGATCTTGATGAAATTACAAGTCTAGGATCTGATGCACTGTGCCAGTAATTTACGATCACAGGTCACTGTCAGTTGAATGTTTTCCATGCACCCTGAGCTTACTTGTCATTTGCATGCAATTCATTTTATCATCTAAATGATATTTTTCCATCAAGCCTCCGGGCAGGCAATCGCAACCTGAAAAGGTCTGTATTTTATAAAACCGACCTTTTTCATACATCACAAAATTGCAGTGTTAAAGCAATTAACCTGTTAACTCCGGAACAGGGATTCTTTTGTTGTTTTACCATTTCTGGCTTGACAGACTATGTCACTCAGTTATGAACCTCGGTACTTATGGACATTTGGTCTTTCCAAAATGTTGTTTATATTTACTTTGTTGATAGGAAATATCTTTCTTTCAGGCAACCACAGACTTTTATGTTTTGAAATTTCCAACTGCATTTTCTTTTCGTGGGACGCTGCTTTAAAAAAGAACTATGAGTGTGCAGTTTGGGAAACTGTGAGGGGGATATCCACTTTCCTGTCACTTTCCAGGACAACTAACATAATGTCCAAGGATTTTTCTAGCTGCTAAATCCCAGAAACTTCTGGAGTTCCCAGCAGTAGTCAGAACTGGGAATAGCACACACTTTTGGCCAGTATAAATAGGATGTTTGTGATAGACCCTTAACCCAACAACTCGAGGCAGCAGGGGGCAGGGAGAGATTTGCCAAGATTATTTACTGACAGGGTGACCAGAATGACATTTGTATTCCAAGCAAGGATGACCCACAGATGTACCGGTATTTGATGGCATTATAATACTTGCTGCCTTATTTTCAGTTTCCTTCTCAATCATTCCACACACAGAACTAGACTCCCCGCAACGCCCCATGCTGCAGCAGACTGTGATACTGTTTTTAGCCAGTTTCCTATTAAGAAGATTAGAAGCAGATTATGGGCCACAAATTGAGATTTGCTGATGCTAAAAAACCACCCCTGGCAGCAAATAAACCTCTCAAGTGAGACCTTTGCCTTCAGATTGCAAGACTTCCCTGCTCATTGGCTTCAGTGTTGAGAAGGATGGGCTTGGCATCAATGAAAGAACCCATAGCTGAGTGAAAGAACTACAGCACAGACACCTTAGACAGCAAGTTGCGAGTGTCAGCCCCCATGGCTGTTTCCATCCTCCCAACCTGGTACCCCAGTTGTAGGGATACTTGTTTCTTGCTGGTCTTGGATGGATGGCAGGCAGCCCCACCTAGTTGCCTTCTCCCAATGTGTGTGTGTGAACTTAACTGTTTTTAGTTTACTTTTCTGTTGCTATTTTGTTAATGTTGTTTTATAGATCATACATTTCTCAGCTATTAAATCTTGCTTTGCATTTCTGAAAGCCTCCCATATAGCAATGGTGAAGGCCTTTGGAAGAGCAAAGCAATGACTCAAAGACACTTCTCTTTACAGCACTGGCTGGCTGCACTGTTAAGTAAAATTGCTTAATTGACACTGAAATGGAAAATGTCTGTATGTATGTTGCCAACATTAAGAAATCCCACTGGAGTATACTAAGCTAGAAACAGCCCTCTCTGAGCTCTAGCTGAGTTGATAATTAACTGTTGTTGTTCTCTGTTAGTCCTCATGTGAGTGTTTAACCTTAGATCACGTGAGGGTATTCCATTGCAAATCTCCATCTTGAACAGAGTTGCTTTTCTGGTCTTTCTCAAGAAGCCACAGTGAGAACAAAGGATGTTGCAAATCAGCCTTAGGCTGGAATGTAGGGCTAGTCCTATCATACCTGCTTATACCCCTGCTGAGCATGGCAAGTTCAAATACAATTTATTCTAGTCAGAGCCCTAGCTTCTTGCTCTGATTCTCACTGGGCAAAACTCCACCTTACCCCACAAAGAGATGAGAACTTAAGCGATGTGCATGCATGTGCAAATTAGCTCATGCATGCAGCTTCAGAAACCAATGGTAAATTAGCCCATAAGATGCTGAGATGAGTTCAAAAGGTATTATCATAAAGGCACATGTAAATCGCTGGCTTTCCTGCTATGATTTATTATTCAGACAATCCACTTTCTATGAGTGCTTCCTAAATATGTGCTTTACCAGTTATAATTACTTTGACAATGTTTCAAGATGCTGATAGACTCATTTAATTAGCAACAGGAAAGTCAGATGAGTGATTGCATCTGACCCCTGCAGTTCACAATGGCACGAGTTCTGCCACAGCTCTTAGGCAAGCGCCTGGCCACTGGCTGCTTTCTTATCAACTCCTAATTAGAGGGGCTTAAGTACCTGCCTTTTAAAATACAAACTTTCTGTCTGTTATGCTGCAGTGTGCACAATCCTCTTGGGGTAGCTGTGAAATAAAGCAGACCTTATTGACTCAGAAATGAAACAAGCAGAAAACTGTCCCCCCCCACCCCACCTCCAGCTCATAGCCTCCCAATCCCTGTGTCCTTGGCTTATTATTATTATTATTATTATTATTATTATTATTATTATTATTTTCTACCCTGCCCACAAGGTTTCATAGAGCTTTCAAGTTCACAATGTATCAAAAATTAGTAAGAAAAATGTAATTAAAGGACAAACTAGGCATATGCAATTGTCACATCATTTGGTGTTATATAGCTGTTTTCATTCTCTGTTTCTTCATTTGTTTTGAAAGTAGCCAGCAAAGGGCAGTGGAGTTGGGAAAGCCAGATTGGGTGTGTCATGCAAGGAAAGTTGCATGTTCAGACCCAGAGACCTCCCCCCTAAATAAAGACACATTTGACTCAAAATTTAGTTTTGGTTTTTGGCAGAATTTAGGCCACAACTTTATTGATTACAGAAAAGTGAGCAGTTGCATAGGCTCTGGTTCGACTAGCTCCCTACACCCTTGCAGGTAGCGCTGACCCAGAGCTCTATCATAGGTCAGCCAAGGGTGAACACCTGAGGCAGGTGAAAAGCCTGGGAACAGACTCTGTTCACTCCCCAGATGCTCCCCTGGGAACTGGCATGGGCACAACCCCCTTTCAGGGGTTGACCAAACCAAGTTGAGTCCCTGGATTCCTTTAACAGAATACCCTTCACATAGGGATGGTGAGACCATTCTCCCATCCCTATCACCTGAACCAGTGCCTATCCACAACCTTACAAGTTGTGATGATTTGCTATGTGGCAGGTGAAACCCAAATGGCAACAGCCAAAGTGGGGAAAATTCCTGCCGTGCCCCTGTCCCAATGACAGACGACACATGACGGCATAGCAAGGTCAATCACAAAATGTCCTAAAATTAGGGAGAGTTGAGCAGGTGTTCTGATGCACGAGCCGAAAGAGGAAGCTCTGGGACATGTGCATGGGTTTATATTGGTTCCTCGATCTGTTTAGACTGCACCCCATTGGCCAGATTAAACCCAACAATGAGGGACCTACCAATCGGGTGTTGTGGCTATCCAATAGACCCACCCACAACCAGGAGGTCAGTCTTAGGTCTCACCACAACATGTGCCCTCTTTTAGGGAGGACATGATGAGCTTTAATCCAGTAACTGGGAGCCTCTGTCTGTCTGTCTGATATCCACCCACCTACACCACTGATGTTGCTAGCCAACAATCTCATCCTCTTTGAGCATTGGCTGTGTTGACTGGCGCTCAGGATCTTCATCCCTACTTTAACCCTTTGTCCTCTCTGCAGTACCAGTTGGAATCTGCTGCCCCATTCCTGCTATTTGGGTCAGTTTCATTTGGTGTGGTGCGGTCACAACTTTTCTAAATGTTGACTTCTCTTGGTGCTGGACTAACACTCACTTCTACCTCAGAGTTCTGGATCCATCTCCCTTCGTTCAGGCTTGCTTTTCCTGAATCAGGTAATCCATCTTTACAATAGTATTGAGCTGAAGGTGTTGGTTTTCTTTTTGAAGCTTTGTGTGTTCTCCGAAAA
The DNA here is from genome assembly GCF_965113315.1 of Podarcis vaucheri. Lineage (NCBI taxonomy): Eukaryota > Metazoa > Chordata > Lepidosauria > Squamata > Lacertidae > Podarcis > Podarcis vaucheri. The sequence goes on from NC_138762.1 coordinate 106,802,607, forward strand.
TAAGACTGAACTCTAATACCAGGGAGATTTCACTGGAGAAAGGGGTAAGTTTATGAAGAATGTATTAAGAATTGCCATGGGTTTGGCATTATTTGTTGCGCATTTATTAAAACTTCTAATAAAAGCTTTATAAAAACGTTGCCTTTGTAACTGATTTCCCCTCACCTTTGTGGTTCAAAAGAAAATAAAAGATAAGTTTCATTATTAGTAGCCCCATGTGATAGGCTACACTGCTGTATCCTGGAGAGCAAATATTAGAATTGTCATACTAAACAAGCATATGAGAGAGAAGATTCTAACCTATCTCTTTTCCCTGATATTCTAGTTTTGAATATGCAAAAAGATGCAGTTGTTGCTTGCAAGGCTCATCCTTCATACATTGTCTTGGTCCATACAGAACAATAAACATGGGTCTATTATTATAGGCACAAGTCTTCTCAGCATGTGGAGATTGGAAACTTTTGCTTCTGAGTTCAGATAACCATTGTTTAGCAATACACCTGAACCTGACTGTAGTTAATCGTAACTATGGGTTAATTGAAACAAACCAGAGCCACAATCCATGGCTTATTGTTTGTTTGTTTGTTTGGTTGGTTGGTTGGTTGGTTGGTTGTTTCAACTAAACATAGCTGGCTGAATGCTAAGCTGTGGTTTATTGTATCTGGAAGTGATTTTTTAAAATCTTTTCCTCATATGGATAAGAGGGTGCAATGTGGAATTCTGGATTAGAGGAGTAAGGTTAGGGTTGTTCTAATAATAATAAACCATTATGTATTGTTCAGTCGAAATGCAGCCCTTGTTTGTTAGTGCAAGCCTATGCATGATTACTCAGAAGTCAGTCCTTCTTTTTCTTACTCGCTAGTAACTGAACTTATGATTGCAGTCTAAGGTTGCAATCAGTTACGGTAAAATCTGGGTGTGAGGCTACTCTGCCACCCAGCTCGTCGGACTAAGTCCGTGGGTCCCTGCGGAAGAAAATGAGCTCAGCTGGAGACAGGAGCAAACTGCAGAAGATCCAAGTTTATTGCGCAACAGGTTCAAGATGAGATTGAACAGCAAGAAAGGGGTGACATGAACTTTGGAAATTTTCCTCCATGTCCCAGAATACAGTGCAAAATACATCCCAGTTACATCATGAATACATTAAGAAGAGGTTGGGTCACACAGGATTAACATATGGAGGAGGGAGGGGGGAATATGCAGAGCTGGAGATATGCGCAGATAAGCACATCCTGAGTACCTGATGAGAAGACAATGGTCCATGTATGCATGGTCTGCCACCTGGCCTTGCCCGGAGGAAAGGCTTGGCAGAGTGGTTTGACAGGATTAGGGTCTTGACACCTTGCTTGAGGGATTATGGAGGACAGGGGAGGTGTCATGGAGTCCTAGAGAAATTGAGCAAATTGGCACGTTGATTTTCTATGAATTTTATAGATTTTAGTCCCTTTTGACATTGACAATTGGAAATAAATGGATATATTGTAGCGAAGAAGGAGGTGAAGAAGACATGCTTCTGTATCAAATCCTATATCCACCTACCCTGGGAGTAAGCCTAATTGATATAAGGATTAACGATACAGCCTTCATCTCTAACAAAGTTCTGGAGGCCACTGTGAGGTTGCTATGCAATTCCTAGGCAAGCCTTTGGGCATGGAGTGCAGAGAGTTCTGTCATTTCAGCTTTCAGCTTTTGAACTCTATGCACATGATGTGTTGAGAGCTCTGTTGCTTGCTTTCAATGAAGATGCTAAATTGAGACATCACTGAATTCTTCAGACATAAAGTAAAGCATTTATATATGTGGATTTATTTTTAACCCTCTGCCTATGTCCATTCATTGACTGTAATGGAACAGCAGTAGATGCTTTTCACATGTTTTGCTGTAAAAGGGGGGAAAGGGAGCAAATAAAGGGATAAAGATGACAGGAGAATGAGGTAAGAAAATGGGAGCCTAAGAATGACAACAAAAAACCCTCTCATCCCTAGCACACCACTTTTTCTTTCCTCTCTTATTTTTGGAAACTCAGTAATGATCTAGCTAAAATGACATTCATTTTACAATGTTTTCATTAATTCTTAAATGATTTAACAACAGAAGTGTGGAATGAATAAATTATACATTAAGCATTAGTACATCAATTACAACTTATTTTTACTGTATTACTACAAGGGATGAGAAACTGTCTTCTGATTCTTGAGACAGCTGCAAAATAAACTAGCATCTCTACTGACGGTACACAGATTTATAAAGGATAACTTCAGATTCCTCTCATAGTCAAGTACCATGTTCAAAGCTTATCTGAATCACTTTTCCCTATGCACTATGGGTGCTTTCTTCTTCAAGTTCCCATTTTTAAGGGATAAGATGCTGGCAGCCTTATCTTTGCATAAGCCTGTTCCTCCAAAGAAAGAGTACAGGAAGGTCTGAATAGAGAAGGTAGATTTTTACAGTTAGGTTTCTCTACATTGGTGTATTTTTATCTTATCTTATTTTATTACTTTCTTGATCACATCTGTACAAGTCAAGAAAGTTGGTGTGCTGAATAGAGAACTGAGCTTAGACTGCAGAAACTGGGTTTCAGATCCTTGCGCAGCCCCCCTGACCACACAAGGTTGTTGTGAAGATTAAAAGGGGGGAAATGCATGCCCTGCAGGAAGGTTGTTATAAAAATATAAATCATTTCATTTATACTGGCTGTATTATACCAGCTTCTCAGTCACTCTTAGAAAGGTTGAATGTAGGGCAGTTCTCTAGACCCATAAACAGTGCTCTTCTTCTAGATAAAAAGGTGCCGGTAGTGTGTATCCTTGCGTAGAGGTAAAGGTAAAGGGGACCCCTGACCATTAGGTCCAGTTGTGGCCGACTCTGGGGTTGCGGCGCTCATCTCGCTTTATTGGCCAAGGGAGCCAGCATACAGCTTCCGGGTCATGTAGCCAGCATGATTAAGCTGCTTTTGGTGAACCAGAGCAGCGCACAGAAACGCCCACCGGAGCGGTACCTATTTATCTCCTTGCACTTTGACGTGCTTTCAAACTGCTCGGTTGGCAGGAGCAGGGACCGAGCAACGGGAGCTCACTCCGTCGCGGGGATTCGAACCACCGACCTTCTGATTGGCAACCCACAGCGCCACCCGCGTCCCGTATCCTTGAGTACCCCCCCCCAAAAAAAAAAACTCTGCCCATAAATACAAGACCAAGGTCTTTGGGTTTATACCTGCATTGTGTTTCCTACCATGCATACTGGCACAGTTTTGAAGCAGACATTTTTTTGTAACATCAGTGTATTGCAATTATCCCATACATGAACCCAAGGCTCTCCACCGAACACTGCAGCCATTATGCCACACTGGTAAAAGTCCTCTGTAAAATAGAGCACAGTGACCAGCCTATCATTGGCTATTTTCCTCTTAGCTTCTCTGCTCCAGCCCTCCTTTCCTAAAACTGTCCGCTCCAGCCCACTTCTTCTGACCCTTTTACTCATTCTGTCCTCGGCTTCTGGGACCTCTTCTCACCCCTCTGTCTCCCCTGTTCTCACCAGGATCTAGCAGCCCACTCAGTGGCAACCTCTCCAAGCAGCAACTGTTGTCTTCCTGAGCTGCTTGCATGATTCTCTCAGACTTCTGGTTGGCCACTGTAGGAAACAGGGTGCTAGAAAAGATGGACCATTTCCCTGACCTAGCTAGGCTCTTCTTATTTTCACATGCTCCTCCCCTCTTGGCAACATGATGAGAATCCAGTCAGTCACTACCAAAGCCTTCCTTACCGCCATTTCCAGTACACAAAATCTCCTTCTACACTACAGTCCATGCATTACTTTAATCAAGGTGCATTGACTTTTATTTACAATTTTTGGGTTCTCTGTAAATTGTAACTCATACTGTTCTCATCATAGCACCATGTCAATAATAATAATAATAATAATAATAATAATAATAATAATAATAGATACCCTTTTTACAATCCTGGTTATATACATATTTCAGCAAAGATAATGTGTTGCATGATATATTGGAGAAATTGTTTTAAAATGTTTTTTAAAAGAGACTTTGAATGGGTTAAATATGTTGCTAAATCAATACAGCATACCTCATTCCAGAGTAACACTTATCTCTCTTCAAACATCCTAATTACCATCTCACATCAAAACATTGACAAAGAAAACTCATTTCAGATCAATTTCTTATGATAGATCCCTTTTAATGATTGCTATCCATGGAGTGCAAGTTTTAATTTGTTAAGCTGACATAAAAATTAGCTCGGGTTTCCACTTACGGTTCTCTCTTCAGCGCATGGAACCAGATGGCAGTGAAAAATCAGATAAGGGAGAAATAAAGTTAGCGGGAGAAATTGGAATTGCTTAAAACTGCACATCATTTGAAAAAGATGTTTTAAAAATTGAATCCCTTTCTTTAAGCTGTTCAGCAATAGCCACCAAATATACTTGGGTATTTAATTTACTTTTTGCTCTTCATTAAATTAAGATTTAAAAAGCACCCATTTCTGATAGGTCAGATGAGCTCCAGTTTTTCTCTTTTCCTGCACACCTTGGATGCGTTAAACACTTTTCCCTCTGAAGGGGAGCCTATAAAAGTCGGAGCTAAACAGTACAAATTGAGAGCATTTGTGGATGACTTAGTATTGACGTTACAGGAGCCAGAATCTAGTACTAAAAGGGTTTTAGAACTGATTCAAGAATTTGGTCAGGTTGCAGGATTTAAACTGAATAAGTTAAAAACCAAGGTTTTAGAGAAAAATTTAACACCAATCGAGAGAGAGAGGTTTCAGAATAAGATAGGTTTGACAGTGGTTAAGAAAGTGAAATACCTGGGGATTAATATGACAGCAAAAAATGGGAATTTATTTAAAGACAACTATGAAAAATGCTGGGCCGAAGTGAAAAAAGATTTAGAAATTTGGTCAAACTTGAAGCTTTCACTGCTGGGTCGTATTGCTGCGATAAAAATGAATGTATTGCCTAGAATGTTGTTTTTGTTTCAAATATTGCAAATTGTGGACAAAATGGATTGCTTCAAGAAGTGGCAGAGAGATATTTCTAGATTTGTCTGGCAGGGCAAGAAGCCCAGAATAAAATCTAAGATATTAACTGATGCAAAGGAAAGGGGTGGATTTGCCCTGCCAGAACTTAAATTTTATTATGAATCAGCAACTTTTTGCTGGTTGAAAGAATGGCTGCTTCTTGAAAATACAGACATTTTGGATTTAGAAGGTTTTAACAACGTATTTGGATGGCATGCATATCTGTGGTATGATAAGGTCAAAGCACATAAAGCATTCAAGAATCATATTGTCAGGAAAGCATTGTTTAATGTCTGGATAAGATATAAGGATTTATTGGAAAACAAAACCCCAAGGTGGTTGTCACCGATGGAAGCAAAAGCACAGAAAAAGCTCGATATGGAGGCCAAGTGGCCAAAATATTGGGAAATTCTGGAACAAGAGGGACATAGACTGAAATTGCAGAGTTTTGAGAAACTAAAAAACAAAGTGCAAGATTGGCTTCATTATTATCAGATAATGGAGGCATATAATTCGGACAAGAAAGTTGGTTTCCAGGTGGAAAAAAATCAAAATTAGAAACAGAACTGTTAGAACCCAAAACTAAGATTTTGACAAAGATGTATAACTTGCTGTTGAAATGGAATACTCAGGATGAAACGGTGAAATCTGTTATGATTAAATGGGCACAAGATGTTGGACATAATATAATGATGGCTGACTGGGAATAGTTATGGACCACAGGTATGAAGTTTATGGCATGTAATGCCTTAAGAGAGAATATTATGAAAATGGTATACAGGTGGTACATGACCCCAGTCAAGCTTGCAAAAATCTATCATCTGCCCGATAATAAATGTTGGAAATGTAAAGAAACTGAAGGTACATTCTTTCACCTTTGGTGGACGTGCCCAAGGATTAAGGCTTTCTGGGAGACGATATATAATAAATTGAAAAAGGTATTTAAATATACCTTCTTGAAGAAACCAGAGGCCTTTCTCCTAGGCATAGTCGGCCAATTGGTGCCAAAGAAGGATAGAACTTTTTTTATGTATGCCACAACAGCAGCAAGTATACTCATTGTGAAGTATTGGAAGACACAATATCTACCCACCCTGGAAGAATGGCAGATGAAGGTGATGGACTACATGGAACTGGCGGAAATGACTGGCAGAATCCGAGACCAGGGAGAAGAGTCGGTGGAAGAAGATTGGAAGAAATTTAAAGACTATTTACAGAAATATTGTAAAATTAATGAATGTTAGAATGATGTTGGATAGAAATTAAGGGGTTTTCAGCTGTAATACTATAAGGGAATATGAAAAATGGATTGTTAATAGGTAAAGATTTAACGTTACAATAGCTTAAGATTAAAGACTAGGATAAACAAAGAGGGTAAGGATTTGCTGAACCAACAAACTGAACTGGAATACAAAAAAGGGAGGCGTGAGGAGGTCCGGGAAATAAGCTAATGAAAAATAAATAATGGAAAGAATGAGTTGTTTTTAACCATTTTTTTGTATTTTCTTACTTTTTTATTTTTATTTCGTAATACTTTGAAAATCTTAATAAATATCTTATAAAAATAATAATAATCAGCCTATAAATAATAAGTCACTTTAAGGTACCTGTGTAAACAGAGAAGATTGTGGCATTACACTGTGATGCAATTGGAAGTCCAGGTAATGTTGATGGAAAGATGCCACCACACGTCAAAACAAAACAAAAAATCATGTGGGCTCTTTCCCCATAGCTGGCATTTTATGTGCTTCAACAGCTTTAAAGATCCCTAGAATTCAACCTATCTTAGCTCACAACTATTAAGATCTCCTGAAGTATCAAAGATCCTTCTGTTACCTGGATTCAAAATTTAGGGGATTCCATGTTCTATCCTATTCTAGATCACAATTATTAAGATCCAAAGCTAATAAATTTGCCTGGGCTGCACCACTATTTCTAGACAGGCACACACACCAACTGGAGCATTTGTAGGGAAAGGTGAATACAAAAAGCACTAAATTCAAGTCGGAAAGGAATTCACACTGTGGCTGCAAAAGAAGCAAGGAAGACTAGGGAGTATATTAACACTTAAGAGCACCAATCTCCCCCCCCCCCCATCTTCCTTTGCAGCTGTGTCATATAATGTCAGATGATCAACAGGTGTGCAACCTCAATCCAGCTCCCCAATCCAGTGCCCTAGGCACTTAAAAGTCATCCTTTGGGAGATGGTGCATAGATCCACGTTTAAGGTCCAGCATTTAGAAAAATAAATAAACTAAAAGCAGATCCCTTTTGTGCAAATGCTTAGCCATTCAACAAAAAGGTTCTCCCTCACTGAGCAGCCTTTTGGACATGTACTTGTAAAGCAGATGGATCAGTTTTAAAGTTAACTGCACATGGATAGAATCTCATTTTACATTATTACCAAAAATCTTTCATTTGCCTCAAAGCTCCTCTGATGTTTCCCCTAATCTAACCCACACATTTGCTTATGACCTCTCATCATGCAAAATCTGGGTATGCAAAATTACAGTAGTACCTCGGGTTAAGTACTTAATTCATTCCGGAGGTCTGTTCTTAACCTGAAACTGTTCTTAACCTGAAGCACCACTTTAGCTAATGGGGCCTCCTGCTGCTGCCGCTGCCGAGTGATTTCTGTTCCCATCCTGAAGCAAAGTTATTAACCTGAAGCACTATTTCTGGGTTAGCGGAGTCTGTAACCTGAAGTGTGTGTAACCTGGAGAAGAGGAGGTTAAGGGGTGATATGATAGCCATGTTCAAATATATAAAAGGATGTCACATAGAGGAGGGAGAAAGGTTGTTTTCTGCTGCTCCAGAGAAGCGGACACGGAGCAATGGATCCAAACTACAAGAAAGAAGATTCCACCTAAACATTAGGAAGAACTTCCTGACAGTAAGAGCTGTTCGACAGTGGAATTTGCTGCCAAGGAGTGTGGTGGAGTCTCCCACTTTGGAGGTCTTTAAGCAGAGGCTTGACAACCATATGTCAGGAGTGCTCTGATGGTGTTTCCTGCTTGGCAGGGGGTTGGACTCGATGGCCCTTGTGGTCTCTTCCAACTCTATGATTCTATGATTCTATGATTCTATGATTCTATATGTAACCCGAGGTACCACTGTACATGGAAGTGTTGACAGTCTTTCTGAATTTTCCTCTCGCTGCCTTTAGAATTCTTCAGATGACTGAGCTCAAGACCTTGCCCACCCAAAACTTGGTGACAACTGTATTTTCAGTTCGGAGTATGTTTATTTTTCTAGGAAATAGGTGTCATGCAGGTCCCACACATACAAGACAGAGCCTAGGGCTTGCTGATCAGAAGGTCGCGATTCAAATCCCCGCGGCGGGATGAGCTCCTGTTGTTCAGTCCCAGCTCCTGTCAACCTAGCAGTTTGAAAGCACATCAAAGTGCAAGTAGATAAATAGGTACCGCTCTGGCGGGAAGGTAAACGGCGTTTCCGTTCGCTGCTCTAGTTTGCCAGAAATGGCTTAGTCATTCTGGCCACATGACCTGGAAGCTGTCTGTTGGACAAACACCGGCTTCCTCAGCCAGTAAAGTGAGATGAGTGCCGCAACCCCAGTCGTCCACGACTAGACCTAACGGTCAGGGGTCCCTTTACCTTTAAGATGTATAAAATAAGAATTCCACGCATCAGCCAATGCTGCTTGAAGAAATTCTAATACAAGCTAACATGAACTGCACCTCCCAGACTAGTACGCAGACCAGGATGTGATCAACCATTGGATTTCACACTTCTCTGAATTTTGGAATGCTAAACAAAATAAATACCAGAATGCAGCGGAAATGCATATTTTATGATGAAAGGTTTTTAGAAATGCATATTTTGTGAGAAAATACATTCAAATGCATGTCTTTAAAAACATAATCACAAATTAATATGGGCTAGTAATAGACTGATCTGTCCCTAGAGGTGCGGCAAGACAATAGGCTACTAGATCCAGAAAGCAGTAACACAAATTACTTCATGACATACATCACAGTTTTTAATGCTCTCAGCACTAATATCAAGCCTGCTCTGCCCCCTTTCTGGCCACTTCCAAGTGACCACAATGTGTGCGTGTGCAGCAATGTACGTATCAAACAGGCATAAAGCAATTGTTGCCTATATTCAAACCTGTGAAAAATATTGTACTAGATTTCATCTGGAAGATGAACATATCAGTTAGATCATGTGGATCTCCAAAAAAAGGGGGGAAAGCCACTGTGTCCCATTATATTTAGGGGACCTAGGGCCTTCCAAATGTTGCTGTATTGCAGTGTTATTGGACCTTTTGCCACGCTGGCTTGCCTGATGGAGAGTTGTAGCCCAGCAAGATCTGGAGGTCCACAAGATTCCCCACACCTGCTTTATATAGTTAGTTTTCATGATAGGGAATTAAGAGAGATTAAAAGAAGAAATTGTCTTCACTTCTTTAAGTGAGTAGCTGTTATTAGTATTGCTCTCACTCCCAATCCAGTTTTATCTCTCCTGTGTCTGAAGATGTCCCACATTCTCTTTCAAAAAGAGAGCTCTGATATGCACTCAGCATAGTAACTTTATCTGTGAGAATCTGTCTATGTTGTTCTTAGAGGTCACCCTCACCCTTGGAACAAGCCTGGGCTGAGGTCTTGAAACACTGACTGGAAAGTGTGATTATTTGTGCACACTCCCTCTCTCTCTCTCCTGTAATAAAAATAAAAAGTGTCTGCTTCTTGTCAGAGCTTAGTAAACAGCTTACAAAATGAACAGCAAAAATATCAGCAACACCTCTGAGTGCAAGCGCATGTGTCAGTGCCTATGACATTTTCTTTGTGCAGTGGACAATTCATCAGGAATGATCGAAGCCAGGATTAACACTGTTTAACAGCGCTTGTGGCCTTCCGTGAGACCTAGGCCTGCTGACTGAGGTTTATGTCTTCAGTCAAATGCTGAATGCATAAATACTCCTGTGCTTTTCTTCTTAATCACGCTGTTCATCTGCAGCAAGGTGAATTCACTGAAGTGACATTCAGGCCTAGTTCAATTCACACAAACAGTAGGCGAGAGAGTAAAACTCTTCCCAAGCTGTACCCAATTCTGACTGCAACCGTGGCCTCATCTGGCCAAATCCTTCCCCATGAAAGTAATTCCCTGCATACACAAAACTTACATATCTTAGGAAATGGCTAGACTATAACTCTTTGTCCTCATATCTAGCTTTCTAGCTGTGGGGAAGCTTGTGTGTGTGTGTGTGTGTGAGAGAGAGAGAGAGAGAGAGAGAGAGAGAGAGAGAGACAGACAGACAGACAGACACATAGAGAGAGAGACAGACAGACAGACAAACACACACACAGAGAGAGAGAGAGAGAGAGAGAGAGAGAGAGAGAGACAGACAGACAGACAGACAGACAGACATATAGATAGACAGGCAGAGACAGAGACAGAGATAGAATATTTTCTTCCCCACCTGCTGCCCAAAGTGGTACAGTCTAGAGACAGTTGTCCCCCTGGCAATGAAGCGATATATAAATTAATAAAATCATAGTCATCTATGGTTTGCATAAACTACACCAGGTAGTTGCTGGTAACATAAGAACTGGCACACAGTCAGCCACTCCTTGAAACAGCTGGACTGCATGAAGGAGTTACATGTAGTCATACAGCACCTCCCTGTCTCAGCAGTTTGTGGTGGAGTCCATCCAGGACTAGTCCTCTGCTGCCCCTGCACTTTCAGAAGAACAAAGTTCTTACTCAGTCCCCTCAAAGAAGGCAACTAGTAGAGCCCCCACTGCAAAAGGATGGGAGGGTGGGTGTCTCAAGAAGAGGAGGGGAGAGTGTGGGGTGAAGCAGACCTAAAGAGCCTCATCCCCACATCTCCTCTGCAGGGCAAAGCAGCCCCATGGGGCTGCCCATATTACTCCTGTGGGAGAGGGTGCTGTGGCAAATATGCCCCTCCCATACAGGAAAGGAAGAGAATTGCAAAACTTACTCTCAGTTGTCACCTCTGGTGTTGGCAGCTTTTGGCAACTGAGGGGTTAAGAGAATAAAAGAGTAGTTGGGCAACTGGCACCTTTGCCTTCTAAAAGCATAGTTAATGAATTTGTTCACTTGGGGCAAACTTTTCATCAAAATATTCAGACACAGAGGGAAAGGGAGGTCAAATCTAGACAGATTTACAAAAGAGTTGATCTTCCATTTATCTGACCCATCTAATACATTGGAGGAACCAAGTCAGAGGTGAGACATTGAGTACATCAGAGAACCCATCAATCTGTCACTTAACTTTGAATTTCTTGCCTGTGTGGAAGTCAGATATCTTTGGAAAAATTTGGCCTCTGATGTGCACAAATGTGTGTTCTTGAAATGAATGTGGATTGTCCACCATGCATATATTTTGTAAGGGGGGGGGAAGCTTTGATGCATTATGCTTTAAAATATTTCTTTTTCCTATGTAATCAGTATGGCACATCTTTTTCAAACCATTTCTATTATTATCAATGTTATCATTATGTATTTCAAATCCCAGTGAAAAGCAGCAGCATTATAGGTACATGCAGACTCTTAATTTCGGTTTACACATCCTGCATTTTAAAGAGCACTTGCTTTAAAACATAATGAATTCCTTTGAAAGATAGACGGTTTGGGGCAAAAGGAAGCATAATGCACAAGGAAAATGTGAATGCCGGAGGTGCCTCTTTCCTTCTTCTAAGCATGAAGAGGGCATTGTGCATTGTCCAAGAAACAGAATTTTGAGCTGCGAGACTTGGGGTCAACTGATGACTTCAGTGTTTGATGACTGGCATTTGGGAAATCAATTTCTGTACAAAAACACCATCTGCAATTTGGAAATAACTATAATCTCATTCAGTTCCTTTTCAGCCTTTTCCCCATGAGTGTGTGATTTCTGTCCCAGTACTGGATGAGAAATTCTGTACTCCCTCTCCTGAGACGACACAACTACATCTGCCCAGCGGCAAAGACTGATCCCAGCCGCCATTACTATCAATGGCTATTCAGTGTTGCTAAATGAAGTCCACACACCCAGGGCGATAGATGGTTAGTGCTGGACTTAGGCAGGGAGAACCGAGTTCAAATCTCTACCTAGCGATGAAGCTCACTGTGTGAGCTTGGGCCAGTCATTCTCTTTGCTGCTGCCATCCTCCAGCACAAGGAGTCTTCATAAAGAAACTCCTGCCAGAACTCTCATAGGTCTTTCTGGCCAGTTGGCTCTAGATATAAAAATGAGGATTTTTTTTCTACTGGGGAGGGGGTGAGTTTGCTAAGCATTAATGCCATCAGTTTGGGGCTACTTTGAGATATGAAAGTGTTGGATATAATGAAGTAAACTTTTGTGCATCTTAAATTTTGCCCACTTTATGCCCACTTTAAATTTTAATATATAATAAATGAATAGTTAATTGTTAGCACTATAATGTAGTGATATTAAAATGTTTATCATGTATTGTGGTTGCTGTACTTATTGGAGGCTGGTGGAGCCTCTCCATACTGGCAGGTCCAGACAGATGACATGTGAATGTCAGTGGCATCAAGTGATAACAACTGGCTGCTTGGGATGCTCTCTGACAGAGTACGTAAAGGGGGAAGATGTGGGGTAGGGAGAGAGCATGTCACGACCCTAGAGGCCCACAGCAGCAGAGGCTGCATTCAGACAGCACTTTATGCCATTTCATTGATGTTTATTACCTGATAATGTATGTGCTTTATGTCATCTTTCACAATGCAAAAGCTATTTCTGGGAATCTACTGGAATCGAGTGGATGGGATGTTTAGCACTCATCTCCATGTTAATTGCTCGCAGGCAAAAAAATAAATAAAAAAATTGCAACCCTGTTAACCTGGAAAATCACAAGAGTTTTGTGCTGTAATTTACCTGAATCACAAGCACACAGTGAAATTGGGGGTGATGTTACAACATACAGTGCTTTCCCACCATTCTCATGGGTGAATCATGGGGAAACAGCCCCATGAAACAGCCCTCATTTATGCATGAGCAATACATGGTAGTGACTACTGTACATTATAACCTCTTGTATCTGTAAAGCCAGAGGCTGGGCCCTCGCAGGCACCTTCCCTTGAGCTTGAGAAGCCAGATGCCTTCCTGAGGACCTCACCTGTCCAGCACCACAGGGTCACACCAGCAGGGAGGCAGGGGAATGGTAGAGGAGGACCCATCTTCAGGCCAGGGAGTTGGTCCTTTAAGGCAGTGTTTCCCAACCGGTGTTCCGCGGCACACGAGTGTGCCGTGAGACATCGGCTGGTGTGCCGCGAGATACCTGGAGGGAGGCGGGCGAGTCGGGCGGCGAGAGGCGGGGCGGCGGCGGCGAGGAGAGGTCGCGCCTCCTGCTGCTGCCTGGCGCTCCTCCTCGCAGCCGGCAGCGCTGCCTGGGCGCCTCCGCGCGACTCTGCCTCGCTGGGTTTGGTCTCCCAGCAGAGACGGGTCACACGCGCCCCCCCTCCCTCCCTCAGCCTGCGCGGAGGGAGAGCCAGAGAGAGGCATCGCTCCTGCACTCCGAGGCGGATTGAGCGCAGCTGAGAGGAGCTGCCGAGGGAAAAAACTTTCACTTTTGTGCGTCCCTCCCGGCGTGACGCTGCGCGCTGACGTCACGGGGCGGGGCTTTAATGGTGGTGTGCCGCGAGATTTTTTTTCAGTAAACAGGTGTGCCGTTGCCCAAAAACGTTTGGGAAACACTGCTTTAAGGACTGAGAGATGGGTCACAAGGGAGAAAGGCAGTTTGAGAGCAGGAGCTTTGAAAGTCCACTCTCGCTGTTTCTTGAAGTACTGACTCGGAGCTATCCATGGTCCTGCAACTTGAGACTCTTTCAAATGAAAGTCCTCTCCCTTCTTTTGGTGGGCATCTCCTTAGGCTCCCGTAGGGATTTTTTGAAATTGGATTCTATCCAAACGCCATTCCTTAGAGCCATCCTTAGGATTCCCCCCTCGGTAGCGGGTGCGGTTATGAGATTAGAGGTCGGCTGGCAAGCTTTATGGCATGTGGCCTTGAAGACGAAGCTCTGGCTATGGCTCAAGCTTTGTTTTAAACCAGTGGGTATTGCCCCCTTGATATTGAGGGACGTTTTCCAATCAACGTGGGAAAGGGAGGTCACTAACGAGGTTCAATCCTGCGGATTGTCTCACCTTTACTTTGAGTCTATGACGTACAATCAAGCTAGAGCTGTGATCTCCCGGAGATTGAGTGACATTGCCAGACAAGAGGACATAGCCCAGGTAAAACCAGGGATGTTCCTAGGGGTCCAGATCTATCGGACCTTACCAGCCCCCTACCTTGCAGAAATTCACTATGTGGAATATCGTAGACTTCTTACAGCGGCTAGATTAAAAGTCCTTGACTCTGCGATATTGTGGGGAAGGTACAGGGGAGTACCATACGCCCAGAGAACCTGTCATTGTGCCATGGGTGTGGTTGAGTCCACCGAACACATTCTCTTGACTTGCCCTTCTTATGCAGAACTTAGACAAAAATTTATAGACCCGCTCTTATGTCAATTTAGCTTCCTATCCGGAGAAAACCAGGTTTTACACTTGCTGAATAACGTCACTAGAGCTATACCTTCCTTGGTGGCCAAATTTCTTTTTTTAGCTTTTAAGCGTCGCAAGACTTTAATTGATTGTATTGATATGGGGCTATCTGTTTAGCCCATTTTAGTGTTGGCTAAGTTCTAAAATCTTCCTGGAGCTTTAACTGTGTATTGACAAATGTTTTTTTTTTTTCTGACTGACGGTCAAATAAAAAGGTTGATGATGATGATGGTCCTGCAACTGCTGCTTTACCTCCCCTGTGGGATTGGGCACTCACCACCAGCAGCACAGCAGGGGGTTGAGATTCTCCTGGCCTCTGCCCGAAGACAGTTCTTGCTATATCTGGAACACTATATTGCATAGGGCTAATGGGAGTTGTGGTGCAAAACAAGTGGAGGGCACCAGGTTGAGGAAAGCAGTGCCATGCAAATATGTCAATAAATATATAGGAGCTGGTCTCATGGTTACCTAATGCAGAGCTGATAGGCGACATCATGGGCTGGGCAGCAGAGGGTAGACCTTGCATGCTCACCCTCTACCCTAAAGGCTAAGGAGGATGGCACTCTGAAGATACACTGAGAGTAAAGTATTCATCTCAATCATTTGAAGACATGTATGTTTGGGGCAATTTTCATCAAATGCACTACATAATTTAAGATATTCATTCAAATGTTTACTACATTCCCACTTTATATTCATAAATGGAGACCTTAAATACCACGGTGAAGCCGCCCTGCCCCCCGCCCCCCGATATGAGATACTCCAGTCACAGGCCATAGTTTTCTTTGGTTTTGGATCAGATGCAAATTGCATGTCCATTGAATATTTATTAAAATGCATTACTCTGATCTAGGAAGGATTGCATGTAGGTCAAGTGTGGATGGGATTCAAATCTGCATTTGGCTTCCTCTCTCTTTTTCTCATTCCAAAACTGTTTGGAAGGACCAGGCAAAACTCAAGAGAGAAGTGCTTACAATCGGGGCCAAAAACACAGCTCTCTTACCCCAATGAGAAAACCAATCAGATAACATGCATTTGTGTGCTACAAGATCTGGTATGTTACGAAGACCCTGTATGCAACAAAGATAATTTGGGAAACAGAGTAGCACAAATTGCAAGCGCATTACTCGCAAATTAATAAAATACAGCAGGAAAATATGGCAGTTGTAGTGCCAAGGTCCACTAATAGCAGCAGGATGATCCAACTATTAGCTGGTTTCATAACATCTCAATAATGAGCTAACATGATTAAGAGAGCCAATGGGTGACAAGCATCATCCTGTAGGTCTCCAGCTTACTCAACAACGTTAGAAGACTGGAAAACCTTGAACTTTTTCCAGCACCTGAAATGATTACACTGCTCAAACCAACAACTCAGCTTCGAAGTCACCCTCTTCATTAGCCAGTAATGACTGCAGGATTTGCTCAACTGTTGTACCTTGTGTCCATGTAGTTGCTAGGAAATTGGCTTGTTGACCAACCTCCCACTGAGCAATATAATATACCAACTGGATCATCATTCTGTTGTCTGTGGATTGTACAGTTAGAAATGACATATTTACTTGCTGTATTTTATTAGTGTGTAGGTGCTGTCCTTTCAATTTGTGACAATTATTTATAAAGATATTTATAAACTGTCCAATCATATAAAATATCAAATCCATGTACAATGAAATATAAAGGTGCATAAGATGCCATAAAAACAATATGATAATAATTGTCAAAATGATTGTTTCATCTTGGAAAAAATAATAATCTGGATAGAGCCATGAGCATCCTATGAGGCTGCCTGATGAATCTCTGCTGGAAAAGTATTCCACAGCATGGAATGGGTAGCACTAAATGCCCTCCTTGCATCTGGAGTCAACATTAGCTTTATTATATTGTTATACTAGAGTTGGAACAACCACAGCGGTAACAACAAAGAAAACAGGCCTAGGAAGTGGATTTTAAAATTTTGTTTCATTTATATAAGAATGTATATACTGATTATATACCAAAATGCCTTCTTTACCTCAGAGCCCTCATAAATCACCATTGTCTTATCATGCTCATTTCCACTTATCGTTAACTACTTTAGAAACCAATTGTCAGATGGAAGGGTAGGATATAAATATTTTAAATAAATATTGGGTTGGAGCCATATTTCACTTGAGTGGGCCTATCCCAAGCATGGCTAAGTCTAGATCCAACTCAAAACATTTGACACTGAGTTTGCTTTCAATATACCTGATCTAGTAATCCAACGATATATCCAACTGCTTAACTTTCCATGTTTTCATGTTTAGAGAGTTGCGTTTTTAGTACATTGAGGACTGACCAAAGATAGCACTGCTACACTAAACACAGGCTTAACATATGGAATTCATTACCAGCCAAGGTGGTGGTGGTGACCTTTACTTTATAATGCTTTAAAAAAAAAAAGGAGTAGCATACCCAGACACAAAAGAGGCAATCTCAAATGAAACAAGATATGGAAACATTGAACTATTGGGATTAACAAGTCGGCAATGAAAATATACAGCATCATGCTGTAGTTATATATCACTGAATTAAAATAGGCAAAATATACTGGATGAAATACTGTTCTAATTCTGCAGAGCCTTGTGGTGCCTTAAAGTCTTAATACATTATTATGGAATAAAGCTTTTTGTGCACAACAGTCCACATTATTAGAGTTTATCAAGAGGTTCACTGCTATCACTTATGGACTGAATTACCACAGTGGATTTTTAGCACACTACTTGTATTTATTTGCTTACCAATGCCAGGATTTACAACGTATTTTCTGCAAGAGGCTAACAAGGATGCTTCGCTAGAAATTGTCCTAATTCTATTACCACTACAGGCAAAGGTTTAGATTGTGAAGAATTCTGAAAGCCCTCATGTGTCAATATACACATGGAAAAACTACATGGACTGAGGGGGTAGCTGGTAATTTAACCTATTTCAAGAAATCTTTATCAAGGACAAATGCCCATGCAGAACTTCAGCAATCCATATAACAGACATCATAGATCAATATATGCTGGAACAATAACAGCAATAAAAGTCATGCTGGCAAAAAAGAACAACTTCTCAGAAGCACTGGCAAAAATGAACCACTTCTCAGAAATTCTCACAAAGCACATTCTGTGGTTAAAAGCTTTTTAAATCCTGAGAGCTACAATGCAAACTTCTTCACAGGTCTCTCTCCCTGATTTCACCTGAGTGGCCACTGCTGGAGACTGAGTGCTGGGTAGGATGGGCTCTTTGGATAGACATCAGTATTGCAGTGTAGCTATCAGGGACTGGGCAGAGGAGGAATAATGGAGATCACCTCCCCATCCTGACCCTTCCAGGGAGGAGGAAGAGAAAGACAGTATAGATTTACAACAGGGGTTTGAGGGAGGTTGCAGCTCAGAGGCAGATGTGGGGAAAAGTTGGGAAATCATGGGAGAGCCAGAACAACACCCAGCTGACACGTTGTTATTAGAAAGCATTCCAGGCCCTCCATCTCCCAGAACCCGGCGAGCCTTGAAAGTAGGAGAGCAAAGAGCTCAAAGACAGAGGGCACATAGCAGCACCTGTAGAAGAGACGATGAGAATGACGAATGAGGAAGTGGGAGAGACATTGGGTGGAGATTCACTTAGGACAACACCATTATCCAAGAGGCTGGGTTCCATAGCCTCTCTCTGTAAATATTGAAATAAAAAAGGACCGTAAGAGACTTTTCCTTGTCTTTATACTTTCCTGGGGCAACCAGCTGGGAGCCACTAACAGCATCCTGACAGTAGGTGGGAAAGTGCTTCCCCGTCTCCTGTTTCATATCCAGTCCAGACGTTTTGGACTCCAACTCCAACCAGCACTCATCAACTGCAACCAGCAAGGTCACTTTGGTGTTGCTAACAGAGTGGTTTGGTTTCACCCCCTGAAGCACACTCCATTGTCTCTTGAGACAGACGAATGCCAACAAGAACAGGGGACTGCTGTGGACACAGTATTATATTGATTTCAGCACAGCTTTCAGCAAAATCTCCCACGATATTATTGTTGGCAAGCTGGTAAAAGTGTGCTAGACAATGCTACTGTTAATTGGATTTGTAGCTGGCTAATAGACCATACCCAAAGAGAACTCATCAATGGTTCTTCATGACATTGGAGAAAAATGACAAGTGGAATACTGCAGAGTTCTGTCCTGGGCTCGATGTCTATATAAATGACTTAGACAAAGGAGTGGAAGGAATTATTGTCAAATTTGCAGATGATACCAGAGAACAAAAGAGAATTCTTGACAGAACCTGGGCCAAAACAAAATGAATTTCAACAGAGGTAACTTGGGGCTTGGCTTGGTAGTACATTGGAAAAGAGGGGGGGAGGGTCAGAGCAGCCAAGAGGAGATAGAGGAGGAGCCACCGGCCACTGAAGCTGTGTGGCCACCGTGTTTGGCTCTGCTCCCGGCTCCTCTAATCCTCTTTTAAAGCCATCAAAGTTGGTGAATGCCTCCTGTGAGAATGAGTAGCATACTTTAACTATGTCAGCAGTGTGATGTGGCAGCTTAAAAGTCTAATGCAATTCTAGGTTTCATCAACAGAAGTTCAGCTCATAGTAAGTAATGGGACCACTCTATTTTACTGAGGTTAGATCTTCTCACCTGACCAATGTCAGTTCTGGGCAGCATAGAAGGATATTGACAAGCTGGAACATGTTCATCACTTAAGATGAGGAAGAGTCTGGACAAGTCCTGGAGATAAAGTTTGGAGATATTTGGTGCATTTTAGCCCGGATAAGAGACAATTGCATTTAAGAACTCTCCAAAACCTTTATATCTTTGAAAGGCTCTGACTTTGTTTTCTGTTGGGCCAGAGGATAGGATCCAAGGATCTAAGACCAAGGATTCTAAACTAAACATCGAAAAGAATTTCCTGATGGTACAATTTGCCTGAATGTGGAACTGAAAGTGGTGGACTTCATAAGAGATTTTTAGCAGAATTTGGATAGCCACCTAGTTCATCAGGGAGCTGTTGTGGTGGATTTTCTCCATTGGCCTAGGAGCTGGACTTGATTACTTTTTAGGTCTCTTTCTAACACTATGATTTTAACTAAGATTATGCATGTCAAAGACTCACATGTTTTTGTTTAAAATTAATGCCTGTCTGGCCTAAGTTGATTAACATTTCTATAACCATTGGGACAGGTTAATTTGTTCTGAAAATCTGCTCCTCTTCAAATCTCTCTGCCCTTCTTTACAGAAATCTGAAATGATGTCCCTGAACTCTGTTTTGAGCCCTGAGACCATGTTTGTACATCTCCATAGGCACCTAACGCTGTATCATTAAGAAGCACAATGTACGCATTACTTTGATTACCACTGTACAGTCAGGGGGCCTCTTTTCTGTTTGAAATGGATACTCTGAACTCAGTTTGGCTGACATCCTCCCTCAGTGATAGCAGCCCTTTAATAGTAAGGTCTTGATCCCCCTCAGCTTGTGCCAGCTGTAACTGGCACAGCCCCTCAGCACTTGCCTTGATTATCACCCTTTCCAGACAGACACAAAAAGAAGACTCTATGGAGCACAAGGTAAGGTCGCAGTTCCTAGTGCCAGCAGGAAATAATAGGCTTGCAAGTACCAATAATAGCTAGTGATAATGTATGTCGCTGATAGAATGACTTTGATACACGTATACAGTGTATGTGAGTGTGCGTACATACATTATATATATAATAATCTGCTCTATTTCCTTTCAATCGCTATGCAAACTTCAAATCACATCAGAATAGTAGCTCTCTCTTCACCCTTTTCAAGTTTACTCACCCTAAACACAGGCACACAAAAGAAAAGAAAACTGTAAATTAAAAAAAAAGATTTATAAAAAACATAGGGACTTCCAACCAATTCACACTGTTTGCCAACGCCCCTTGTCAACCCCCCATACCCTCCCAGCTCCATCCTCCACAGCTCCTTCAAGCCCATCTGCTCTCTGCTACTTTACCCCGCCCCCATCCCCACCTACCCTGCCCCACATTGTCAATCCCCTTCTACCTACTTCATCCAAAAGTCCCCACTCCCCCAGCCATGTGCCCCAAACTCCACAACTCCACAACTGCAAGCCCATAACTGCTCCCTTCCCCTCCTCTGATTGTCCAAAACACCTCCTCTTCCTCAGCAGCTTGCCCCGGTCCCAACATCCTCCAGACATTGTTACTTACAGGGGTGATTCTGTGCCCTGCGCTCCTGCCACCAACAGAAGAAGAATGCATATCGAAATACTGAAGGGGTAGAAAGACTTCAACCCATGCCAATGAACAACAATGATGATGACTGTGTGAAGGTCTATCTGGGCCACCTGCCCCCTTGCTCAGACCCCAGGCTTGGCTTGCCATGTTGTGTGTGCATGGGAGTGAGCAAGGAAGGGGGCAGGTGGTTGTTGGTGGCAGCAGCAGTGACAACAGGAGGAACATGGGAAGGCCTGGGCCACCCACCCACCTGCCCGCCTACTTGATTTGCCAACCTGCTCACTTGTGCCTCTGCCTGCTTTGCTCACTTGCTCTGCTTGCTTTTGCAATGCTGCAGCTTGACTGGCCATCAGTAGATATCCATGCAAACTGCAGCATGACAACCTTTTTGTTGCAAAAATATTATATAGCAAGATAAGGTAAAGGTAAAGTGACCCCTGACCGTAAGGTCCAGTCATGGACGACTGTGGGGTTGCAGTGCTCATCTCGCTTTATTGGCCAAGGGAGCCGGCGTATAGTTTCTGGGTCATGTGGTCAGCATGACTAAGCCACTTCTGGCGAACCAGAGCAGTGCACGGAAACACTGTTTACCAGTACCTATTTATCTACATTCGTGCTTTCGAACTGCTAGGTTCTGCTAGGAGCTGGGACACGCAACGGAAGCTCACCCTGTCGCAGGGATTTGAACCGCCGACCTTCTGATCGGCAAGCCTAGACTCTGTGGTTTAACCCACAGCGCCACCCGCATCCCTATAGCAAGATAAGACACATACCTAAATGTAAAGAAAAATAGAAATTTAAAGAAAAATACTATGTATGAAGCAAACATATAATTTGGGCCTCAGACATCAATGAAAAGCACTGCTGGATGTTATGCCATTGAAACTGCCAGAATTGCCAAATTATTTAATTTTTAGAAAATTGCATTTTGGCTGGGCTTGAGGCAGAGCCAGAAATAAGGCTCAGCTGGGGGGCGGGGGGGATAGACAACATGGTGCCTTCTAGACATTTTGGACATTCCTGGTTGGGCTTCATGGAATTATAGTCCACAACATCTGCCTGGAGGGCACCACACATTGGCTACCTAAATTGTACTACTTCTCAGCTGAAAACTGTCCTAAAAGCAAAATAAAATGTAACATTTTAAAAATGCCAAGCTATTGGGGGAAGTAAGTGAGTTGACAGTATTGTTTGCAGACAATATTTCAAGAAGTCTCCACATGATGGATCAACCTTTTGATAAACTTTTATGTAAAAGAAGATACATGTACCGGTAATTCCACACGAAGTGACGACTTCTTTTGAGAAGGCTTTCTTGTTTATTGCTTCATTGTTGCAGCGGAGGGGGAATCAAAGCACTTTTGCTTTAAGGAAAAGAAAAACTGTTGAGCATTATAGATTGGCTACAAAACTATCCATTAATAAAGTTAACCTTCAGCTGTGGACTAATTAATTTGAAAATAATGAACACCCACACATTTTTAAGAAAGGAAAAGGGAAAAAGGGAAAAGAAACCTTGGTTTTAACATGAGTCAGTCACTTAAAACTAAAGAGCAATTTAAGGCTGTGTAAAGCATTCATTAATTCCCAATCAAAGAAAAGGCTAGATATTTCAAACTCCACAGTTCAAATGAAAGCAAGGAGATTAAACCAAATGAAGCAACGTAAATAATTTTAAAGGTTTGAAAATATGATGCAGAAGGAAAAAGCTTTCTGCACTTAAGTGTGAGAATGTGTGCAGAGGGTAATGTTTCTCGGATCCATGAATGCAGACAACAAGGAATGAGAACTGTGATTTTAAAAGCACGACTTTAATCTTAGAGAGTGACTAACCAGCTGGTACAAAGCTTTCTCTAATCTGACAGGCCCCAGTGAATTTTGAGTATGTTATCAAATGACTATTGCCTTAATACTCTTCACACATGTCGCATGTAAGGGAATGTTTCCAAATTATGAATTCTCTCTCCCCAGAGAGTGCAAGATATAAAACACAGACATATCAGGGCATGGGGCACATCCAAGGGATAGAACTAGATATTTAGGAGCAAAAGGATTCTGCTAAACATCAAAAAAGTGGAGAGCGGAGGGTACTTATCCTTTTCCCTACCTGCCAATTCTCTGTGCTTTCCCCATCCTCAAGTGTTTGTTTTTAGCTGAAGTTCCCACTTATAGTTTCTGTTGCTGGGAAAGAAGAAAGGAGATGGTGGAGAGGTCAGCACGGTGTGCTGGGTGGAGCTAATCCAGTGTTTCTGCCAGTGTGTTCGCACTGCGCCAACATCCTTGCTGCCTCCCCCCTCTGCTTCCTTTTAAACAGTGGCAACTCAGCTGTCCGGAGGTCATCTGAGTGTTGCTATTACGAAACACCAGCATATTTACAGTGACATGAATTTTAGGATCCAGATCTGCCATCAAATGTCCAATCAATAAAATGTAGACTTATGGTTGCAGGATAGCCATGTAAATCAAATCCTACATATGAGAGCAGCAGTGGAAAGTACTGACAAATGTTTTAGTTAGAACACCCATTAACTGAAAAGGTCTTTTATTCAGGTAGAAGGACAACTCCTCAGAAAGTAACTTTGCTAATTAAACGTAAAGCCTTTGCAGGAAAAAACAGAAACTACTAAGTGGTGGAGGCTGGCAGTGCACTGTTATTGAAAGGAACTCAAGATGCATCACGTTGGAAGAGCCTAATTTGCTCATCTGGTGGTGCGCCAACACATGCTTCATTTTAACTGTTTTAATATGTTAACTAACAAACGGTTTGGGACCATTGTGTCTCCTCCTGCCACCCTCTGTAAGTAGGAAAAATAAGGACTTGTTTCACCCTGAGTACACAGAGCACTGGGAACACAGAACAGAGACTAAGACTAGAAGCCACTCTCTTCCTGTGTGAACTGAAGATTTAAGAGACAGTTGGTTGCAGGAAGACCCAGGACTTAGCCACGCTTATCTTTGTTCTGCATTTCTAGGCACAGATCCATGTCTGAGCATTTCCCACTCCACCCCACCCCCAAGCTTCCCCCAGGAAAACCTTCTATTTACTGCTGAATCCAAGCAAACAACATCCTGTGAAACCCCCAAATTGCTGTTTGCTCCAATCAGGTTTCCTGGGGAAAGCGGCGGGGGGGGGGAGGGAGGGACTTAGACATGGACCAGGAAAGTGCGGACCTGGCGTCTAGAAAGTGTGGGATGAAAGGTAAGTGTGGGTGATCTCTCCATTACAACTAGTTCCATAAGAGCTTAACTGCTGTTATCCTGAATCTTGAAGTGGTGGTTTGCTAGCCTTTGCTGGAGTTCACCACAGGCACTTTCTTCAGGGCTTCTTTAAACCTGGAGCCAGACCTGGCTTTACAACTTGGTTGTTCAAATGTATGTTACCTATCTTGTTTGGCCAGCTGGAATGAGATTTGTAATTTGTGATAGAAGATAATAATAAAAAGAAGACGATAAATACAACACAGTTTTCGAAAGAGAGGTTTGCAGTTGGCTGCAGCAGCACGAGAAGCCTGTTTTGGCATGCACTGCAAGCTGTGGAGGGCTCCCAGTTGCATACTGGGAGAGAATACAAAAAGAATCCTTGGAGCTAGGCTGAAGAGAAGAAAATTGTCTTCTTCCAACAGTTAACAAATAGTTCCCATTTAGCATCAAACATATTTACCCATGACTGACCATTTTGAATTCAGAACAGATTGGTTAACATCTTCATCTCTTAAAAGTCTCAAATCTTCCACAGAAGGTCTATTTCCACAGGAGTTTTGGTTAATTTCCAGCTATATGCAACTTTAATCTTAATAGTATATTAAAAACAAATTCCAAATCAACTTCCAACACCACATCTTTTAAACAGCCCAATAATAGGATCAAAGGATCCATAGACAAATCACTTCCAGTTATATTTATTAGATGTCTTGACAATTTCCCAAATTCATTGTTTCAGGTCTCTTGGCCCACAGCTCAAACCAGTTGCATCACCTCCACCTACCCTGCAGGTGAATGTTTTGCTGAACATCCAAAATTGCCTAGGTGAGCTACCTCGCCGATGACACTTGAATTAGTATTTATTGTTAGTGAGTGAAGAGCCTGTGCCAATGTTAAAGAGAGGCTCAAAACAGGACAGGACAGCATGGCTCAAAACAGTATGTTCCTGAGGGTTCAAAAACATGTACTGCTGGTAATTCTAAACTTTGAGAGTAATAACCTTGGAAACAGTTGCCAGCCCAGCCGAAGCAATTGGATGCTGTTAAACTACATTTGCTTTTGTGTCCTTGGGTAAGCGATGCCCTTGTAAAATTGCAAAGCAAAAACGAGCCAGTTTCTCTCTAACAAAACAGACATAGTCCTGTGATGTGAAATTACTGGAAAGATGTGATTTGGGGAAATTACAGTTCCTTGTTTAGTATATGCTATGCATGCCCTCCAGCCTTCCCTAACCAGTATCTCCCCATTTCATTTAAATTGTAATGATTTCCTTTAAGGACAATTACGTTGCCCAAAAGCAATGTATGCATAATCATACCACTTTGCCATGGTTGGGAGTAGAAGCAGAGTAAAGCTATTTATTAATGTGATAATTAACTGTTAATGCTGAGCAACCTAATTATATCAGTTTAAAAACAGTTTCCATGTTCGAAGCAGGTTGCTCCAAAAGATTTCTATTCAAGATAATAAAACGCTATGAATATCAC
Organism: Podarcis vaucheri; assembly: GCF_965113315.1. NCBI lineage: Eukaryota > Metazoa > Chordata > Lepidosauria > Squamata > Lacertidae > Podarcis > Podarcis vaucheri. The sequence continues at coordinate 106,828,084 of NC_138762.1, forward strand.
AGCAAACTCACAATTACACATTAAAGGACTGTGATCCACCTATTTTTCCAACAAACAAATTCCAACTTCATTAGCATATTTAGAGCCACACTTCCCTCGCTGTAATTATCTGCAGTGTAAGTTAGAAATTTTTGTTTTTCCAAGGGGCAGCCATTACAAGCAGGGCCATAATGTATATGGCACCAAAACAGAAAGCAATCCTTTTGAGAGAGTGTGGTTTACTTGCAGTAATTGCAACTGCTGGTTCTGCTGACTTTTAGGGTCAAACTTTTCATAAGGTGCCCGTCTCTTGGGATCCATAAAAGTGCAACCGTTTATGCCAGGCTTAAGCATTGCTTTGAACATATTGAGCTGTTTTCTGCAGAGTTAAGACCACCTCTGTTCTGGTAGCAGCAGTCAGTGATGTGCAAATTCCACTCATTCAGTTAGGGATGGGCTCAGCTGAAACACGCTTTTGGGGTCCCATTTTACTCCCAGTGACACTATCAGAAATGTGATGAGACCCAGAGACCCTGTGATTTAGCCACTGAGCCCTAACCCGCTACCTTCCCTACTCCCCAAATTAGCTGGGTGACTGTGGCATTAGTGACACCCCACAAACCATGAGCGCTGATTTATATGTCATACTAGGACAGCACTATGGTTTGTTTCCCTCCCCCCCCCCCAAGCTTGGTATAGGGAAGAGTAGGGCAAGTATAACTTGAGCACAGTTAGCTAGTTCACTGCTTGTTCAAATTAAGCCTTACAGTGGTACCTCAGGTTAAATACACTTCAGGTTACATATGCTTCAGGTTACAGACTCCGCTTACCCCGAAATAGTCCTTCAGGTTAAGAACTTTGCTTCAGGATGAGAACAGAAATTGTGCTCCGGCGGCGGCGCAGCAGTGGGAGGCCCCATTAGCTAAAGTGGTGCTTCAGGTTAAGAACAGTTTCAGGTTAAGAACAGACCTCCGGAATGAATTAAGTACTTAACCCGAGGTACCACTGTACTTCCTTTTAGACTGGGACTTGCTGGGACATGCAAAGCAGGGCAATTTGTACTTTGAAGGATTTTGCCTTTACTTTGTCCCATATTCCCTTGCAGGAAACATGGGATATGGGTGAATGGTGCATTTGATAAGAATATCCTAAATGAAAATGTTGAGAACAGCAGAAATAGTTGCTGTGAATTCAAGAGATATTTGCACTATCTTCTTCTTCTTCATCATCGTCCTATCACCATCACCGTAAGGTCTCAAGAGGGGTTGCAACAATTAAAACACAATGTTAAAAACAGTTTTAAAAACTTTTAATGCTGGTTTCTCATGGATGCTCGGAACTAGTTGTGGAACTCTTTCTGGTTAAGTAAATCACATTCAACATAAAAATATAATACCTCCAGCCAAGTGTGATCCCCTCTCCGGAAAACCAAAACAGGATTCTGGGCACATTTGCCTTTATACTTCCAGCAGTAATCAGTGGTGAGGTGTAATACTGTACAGTGGTACCTCGGGTTAAGTACTTAATTCGTTCTGGAGGTCCGTTCTTAACCTGAAACTGTTCTTAACCTGAAGCACTACTTTAGCTAATGGGGCCTTCTGCTGCCGCCGCACCGCCAGAGCACAATTTCTGTTCTCATCCAGAAGCAAAGTTCTTAACCCGAGGTACTATTTCTGGGTTAGCGGAGTATGTAACCTGAAGCGTATGTAACATGAAGCGTATGTAACCCGAGGTGCCACTCTATTCAGAATTGCTCTCTGTAGCATTTTGGTAATCTAATCTTTGTCTTTATTCCTGATTTTAGAAAATGGGAGCAGGCATACATGGGGCACCAACATGGCCCAGAGCTTTGACAAAACAACTGAGTCATCGTCGCTGGAAGCCAAAAAATATTTCGCAGGAGTAGCCAAAACAAGCACCACCACCTGTGGGTTGGGGTGGGTTGTATATTTCTACCTTCTTAGAAGAAGTGCAGGGGAATCTTTTGTCAAGAATCATCTACAAGGTTTGAATTGCAGACAAGAAAAATGGTGTGAAAAATGCTTCCCCCAAAGTCTAGTCTTGACCGGGATGCCCAAATGTAGAGGATTTCTCCCACATTCTGGTGGTCAGCAACATTGACGTGGGAATGAGACACATCATTCACTTTACTGGTGCATGGTTACTCTATAGAGATATTATTACAGCTGCTCTTGTTATGCCCTTGTAAAGAGAACTAGTAATCAATATAAGAAAGGCTTTGGAGAATCAACCCATCGTCATATTCCTAGAAGTACAGAACATGGCAAGAAAATCCTCATTTTTGCATCATTTTTGCAATTAAATCAAATTGGAGGGGGGAGCGTATAAAATATTACTTTTTACTACCCTGAAAAAACTCACTGCCTCTCAGGGAAAATGTATATTAGTGATAGATTAAAATGGCTAAATGTGGATATCTTGTTTGGGGTGATTCATTTCTTTCACCAAGAATTATTAGCACAAAATTTAAGACCCCTGACTTTCTACTTTTTCCTTATTTTAGAAATAAGAAATTTTGCAGCAGTTGAAGTCAATTAAATCCTAGATTATTGCAGAGCTGATAAAATTCCGTTTTATTTCCCCATAACTCCTTCATAGGCCTTGTAGGAAGATTTTATATGGCTCTAGGGAACTAGGCTTCAAGCTGAAAAGGGAGGCCTTCTATCACAATGTCCAAGGCAGGGTACCCAAGGCAGGTGAAAATATATATACATAGAGAATCATAATATGCCTTCCTAAATCCTTCCTGCCTAATTTGTTTCATCTATACTGAAGTAGAACATAGAACTGTATCATGGGAACAAATATTGTTTATCACGGTCCAAAACAGGGGTGGAAGCCTTTTTCAGGCTAAAGCCAGATCTAGATCCATGACCATTTTTAGTTGGTGAGCATATGTCATTCACCCGCCACCACAGCAGCAAAGACTTAGATGTTTGAAGCACTTAAATCAGAGTTAAGCCTCTGTTGGCTGCCTTTTAAAGAGCAAGCAGGAGCTTTTCTTTGCTCTTAGCACTGTGGTACTTAGCACTAAGATAAGAGATAAGAGCTTTCTTATCTCCAACCTTAATGCTTAGATTAATGCATATGACTGATGGGTGGGTGTGGTTTTTCCAAAATGGCACCATAGGTTAAATTCAGAGGCCTGGGGGAACTAATTAGGCTATGGGTCAGATTCCCCCTCCTCTGTCTATATGAAAATAAAACAACAACAACAACAATAACCTGTGTTTCACAAGCAGATCCCAGGTTGGGTTACAACAATTTAAAATTCAGTATTTAAAACATTTAAAGCAAATTACAGTGACAGGAATGGGGTGGATCCTGAAAACATGCATTTCACGTGTCAAAAGGCCAGGGTAATGAAGTGCACCTTCAGCATTCATTGAAAGCTGTACAGTGAAATGCCTCCTCTGTCCATGAGGAGGGATTTCCACAACTTAAGGGCTGCCATGGAGAATGCCCTCTTCTAGGCCATCGCTCTCCAAACTCTTGAGTTCACTGGAACTACCAATAAGGCCCCGTTTGCTTATCATAGCACCCAAGAGGGTTTGTAGGAAAGGAGGCTATCTCTTAGATATTTGGGGCTTAGGACATTTAGGGCTTTAAACATTAGCATAAGCACCTTGAGTTGGGCCCAGAAAGACACTGACAACCAGAGTGCAGGAATATAGCCTCTATGATATGGGGAATAAGACATGAACACTCAGCTTCTAAAGGATGGCTCATATACAGTGGTGCCTCGCAAGACAAAAAGAATCCGTTCTGTGATTCTCTTCGTCTAGCGGTTTTTTCATCTTGCGAAGCAAGCCCATTGACGGATTAACGGATTAGCGCTATTAGCGGCTTTTAGCGGCTTATCTGCTGATCGGATCAGCTGATAAGCGGCTTAGCGGCTTAGAAAAGGGGGGGAGGGGAAAAAACCAGCAGGAACTCGCAAGACATTGTCGTCTTGCGAAGCAAGCCCATAGGAGATTCGTTTTGCGAAGCACCTCCAAAACGGAAAACTCTTTCATCTAGCAAGTTTTCCGTCTTGCGAGGCATTCATCTTGCGGGGCACCACTGTATGTACATCACAGCATTGCTTGGTAACTGTAACAAGAAGCACTAGTGTGAGTGGAACATCACTAATATATAACACCACCAATAAAAGGTTTTCTTTCACCCTCAAACACAATACCTTTCCATGGCAACAGATTTTCAGTCATGTTCAGTATATACACAGCAAGAATTTCATGAGGATGAGGTGGTAGAGCCCTGAGGCACTTGACTGGCTTTTGGTGATTCTCTGACTGAGGGTGCTGGGGCAGGCACGTTCTTGTGAAAAACACAAAAATTAAAAATGCCTGCAACAAACTAACTCACATAGCCAAGAACAGCCAAGTGCTGGTTTTCTTCTCGTAAGACAGCTTTTTATATCCATAAACACTCAAAGCTGATATCCCCCCACCTGTAGTCTGAAATGGTCAAATCGACTCCGCTATCTCAGCAATACCACTTCACTCTGCCACATATGTAGACTAGCACTAGTCTACCAGTCACCAAGTGTAGAATGGCATGTATAGATAAGCCTGAATTTGCTAGTAAAAAATAAATAAACACTGACAATTTTTAAATTATAGGCTTGATGTGTAAAGTCTGGGGTTGGATGAACCACTTTACATATATTTGTGTGTGTGCGATAGCTATAGTCGTCATGAGGAAAACAAACTGTGGAAACAAATAAACAGGGAGGACATTATGGGTGGTGGCACCCTGTGTTTTAAGCTTGTGATTTTATTATCTTTAGGTTTTTTTTGCTTGGCTATAGTAATGTTTTTCTGCCAATAATTTTATTTGTCTTAGATGTATATAGTGGTTGGTGCTTTATTTTTTAAAATCTTACTGTGAACATTCGACTGGGTGGTGTACAAATATTGTGAGCAAGCAAATAAATAAATTCTCCTCTCTACTGCTACTTCAACACCATCCCTCCTCCCTGGATTAGAAGTTTTTTTCTCCTTCCTAAAGCGATGCTGGCCAATCAGGGATCAAGGACTGGACATGATACTTACATAATATTTACTTAGCCAATGAGATCTGGATATGTTATGGTGCCACTGATGGCAAGCAAAGCCAATTGCAACGGACCGCTGAATGGTCACTTTGCATGAATGAACACTTTTTTGCTCCTTTTTGGTGTAAACCTAAACATCACCCTAAAGTACCGGGGAGACTTTTTGGATGCTGCCAAAAATATTCACAGAACACATACCCTTTCTGCCACAGTCCCAGAAGTCATGTTGCTTTCTCAGTTAATTAAAAATGGATAAAATTACCATGGCAAGAAATAAACATCTTTTGAAGTGCACTTTAGAGTTTAATGGCATTGTCATTTGTGAATGGTTGGCAAGAGTTCCATAGGTGTTTTGCTGTTTCCTAATTTTTCACACATTTCAAGAGGCCATATCACACATTAGCAGATGCAATGGATGAAAGGTTTTGTGACAAAAACATTAGTTAAATGGTGGCTATTTTCCATCAGGGAGGTCTGTGGCTTGGAAACAATGAGAGGCCATGGTCATTTATATGTCAATCTCATTAAGAAAATGTCGGCCATTTTAATATAAGAAGTAAGCAGCTGCAATGGCTTCATTCCAGTTGCGTGGGGGTAATGTGGCCTGTTATGTCAAATCAAATTGTGACTCCATCAAGATAAAAAACCAGAATTTTCAACATTATAGCTGCTCTATTACACTCTCTTTACATTTAACAATAATTTACTGTGAGCGTAGGGGAGAGGACCATCTAGCCATTTGTTAGCAACAAGGCTTGGAAAAACCCTTTCCTTGCAGATAAAAGGGAAGCCCTACTGGGCATTCATTTGGTCACAATAAAAACTTTCTGTGAGAATGCATTTACTATATCTCCTATGGGCATCTAGTGAGCAGAGTAGGGACTATGTTCCTCAGTGATCGTTGTTCCCATATGAGGTTCAGAGAACTGGCGTCTTACCTTATTCTGCACCAATAGGTGGGAGGCAGCTTCCATGCAGCAGTTCCAAAGGGCTCTGAGTATTTGGTGACCATTGGTTATCTTCTTTTATTATTTCACTTTCCTATGTTTGGTTTGACATTATCTGGGTTATTAATAGGTTCATTTACACTAATGTTTGCCTGGTTTTACTTATTTATTAAGTTTGGTGGTGGCTGAGTGAGAATTTGAACCCAGGCCCTAGTCCAACACTCAACCCTCTGCACTGTGCTAGTTCACAATTGTCCATTTGTATCTATTGCACCCCATGGAAAAAAAAGGCAAGCCATATTTAGGGTAACAGACAACAAAAAACAGCTTTACCCATACCACCAATGAATGCCAAAGTCAACTAAGAAACATTCCAGTGTGCTTTGTTTTTTGAGGCACACATTTCTCCTTCACGTTGTGTGTTCTTTGTGACATAAAGTGTGAGCCAGCCTTTATCAAACTAGACAAATACACACACACACACACAAGGACAAACTCATGCATTTTGTCACTGGAGGCAACATGACCCAGACTTCTTAGTCCAAGAGCTCTGTTCAGCAGAGCAATCTGCAGTTGTCAAGCTGCATGAACATGTGAAGGTCACAGATTTGAACTCCACACCTGGCTGAGTTTTTTGTAAAGATGCAGCTGGGCTGTGGAAACCAATTTTGTACAATTCTGAAGGTGCCTCCAGCATGACGCTGCCAGGGACAAGTGATTTCATATGGACCTGTTTCTTATTCCAGCCATTTGACTCCCCCGATTCAGGAGACCAGCGAAGCAGCAGCAGTAACAACAGCAATGAAAATATAATCTGGTGTTCTGGATTTAATGTCCCTCAAACTCAAATTGCTAGCTGAATACCCTCAACCGCTACCCAGCTTAAATGAATATGGCCTAATTGGCGGAGGGCTCTATATTACCTTAGCAAGGACATGATGACCACAATCAACATTTTATAAATGCCAGACATTAATCTTCCTCTTTGTGCCTGCTGCACTTTAGCTGCCAACCTGTTTCAAGTAGCCCTCTGCCTTCGTGCAAACATTACTCATGCTGTCATTGTTATTTGGGGATCACTCTCCAAAGATGAGAAGTATAGTGGCTCACGCTAAGTGGATTAATATGCAGATGTAACATCAGTTCATTACCAGTTTCAGCAGCCCATAAAGTAATAAACATATGTGGGAAAGAGCTGGATAAATGCATACACTGTGCAATCCTGTGCAGGCCTACTCAAAGGCAAGTCCCATTGACCTCCATGGGCAGACTCTCAGGTAACTGGGAGTACCACTAGAGCCCCACTGATTTCAGCAAGAAAGCGAGTTCAATATATGCTGAACTCAATGGGACTTAAATATCTATTTAATTCTGGCTGGGTCACGCTTTGTGTGTTTTTACACAAGGTCCTGTGACATTATCTGTGGCGAAAAGAAAAGTCTCCATGCTCTGAGGAGCTTAACAATTAAAAGATAGTTGGAAATAACTTTTCTTTTCTCTCCAGTTATCTAGAATTAATTGTTATGGGCATTGGGACAGTTATTTATTTGTTTGCTTGTTTGCTTCTTCCATTTACAGACTGTTTAATTGCCACACACATATGCATACGTGGAAGACACCTACAAACACCCAATCCACAAAGAAAAGTAACATTACGTAAAACAGTATATCTATAGTCAACCACTACAGGGGACAGACCATTTTGCAAAAATTTTGCAAACAGGACAATGATTAACATTTAAAGGGTTTCTAACTAGAAGTTCTTCAGGTGATGCAGCTGCAAAATGAAACAAGCAGTCTGCTGCTATAATTCTATGGGCAACTGGCAGCATTTGGGACCACCCCAGGGGGCAGGGGGGAAGAATAATGGCCACTTACTCGATTCCAGGGTGTGCAGCTGTTGCGACCCACTGCAGCGCCTCCTGAACCCCACGTAGCCTCACCCTTTGGTATTCAGTCGTTGCTGCATCCTCCTGGCTGACACAGAGCATCGTGGGCAACTGACAGGTCCACTGTTCAAATTCAGCCTATTCATGGCAGCCTTAAGCACGGAGCTTGGGGAGCTGACCTGAAGGCTGCAGTCTTCACTCAGGTTCACTCTCCACTCATAAAAGGAAGCCAGCACTGCTCCTAGCACTCCTCCTTGGTTTTTCCATCAAGATTGGGTCAGCTTGGATCGTTCTTTGCAGAGCACGTGGTTTGCCAGGGCCATTTTCACACGCACCATTCCTCCTTGGATTTTCGCAGTGACTCCCCTTCACTTTAGATGGCAGCCACCAGCAATCATCTGCTGAGGCTCCCACTAGGTCTGGACTGTCGTGCCAGCAACACCTCTCAAGCAATTCTGAGCAAACAATGGCCATGCCTGGGTATATAGCAAGGAGCCTGTCAAAGTCCTCTATGATGGCCCAAGTCAGGTTGATGCCTTTTTTGTAAGCCTAGGTCTTTCCCTCCCAGTTGAAAGACTGTGGCATCAGGAGGGCCGACTTTGAGGATTCCATGGTGGGTACAAATTCTTGACATTTCATGCCCCTCCACACCAAACATGAACTCTGGACATCTGCTGGAAAGCCAAGTTTGTTACCTCTTCTGCTGGCCTGGGCCGAGGGGACAATACTGTGCCCACAACTCCAAACCTGCATCACCGTCATACCTGAAACTAAGGATTTAACAAGAATGGGTAAGTTCCTGGAGGCTGTGATGAACATATTTCTTTGTAAGCTTTAGATATCCATTGCCCAATAGCTTTTATTCTGCCCATGGGCAGACCCCAATATGCTGCCATTGTGGCTGCCCCTGTTCTGAAAGAGTGTGCAGCAAACTTAGATGCCGACAGACTGAATGCCTCCATCGCCTTGCACAGCACCTGGTAAACGGATGCCTGGCAAGGCACAAATTATCTTCATGAATGAGGAGGGGGTTTGGCCCAGGGGGTCTAAAATCTAGTTGTCTCCTTAAGTCCATTACTGGTCATGGGCCTTTATGGTTTGATGTTGCCAATCTAACTAGTATGCCTTTACCCAATTCAGTGATTTTGGAGGAGCGGATCCAGATCACCAGTTCCAAGCAAATCAGTGTTAAGTCCTGAAGTAATAGCCCTCTCACCACTGCCCTCGTTTAAGCACTTTGGAGACTCAGAGGACCCAAAGAAGGCCATGGCATACCCTGAGCTAAATGGTCTGCTTTCCTACTTTGACCAGCATCCATTTCTCAGTGCCCTGTGTATACTACAGAGCAGGCCAAATGTCACTGGATTCCTTCCATCCCATAGCCTACGCCAGCCTCCAAGGGACCAAAAATGTCACACAGGGGTGAAATGAATGAAGCGGACCAGAAATAAAGCCAACTGTGGTGTGAGTCATAAGGTGCAGTGTGTGAATAGCAGGTAATTTGGCCCCTCTACATTCAATTTGACTAGGAGGCCTTCTGTCATAACAGTGGGGTGCACTAGTCTGAAAGAAGAAATGAGGTTTGGCTAAATGATCTAGTTGAGGACATAAGGGGTTGGTTGCAAGCATGAGAGGTTTGGCAGCAAGCCTTGTTTGGCTCGACAGGTGGTTAGTCATTGGGTAAGCCTTAGGACTCAGCTATACAGCTGCAAATAAAAGGGGCTGATTTGTTGAAAAGGGTCAAAAACACTACAAAGCTGGAGTTCCCGCGAGTGAAAGGAAAATATGAAGAAGAGCTGCGAAAGGGACATGGAAGAGATTTGAAGGCCTCGGACATAAGGGCACCAGGTTAATGTGCCAGACTAATGGGGGAAAAAGAAAGACTGACAACCCCGGGACCGGGGGGAGGGGACGCTGGAAGAAGATTGGATTGCTTTTATTCTCTTGTACTTTTTTGTATTACTATTACTAGAAATGTTTTATGAATGTTGGGAAAATGCTGAAATGAAATTACTTGGCTCTTGTTAAAATGTTTAAAGAATTTGGCTAAAAGGTAATGGATATGAGAAGTTGGTAAAAAGATTTAAGTGTTAAGCTCTAAGGTCGTTTTTATAAGACAAAATGAGAATAGAGTAAGGTAACGTAATGTTAAAATATTATGAATTATGGAAAGGATTTGCTGTGACAATTACTAATCAAGATACAAGAGATGGGAGGAGGAGGAGGTCATGGAAAGAAGGTAATGGAAATTGGAGAATTTGAAAAGGATGGTTTTATTTTTTCTTTTTCTTCTTATGTTTTTGCTTTTCTCTTTTTTGTGTGTGTAATTTTAAAAAAATATTTTGTTTTAATAAATATCATTAAAAAACGATTTAAGGGCTGTTTTTTTTTTTTAAAAAAAAGCATTTTCAGAACGGTTTTTGTATGTCTGTAGATTCCTCCTTAGTTTTGGTTGGAAGGGAGGTTGCCGCCTCCGCTTGCCCCTCCTTGGTTAAGGGTATCCCGTTAAAGGGATCTGTGAGGAGTTGCTTATGTTTGACCCCCCGATTGGGCCTTCAGCAAAGTACCCCTATTTGATGTAGGTCATAGCCCCCCCCCCCCAGTTGTGGTTTACCCTTAGATATACTCCCAGCAGACAGGCTAGAGTTAAATGGCTTTACCCAATGTCTATGCCAAACCTTTCACATCTGTATCCAATAAAGTTATGACCTATTTGAACCCAAAACCTATATTCTGCTGTCTTGTCACACACACATGGGGGGGGGAGCTTATTATGCTGTTCACCTGGTCACAAAATTTCTCTATATTCATATATACTGTGGTACCTCAGGTTAAGTACTTAATCCGTTCTGGAGCTCCGTTCTTAACCCGAAACTGTTCTTAACCTGAAGCACCACTTTAGCTAATGGGGCCTCTCGCTGCCACTGCACCGCTGGAGCACAATTTTTGTTCTCATCCTGAAGCAAAGTTCTTAACCCGAGGTACTATTTCTGGGTTAGCGGAGTCTGTAACCTGAAGCGTATGTAACCCGAGGTACCACTGTATATTTCTATTCATGCATTCAGAAGTATGTTGGCATGGGGGGCTGCAACTGGAGGAGGGGAGCAATTACGTATGTGCTTCCCTGGCATACCCAACTTCACTCTTGCATTAAGTGGGAAGATATGAAGGGAGGCTTGTAAGTGCATTCAAGCAAATGCACTCCCAAGCCCTCTTCAGACCTTCTCACTCCACATGTTTGAGTCCTCATACGTTATTGTGAATTAATGAATAGAGCTAGCACTCTCCTACTTCACCAGCCTGTGGCAAGCATTACTCAGACAGCATATGCAGACACCTAGGAAACATACTAATTTTGGGAAAGCACAACATGGGCAGACCAGATGGCATACAATGGCCATGAAAGACACCTCTCAGCACTGAAGCAAAGCTCTCCGCAGCTTAGCCAGCTACAACCATGCTACAGCCTGCTGTAAACAAAGATTAGGGCAAATGCAGTTGGAGGATGCTGAGAGACTGATTCAGCAACAGTCATGTGGGGACTGAACTGATTTCTCCCTAATAATATCAATCATTTTATTATTTATATGTTGCCCATCTGACTGGGTTGGTGCAGCCACTCTGGGCAGCTCCCAACAAAATATTAAGAACAGACTAAAACCTGAAACATTTAAAAAAACTTCCTTGTACAGGGCTGCCTTCAAATGCCATTGTTTGCCCAAATGAATGGATGAAATGGATTGGTAGTAGATTGGGGACTGGGGGGAAATGGAAATCTCTCTTCACACAAGATGTGACTACATGGAACTGATGCCACAAATAGGGATGACAGCTAAAATGGTCTTTAAAAGGGACTGGACAGATTACTGGATGATGTATCTATTCATGGCTACTAGCTAAATGGAGGTCATGGAGCTAAATAGCCCCACCATGTTCAGAGGCAGCTTATCTTTGACTGCCAAATGCGGGATATGTTCATTCCTCAGGCAAAGGGGGAAGAGAAGTGGGATACAAATCTTTACTGAAATGTTTCAAATGAACAAATATGCAAATGATTTGATTCATTCAGAGCAAATTCCTTTCTGCAAAACAGAAATTAAACTACATCGGCTTGCACATCACCCCATTCCTAAAGCAAATTTCTGGCTGATGTTTTGTTCTGGCATTTCAGTGTTATGCTGTAACTTCCAGCTGCAATAATTCTCCGTTTCATAAAATGCAGAATTTTACAAGCAGTCCAAAGGCTGCCTAAATAAATTGAAATATTCGCCTCTGTGGAGATATTACAATCCTGTCTTGTTCATATTTGGTGATGGATTTGAAACACACTTTTTATGTTATTACTTTGCCTCACTGCTTTGAGGAAGGCTTGGACAACTTATTTTAAGAAAAGAACAACTAGAGCACATGGATCTGCTCTCATGTTCAAATTCATTTCCTTCTAATCACTGCTTGATTTCCAAAATTAGAGGATCTGGGGATCAAGTTGCCCTGGAATACAAAGAGTGTGAGCTCTTAGAATTTCTCCCATTCCCAGATGCACAGCAGTTGGCTGCAGATGGACATTTAGTGCAAAGATTTTGCATGTGCCTCCAGTTCATTGTCTCTGCCCATTTCTTCCACAAGAAAATCTGTGCTCAAAGCAGATCATGCAAAAAAAATGAAGTATAACTACAGTAATGCAATAACAATACAGTGGTACCTTGGGATGCAAACGGGATCCGTTCCGGAGCCCCGTTCGCATCCTGAATGGAACGTAAAACGCGATGGCATGTCTGCGCGTGTGCGGGTCGCGTTTTCCCGCTTCCGTGCATGCGCGTGACGTCATTTTGAGCGTCTGCACATGCGCGAGCAGCGAAACCTGGAAGCAGCGCACTCCGTTACTTCCGGGTTGTCGTGGAGCGCAACCCGAAAGCACTCAACCTGAAGCACATTCAACCCGAGGTATGACTGTACATAAGAAGACATAACGCTGCAACATAACACTAAAAATTGTGAATCAAGTAAGCATGCAGTTTACCATAGGTCACATCAAGGCAGCCAAGGAGCTGATGGCTACCACAAGTCTCTCACCCCTCACAGCTGTTCCTCTGGCAGCAACTCCTTTCTGTAGCTTCTTCAGCACAGGTGAAACCAACCACCCAATGAGGGGAAGAACTTTTCCCTCACACCTCTTCCTCTGGAAACAGCTCCCTTGTGGACACCAGTGTTTTCTTAATTTCTGATCTGCTCCGGGCTCCTGACAACCATGCATCTGATGTCTGATAAAGCCATCCGTACAACTTGGTGGGAGAATACAAAGAACCAAACCAGCCCAGAGCTCCTCCTGATATAGAAGGGCTTATCTGTATGGACTGAGAGACACATTAAAAATTATTGTCTGCATTTCTGCATCATTGGGTGTATTTAGTTTTGCTTTGCGGCATTGCAGTTGTCCCCTATGCTGTACAATCAAATGTCTATGAGGCCTTTGCAGTAAAACCTCTGTAAATCAAAGGGACCCTTGTGTCTGATTTAAATCAGCTTCACTGGATGGATCCACATATCAGTGTAACTTTTTTAAATGCCACAGTAAATATTTGATTTGGTTCCAATTAGAAGAGACCAGTGCCCTACACACTTGAACTCACAGGCTCCACTAACTTCTAAAAGTCACTTCATGCTTTGCTTTTCAAACTCAGGTCTGAACATCACCCTAGTTTAAATGGAGAAATACATGGTGTACTATTACAGCATAGGCTTCTGTATAATTAAACAGGGAAGCATCACTCAAGAAAGACTGAACGCCACTTCTGTTTTGATTACATGGAAGCCTTCCCATTTTAAAGCATGTTCTCCATGCGAAACTGAACATGTACAACACATATGTTTTGTCATTTAAAATCAACTAATCATTCCTGAGTTTTAAAAGGGAAATGTGAAGAAACCATATGCTGTGTTAATATGGGGAATGTGGAGTTTGGGAGGTATACAGTGTGCTCTTTTTGAGAAATTCATCCACTGGTAATTCAGCTTCCAGAAAAGAGACATCACAGTGGAATATCACCCTAGCTCGTTGCCAACTAGTTGTTGAATCTTTGCAGTCATTGTATGTTGTGATTATTTTAGTATACTGATAGATGCAATGCCATGTGTTCAATGCAATATTGCTGATGATTTCTTTGGCTCTCCTCTGATTATTCTCACTGCCCTGGCAATTTGTACTCACATCAGTGGAAAGTAGGTGATGTCAGGCCTCATAATGGATGGTCACTGTAATTATAAAAAATATGGAAAGAAAATTGCTTTTTAGCCAGTAATATCTTGTCAGAGATTTCATCTTGAACTAGTTAACTTGACAAATTTACTGAAACTCTGGATAATTAAATTCCTGTAGCATGTAGCTGTCTTGTTTGATATTATTTTATACCACTTTTTAAACAGGGAAAATCACTTAATTGGCATTATGGACTCATTAAACACTGCAGTGGGTTTTCAGCCAGGTCATGGCTAAACAAGCTAATGGCATGTTTTATTCAGGTCTCTGAGAGCCATTCTTTGTGGGGGAATCACCAATATCAGGAATTGGTATTTAAGGCATTGTTTGTTTATAACCATTTCGGTGTGGCACAATTGTTTAAGACAGTTCCTAACAGCAAGGCCAAAGATAATAATTAAAACTACTTGAGAGCAGCCTTCCCAGATTAGCTAATCCACCCTGACTCAGTGGGGGCAGGGGTGCCCTACATGACCAGAAGGGGGAGAATGAAGGGGGAATGAAATGAATCCGACCTCCCACTCAGCTTCTTGAACAAGTGATCCAGCCAAGACCACATGCGCAGCAACTCTCAGCTGGAATGGCTCAGGAGACGGGGTGCAGTTCCTGGGATTGTGTGCCCTGATGTTATCACAGAAGCCCATGTGTGCATATGTCCACTAAGTGTCATGCAACTGCCCCATGGCACATTAGTAGGCCTCAAGAAATAACAATGGAATTTTTTTAATCTCCAAATGACCACCTAAGGTCAACAAACTTTTTCAGCAGGGGGCTGGTCCACTCTCCCTCAGACCTTGTGGGGGGCCAGACTATATTGAGGGGGGAAATATAAATGAATGAATTATTATGCCCCACAAATAACGCAGAGATGCGTTTTAAATAAAAGGACACATTCTACTCATGTAAAAAGCATGCTGATTCCTGGACCGTCCGCGGGCTGGATTGGGAAGGCGATTGGGCCACATCCAGCCCCTGGGCCTTAGTTTGCCTACCGATGACCTAAGGAAAAGTCTAGCCTGCTGTCTCTCTGCATGAATCACTGGCTGGTCTGTAGAAAGTTGGCCACTTTTGGATCTGACCTTCCAGCAAAAAAGTGGTTCTTTCACCCCTGCCCTAGATGACTGAGGACCCTGATACATGAAGGTACCAGATACCTGAAAAACAAAAGGAAAGCCCCATCGAGTCCAGAATCCTGTTCTTACAGCGGCCCACCAAATGCCTGTAGAAAGCCTGCAAAAAGGAATGACTGCTCTCCTCCCAACCTGTCCATGTACTGAGATCATCGTCAGAAGTTCTCCTTCAGGTCCCACCACCATCTGAAGTAAGGCGTGTGGTGACCAGAGAGACAGCCTTTTCAGTGGTGGCACCCACCCTGTGGAATTCTTTTCCCAGAGAGGCCCACCAAGTGCCAACTTCAAGGAAGGGCGATTTCTGCAAAGGTGTTTTTTATTTTCCCAAGCTTTCAAATGTAATTAATATACCAATAATTTCAACAAATACATTGTTTGTGTTTTATTTGTATTTTATCCTGGTTTTGTAAAGTGCCCTCAAACCTCTGCTGAATGATGCTACAGAAATATTTAAAATCAATAAATAAAAATAATTCTGGTGCATTCCTCCACTAGATCATTGAATTACTCCTAATGCAGAGAGAGAACAGAATTTCCAACCCTGGAGAAAACCATCTGTGGGAAACTCTCTTGTTCTGTCTGCTTCCTGCCTTCCAATTAGGAAGAATGCCCAGATCAGTGACTCATACACAGGTGTTTTTTTTCCTAGAGCCCAGCAATATATAAATTTTACGAAACAAAAGCAGAATACTAGGAGATAGCCTTCTCTGAAGGAGATCACTCCTGCCCTTGCACAGGCTTTTTCAGTGTTAGAGTGAAATTTGCCTCCAGTTTTGAATCTACCTCATCTTCCAGAAATGTAGGGAACCAATTGCTCCTCACAGGAGTCAGTTAGGAACAACTCCTATTTTAGACTTTACAGCATAACTCAGTGGTGGAGAAGCACTTTGGTTTTATGTTGGTTCCATCCCTGGAATCTCCAGTGAAAATAATCTTGTGACAGATCAGAGCTGGCCCAGAACATTTGGTGGTCTAGAATCATAGAATCTTAAGAGTTCTATGGTTCATCTAGTCCAAGGATGCTGCAAGGATGTGCAGCTGCAAAAGCTACAAGAAGGCCAGGCAAGTTATTTTGCAAAGACCTCCTCCTTGGCAGCAAAATAAAATAAATAATAATAATAGATTAAAGTAGCTGTCCTTTCAAGGTATCCAATATCAGCTGCCTCATCCTACCTAACTGTAGGGCCAGCCTTAAGATTGCCCTGCTTGGCAGTGACTTTGCAGGCTAACAACACCAGTCAAACAGGCTAAACCTGCTGTCCTAACATCTTTACCTGAGACACATGTTCTCCTAAAGGTTCCTTTATTTATACATGTGTTATGATGAGTCCAAGGTGGGAAAGAAGGCGTAAAATTGGTAGCCTGCCCCAGGCCTGTAAATATCTCATTATGGTCCAGGAAAGGAATAATTGGATAATCAGTTCCAAAGGCTTCTGGACCAAATGACCGCATCAAATCCTCACTGTGTGCGCGAAGCACCTGGAGACACTTAAAGGAGGTGGAACCATTCAACTAAATGCACAATTGCTCCCTGGCAGCAGGTGTTCAAATCACTCAATCAATTAAAATAAATAACAAATTACAGTAAACTGCAGGCATTTAATTGGAATTCCAGAGGAAGAGGAGGTGCTGGGAGTGAGCTGGATGGCTCTTTAGGGGAAAGGGGGATTGAGGATGGTGGAGAAGGGGAGGATCAATTATGCCCAGCATCCACAGTGAGCTCTGTTCTTGCATAGGTTCTGCCTAAATCACGGCCCTCTTTCAAAAGCAGAGGTGTGAGAGCCACAGCAAGGGCTGAAGTCACGTTCAGGTTTAGGAGCCCTGTTCTTCTGCCTGTAGCAGCACAGCAGATGAAGTTTGTCCCATTGCTTATCTCCATGCAAGGAAACACATCTGCAAAGCTGTCAATGAGGGAGGAACAATCTGATCTAATGGGAGATGGTCCTTGGCAGACAAAGGCTGTTCTGGCAACTTGGAGCTTACCTAACTATTGATGAGTTTTCTGAAGAGATGCATGGGAGGTTCTATCAGGATCTATTGACAACTGGGCACAGAGGTCACCAGGAATACTGGAAGTGAATAAGTTACTGCTCCGTGTTTGCCTGTGTGGCACAACCACAACAGATCATGCACCAAAGATAAAGCTGATTCGGGGAGCCGATTCACACATGCAAGTTAACCCTGGATCAGCAGGCACCAGCCTTTCTAGGACTTGTTGAGCATTGTGCTCTCAGATCACTTCTCTTTCTGGGATCATACATAAACAAACAAACACACACACACACACACGGGTGGGGAGATAGAAAGAGAGAAAGTGTGTGCACATGTACATCATTTCCCCACAGAATAATCTTAATAAAATTCAGATCCAGTGGAATTAAACTGAGCCTTGAGAAGCATGGAAAGTGCATCACTCTTGCAACTTCAGCTCATTGCACTTTTCAAAGGAGAAAAAAGCAACCGCCCTCAACACCTCAGGCACCCACTAGTGCCATATCAACAACCCCTGTCTCATTCCTCTGTTGCTGGGCCCCTCCATCCTGACAGAAGCCCATTCCACAACAATCTGAGTTGCGAAAGAAGGAGGGAGCCCTGTAAAAGTCAAGAACTTATTCTGTCTCTGTGGCTCCTGTCTGCAAGGAACGTTGTTGCACTTTGTTGAACGTTGTTGTTGAATTTGGGGACTTAGGATGAGTTTTTGACTTTTACCCCTCGCCTCTGCTGTCTGCTTCTCCCACACACACCCTTTTGAAACTTGGCAAATAGGATAAATGAGAGGTGGACGAAAAACAGGATTGGGAAAGACTGGCTTTGGGTGAGGACTGGTGTCAAGTCATTACCAACTGGGCCAGAACTCTTCAAGCAGCAGGCATGATGGGTGACAAAGATGGGCTAAGTCAGCCACTTATTTATTATTATTTATTTAGAAAATGTCTTAATTGCTTTAAATTCAAAATAACCTCCAAGTGATATGCAAAAAACAGGGGGCATGAAAAACAACAAGAAGTACCTCTCTGATGAGCACAGTGGTACCTAGTGGTCTGGGGATCCGAAGCTGTTAAGGGCTTTATAGGCCAAGACTAAAATATTAAAGTAACATATTGTTATGAATCTGTGAGTGCAAAACACCCTGAATTCCAGATTAAGTCAATGCTAGAATTTAATTAAGGTTGGGATGTTAGAACCGGGAAATAACCAGACTCATGTGCATTTAAGATAGACCCGTGTGTGTGGACTCGCTGATAAGCCTCTGTAATCGGCATTTGTGAGAGCTAATTCAGGCAGGCAGACATCTTAAATTGTGAGTCCTCCCTAATTCTGTGAAATTAACACAGTTTCTACCATTGAGAGCATCAGGTTCAGAGGCATAATAGGCCTGGGTATTTTTGAAATTATTTTTTGTATTATGAACCTCACCACCAGTTTCCAAAGCTCACCAGCACCACTGTTTTATGAAGGGCAATGAATGGGTGTGTGTCTTTGTGTGTGTGTGTGTGTGTGTGTGTGTGTGAGAGAGAGAGAGAGAGAGAGAGAGAGAGAGAGAGAGAGAGAGAGAGAATGCAACACAGAGAGAGACCCAGGGACAAACAGAACATAGTTCAAAAGAGACACTTTACACAATGAGCTACCAGTCACCAAGTGATGAATCAGTCCTTAATTGATTGTTAGGACAGAGAATGTTTGTGATAAAACTACAAAGAGAATGCACGATCAGGGCTCTATAGCAAGTAATTTACTTGTTTCATATGCAAATATGTCTGAAAATCACAGAAGTGGCTGCTTATCCTCATACCACTGAGATTTCAGAAACAAAGATTGTAGTTGAGGTAAAAAATAGAATCTCCAGAACTCTGACTATCACTTATGTCTCTCATTTATTATAGGAACATATAATTATGTTGTTTAAAATGGTTAATTAATGAATTCCCTCATACACACGGCACTTTACATTTCAGCATGTGAACATTATTAGATTACTGCAAGTCACCAAAGGCAGCTCCTAGGAGAGAGTTGTCCTGTTCCAGCTCTTGAAGAGTGTGCTTTGGAGAGATCTGAAGGCTCTAGTTGCATCTGAACATGGATGAGAATGTCCACCCAGTCATATATTTTAATTTACATTCATTTGAGGCCCATGAAGTGCAGGTAGGTAGACCGTATTCAGGACAGAAACGGGAAACGTGCATTTTGATTAGTGTTGGCTTATACGTCTGATCTCAGCCATTGCTCTACCTGACCTAGTGATCCATACTGAGAATTATGCTCCAGTACACAAATATCCTTAGGAAGATTGTGACCACTGTCCTAAAGAACACAAATATTTCAAAACATGCCATGTTGCAATTCTGTTCATTGGTTTCGAATCATTTTTTTCTCTAATTCCAAAATAATAATAATAATAATAATAATAATAATAATCATATTGCCACTGTTTAAATCCAAGCCATTGTTACTTTGGACAATTTCTAAAATGTCCTTATACTAAAAATAAAAAGAGCAATTAATCCAAGGATGTGCAGAGCCAAGATGAGATTTTCCTCCTAATCTTCATTTAAAACAGTTCGGTCCCCTTGATATTCCTCAGGCATCTTGGCAGAGGAGGGACACCCCCTTTTTTTTACTTGAATTTTTCTGTAGGCATAATTGCAATCCACTTCTTAGAACGGTTTCATATTGCACGTCGAATCGTGTGCAGAGATTTTGTCAATGGCTTGCAGTACATGACAATACCCTCTAGATGGCACTGTTTACTGTCCTTAGAAGGCCTGGAAATTTCTGTTTTCTAAAGGAGGATCAGTAGCGAACTGTCACAACCTAATCCTGCCTTAAATTTATGTCAACAAATTCTCAAAGGCTTCTGCAGAAACAGGATGCTGTATTTTCCACTTGCTCTTTGCAACCGTTTTGCTTGTTGTAACAAGAAACTGAACAATAACTATCAAAATTTATAGATATTTCACTATATATAGATATAGATAGATAGATGATAGATAGATAGATAGATAGATAGATAGATAGATAGATGATAGATAGATAGATAGATAGATAGATAGATAGATATTTCACAATGTCCACTGGGGCTTCAGTTTTTCTGCTAGCTATTATGTTTGGTTTAATTGCACAGCAGAGCTACATCCATGTTGCTTTGATGAGTCTGCATTGCAACATAGCACACTCAGAGCACCACTCGGGTCTCCTCCCTAGGGAGTAAGGGTGTTTATGACTGCAGCCACAAGAGAGCTTTCGCAAAGCCAAGGACCTTCCCTCATCGGAGGCTTACAATGCAACCTCTATACATGTCCAGCCCAGAAGGAAGCCCCAACTGAGTTCACCCAGCTGGGAGTAAGCAGGAATGTCTAGGACTGCACTCTTTCCAAAGCCATTGGTGCTTCAAGTCGTTTGTGCCGCAAATGCAAACGCTGCTTTGGACAGAATGCTTGTTTGCTTTACGAACGACTTTCTGCCACATTCATAACTACCCTGTGTTAACCTAAGCAGGGAGAGAAGGGCTCAAAGGTGATTTAAGCCTCATACACGAAAACACTCTGAATGTTTTCATTACATCAATTACTGCTATTTTGTGTTCATTAGATCAATTACAGCTATTTAGATGTAAATGTCTTAAATTAGGATTAACAACTCTGCCACTCTCTCTCTCTCCTTCGCTCCTTCTCCCTTTAGAGAAGGGAAGGATAATGGAGATAAAACTGCAGCCTGCCAGAGCCTGGCTCCATGTGAGCCGCCATAAGTAAAGTGAGCAGAAGGGGACATTCCTCCAGGTGAGGCCCCCGAATGAGCTGTGCAGGAGGGGGAATGCTAGCAGGTGTAACTTGTTGGTGAGAAGGGGTTAAAACTTTGCAGTGCCTGCATATAAAACTATGATACAGCCACACTTGGAGTACTATGTGCAGTATAGATATCAAAACGGATATTGTAGAGCTGAAAAAGCTGCCAAAGGGGTGACCAAACTGATCAGAGGATACAACATGTAAGGGGGTTACATAACAGAGCTGTGTAAAATTATGCACTGTGTAGAGCCAATGGATTGGGAGGAATTCCCCTCCCCGATAATATTAGGAGATGGGGCCCGTCTAATGAAGGCAAGTGTTGGAAGATTCAGGAGAGACAAAGAGAAGTAGTTATTCAGTCAACATATAATTAAACGATGAGATTCACCTCTGCAAAATCAGGATGATGGCTGCCAACTTAGGCCCTTGTCCTGACCCACCACAGCTCTTCTTACGTTCTTGCATAGTGAGGTCTGCCGTCTGTGATACATCCCCAGGACCAGAAAAGCCTCAATCACACAAACCGTGTGTGCAGTGGTGAAGTTGACCTTGGACTGATTCACTTCAGATCCCAGGTGAAGAGACCACCTGCCTGCTCCAGTATACTCAAAAATACCTCCCTGCTCATGGAAAACTAGGTGTCATACAGACAATTTATAGACCTCCCTTTACCCAGCTCCTTCCCCAGGATCATCTCCTGATCACTCAAACCGTTCCATCATTTCTCTGGGCTTCTCTTTATGCCTGCAACATCAGGAGTAGACTAACTGGTACCTTCTAGAGATTGCTAGACACTGTCTCTCATCATTCCTAGCTGGCATGGCCAATTCAGTGGAAGCACTTTAAATGATAGAGCGAGGTGCACAAAAAAATAGTCAGTCCTAAAATAGTTTCTAAGAAGTTACTTAAGTAGCCTGGGAGAATAGAAATACAGTCGTACCTTGAAAGTCAAACAGAGTCCATTCTGGAAGTCTGTTCAACTTCCAAAATGTTCGGAAACCAAAGTGCGGCCTCTGATTGGCTGCAGGAAGCTCCACGTTCGAGTTCCAAAGAACGTTTGCAAACCAGAACACTCGCTTCCAGGTTTGCAGCCTTTGGGAGCCAAAACGTCTGAATACCAAGGCATTCGGGCTCCAAGATACGACAGTACTCTAAAGCAGTGTTTCCCAACCGGTGTTCCGCGGCATACTACTGTGCCGTGAGACATTGGCTGGTGTGCCGTGGGAGGGAGGCGGGCGAGTCGGGCGGTGAGAGGCGGCGGCGGCGAGGATCCGCGTCGAGCCGGGGGCGGCTCCGCGGTGGTGGTGCCGAGCGGCGGGGCAGCGCGTGCAAAAGGGAGGAGCGCGAGACAGCGGAGGAGGAGGAGGCCGGCATGTTCGGGCAGCAGCAGCAACAGCAGCAGCAGCAACTCCCGGCGACGGCTCCTCAAGCCCCGCCGCCGCCCCCTCCTCCGCCCGCTATCGCCGCCACCACCACAACAGCCGCCGCCGCCTCAGCTGCCGCCGTCCCTCAGTCCCTCGCTCTGCTGCCTCCTCCCACCCCCAAAGCTTGGAGGTTCCCCGGCAAGGGGGAGGGAAAAAACTTTCACTTCCGTGCGTCCCTCCCGGCGTGACGCTGCGCGCTGACGTCACGGGGCGGGGCTTTAATGGTGGTGTGCCGCGAGATTTTTTTTCAGTAAACAGGTGTGCCGTTGCCCAAAAAGGTTTGGGAAACACTGCTCTAAAGGCAACAGACATAGCAGAGTAGGTGCCAGATACCCTTCGATGGAAGATAGCTCTTTCTTCCTGGTCAGCTCCCAGCTTACCTCTGCTGGTGGACATACCTGGGGACTTCAGCAGCTTGCCAAGCTGATGAGGATGCAGAAGTTTAAGGTGCTGGGAATCCAAGCCAAAGGCATTAAAGGTTAGAATCAGCACTTTGAATTGGACTTGGAAATGAACTGATAGCCTGGGAATCGCTTCCATAGCTGGCAAGGCCGGTTCGCAGAAGGCTCTTTATCCCAGTTGCCACTTCCCAGCCCTTCCTCTCTCGTCTCCTTGTGTTGAACTATAGAGCCTAAGCCCCTCTCTGGGCAGGAATCTGTTCTCTTGTACCTGTAAAGCACCATGTGCAATGGCGACACTCTTCTGACAATGATATTCAGGAAGTTGCGTTTCGTTTCACTGCGAAGAACTCAACCAGCTGACCCGCCTCTCCTCAAACTCGCTACCCGCACAACCTTACAGCGTAGAGTAGCACAGTCCAGCAACAGAGGCTTTCTTATCAGAATGGCTGTGGTTTTCTCTGTCTACCTAGATGCTTTCTTGGCTCCAGACTTAGCTATGTTAAGCCCCATGTTTGAAACCAAGGGGATATAAGTTAGTTGTTTGTGACTAATATATTCCATTGATTTCAGTGGGTCTAAGCATGACTAAGTCTGGGTCACACCCATTGTTTGCGAAGTTCTTCATCAACGCTACACGGATCTTTGAATAGCAACCCTCTTTAAGTTCCTCCCGGAAAGTTCCTATATTTGCAATTAAGTTGTTATCTTTTTCTGTTTGGCTGCGACTTATGAAGTGTCACAATTCACTTAAAGATGCCCTCTCTGTTTTGCATTCCCGCTTGTGGGATCTAGAAGTTTGATAGGATGACCAGTTGTTCATCCCACTGTTGCCGCCTGAAGTACTTATGATGCTCCCAGCAGCCGATGTTTTATGGCACCCACAAAGCACAAAGGGTACAGGGCAACCTGATAAGAAAAAGGACAAAGTGACTACTTTTTATTGACTGTCTGTTGAAATATCCATTGTCCTCTATAGGCTGGCTCAATGCGTAATCAGTAGACATGGGATACAGCTAAGAAAATCCTTAAACAGACTAAGCTTCCCAGAAACACAAACTATTTGCTCTGCGTCTTTACTGTGGCCTTTGTTAGTCTTGGTCAATAATATCTCTGTTTACCTTGATGATTATCAGAGCCCTTTGGCTAGTTAATGCCTCTTAGGAATTTAGCCAGTAAATTGCTGAATTGGTCCACAGTGCTGGGATTAAGGGTATCTTTGTGGCTGATTTGACATCTGGCTCACCACAGACTCCTCTCCTTGCAGACGTTATGAAAGCCTTGTGCAGGAACCTGAAATGAACAGAACACCATAAGAAGAAGCCAAAAAAACCATCTAGTCCTGCATTTTGTTCTAGGAGTGATCCAACTGACACCCATGGAAAGGCCATAAGCAGGACAGGAGAGCAACTGCGCTTATCTCCCCCGATAATGAAGGGGAAAGCCACCATGCCAAATCATGATATTCAATGCAGAAGCAAAGAAAGTAAAAACACTTGTGGCATCTTCATGATTAGACAGGAACTGCCACCAATCTGTTAGTCTTTAGGGTGCCACAAGGCTCTTTGTTGCTTTGAATCATCTGCCCCTTTGGAAATTCATGTCCAGAGATGTCATTTGGCAGCTTTTGCTTTCTTCTTTGTTACAAGAGACTTAACGCTGCTCTTGGAACAGGGCTCCAGTTATGGAAAAGTACATAAATACTGGAAAGAATTCTGCTCTCCATGGTTGACTCCTTCTCACACAACTTTTCCACTGCTTTTCCCACTTTTAATCCATGTGAAGATACTGAGGATAACTGAAATTACTTCAGTTTTTTTAATCAGACATCACTGTCAAATATTTTCTAGTGAGAAATCCTTTTAAGATGTTTACTGTGTTATGAGGGCCTTCTGGTGGTTCCTTCATTGCAAGAAGTAAGATTACAGGGAACCAGGCAGAGGGCCTTCTTGGTAGTGGCGCCTGCCCTGTGGTACGCCCTCCCAGCAGATGTCAAGGCAACAAACAACTATTTTACTTTTAAAAGACAACTGAAGGCAGCCCTCTTTAGGGACGTTTTTCATGTCTAATGCTGTATTGTTTTTAATATTCAGTTGGAAGCCACCCAGAGTGGCTGGGGAAACCCAGTCAGATGGGCGGGGTATAAATAAATTATTATTATTATTATTATTATTATTATTATTATTATTATTATTATTATTATTATTACTGTTATTATTATGACTGGACATTCATATTTTGGGCCAAATTAAGCTTACAGTTATTAATATTCATCTGTAGTGCTTTGTGGGATATGAAGGTCTGCCCAATGCTTGCCTCGTTTATTGTTGTCGTTGTCATTATTTAAATTTGTCAGTTTTGCCTTTATCTTGCCCAGGGGAATCCAAAGCAGCTTACAATCAAACAAATGGAGAATAAACCCCACATAGGTACGTTAAAACCAAGAGGATAGAGAAATACATTAAAAACATCCCACGATTCCCACCCACTTCTAAAAGGCCACAGAAAGACAGAGGCCAAAGGCTTGGTTATAGAGGGAAGTTTCTGCCTGGCACCAAAAGATGAATACAACTATCCTTACAACAGCCCTGTGAGGCAGATTAAGCTGAGAGAATGTGACCTTAGTGGTTGAGAAACTCCGTGCACCTGCTCCTAGGACTGGTTTATCAGATTGGTTAGCTAAGAAATAAACAGATGCCAATTTAAAAACAAGCTTACTGTTTAAATCAGGCATAGGAAAACTCAGCCCTCCAGATGTTTTGGGACTACACTTCCCATCATCCCTGACCACTGGTCCTGTTAGCTAGGGATGATGGGAGTTGTAGTCCCAAAACATCTGGAGGGCCGAATTTGCCTATGCCTGATTTAAATATATCTGAGTCCTAAGCAAGAGCAGGACTAAATGTTGAAAATGTCAGTTAGGAAGGTGCTTCCACTTCTGATTCTCCCGGGAAATCGTATTATCATCAGTGAGGGCACAGATCACCTGACACCCACCGTCAGCGCAGGCGGGGCCATGACCTGTCCTGCACTAATTGGTTGCTCATTTAATCACCCTAGTATTAGGTCCAATGGGGTGGGGAGGTGGCAAGGGAGTAAGATACTGTATAAGCCTCTGAACAATGTAGCAGCTTTTCTTTATTTATTTATTTGGTAGGTTGCGTTTGGCCTTGCTATGGACGTTGCTGGTCATCCGCCTTGTGGCAGGGGCCTAGTAGGAATTTTTTTTTCCATTTGGCTGATTGGCATGGGCCATTTGGTTTTTGCCTACCACATAGCAGTCGTCACAGCTTTGTAAGGTTTGGCGGTTAGGCATTGGATCAGCAAGCAGTGGGGGAAGGGAGGTGTGGCCATCACTTGCCCCTCCATGCGGATAGGGTATTCCGTTAAAGGAATCCAGGGGTTGGCCTGGATATTGTCCGAAGCCCGCGGCAGGTTAGGGCCATGCCAGGACCCCAAGGGAACCACATTCAGGTGAGCTGAAGACAACTGCCATCGTTCGAGTTCCCCCTGCTGGTGGTTCACCCTTAACTGAGGGAGGCAGGAGTCTGGTTTAGTATGGATGCCAATGCCTAAGCCAATACCACTCACATTCTTTATTCAGTACAGTTGTGGTCTAAATTTTGCCCATTAACTTAAACTTAGGGACGCGGGTGGTGCTGTGGGTTAAACCACTGAGCCTAGGACTTGCCAATCAGAAGGTCGGTGCTTCGCATCCCCGCGACGGGGTGAGCTCCCGTTGCTCAGTCCCTGCTCCTGCCAATCTAGCAGTTCGAAAGCACCTCAAAGTGCAAGTAGATAAATAGGTACCGCTCCAGCGGGAAGGTAAACGGCCTTTCCGTGTGCTGCTCTGGTTCGCCAGAAGTGGCTTAGTCATGCTGGCCACATGACCTGGAAGCTGTATGCCAGCTCCCTCGGCCAATAAAGCGAGATGAGTGCCGCAACCCCAGAGTCGGTCACGACTGGACCTAATGGACAGCGGTCCCTTTACCTTTAACTTAAACTTAAATTATGTCTCACTGTGTCATTGTTTCAGGGGCTGGGTGGTCTCGACACGCAACACAGGAAGATAGGAAGCTGCCTCACACTGAGTCAGACCATTGGTCCATTTAGCTCAGTATTGTCTACCCGGACTGGCAAGGGGAATCTCTCCCAGCCCTTCCTTGGGATGTTCGAGAGTTGACCCTGAGACTTTCTGCAAGCAAAGCCGATGCTCCACAGTTGAGCTGTGGCCCTTCTCCTTTCACTTCTGTTTAGCTGAACTTTGTTCAAACTGCTAAAAGAGAAAGGCTGGTGTTTGTATTGATTGGTTGTGATACATTAGTTGTGCTTTAACTTAGTCATGATAAGAAGAAAGAAAGCCAAATAAATAAAGTTTGCGATTCTAATTTTTGCAAATGTTATTATTTTTGGACTCGCCCTACAAACAATTACGCCAGAAGCAACAAACCATACAGATTTACATCATTCCACTATTTGTCATTCCAAGAAGCACCCCATGTCTCTCTCTTTCTGCAGACCTGGCCATGAGTGAGTTGACTTTGCTCCCGTTCAGGCCGATGATAGTTTGGAATCCTACAGCCATTATTCAACTGACCAGTCCTCTGGACTTCAATTATTCATCACTCGTTGACTTCATTAGTGCTGCTTATTTAGAAGAGCAGATTAATAACAGAGACTTGAATATTGTTTGTTTAAGTGTGTGTACACCCTCCTCTCTAACCCTGCCGCCAGCACACAGATAGCCATTTAGTAAAACACTGAAAATCAATGTTGAAATGGGAAAAAAACATGCTAATAAGCAAGTTGTATATTTATAATGCAATTATCTGACCTCTTAGAAGGCATATAATTTAATGTGGTTATAGTGCACCATATATCTTGCAGTGACTGGAATGGAAGCTGTCCTTAGTGAGTAAGTGCTTATTGGCCCAAAAGAGAGGGGCAAAAAGGCAAATTTGTAAAGGAACATTGTGCACAACGCTGAACAGGAAACGAAAATGAATGAAGTGGCAGAATTTGGACAAAGATGAAGTTCCCCTTCAGCTGATTGGGTTTATATATACTGCAGATACATTTGCTGTAGAATGTCAACTCACAGATGGCGTTGAGCCAGATGATCCATTGGGGATCTTGCTGCTCTATGGTCTGTGAAGAGCTCTAGGGTTGTGAGCAGAAGAAGGGTGCTGTAATCCCAGGCACACTTGCTAGGCAATAAGTGTCATTTAGCTCAAAGGGACTTACTACTGAGCATACAGTCTTGTCACCACAGGCCTAGGATGACTCTACGTCTCGTCACCTATTTTTCAATTCCAGGACTTCGCTCTAAAAGCAACGAAAACCTTAAGAAATCCCCATTACTATTGTGGTATCACCAAAAGAATACAGGAAATTTCAGTTACCATAGCAGTGAGAACCTGCCAAATTAAAATCAGCAGGCTTCCTTAAGAAAAAAAAGAGAATTACTATTAAACTACTTTAAGTATATTAATAGAGGTTTTTGGAGACGCTATATGCAGGAAAGAGGAACTTATCGTCCTCCAGATGTGGTTGGGATACAACTCCATCACTGTTGACCACTGGCCATGCTGCTGGGGGCAAAGGTGGATGGAGAAGTCCAAAAGTATTGGGGGGGGGCACAGAATCCCCACCCTTGATATAAAGGGACCAGGGCTTTTTTCAGCCAGAATGTACCAGAATTCAGTTCCTGCACCTCTCAGGTGAGTGCCATTGTCAGTATAAGAGAACAAGGGAGGCATTCATGGTGAGTTATGGCACTTCTTTTTCTAGAGTAAAAACAGTCAATATTTGTTCTGCATTTTCTAATGCTAATGTATAATGTCAATA
The DNA here is from genome assembly GCF_965113315.1 of Podarcis vaucheri. Classification (NCBI taxonomy): domain Eukaryota; kingdom Metazoa; phylum Chordata; class Lepidosauria; order Squamata; family Lacertidae; genus Podarcis; species Podarcis vaucheri. The sequence goes on from NC_138762.1 coordinate 106,856,817, forward strand.
TGTCCATTTTGGTGATGAACCAACCTTGACTTAATAACTTTATTTGTATGTTTGTCATGCATGCTGCCTTGCTCCTGCAATTGAGAGGCCCCAGGCTGCACAATATTAGCGTACCTTGTGGCGTGTACACATGTCAGCATGCCCTGTAGTACCCTTGCGCCATGAATGGGCACCCTCTGCAGCATGCTGACATCTCTCACACACACTGCAGGGGATGCTGATGTGTCATGCGGACATCCCACAGATTACACATCTGACGTGAGCTCACCCAGCGGTGTGTGCATGCACAGCTGTTGCAGAACTTGGGGGGGGGCGTCACTGTATTTTTTTGGGGGGGAGGCAGCCCCTGCCCTCCCCACTCAGCACACATGACATTTGTGGATCTGTTCAGGTCGAATTGGTTTAGAGTCTAAGTGTGCTGAGAAAACAGCTGATACTGAACATAAGTTCTTTGTCTAGGACAGGGGCAGTCAACCTTTTTATATCTACCGCCCACTAATGCATCTTTCTTGAGGGTAAAATTTCCTTACCGCCCACCAGCACTCGATGGAAGGAGGATTCAGCTTGTGCAGTAAAACCCCCTACCGCCCACCTAGAATCCTAAAACACCCACTAGTGGGTGGGAGGGTCCATGTTGACAACCCCTGGCCTAGAACCTGATTTTAGATGCTAGGTTATATTTTTGTGTGTGTTTATTTATACCTTCTTGCAAGATGGCAGTACATATTTAAGCACTTACCAGAAATAGTTGGAAATCGTGTTGTTGTTGTTGTTTTCCAAATTGGATGCAACTGATTGTTGTGCTTGACACGTACATTATTATCTGCAATTTATTAAACAACAACCAAAGAGATGGCGGCCTGAACCATTGTGGCCCATTGCACACAATGTCTTTGGACCTCTCCAGACTGTGGTGTAAAAAGTTACAGGACTTACAGAGTAATGCACAGATTGGAAGTGAAGCGGTGTGGTCGTGCTGAAATGTTTGTAGGCAGAGCACATTCCAGGATCTTTGACAGATCAAGTGGTGAAGAAGATAAAGGAGGAGCTTGTTCCTGAACCTCAAGTTGCAGAAATGGAGAGAGATGCGGCCCTGCAGGAACATAAGTTGTTGGATCTGACGAATGAATCTGGAGAAAGCCAGATCTAGAGAGATGGAGTTCTGTTGGGCTTGGAGATGGGAAGCTGGATAGATCCCCCTATGCAGGGATGTTTTGACCTTTCGAATTTGGCTTTGGGCCAGGGGGAGTTGGGAGTTGTGGGGGCCCTTAACTTTGGAGGGACTTTGAAACATGCTTCTAAATATCATATGGATTTCAGTGTCGACTATGGAGAATGGGCTGACTTGTCGAGAAGGAACAAAGATATTGACAAGTGGGAGTCGCCCCGAGAGAAAGGAAGGAATTTAAGAATAAGATCAGCAGAAGACAAAGTAAAGTACAGGTACAAACATGAAGAAGAGCTGCGGAAGGGACATGGAAAAGACTTAAGAGCCTCGGATAGAAGGTCACCAGGTTGATGGACTAGATGGATGGGACAGAAAGGACTGACAAAACCCGAGACCAGGGAAGAGAAGATGGATGAAGATTGGAAGAAAGTTTTAAAAATTTATTTAGGAAATGATTGTAAAAGTAATGAGTACTAGAAAAATGTTGGAATGAAATTATTTGGCTTTAGTAGAAATGTTAAAAAGAATTAGGCAAGAATATGTTATGCTTAAAAGAACTAGGTATAAATAAGACTTAAGTTTTAAGCTTTAGGGTTTTTTATGGTAAGATAAGGTTAAAATAGATTAAGGTAATTTAATGACAGAATGTTGTGAAAGATGGAAAGGATTTGCTGAGATAATTAATAACTAGAATACAAAAAAGGGAAGTGTGAGGAGGTCAATGAAATAAGTTAATGGAAAATAAGGTTTTGGGAATATTGGATCTGCTTTTAAATTTTTTGTTTATTTTTGTTTTTCAATTTTGATGTATTGTGTGTGTTTTTCTTCTTCTTCTCTTTGACTTTGGTTTTTATTGACTTGTATTGTTCAATTGTTATTTTTGTCTACCTTTTTTCTTTCTTTTTCTTTTTCTCTTGTTTTTTTCTCTTTTTCTCTGTAATTTTAAATTCTCAATAAATATCATCAAAAAAAAATAATAATGAAATGTTTGTAGGCAGAAACAGTATTGAATGTGGGATCACACATGCCTGCCCTAGTAGCATCCAGAGCACAAATCATTATGTGTGACAAACAGGATATCATGCATAAAACACTCCATTCAATAGCACATGCAGCATACACTACAAGCACAATAACCTGCATAAATAGGATCACAATTCTTTACATGACTGCTCAGAATTCAAGTGGTAAAGTACTGGATTACAGCCTCCACCATTGCTTTTGGTAGGGAACCAGCAAGACCACTTCACAAACCTGCTGCCTGTTTGGGGCATCTATTTGTAACCGAGGATTCTTTGGCAATCACTCGTAGCCAAGTAAGATTGTCTGCCATAAACACAATTTTAACAATGAGTCCATAAGTGACTATGGAGGCCAATTCTGGATCCACACGTCCTTCCACAGTGGGGACATTGGTTTCCAGGTGGGAGTTGATCACAATGTGGATTTGCCAAGCGTGCCTTCCTCTTAGCACGTTTCTCCCTTGCGTCCTGAGTTCCGAGTGTCTTCAAAGCCCATGACACCTTTGGTAAAGGCTGTTCTCCAACTGGAGCGCTTGCAGGCCAGTGTTTCCCAGTTGTCAGTCTTTATACTACATTTTTTTTAGATTTGCCTTGAGACAGTCTTGAAACCTATTTTGTTGACCACCAGCATTACTTACACTTACCATTCTTAAATTGGGAATAGAGTAGTTGCTTTGGAAGAGGATCATCAGGCATCCGCACAACATGACCAGTCCAACGAAGTTGATGTTGAAGAATCATTGCTTCAACACTGGTGATCTTTCTTCTTCCAGTACACTGGTATTAGTTCACCTGTCTCCCCAGGTAATGTGTAAAATTTTTCGGAGACACCATTGATGGAATCTTTCAAGGAGTTGGAGATGGTGTTTATAAGTGGTCCATGTTTCACAAGCGTATATTAAGGTTGGCAGTAGAATAGCTTTGTAAATAAGCAGCTGTGGCTACAGAATCAGATGATCAAGGCTACGCGCAGCTTCCTGCCTTGGAGCTGAGGAGTCTCATGTTGTGAATCAATATGGAGCCAGCCAATACAATTCTGTCTTTATAGGCCACTTACCTGCCCTAAACTGTGTGAAAGCATATATATGCACATATATGAATGAATCTTGTTCAGCAGTGGGGATTATTAGATCTGGATAAATCTTTAAGCTGTTCAGGCACAACTCAAACTTATTTTTCTTTCCCTCCTTTTCTCCTAGGCCTCTTAAAAACTGGAAGCTGGGCGGTTTTAGCTGTCTGGTTCTAATTGTGAATCTTCATGCCTGCACTGGGATGGTAAGAAATGTCAGTTGCTAGCATGTTCAAGACAGAAAGGCCAAGACTGAGCATTGTGAGGACATCTATTAGAAAAGTTCATTCATCAATATATGATCACTGCTACTCAGTTAAAATGTGTTAATAGTCTGTAAAACCATTAAATATTAGGTCTGGGAATAGGTAAGTGGATTCAGGTTGTACTCTAGGGCAGGGAAAGGCTTCAGGCCAAATGAAGCAATTTTATCAGGACCCCTGGCAACCCAGCTGCAATTAAATCAAGGTGCTGCAAAATGTGTGCCCACATTTTCACTCATCAAGTGGGGGGCTATTTCCCAGTGTCATAATGAGAGAAACTCCACACTTAAGTTGGGTGCAGACTTCCCATGTGTGGGTCTCCCAGTGGCAGAAAGTCAGAAAGTGATTCCTCCTTCCTTTTGCAGTGCTTTGCCCCTTGAAAAATTGCTCTGGAGTTTTGGGGGACCCTCTAAAACAGCCATGGGGAGCTGCAAGGGAGATGGCCTCTCCCCCTTCCACAGGCAGGAGCCTTTTCGGGATCAGGGTCTCTTCTGTGAAAGGAAGGATTTGGTTTGTTGCAGTGACACCCTTAATAGCAATTGTCCTCAACTTTATACTGATCTCCCATGAAGGGACTAGTTTGTGTGCCAGTCTATAATTCTCATCTCCAGACCACGATCTAGAGCGGTCCCTGAAAATACATCCGTTATTTCTGATCTGGTGGTTCAATTCTTCACACACGCCGTGTACTCTGCCTCCTGCCCCTGCCAGTTTGAATGTGATGTGCAGGACTGCGCATGGACCTACATCAACATGGCCACTATAAATAAATATTTTACATGCCCCATTGAAAAACCATATGGTGGATCCTTTGATGTGATGTGATGTGATGTACATGCATGCACAAGAGTTCATGTTGCGAAGGGAGGTGCAAATGGCATGTTTTAGGAGTAGAAGAGGCAAGGTGATATGAATCACAAAACCTCATATGTGAGCAGGTTCAGGAATTCGGTGTAATGACCAGATTGTGACTCCAGCCAAGCCTGGGTATAGATCTGTATTAGGTAAGCTTGGTTCACACCCTCAAATCATTTGTCAGAGACCGATGTCAGCTTAAAACACCTTGCTTCTCAATGGAGACAGTTCACGTCTGGGCAAGACTAATCAATCTGTGGGTAAAATGAAGGGCTGAAAGATCTAGTGATATGTAAGTCTATTGTGCCCCATCCACCGTTAAAATACACTGATGGTGCACAGATGATACAATCCCCTATGTGACAATTGTGTGGAGGACCCCCAGTGTGGAAATAGCCACCACAGATTTCATATTACCTAAAACACAATGCCAATTCAGTTCACACATTCAGTTTAAAGTTATTTGCCAATTCCAAAATGTATATTTATCAAGTGATGGTGTGCACATGTAAATGAGTTCTCGGAGTTCAGGGCCAGCAAATGAGGCAATTGCCCGAGGTGGTGAGCATGAGCTGCACAGATTTGTGCTTCCCCAGCCCATTTTAGCTGTCTGGCTAGCCCATATAACCATATGGTTATATGGCCATACTTAGAGGGCCATTACCTCACCCGGAAGATAGCCTGGCTATTCCAGGAAGTGAATCCACACCGGATTGAGCCTACCCATCCCCCAAACTCAGATATGAATGTGTGAACCAGTCCCCAAGGTGTGGTAATCAGCTGTAGAGAGGTCACATGTTCTACAGTCATGTGGATGTGACCCAGAAGATGAGGAATTAATTGTTACACATGCAAGAGTGAATCAGCCCTATACCTAATGCATCTCTGCATGTTTAGCTCCAGTTTCTACTTTCACACTGAGAGCCAGTGTGGTGTAGTGGTTAAGAGCGGTAGACTCGTAATCTGGGGAACCGGGTTCGCGTCTCCGCTCCTCCACCTGCAGCTGCTGGGTGACCTTGGGCCAGTCACACCTCTCTGAAGTCTCTCAGCCCCACTCACCTCACAGAGTGTTTGTTGTGGGGGAGGAAGGGAAAGGAGAATGTTAGCTGCTTTGAGACTCCTTAAAGGGAGTGAAAGGCGGGATATCAAATCCAAACTCTTCTTCTTCTTCTTAAGAGAGAGGTCAGAGTGATACAAGGTGAGAAATGATGAGTTGATCATAAGGTATTCTGAAGTGCTTTCTTTCTTTCTTTCTTTCTTTCTTTCTTTCTTTCTTTCTTTATTTATTTATTTATTGTCCTACTGTTCTTCACCCAAAGGTCACAGGGTGGTTTACAGTATAATAAACAACATATATTCATAAGGTAATAGCCATACAATGCAAACATTAAAGAACAGTTATAGCAATAGAATTCATAATAAGCTACAGTGTCAAATTATTCATAAGTTATTTCAGTCACTGATACACTCATCTGAGAGCCTGCTGGAAGAGGTGCAGATTCATCTGTTTCCTTAACAAAAAACAATACGATCACAATGTTTTATGCTCAAAATTCCATGATTAAAGCATAATATGACTCATTTTCATGTATTATGTATTTATACCATTTGAGCCTGTATGATAAGATGTAAGCAGTTCCCTTTAGTTCTGTTTGACATGTGCTCGGACCGACTAATTAGAGAAAGGAACTTGTTCCATTTTCTGAAGTCCATCAAATATTGTCACATCAAATATTATATGGGGGTGGAGGATGCTGTGGTGAGAATGACAAGAAACGGAGATATGCAAGACTAGCTAGTATTTCCTACAACTTAGAAGTGGAAGAATAGATTATGGCATGATTAAGCTTTTCAAACTGTGGTATACCAAGAAAAGGCATTAATACAAAGCATCTCTTTGTCCAGACCAGGCCTAAAGAGGGTTCAGTCAAGATTCTTGGAATGTTGTCACTGATTCATTGGTAGGGCTTGCTCGGTGCTTGAACAAGCATCCTTTGGAAATTATACAATCTGCTTCCCCTCAGACATTTTAGAGATAAGGCAGACTTAGACTCATGTGTCCTTTCAAGGGTAATAATCAGAGGTATAGTTGAATGACAAGCTGTCCAGATGCTGGAGCCCTCCTCCTTGAGAGACAACAATCCTTGATGGGCCCATGTCTTTCCCCCTTATTCCACTTCTCCCCACCAGGAACATTCCCTGCCCTTTCATGCCCTTACCTAATTTCTCCTTTGTGTCTATTGACTTTTTCTGTGCAAAAAGAGCACGTCTACCTGCTTTTCATAAGAACATAGGAAGATCTAAGCCAGTATCCTGCTCTCACAGTGGCCAACCGGACGCCTGTGGTAAATGAGTACAAGAGCAACTCTCCCCTGCTGCCGTTTCCAGCAACTGGTTTTCAGAAGCCTTAGTTCACGGCACGTGTTCCACGTTCCACCTCGGTTAGTTCCTGCCGTATTGTCATCTCCTTCTTTCCCAGCAGCCTCACTATCAGAATAACCCCATCACCTCTCCATGTCTAGAAGAACTGTCTTCTGAGAACTGACCACAACCTGCTTCTCTGACCAGCGTTTCCCTCCCCCCTCTCTGGGTTTGACACTTCAGCCAGAGGGAAACCATGGGACTCCTCCACTCAGGCATGACAGTCCTATTGATCCAGGACAAACCTATTCCCAGTCCCCCATATTGGACTAGTATTAATTTTCCTTCTAGAAAATTAATAAAGCCAGCACAAAGCATCTAACCCCTTGGGTGCTACCAGGCATGGTTTAGCAATTTATCGTGTTAGGGCCGTGCAAAGAGCTTAGTCCCAAGCATGGCTTTTCTGAGAGGTTAACAAAAATGCGGCAAGCATGCAAACATTAACATGATCGATTGCGTTTCAAGCAAACACAGCCTTGCTTCTCTAACGTATGCGGCCTCTATAAAGAGCAAGGACATGTTTTACAGTTCCCTACTTGGGAACGTGTTGAATTTAAGTCCAGCAGCAGTTAGTTTAATCCAATTTGATTATTATTTCTCTCCTCAAACCTCCGTGAGGCTAACCTTGTGTACCTGGAAGAAGCTCATTTGTGAGCATAGGGTAATCAGTTCTGACTACAAGTTAAAGTTATCCTTAAGCAAACAGAAAACTATTCAGCATAGCAATAAAGTTAAATAATTATTACCGAGCTATGTGATGTGACTACAATGTGACTTTGAAATGACTGGGATGTGATTAGAATCAGAATGCGATGCATCTTTGATGATACCAGAAAAGAAGGGTGCCAGAGCTCCCTGGTATTACCAGTAGCAGGAAAACGACATTATTAACGCCTAGAAAGACACCATTTCCAAAAGACAGGGCAGGATTGAAAATGGTTGTTAACTGTAATCACTGATAAATACACTTAAGAGTTTGATATAAAGGAGAAGAGTAAGTTGGGGAAAGAGTATAGACCACAATAACCAATATGTGTGCTCCATGTCAGACTCTCATCCTCACTAACCATTGTCCACCTGAAGGGCTACTCATGGGCATCCCATAGACCATTTGGGTCAGCATATATCCCTCACTGCCCTCCCATTCCTGTACTTCTTTTTTTAGAAGTTGATGTGTTGATCAGTCCTCCCTCTACCTATTAATCTACAACTGGGCGATATCTGTTATTGGATTATGTCCGTTGGCATCAGAGTATCCTTCTGTTTACACAGACCTCTAGCAAGCAATGTTTCTTTTTTTACAGTGAGAGCTCACATTGATCTACAGAAGCTGATGTAGTGAAAATATCACCTTTCAAATCTCTTAGGCTCCATAAAGAGGTGCCTTCAAAGAGTGGCTGGGAGCACCTGTTCCAGGTTTGTTTCCTTCCTGTTTTCACTCTTCAGATGCCACACACAGAAGTTCTGAACTCAAAGTATCCCTGAACACTCTTATACTTCTGGTAGGGGGTCCACTTTGTTTTTGCTTCCCCCCACCCCCAGCACACAGCATGTTTAGTACTTCAATTTTAAAGCCCCCCCCCCCCCGTTCATTGGAATCTGCTCTGACAGGGGCATGGCTGAGAAGCGGGGGGCTGTTTTGTGATGGTCACACAAGGGCTGGCCAATCAGTGCCATGCAAATAAATTCAGGAAACTAGAAGAACTGGTTCCTACGAGATTACTCCTTGGAATTAGGCTGTTGTCAGGAAGGTCGTGCACTTAAACAAAAGGGCTCACTGCTGAAATTATGTACATCTGCACACCTATGCAGCGTGAGATTGCACTGGTGGAAGCAGTATAACATAAAGAGGGGCTTGGTCACACAATGTTAAATGAACATTTGCAGCTGTTGCACGCCTATTTAGTTTTCGGAGTCCGTATGATGCTACCCACAAACAAGGCCAGCCTTTATCCCTTTTGCCTGTAAATGTAGGAGAGTCTGATAAATTGAGAAAACCAGGTTCCAAACTTTTCCACTCAAGGTCGCAGACAACTGCATATGAACCACATTAAAAATTTCTACATCAGATAATGTGCAGCAATCTAAAAGCATGTGTTGAGAATTTACAATTGTTTTCATTTCTTTCTTGGCCCTGCTCATAACTATTTCCAACACACTCTTGCATGGAGGAGCGTGTTTATATATATTCTTTTGATCCCTCAGATATGCACAAAACGAGAAAACAGCAAAAGTGTGTGTTGAAAATCTACACCGGCCTGTGTGTTCTTTTAAAAAACCAACAATATGCACAAACAGCTTTCTGCACACATGCCCTGTCGATTCTTAATTGGCATAACAGAAACAGCGAACACAAAAAGCAATGCCTGCTCTATGAATGAGAAAGATAGAAATCCCACCCTTTACAATGGGAAAAGTGATGACTTACCTAGAGCTGTTCAGATGTAATTCTGAGTTAGGCAGTGGGATCATCTCCACAAGCCCTGCCCCCATTTACGGTACATATAGTATGAAGTCTGAAAAAGATGGTGTGATTGGAGCATCTATCAATTCAGGGGCTCTAATCATGTGCAAAGAGCTTAAGTACATGCTACTAGTAAGAAAGCATATGTGAATGAGCCAATGACAGAAAGAGCTTAAAAATCACCTCAAACAAAATACATTCTACCGTCAACTCCCGTTTTGTCCATAGAGTTTTTAAAATACAGTGGTACCTTGGGTTAAGTACTTAATTCGTTCCGGAGGTCTGTTCTTAACCTGAAACTGTTCTTAACCTGAAGCACCACTTTAGCTAATGGGGCCTCCTGCTGCTGCGCCGCCGCCGCACAATTTCTGTTCTCATCCTGAAGCAAAGTTCTTAACCTGAGGTACTATTTTTGGGTTAGCGGAGTCTGTAACCTGAAGCATATGTAACCTGAAGCGTATGTAACCCGAGGTACCACTGTATGTAGATTTGTAGGCAGCCCATTGTTTTTCACCTGGCTCCAGGTAACTACTGGGTTCAGGATGAAATATTTCCAGTGGTTAGCTGTAAAGGTTAACAATTTCTTGTCAGTGTATTGACTTTTGAGTTTGACCCTTATCAATGAACTTTTCTTCCTTGTTTATTAGATTTCATTGTATTTTCTACTTGACTTTGATACATAATTAAGCTGAATAGGAACTTATTTCTATAACCTTGGTTTATGGGGGTTATAAAAACTTTTGAAACAAATGCTTCCTTGTGTCCCTTCCTTTTCAGTGGTCTGACTGATTCACTTTCCTTACTTACAAGAATAAAAGATGGAGACATTTTAAGGGGGAAAACAAACTGATTCAGTAAGAATTTGAGCTTGGTTCCATGTTTTACCCATCCAAGAATGCTTGAGAATTATGGCCTGCAATGAGTCCAATAACATTTACTTGAATGAACAAAATTCAAGTTAAGTGGCCCTTTAGTTGAATGAAGGACTGCAGCTGAGTAGGTCACATGTTTTGCAGACACAAGGCTCCAGGTCCAATGCTTGATATCTCTCGGCTAGACTAGGAAAGACTTTGGAGAACTTCTGCCACTGTGAGATAGACCATTGGTCTGACTTGGTGCAAGGCAACTTCCTATGTCCTAATGATCACCCTCCAAGTGGAATGATGTTCTGTAAGTGTCCACTATATATTTGGTATTCTTTAACATCTCCACTGGCAAAAGGGTAGGACATAGAAAGAATTTTTCACACAATGCCTAGCAAAGAGCTCCTTAACACTGCCAAATATAAACTAAAAAGCCAAACTGGTATCAGTAATAATAAGAATTGGGCTAATAAGAACAGGCTCAAACGCCATTCACATGTGCTCTAATCTATAAAGTTTCACATAAGTATGCCTGTGTAAATATGAGACCGCAGGGATAAATGATTAGGCCTTGTGCAACAATGGTGGTATAAAATCCTTGCAATTCACATACAAACCATTGCTGCAAATTACTATAAGGAAATCTCTGTCACAAACAGTGCCATCTCCCATTTCCTTACAATCAGATGTACACTATTATCTGCAAGTTGCTTCATTGCACATTATGTTCCCTATATGAAGGCACAGACTTTCTTTCTTTTTTTAAAATGATATTTATTAAAAGTTTAACAATTACAGAAAAAGAGAAAAAAGGAAGACAGTAAAAAGCTACAATACAATACAGCAAAAGAAAATGAAAACCAGAATAAGAAGGAAAAGGGGGAAAAAATCAATACATTGAAGCAAAAAAGCAAAAATGTTTAAAAACAAAAACATTTAAAAACACATCCAATATTCCATATCTTTACTTTTCATTTACTTGTTTCCTCGTCCTCCTCACACCTCCCTTTTTGTATTCTAGTTCAGTTAACTATTTCAGCAAATTGTTTCCATCTTTCTCAATTTTTGTTCTATAATTTATCTTAACAATCTATCCTTCAATTTTTCCATTTTTGCCCATTATCAATCAACTTTTACTTAATTCTTTATTAAATTTCTGCTAAAACCATATAACTTCATTCCAACATCCTTCTAGCATTCATTAATTTTGCAATATTTCTGTAAATATACTTTAATTTTTTTCCAATCTTCTTCCACCGACTCTTCTCCCTGGTCTCGGATTCTGCCAGTCATTTCCACCAATTCCATGTAGTCCATCAGCTTCATCTGCCATTCTTCCCTGGTGGGTAGATCTTGTGTCTTCCAGTGCTTTGCAATAAGTATTCTTGCTGCTGTTGTAGCATACGTAAAGAAAGTTCTATCCTTCTTTGGCACCAATTGGCCGACCATGCCCAGGAGGAAGGCCTCTGGTTTCTTCAGGAAGGTATATTTAAATACCTTTTTCATTTCATTATAGATCATCTCCCAGAATGGAAGGCACAGACTTTCTTAACTTTCTGAACTCAGAATCCCCTTCTGAAACACTTCTGAGAGCAAAACACTTGGCCCACAGGTAATATGCGCAGAGATCCTAGTTCATAGCCATGTGCACACTGCCACTGTCGCATCCAGAAGATATTTGGATTTAGGGCACAAATCCAACACAAGGAATAGGAGACTTAACCCTCCTTCCCTGTCCTGCCCCCTCTAACCTGCCTTGTTTTTCTTGCAGTCGGTAAGACTGGAAGCCTATGTTGCATTTAATGTCCGCACAATGTTAAGACCTGAAATTATAATGACAGCAACAATCACACAAACTATAATAATTGGGGCCTCTTCTAAGCCTCCCCACTGAGCATAAGAACAAAGCAGCAGTAATATCTGTGCTCCCATCTCTCCCGGACCAGAATAGGGTGAGAAAACAGTGCGGAAGGCACTTGACCCCAGGACTGCAGTGAGAGACATTTGCAGTAGTGGCTGGTGCTCACTCAGACAGACAGGGTGGGAGGCAGCGCGATCAGCAGTAGGTAAGAGACCACTGACAGAGATCACTGACCACTTCCTGACTGGTTGTACAGAGGCAGACAGGCTCTGTAGCCTATTGGCTCCACTTTTAATTTGTCAGGGGAGCATCACCTGCCTTGGGAATGGGATACCGGCCTTCCCTAGAATTTCATGTCCTCCTGTTGGTGTGCTGCGCACTCTCACCTCGGCATGAGAGCCACTGCTTTAACTCATACAGTGTGAAACCAGCCGCACACCACACAGATATTATCATCAAGAAAATGGTAATGAGGAGATGCCTTTTCGTTGTTAAGAGTCAACGGAGGCAACAATAGATTCTACTTCTCCTATAATTTATTTAAAAATAAAAATTAAGAATAGGCAAGCATCTCCCATACTACTTTCCAACATTTTAATTACCCAGAAGAAGCTCTTGCCATGCCCCACTTTCCCATCAAAGTGTTATTAATAAAACAGACTTGTGGCAGCCTGAATGCAGCCTGTACTCTATGTCTGGGCATTGTTATCCCCTCCGATATTCTAACCTTCTTTGCTTCTTTCACTGAGTACATGGTGGGGAGAATGGGATCATGGCTGCGAGCCTCCCCCTGATCTCTGCACATCCATTGGAAGGGACAAACTGAATTTCACATGCATACAAGAGTCTGCACGTAGGCGCCATACGTATTAGTAGAACCCCAGATCCCACAGGATTCCCAGCTGCAAGGAAGAGTCTTTTGTATCGCTCGTCTTTGTCACACTGGGATCCAGCCTTGTGGTAGCTTACATAGCAGTTTCCCCTCTTATCAGTCCTGGGAGGTTTGGCTAAGAATGTCTGGCCCAAGACCACCTAGTGCAGGCATAGGCAAACTCCAGCCCTCCAGATGTTTGGGACTACAATTCCCATCATCCCGAGCTAACAGGACCAGTGGTCAGGGATTATGGGAATTGTAGTCCCAAAACATCTGGAGGGCCGGAGTTTGCCTATGCCTGACGCAGTGTTCTCTGTGGATATTTGGGGTTTGTGTGTGTGTGTGTGAAATTTCTAACACGTCTCATCTCCTTAGTCTAAACTGAACTTTCCATTTGCTACACACACCAGATCTTGATGAATAATATATGGTAAATGAATTTCAACTTATTTACTCCTAGCATATTCATTGAGCTTGTTTTTACCACCACGAGTTCTTACTTACACTGGCATTCCAAATTAATCTTATTGCTTCATATATTAATCTTATTGCTTCATATGTGTGTATATATTATTTTAAATGGGCCAAAGGGGAGGGCAATTTAGTTATGCAATTATTTACATAGTGATACAGTAAAATGTAATTAATGCAAGAGCCACAGATGGCAAAAATAAGCAAAAACTTTCCTTTTGCCCTTTTGTCCTGGATTTGCTACGTTGTCCAAGACCCATAATACAAAGTAGGCTGACTGATCAAATTGCTCAAATCAAGAGGTGCAGGAGAATGTTGGAATTGGACAATAGGGCTGTTTTGCTGTGTTTTCGTGTCGTTTACAACAGAAACTAATAGAGACACACAGAAATGAATAAAAACAACTTCCTATTCTTAAATAGCCTTTCAATGGAAGTTCCTCATTAGGTTTTAGAACCCTGATTTTCCCTTTTTGGGAAAATTGCAATGCTTGGGCTCTTGCATCATTTTATTCTGATACCACCTTGCGGAAGGCAACTAATTGATCATGTTTTCTGTTGATAAATGAATAATGCACCTGACTCCTCCAGAGAATAAACAGGTATTTAAAAATTCAGAGTAAATGATAGTGTCTCATTTTGTTTCATGTGGTTTTTAAAGAAACAAACATACAAACCCCAATCCTTTTTTATATATAGAGAGAGAATTCTCATCTGACCCTTAAGAGGAAAATGAGAAAGGTGCGCAAGAGTCAATGGGACGCAGACTGAAGCTGGAGTCAGAAAAAGATGAATTATAGATGAAGAGGCATGTATTAAATATAACATTGAAATAAGTTAAAGAGGGCAAGGGAACCATGTTTTATACAGCAGTGGTCAGGATGGAGCCCCTCCAGCAGCGCCTTCAGAGGATATAGGGCAGGGACAGGGAAACTTTGGTCCTTCAGATGTTGTTGGTCTCCAACTCCCAGTAGCTCCAGCCAACATGGCCAATGGACAGAGTTGATGGGAATTGTAGTCCAGAAACATTCCGATTGAGATTGCTACAAGTTCTCCCAAGCACTAATGCTGGGTCTATTACATGGAATTTGCCTGTTTCCTTGGGGATCCTGCAGTGCTGGACCTGCTATTAAAGGCTGCAATGAGGCCAGGCAGAAACAAAAGAACCTCTTGCAAACTAAGAGGAACTATCCCAGAACCACGCTGAAAGAAAATCTTAAGTAAAGCCATGTCTGCAAGACAAGATCACAGTCCTCCTACCTTCATTGGAATGAAAATGTCCTGTTTCAAAATTAAAATGAGGACAGTGTTTATTGCATTTTTAGGGATATTTCTGTGATCCACCTAGGGGCCACCTGAATTGGAAAGAGAATAAAACGAATGAATAAACAAGTAAGTTTAAGTAAGAATAACAGATCCTGGGATCTGGAAGGCATGTGTTTCAGGAATCCTTGAACACTGGCAGCAGTCTCAGGTATCTGCTACCCACCTCTGCCTTTGGAATGGTTATGGAGCTTTCTTGTAAAAATGGTGCTAGAGTGAGCTTTGAGCCTCTTCCTTGAAATCTCTGCATGGCCAAAAGCTACTGGGGGATGCATTTTGTCTCTACATGCATAGCATAAGGACTCATCCATACTTGCCTTTGCTCTGCACTTTCTAGGCACAGATCTAGGCTCTCCAGGTCTGTGTCCAAGTGGACACAGTGTCGTCCCCCCCCCCCGGTGCTTTCCCCAGGGAAACCCAGGTTTTATTGCTGAATCGGAGCAAATGGCAATCCACAGAAAACCTGGTTTGCCACTTGCTCTGATTCAGTGGTAACAAACGGGTTTTCCCAGCGAAAGCACCAGAACAAACAAAAACCTACTCCAATTTGGACCTGGAAAACCTGGATCCGTGTGGCAAAAAAGGAAGTGCTGATGAGCCGCAATTGTATACACATATAACCACTATCCATGGGACGCGAGTGGCGCTGTGGGTTAAAGCCTCAGCGCCTAGGACTTGCCGATCGAAAGGTCAGCGGTTTGAATCCCTGCGGCAGGGTGCGCTCCCATCGTTCAGTCACAGCGCTTGCCAACCTAGCAGTTCGAAAGCACCCTTAAAGTGCAAGTAGATAAATAGGTACGCTTACCAGCGGGAAGGTAAACGGCGTTCCGTGTGCTGCGCTGGCTCGCCAGATGCCGCTTGTCACGCTGGCCACGTGACCCGGAAGTGTCTGCGGACAGCGCTGGCTCCCGGCCTATAGAGTGAGATGAGCGCACAACCCTAGAGTCGGACACGACTGGCCTGTACGGGCAGGGGTACCTTTACCTTTACCTTTATAACCACTATGGTATCTTGCAACCACTACCATGAAGTGCATAGCACCACACAAAACAACTGGTGATGTTCTGAATTACTGTTTACAGGAGACAATTAATGTTTTGTTCTTTTTCTCCCAGTATAACTTTAACCTAAGAACCCTTTTCTTTTTTTGAGGACAAAACTGTTCTAAATGAAAATAGTGCATCCAACAATGGAAACGAGCCGCCAACCCTCTTGAAAAGGTAAGAATCAGAGCAGGAGTGTTCAAAGTATGATCCTATTTTTACCTCTGAAACAGTGCAAGATCTGGGGGAAAGCATAGCAGGCAACACGCATGGGGTCATGTAATGCAGCATAACAATTCTTTCATGCCCTTTAACAATTCCATCATGCTTTGGAGCCAGTCTTGCAGACGTGGTATGCGCACTCTCCCCACTTCTTCACCCCAGCCATTAAACGGGAGGGGGTGGAATACCGAACGCTGCCGGACCCATGACAAACCTCTGTGGAATTTCACTCCTTATCTCCTCCTACCCGGAGAGCAATCCATTAACTGGTACTCCTTGAGTGCTCCTTTTCAGCCATTTGTACACCTAATCTATTCCACCACCTTTTAACCTGCATTTCTCCAGCTGACATATGGGAATGTCATGTTCAGGATATTGCTGTCAAAAGCCAAAAAGCTCACTTGTTTTGCATTTCCATCAACCAGTGGACCCTATAAATAGCATTATCTTGACCTGCTCTGAGCAAGAACTGGAGAGCCAAAGTGTGCTGGAAGCAAGTCGAGAGTAGGCTGGGGAAACAAGAAAGGCTGTCAAGCACTCCTCAGGCTGCAGAATGCAGTTGGGTCACAGATGTGCCTTAGCAAATGCAGACTGCAACCCTAGCCCTCCAATGCTGGGGTGGATGGGTGGAAAGCCTACCAGGTTCTGACAGATTATTCAGAGCCCAATATGTGTATTCATAAGAGTTTTAGAACTGGAAGGGACCTCCGAGGTTCAACTAGTCCAACCCTCTGCACTGCAGGAATCTCAACATGTGGTCCTTCATCCTGTTTCAAACCATACCTGACCATGCTTACCTTTGCAAAGGAGCTAGCTGTTTCATTGCTGCACCACTCAGATGCAAGGCTGACAGGGTTCAATGGGACTGACAACCTATTTTGTAGCCTAAATAGTAAGCATACTTACTGGGGTGAGCCCATCAACTGACCTTATGCCTGAGTAAATTTGAATTGAATCCAGATGCTAGATATATTTAGCACCATTTTAAAACACACACACACGGCAACCAGCCAGTCACTTGAAAAATGCCTCCAGGGCTGGCACACCTAGGCTGCCACACTTTGGGAAGGCCAACTAGGGCTGAAGAATGACTCCCTGGAGCAGCTGCCTTCACTTATCTGCCTGTCCTCCCTGCTGGGCAGAGGGCTCTACATTGAGTGAGTAGGCAGGTGAGGGATGGTGGCTATTCCTTGGGTTTGGGAGAGAGTGATGGTGGCAAAGAGCTGCTCTGGCCTCTACTTGCCAAGCTTGCTGGATGTGTGAGGATTCGGTCTACAAACATCTCACTTGCTCAGTCACCAACAGGGACGTACATAGGGGTTGGTTAGTTGGCCCCCGCCCAAGGTGCAACGCCAAGAGGGCACAAAAATCACGCTTCTCCACTCTGACTTGGAATGGCTAGGAGAGAAAGTAGCAAATGGAAGGAGGCCAGAGGCAGACAGAGGAACCAATGGAGGAGGAGAAGGGAAGGCAGAGTAGACCCGAACTCCCGACACACACACACACACACACACCCCGCATAACCATGGAGGAAGTCACTGGTGGAGAGCAAAAAGCGATGAAAATAAAATATTTTGAATTTCTGGTCCATGGTCTCTCCTGGCTTCAGAAGCTCCAAGACAGCTCCTTGCCAAGGGCACAAGGGAGCCTAGGTATGCCTCTGGCACCAACATAGTTGCATCAGCAGGGGGGGGGGCAGCCAAAGTGGTCTCTTCCCTTTGGGGAAGCTGCAGGATCCAATGTCAACTGTAAAGGTAAAGGTAAAGGTAAAGGTACCCCTGCCCAAACGGGCCAGTCTTGACAGACTCTGGGGTTTGTGCGCCCATCTCACATCTAGAGGCCGGGGGCCAGCGCTGTCCGGAGACACTTCCGGGTCACGTGGCCAGCGTGACAACGCTGCTCTGGCGAGCCAGCGCAGCACACAGAACGCCGTTTACCTTCCCGCTGGCAAGCGGTACCTATTTATCTACTTGCCCCCGGGGGTGCTTTCGAACTGCTAGGTTGGCAGGCGCTGGGACCGAGCAGCGGGAGCGCACCCCGCCGCGGGGATTCGAACCGCCGACCTTTCGATCGGCAAGCCCTAGGCGCTGAGGCTTTAGCCCACAGCGCCACCCGCGTCCCTAATGTCAACTGTAGCTCCACCCAAAGAGAGAGAGAGAGAGAGAGAGAGAGAGAGAGAGAAACAAATGAAGGCAGCAGCCCCTTGTCACCCCTCCACTGCTTGTTGCCTGCTTGGGTGAGCAAAGGAGCCGCTACTTCCAATCGCTTGCCCTCTGATAAGGTGGGTCCAGCCCCTAGCATGGCAACACCCAGCCTGCAGTGTCACCCACTCTGGCAAGTGTGTGGTGGGCAGAGCTCCCAGGTCAACAGGTGCTGCCCCAATCCCAGTCGCTGCGCTGGCCAATGGGACACCTCTGATGCTCACTCACGGTTGCAGACTCTGGGCTTTAAAAATTCAACAGCGCCCTGGGCAACACCAAAGTCCCTTCCCCGGCCTTCTTCTGTTTTAAGCCATTGTTGCAGCACCCTCTTGGCTCAGCGTACAACCAACCAGTTGTGCTCTCCTAAATCCACCTCTGCCATTCACAGCAAGCTATGGAGGAGGCTTCAGGACCAGCCTAGTGGGCCCTTTGGGTCGGTGCAGCAGGAAGGATGTGAGGGGCAACCACCCAACACACTCCAGGTGTCAAATGTGGGGGCTCAGACCCCTAACAAATGGGACATGAAGGCTGGCAACATCAACCCTGCTGTGTGGGCAACCCTTGCAGAAAACCGCAGTGCCTGGAGACAGACAGGTTGTGCATCCACAGCAGTGACCAGAGGAGGAATGGCTGCTGGGAGGAGCGCAGGGAGAAGAAATGCCATGGTGTGTCTGCAGCAGCACAACTGGACGCCTTCATCTGCCCCGGCTGCAACGAAACATCTCTCTCCAGTATCGGTCTCTACAGTCACAGCAGATGTTGTAACTCTCCACCGATTTGACTTCACCCCCAGAGGCACACTCTTCCATTGTCTCCTGAGACAGACGGATGCCAACAACAAAAGACCCCAAACTTTTAGTATCTGAGTCACAGAACTGCAGAGTTGGAAGAGACCCAGGTC
Source organism: Podarcis vaucheri (assembly GCF_965113315.1). Classification (NCBI taxonomy): domain Eukaryota; kingdom Metazoa; phylum Chordata; class Lepidosauria; order Squamata; family Lacertidae; genus Podarcis; species Podarcis vaucheri. Next base: position 106,875,837 of record NC_138762.1, read on the forward strand.
ATTTGAGTCCCACCCCTGACTCTACCTCCTTGCTGTACTCAAACTATGGAAGAAGCCTGAGCAAAACAGGGATGGAAGGACATTCGAGAGGCTGTTCTTATGTAAATATAAACCAAACCAGTTTTAACAAGGAGAAGTAGCAGAGGGGGTCCCATGCAGCGACTAACACCAACAAGCTAATGCAACAGAGCCTTTCCCAACTCCTTCCTGGCTGCACTCAGGCTTTGTTTTAACCTGCCATTTCCCGCCCCCCATGTCGCCGTCCGAGGCGAAGGGCACTCTGCACGCGCTCAGAGGAGCTGAATGTAGGTAGGCAGGTAAGAGTGGGAAAGAAACAGGGAGAAGGAAAACAGCGTATGTTAAGGCAAGACTAGAGCTGGCTGAAAACGCCCGTGCGCCTCCTCCCGCCGCCCGATCAGCCACTCTGCACAGCGGCAGCCTCGCCGCCCGGCCCGCGGAGCCGGAGCCACTGGCCCGCTCGCCCGGCTGCCCGTCGCCGCGCTGGCCCCGCCCTCGGCCCCGCCCCCGCGCCGCCAGCCAATCCGGCTGGGCGGAGGGGGAGGGCGATGCAGGCTTTGCGCCCGCCCTCCCTGTGGGCTTATTGAGAGTTATATCAAGAAACCCAGTTCGGAGCGAGCGAGGAAGGGGAGAGCGAGCGAGCGAAGGAGGGAGCGCGCGCCGGAGACGGGAGGAGAAGCCTGCGCCGCCCGCCTTGCCTTGCCTTGCCTTGCCTCCGCGGCCAAGCAACAGCCCGCGCCGGGTCCGCGCGCCGGGGCAGCCCGCCCGCCTCGCCAGCCAGCCAGGAGGTCCCGGGCAAGGCGAGGGCTCTGCGGGAAGAAGTTGCGCGCTCAGTTTGCTGGCGGCGCGGAAGGCGAGCGCAGCGCCAGGCGCGGGCATCGGGCGGCCGGGGCGGCCGAGCGGGGCATGCCCTGATCCGGAGGAGAAGCGCGCCGGGCGGGCTGTGCGCTCAGCGCCGGGCTGCGGGGCTCGCTCGCCGGGCTGCGCGGCCGCCTTGGCCGGGGCTGGGGAGCCACCGGCGGTGTCGCCTGCGCCGCCGCGAGAGGGATCGGCATCGCTTTGATCAGCATCCTCCTCGTCATCCTCGGAGTGAGGAGGAAGAGCAAGTAAATAAGGGAGGGGCAGAGCGGGAGAGAAGGTGGAGGGAGGACGAGAGAGACGCGCCGAGAGGAGAAGCATGGCGAACCCGGACGGAACTGTGAATTTGTTCTCTGGAGTTGTGAATTTGCCACCGAGGAACAACACCTCTGCTCTGGAGGAGGAAGCGCCCGCCTTGCCGGCTGCTTGCTGATTCCCCTTCCACCTCTCCTCTCCCTCCCAAAAAGACGAATTTGGTGGCTACCTGGGTGCCCGATGCATTGTGCGGGGCTTCCTCTGTCTCTTGGTCCTGGGAGATCGGATCCTTCCTCGGCTGCTGCTGCTGCTGCTGCTGCAGTTCATCGGCACACGAAAAAGCGGCAACGTAAGTGCAAAGTTCCATATGCTTCTCTCTTTTTTGGAAGGGGAGGCATTTTAAAAAAATAATTTGATTTTAATGTATATTCCGACGGGAGGGGGGAATCTCCGCGTTGCTTTGGGCTCGAGTTTGCTGGCTCTGCAGCCCCCACCTGCCTGCATCAGTGTAATGGAAAGGATCACGGATATCAACGCGTAGCTTTTAATGCAGATGTCAGATCAGTGCTTCTGACCAAACTCTCCCCGCCTCCCCCTCCCCCAATCTTATAAGGACGCCTGGAGCTTTATTTGCTCCCATAAGGGCATCTGAGCAGAAGTCTCTCTCTCTCTCTCTCTTTCTTAAGCAGCACTATTAGACTGCAGTATTTATGTGTGGCAGCTGCTGCTAATAACACATCCGGAGGGGCAGCCGAGTGTCACTGACTGCATCACCCCCCCCCCCAATACAACCCTCGTAACAAAAAACAAACCAGCCCCCAACAGCATCTTTCTGCATTTTCTTTGTAAACATCTGGCTTGCTGCTTCTGAGTTGGTTCAAGGCTGCCTCCTCCCCAAATCTTCTGTTTATGTTGAAGTTGAACCTTCTCCGGCAGATGCAAGTCACATACACTGGCACACTGGAACATCTGGAAAAGGTGACATTTTGGTTGGCTCTGGGGAAGAAACCAGAGGTCCTGTTATTGTCTTCCTTAGTTAATAGAGATGGGAAGTAGCCAGAGAGCTACTGCAGAAGCAGCAGCAGTGTGAGTAGTTTGTCTGAATCGTTAAGAGATCCTAGACCATCTTACAGCACTAGCCTAGGATAAAACACACAAGCAAGAGGAAGGGGAGGAAAATGTAGCTGGGTAATTTAATTGGGAGAAGGCAGGATGCATGATGCTTTAAATTGCAGTGGGCATACAATTCATGCTATGCATTTTTTAAAAAAGAACTTCCACTAAATTTTGGCATGGAAGGAGAAAGCATTGGATGGTATGCTCAGTTCAATGGACTGATTTGAACAAACATGTGTATGTGTGTGTGAAGAAAACGGCTTCTCTCCCATCAATCTTGTAACTAATTAATTTCATTCCGAATGTGTGGTACACTGGCACATTCATGGAGAGGAACTGCTTGCACACACAAACGAAAGGAAGGAAGAAAAGCAGGTGCCGGGTGTTTGTAAGTGTGTTGCAGAAACGTGGAGCAGGGCTTGGCAGTTGCATCTGGTGTCAGTTAAAATGAGTCAATAACACTTCTTTTTTATTGTTGTTGTTGTTGTGATTGTGTTGACAGTGGCTGTCTGGAAGCAAGAGCTCTGATGTGATGCATCCTGCAGTCCTCCCCTTGCGAACGAGGCAGCAGCAGCATTCCATCGTGGAAACCTTGAAACCCTGAGAAGGAGCTATAAACACATTATCATGGACCTGAGGGATTTTTACCTGTTGGCTGCCCTGATTGCCTGTTTAAGGCTGGATTCTGCTGTGGCTCAAGAACTTATTTACACCATCCGAGAGGAGCTACCGGAAAACGTCCCCATCGGGAACATACCAAAGGATCTGAACATTTCTCACATCAATGCCGCCACAGGAACCAGTGCTAGTCTTGTCTACAGACTGGTCTCCAAAGCAGGGGATGCCCCTTTGGTGAAAGTGTCCAGCACCACAGGGGAGATCTTTACCACCTCCAACAGAATCGACAGAGAGAGACTCTGTGCAGGAGCTGCCTATGCTGAAGAGAATGAGTGCTTCTTTGAGCTGGAGGTGGTGATTCTCCCAAACGACTTCTTTCGGCTGATCAAGATCAAAATAATTGTGAAGGATACCAATGACAATGCCCCCATGTTTCCCTCCCCTGTCATCAACATCTCCATACCTGAAAACACTCTGATCAACAGCCGCTTTCCAATCCCGTCAGCCACAGACCCCGACACTGGTTTCAATGGGGTGCAGCACTATGAACTTTTGAATGGGCAAAGTGTCTTTGGGCTGGATATCGTGGAAACTCCAGAAGGGGAGAAGTGGCCTCAGCTGATTGTGCAGCAGAACTTGGACAGGGAGCACAAAGATACCTATGTCATGAAAATCAAAGTCGAGGATGGAGGCACCCCCCAGAAATCGAGCACAGCTATCCTCCAGGTCACAGTAAGTGATGTCAATGACAACAGGCCGGTTTTTAAAGAGAGTCAGGTGGAGGTTCACATACCAGAGAATGCCCCTGTAGGTACCTCGGTCATTCAGCTGCATGCCACAGACGCAGATATAGGAAGCAATGCGGAAATCAGATATATTTTTGGTGCCCAGGTTGCTCCTGCAACTAAAAGACTCTTTGCTTTAAACAACACAACTGGGCTGGTGACAGTTCAGAGGGCCTTAGACCGAGAGGAAACTGCCATCCACAAGGTGACGGTGCTGGCCAGTGATGGTAGCTCTACACCTGCCCGGGCAACTGTTTCCATCAATGTGACTGATGTTAACGATAACCCCCCTAACATAGACCTCAGGTACATTATAAGTCCCATCAATGGCACAGTGTACTTATCTGAGAAAGACCCCATCAATACCAAGATTGCCCTAATTACGGTCTCAGATAAGGATACTGATGTGAATGGCAAAGTGATCTGTTTCATTGAGAGAGAAGTGCCATTCCACTTGAAGGCTGTTTATGACAACCAGTACTTGTTAGAGACCTCTTCCTTGCTGGACTATGAGGGCACCAAAGAATTCAGCTTTAAAATAGTTGCCTCCGATTCTGGCAAGCCCAGTTTGAACCAGACCGCCCTAGTAAGAGTTAAGCTGGAAGATGAAAATGACAACCCTCCAATTTTCAGCCAGCCTGTAATTGAGCTGTCCGTTTCCGAAAACAACCGCCGTGGTCTGTACTTAACAACTATTAGTGCCACAGATGAGGACAGTGGGAAAAATGCAGACATTGTTTATCAGCTTGGCCCCAACGCCTCCTTTTTTGATTTGGATCGAAAGACAGGGGTTTTGACAGCTTCCCGAGTCTTTGACAGAGAAGAGCAGGAGAGGTTCATTTTTACTGTTACGGCCCGAGACAATGGCACCCCTCCCCTGCAAAGTCAAGCTGCTGTAATCGTTACAGTATTGGACGAGAATGACAACAGCCCCAAATTTACTCATAACCATTTTCAGTTTTTTGTGTCGGAGAACTTACCAAAGTATAGCACCGTAGGAGTGATCACAGTGACTGATGCAGATGCAGGAGAAAATAAAGCTGTCACTCTTTCCATCCTGAATGACAATGAGAACTTTGTTCTGGATCCTTACTCTGGAGTTATAAAGTCCAACGTTTCTTTTGACCGAGAGCAGCAGAGTTCCTACACCTTTGACGTCAAGGCCATCGATGGAGGACAACCGCCTCGTTCTTCTACCGCAAAAGTCACTATAAATGTCATGGATGTTAATGACAACAGCCCTGTGGTCATCTACCCACCTTCAAATACTTCTTTTAAGCTGGTGCCTCTCTCTGCTATCCCTGGCTCTGTTGTGGCTGAAGTGTTTGCTGTTGACATTGACACGGGAATGAACGCTGAGCTGAAATATACAATCGTAAGTGGAAACAACAAAGGTTTGTTCCGTATTGATCCGGTGACGGGTAACATTACCCTGGAAGAAAAACCTGCTCCTACTGATGTAGGGCTGCATCGATTAGTGGTCAATATCAGTGACCTGGGTTATCCTAAATCTCTGCATACCCTTGTGCTTGTGTTTTTGTACGTCAATGACACGGCTGGAAACGCCTCTTATATTTATGACTTGATCCGCAGGACTATGGAAACACCTTTGGACAGGAACATCGGGGACAGCAGCCAGCCTTATCAAAACGAGGACTACCTTACCATCATGATTGCTATTGTGGCAGGGGCCATGGTGGTCATTGTGGTGATCTTTGTCACTGTTCTGGTCCGCTGCCGCCACGCCTCCCGCTTCAAAGCTGCCCAAAGGAGCAAGCAAGGGGCAGAGTGGATGTCTCCCAATCAGGAGAACAAACAGAACAAGAAAAAGAAGCGGAAGAAAAGGAAGTCTCCCAAGAGTTCCCTGTTGAATTTTGTTACCATTGAGGAATCCAAACCGGAGGATGCCGTTCATGAACCTATCAACGGGACCATTAGCCTTCCAGCTGAGCTGGAGGAGCAAAGTATAGGAAGATTTGACTGGGGCACGGCCCCACCCACCACCTTTAAGCCTAACAGCCCTGATCTTGCTAAGCATTACAAATCTGCCTCTCCACAGTCCGCTTTCCATCTTAAGCCTGACACTCCCGTCTCGGTGAAAAAGCACCACGTGATTCAGGAACTCCCTTTGGACAACACCTTTGTTGGGGGTTGTGATACCCTTTCCAAACGCTCTTCCACTAGTTCAGATCACTTCAGTGCCTCAGAGTGCAGTTCCCAAGGAGGCTTCAAGACAAAGGGCCCCTTGCACACCAGACAGGTAAACGAGCACTTTTACTGGTCTATAAGTACTGCATATAAGTGCCCACTCAACCAGTACTAAAGTGCCAGGATATGTTTTCTTTCACTGTAATTTTAGCTTAGTTATAATATGCATAGAGCAAAGCGGGGGAAATACCTGTCCCTTTAGTATCTCTCTGGGGCAGGACTATGCATTTTTAGAATGAATATGATGGTCCAAAGTTGTAAGTTGCCAACTTTTTTTGTTTTAGAAAGAATGACATGCACACACTCACGTACCAGTTCATTCATGCATTCACACGCACACCTACCTACTTAGTCAGAGGTTAAAGGCAATTGTGTGAAGTTTGTCAAGAACATCTTAGTATAGAGGTTTACTGAAGAAGAAAACATATTTTTCAATCTGCCAATTTCAACTCAAAGGGAAAAATATATATCTACATATATATTGAACGTTTCAGGATTAAATGTGTTAGCTTCTGATAAAAGAAAAGTTGGTTACACACGAGGCTGGCTTAAGTTTATATTGTTTTTGTTTATTTCAAACTGATTTGGAACATTTGTAAGTTATTGTCGTTCAGGGGGTTAATTTTTGCCCTCACAAAGGCTCAAAGATTGTGTTGCACTGTGTTTGTTTGGCAGGCTATAACTAAGCTATCAGGAAGTCTTCCTCTGTTTTGAATTACAACGATTTTTGTTGTACAGTAGTAAAGTTGTGTGTCTGTTAGACAAGAGGATTTTTGTTTTGTTTGTGTTTTGTTTTTTTAAAAAATGGCCAAAGTACACTTTCAGAACGAATGCTTTTTGCTTTGAATAAAACATGAATTATGCAGAGAGAGAAATCACTCCATTGTAAATATGTTCTCATACTATAGTGCATAAGTGATCTGTCATTACTCATTTTTAAGCTGTGAAACATGCCATATGAAAAAAGGATTAGGATGTTAGGAAAATTTCGTATTTCAACCAAATCCAGCATTAGGGTTTTTTGGGGGGGTGGGGTGGGGGCATTGTTTCTTAGGTCAAATAATTCCTTGCTAATAAAGATTTAAATGCGGTGCTGTCTAATTCATTTCACTGGTGCTTGTCTTTTGCCACTAAATTAGAATGTCAGGATCGGCCTGTAGATGGCACTAAGGTACTATGTGGCTTGGGGCTGGCTAGCTGCCAGTCCTGCAGCAGATAAGAAATGGGGGAGGGAAGGTTCAAACTGGTACTAAAGCCAAAGAAACCTTTTATTTAATGACAGTCGCACTGAAGCGACCGGTAGTTAAGCTAGCGTGTTTTGCAGTGGCTCCTTAGCGCTTAGTTTTCATTGCATCAATTGTCTAAGGCTTTAGCTGTCAAGCACATATCGCTGTTGGCATTATATTCTCTTGTGTTTTGGTGAATTGTTTGGGCTGATCACAGGGGCCATAGTCAAGAGAACAGGGGAAGATACTTTTTAATAGGTTTGTGCCAGGAGAGGTGAATGGTGACCATTCTTTAGCTTGAGTCATTTCCCCAGCTGTATGTTATGCTTCTCAAAATTGCATCTTGACTTTTGGACGTATCTTGGATAACAAGGCACTGTATTTAAAGCCCACACTTAGGAAGTATCTTGTTGAAGTAATGGTCCCCAGAACACTCAATAAATCCCTTAAAAGACATTTGAGGGGGAAATCTTTACACAGATATCTCCTTCAGAAGTATTTCACAGCATCTTAGGCTCCTAAAATAACATCCACAGTCATTTATGCACTTCCCTCCAGATAACAACAACATCAACAGAATCATGAAACTCACCAACCGTTAAACCTCTGGATATCAGTAGAACTTGAGATTAGATTGTGCTCTCCCCCTCTTTATCATCTTTTATTTTTGTTACTCAGATTTCTCACATTATTTTGATGTTAAGCGCTTCTGTTCCACTTTAGTTTTCATTTCCTGGGCTCTGTTACAAGAATGAGTCTTAACTTCTTTGAGGAGTCAAATGGAGATTAAGATCACAAATCCAAACCGATTTACCTGGCAGAGCATGTAAGCACCACCCAAGAGACTCAAGGATTCAGGGTGAGGGAAAATTAAACGCAAAGTGTTCCTCTGTATCTTCTTTATTATTGTAAAAAAAGAGGAGAGAGGATAAACACTTGACTTACAGTTTTAATTGCATCACAACTGTAAATGTGGATTTGCTATTTTTAATGATGCATAATTGGATTGTGATGAGGGATGGATAAGATCCAAAGTGATTCAGACAGCACCTTCTTTCACTGGTAGATCAACAAGCTTTCAAATGGTACAGAACTCTTGTCTTATCAATAAATACAGTCCAAAATAAGGGTGCTCTCTTATTAAGCTAGTGGGATTCTGGATGTTCGTTGTCAGCAGCAACTAGGCAACCTTCATTTTAACCAATGGAAAGGTGACCATACGGTTTGAGGTGGTGATACTGCCCAGTGAGTAGTTAAATGGATGTTGGTTTACATGTCAAGGCTTGATATGAACGCTAGGTTCTCCATTTCATAAAAGTTCTGTGCTGATACGCGATTATAACCATCAGTATCGGGCTATAGATCAAAACTGGTACAGTGGTACCTCGCAAGACGAATGCCTCGCAAGACAAAAAACTTGCTAGACGAAAGGTTTTTCCGTTTTCGATTTGCCTCGCAAGACAAATTTTCCTATGGGCTTGCTTCGCAAGACGAAAACGTCTCGCGACTTTGTTTTCTTTGTCTAAAAACAGACATGTTTTCTTTATAAAGTTAATTTATTTTCCCTTCAATTTTTGAACTGCTCTTTACAGTATGTGTGACTTTAAAGAGCAGTTAATAAACTGTTGTTGTACCAAATTTGGCTTTGTTTGGACTTTTTTTGACCATAGGAACGCATTAATTGATTTTCAATGCATTCCTATGGGATTTCGTGCTTCGCAAGACGAAAAATTCGCTAGACGACAAAAATTGCGGAACAAATTAATTTCGTCTTGCGGGGCACCACTGTACAGTTGCTGTGGTTTTCATTGAGTGTTGCAATTCATGGTGCAAATCTCAACAGATAGTTTTGTTTTCAAAAGGTTTTGCTCAGGCCATTCATCAGTTTATGGTTAGTAGTCCTAAAATACTGGCAAATAGCACAGTCCTTGTGAAGTGCACAAACCCCATTGAAATGAATGAAGAAGCTATTGCATAGCTCCTGATTTAGTTCAGTGGTGTTTCTGTGGGAGAACCTGGCATGTTTTATACACTCTCATCAGGAGAAGAACCTCTTGGGTTGTTGGAGGGCAGCAGTAAGTGTCTTACTGCTTCATTATTATTCTTGATAAATATGGGGTGTAGCACCATAGAAGAGTCTCCCAAGCAAACTCTGCAGAAGTGGAAGCTATAGAAGAAAATGGCTGCACTCTTGTGTGGATCAGGTTTATTTCATTCAGACGTGCAGGAGAATTCACCACTATAGATTGCGCTATATCTTTGCACCCACCTTTAAGTCAGCTGTATAATAAAAAAATGGAGCAGTCCCAAAATCGGCTGTCATTTTTCAACAGTTGTTCTGTTAGGAATATGCAAGAACACACCCTTTGCCTGGGTTAAGCTCAATAACGTAGCCCTGATTTAAGTAACCAGTCTGAGTATAGCTAAAGACTAGGAGACAATGCCGTTTGTTTTGCTCTGAAGAACCTAACATTTGAAAATCATCCTTATTGTGAAGGGGGAATATTTTAGTACTGTTGGGTTTTATATTTTTTACCCCACATTCCTTTAAAGAAGTCTTGCCTTGAAGCAGGCAATGTTCAGGTTGTTAGTGATTCCACCTGAGCCTTGGTCTATTGGACTGTTGTAAAGGAAAACATTTAAAAGAAAAGAAAAGCCTAGCCTAGAATCCTAGATGACATTGATTAATTTGAGGTAATGGACTGATCCTAAGATTTGCAAGACTAGCAAATAAATACTCAGGATAAAGAATATTTAACAATTAAACTTCGTGAGCTGCGATGTTATATTATTATTTATCATTATTTTATTAGAATATTATTCTGAATTCCTTAACACAAATGTCAACAAAGGTATTTAGAACTGGTATACCAATAATGTTAAATGCAAGTGTGTAAGTTTAAGAGCAGAACCTGTGGCCCCCCAGAGGCATGGGAGCTGCAAAGAATTCTGTTGTCATAAAGGAGAAGATGAGTGCTTTGAGTAGAGCAGGTCCTGAAGGATAGGAATTGCCGCCTTAGATGAAGCCGCACCAATTGGACACATTGGCTGTGGGGAAGAGATCAGAAGCATTTCCTTCCATTTCCATCTTAAGCACAGTTTGTCAAGAACTGTTGTTAAGTTTTATGTAAATTCTGCAAGCTTTTCAGACTGGATAAGGCTAATCTGAACACTCTGATTTTAGTCCCATGGAAAAGCAAAACCATCTTACAGGGCCTGAGATGGAATATTTCCCTTGATTTACGGCTCATGGGCAGTTGAGTACAAATCCTCCAGGTTGCAAAGCAAGGATTCCAGCACGGAGTGACAATGATTAGGAACTGTATTCATTAGTCTTCATCATGTTTATTGGCACTGGGCCAACTGAGTACTTGAGCAATGTTGTCTCTCATAAAATATGATGGGGTGCATATATATATATATATATATATATATATATATATATATGATAGAACCTTAAATAATTGTAGAGGAAACTATAAAATGAATATAGGGCTCCCTTAAGCAATGCAGAAAACTCCTGACAAGAAGCTAGTGCTGTAGTTAACTAAGCTAAGAAGGCGCAATCCCCTCCCAGGTGGCTTGTTGTACTGTGATTTATTTCCTTCTTATATTTACTATAAGAGCTGATAAACACCACCAAAACCTCTTTTAAGCATTCTCATAAAACTAAGAGTGTAGGCAGAAAGAAGAGTTGTGGAAAACCACAGTGGAACCGCATTGTGTAAAGAAGAGGGCCCACACGTTCTGTCAATCCAAACATTTTGGTTTCATGATTTTGCCTATTTGCTTATTTTATTTGTTTAGCAACAGTTACATACCACTTGATTGTCGTAAAACCTCTCAAGCAGATTACATGGAATAATAAAACTTATAGTAAAAAAAAACAAAATTAAAGAATGGATTTTTTTTAAAAAAAAAAAAGATTAAAGCATTTCAGCGTCTACATGTCTGGATAGATAGGCTTGCCTAAACTAAATTTGTTTAAGTGGGGCCCAAAAATCTTACAGCAAAGGCGCCTGTGTGACTCGCATAGGCAGGACGTCCCAAGGTTGTCGGTGTTCCCACACTAAAAGGCTGATTTCTTACAGCCGTGGAACAACCATTATGTGGCAGCCACAACTGTTCCAGTTCCACAGTGTTAGTGAAGAATGGCAAAAATATGTTCTTGCATTGTGTTGCTGGTGTGTGTGTGCATAAGACTGGGGCAATGCACTGCATTTTCAGTCTTGCCACAATTTTAAAACCTTACTCATTACTTCCATATATATATATATATATATAGCTATGTGTGTGTGTATGCACAAACACAGATATATATATATGTGCAAGTAAGAAGTAAAGATTTTAAAATTGTGGTAAGACTGAAAATGCTGTACATTGCCCCATTCTTATATAACTTCTTTTTTTAAAAAAAGGTAGCAGGTTTTGTTCAGCTGTCTAAAGAAATTCATCTCTGAGCTGAGACCAAGCATGGAAAATGTCGGCTGAAAAGATTTTCTTTTTTTTTTTTTTTAAACGAAGTGAAAAGCATGTGAAAACAGGGGGTTGTAATGGAAATTGGAATATAACCTTAAGCGATAATACTACTTTCAATAGCAGCAGTAGAAATGCTAAGCAAGGCATTCAGTTTAAACTGCAAGAAGCTTCCTACTTCCCTTTTTTTAAAAATTCACTGGGGATTTTTTTTATGCATGTGGTGGTTTTTCTGTTGTGTGTATGAATCATTAAGGTTTGTTTTTCCATTGAAGTGCAATGTATAACTTTCTTAAATCGCATCACATGTGTGTGTGTCAGGGGGAGGGAGTAAGATGCTAAGAGTTCAGCGCTATCAGAGTTTTGTAATAGAGTTCCTTTGTGTATAGGGACAAGGAAGGATCTTCTAGTTACCATTTCAGATTTTCATTTTCAAAGGATATATTTTTCTGGCACAGCAAAACCATATCAGCCACACTTTATTGACAGCAGTTTTATTGTAGCTGGAGGCTTTACAGTAAGCTGTTTATTGCTGTTCCCTAACTCAGTTGACAGCAATTGAGGAATTAATTTCCTTGCCCCCAGTGTGCTTTCTTGGGTATAAACAACAGATGTTTAAGATATGAAAACAGTGACCCATTTACATTTGACAACTTTTTAAATACACAGTTCTACTTGGCCTAAAATTAAGCGGAAATTTGGTTTGCGGCAGAATGAGATCCAACATGTTCAACATTTTCTGGGACGAACTGTTTTCCTCAACAGCAAAACAGAATTCTAGGATTTAATATTTCTGTGAAAAGTGATGTTCATAGTTGATGTTTATATTTGCTATAGACAGACAGCTATTACCTCCTCTCCCTTTGTTGCCCTATCTTTCCCACAGCCAATTTTAGATCGTAAACACCTTGGGATCAGCGTCTTGATAGGTTTTCATGTTTTCTTATGTATAATTATTAATAATAGGCAGAGATACACTTAGGTATTTTTCATCTGGGAGTAAACGGCAATAATTCCTGTGTAATCCATTGATCACGTTGTTTCTTGCTCTGCATCTTTCTTTATGTATCAGTTACTTTTCAGCCTGCATAAACTGCAAACCCCAACAGAGTACATAGAGACACCATAGTAATTCATATAAGATGTAGCATCTATTATCCCCCAAAGATCTTTCCACACTGTAGTCAGAAGTATCCTCGTCCTTCAGACTCAAAGATCCCTCTGCTCCTTTGCTCCAGCGCAGTTGTTGATTCAGTCAATTCTCAGTGGGACAGGATAACACTGAGGACTACTTTATATGCTAACATTTCCTACTTAGAAATAATGCCTGTAAGATGAATCTCCACATATAGAAAACATGCATTTTTGTGATGCATGAAGTTTTTTCCTGCTGTTGCAAGCAAATTGATCAGGCAACAACTAAGCGCAATTGCCCAATTTCTACCCTCAAGATGGAAATAGTACTTGAGGTGTATTTTTTTACACTCCTTTATGCATTACAGGACTTGAGCCCAAAGCAGCTAAAGTTAGTACCAATTTACAGCACAATCTTATGCATGTTTACTTGGAAGTAAGTCTTGCTTTCTTGGAAATGTGTTTAGTATTTCAGCCCTAAGGCAATCCTATGCTCCCTTACTTTGGGGCAAGTCCAGCGAACGAACACCAGTTAAACAGGCAGCAGTTTGGGCAGCATCTAAACCAATGGAATGAATTTGTATTGCCTGATGCCCCATTGCTTTGATAGAACAACTATATTGGGTTGGGTTGGAGAGCTCATGCATTTTCCTGGGTAAAGGTAAAGGTACCCTAGGTACTCTAAGGTTATTCTTGATTCATCAGACCAAATGATGTAGCCTAGCAGGCTTGTATTGTTTGTAACCAGGTGCATGACAAGCTTCCTGTTTTTGCAGCAAAATCAATAGCGTTTTTGAACCATTGGAGGTCTACCTTATATGCTTCATGGGCTGCAGTTGGCAGGATGAATTTCCTCCTGTATTGAAATGTATCAAGATGCACCAAAATTGATTCTCATGTTACACTGGGCCATTTTTTGCAAGTATTATGCATATTTCATAGTGTGTATGAACACTATAACTTGAGCTGGTCGCTTAGAAATGTCAGTTTCTGCATCTTGGGTTTTCACTTGGCATTGACAAAGATCAGCACAGTGGACACAGCAAACGACTTCTGGGTCACATTGCACACTGTTCACATTCATTCAAACATGAGGGCAGTCTCTGGATTGGCAGTGCTTTTCTAAAAAGAAAAATAATGTGAAAAATAAGTATTTCTCCTTCAAACAATCTTGATTTCACAAAGTGGGGCATGCGTGAATTACTTTTTAAAATTTATGTGAGATTGTGTGTGTGTCCGGATGTGTGACTGTATTCAGATGTGAGTCACCTGATTAGTAGGCAAGGGATTCCATCTATATTTGAAATGTGAATTGGAATGCATGTCTTGAAGCACTGCGCTGTCTTGCGCTGTGCATGTACTTATGGTACCTTACTATACCTGGTTCAGGCCTAATGCATATACCAAAAAAACAGGGTCCATTGTATTCTTTTAATCGCAACATGCAGTGATGTGTACTGTATAGCAACACCGTCTTGTGAAATATAACTATTGCAACTAAAGTTATTTTGATGTCTAAAAGCTGGTTGCTCTGCAGCTTACCACTGAATTTCTTGAAACTTAAGTATTACACTATGCAATTTAATTGCATCACTGTACTTTCAAAGGAACCTAGGCACACCTTTTACTCAGTTGTGCACCATAGTTGAAAGCGGCAGCCAGTATTTCTATTCTAGCACCTAGTAACAGAAGGTTTCCTTAGAATCCTAACAATAAAAAGAAAAAAGATTCAGTAGTAAATACAAGTAGCTGTGTTTTCAAGCAGTGACTTCTAATTATAATAGCCCCCCTTTCTGTGTTTCTGCAAGAAGAAAAGCAAAGGAACTTAGTAGTGTTGAATCAGATCTACAAACACTGCCTGTTTATCACATATTTTGGGTTTTTCTGAAATTCCACTGTAGTGTGGCCTGAGATTCGAAAGTTAACTAAAATAGTGCTGATTTGGAATAATGTTTTATTTGGAATGTGCACGCAGTATTGGCAGAGTGATTAAATAAATCTTTGTTAGGCTGCAATGCAGACAACAATAATAGAGGTTTTGGGGTCAGGACCTCAGCTGAGAAAAGAGCTGACCAGCTCAAGTTCCTCCTGTGCGATTATTCCGTCCTACATTCTCCCTTCTCCCTGTAGTACAGCAGTGCATTGTTAAGGTGGCCTGTTTTAGATTTTCTGCATGTACAGCAAGGAGGGAGGCTTTTCCTCACTGGAAGTATTTACTTACGCAGAGCGCAGTCCAGCCAAAGTGCAGCATTCGTAAGTCCCATTAATTTCAATAGGTAAGTTAAGCCCATCTCCCTTCCTGAAATCAATGCAGCTTAAGCTCCTTTCTGCTGCTTTTCTGCCCCCCACCCCCACCCCAGAGCGTCATGCTCTGTTTCCATGCTATTGCTTTCTCCTGATTCCCCTTCACACACACATTCTCATTACTCTATTTTCCCCTCTCAGAATTTACCTCCCCTCCCCAATTCCCACAAATGCTTTTCCTCCAAATTTCCCCTGAATGAACTGCTCCTTCCTCAGTTTCTCCCACCATATATTGTATTTTCTCAATCCCCAACGTCAACTGTCATCCCGCCTCCACTTCACCAATTAATTGCTTCCTCTACCCAGTTCCTATTTCCCCCCCTCAGATTCCCTCCTTGATTAACAAATACCTTTTGAAAAATCATCTTGCTCGATTACAGTGAGTTTTATTAATAGAAGGTGATAATCAAAATTCCAGACAAAAGTGACACACAGTGTGATATGATCACAAGCAGTTGAGGGGTGGGGCTCCCTTTCCCAGAAATGACACAGAGTTTCAGCCCCCAGGAAATCCATTTTCTGAGAGACCCCCAAGATCTTCCATAGGGTCACTGAAATAATTTTGCCAGGGCACGCCAGTACTTATTTTAAGGCAACGAGCAATGTGACAATCCCACCCCACCCACCTGCTATTAGTGCATGTGTCAGATACCTGCCTTGGTAGCAGAGGAACCAGAAGATGGGCAAAACCATACATCTACAGCTGAGTGCATTTTCTTGTACGCACAACTGCAGCCAAGGGCAAAGCAAAGAACCGTCAAGGAAAGATGCCTGTCTGATCTGAACAGTGAATACAGAAGTTGGTCCTTGCATTGCAGCTGCTATAATTTCTTCTAAAAACAGTGTTTTTGAAGGTGCTGTGAGAACTGTGGAGAGACCTATGGCTGATCAGTCCTTCTCAGCACTGCTGTGCCTGGAAATCACTCTCTCTCTCTCTCTCTCTCACACACACACACACACACACACACACAGAGAGAGAGAGAGAGAGAGAGAAGACAAATGAATAAAGCAGGGTTGGGGAAATGCATAACTACTTAGGAGTATAGGTATTCAAACAAATGCCTTAGCATTGTGTGAGTCTCACGGTCACCTCATCAGACATTTGTATTTGCGGTGTAATTCCTAAATACGAATTCACCTTAGAAATCAGAGGCAGGAATGTGCCCCTTCCCCAACCCAACTTCCCTTGTGAAATGTCATTAGACTTACCAACATCTTTCTTTTTAGCTTCCCATTCATGTCATCAAAGGCTCAAATTCTCTCTACATTTTGCTTTGGACAAAAGTGGGGATATAAAATAAGGGATATGTGAGTGGTGCCCTATCCTGACAGTTCTGCTAGTCTTCTGAAACTCTCTTAGCTCCCTTTTTGCCCAAGCAGGAATCTGTACAGATTTGCCTTGACATTTTGCTTCAGGCAAGTAGCAACTCTAATATTTTCTTCCAAAATGCACAGGAGGGGGGAAAGATCTTCCTCCAGCGTCAGAGGCAATGTGCCGCCTCCTACCAGTGGCTGGGAATCATATGTTGCACTCAGGTCTGTCTTGCAGGCTTCCCATAGGCATCTTGCTGACCACTGTGATGAAGAGGAAAGCTGGAACAGAGGCTGGTCCAGCCGGCTCTTCTCATCTATGCTTGAAATGAAAACCCTACACTTTACACAGGAGCATAGGAAGTGGTCAGACTCTCCATCTAGCCCAGTAGTGCACTAACAAAGGCTCGCTCAAGAGCTCCAGTGTCAGGGAACTGCCATCGGAGCCAAGAGTGGAGGTAAGGCTCCCCAATCATGCGGGAGAAGGGACCAGCAGAGGGAGAGAGAACACTTCCGTTGGGGAAGGAAATCAGCGTGACACCTGGGAGAAAGGGGAGCAGGGAGGGACTTCGGAGAGAGAGCTCCAGGACTCTTCCACAGAGACCAGCGGGGAGAGTCCAGGACCTCTGCTGGCCACGCCCACTCTGCGCAGGAGACTTCCGCGCAGGGAATCTAGGCGGAGACTTGGTGTCAAGGAGTTTTTATGTTGGAGGAAGTTCAGGAAATGCCCACTAACGGATTCTGCCAGTGACTGAGACAGCCACGGAGAAAGGGCTGTCCAGCCAGGGAAAGGTTTAGCCAGGGAACGTTGCCTAGAGCAGCAGCTACATCTATGCACAAGCAACCCCAATCCCCTTTACATCCAGCATATAATCTAATACCTCATCCTTCCAAATAAAGGGAATTAAAACATCATGGAATCATAGAATTGTAGAGTTGGAAGGGACCCCAAGGGGCGTCTAGTCCAACCCCCACGTAGCCCTCCAACCTCTTCTTAAAAACCTCCAAAGAAGGAGAGTCCACCACAAACAGCTCAGTGGGAGATGGTCCCTCTTCTGGAACAGATGAGTCCGCCTGCCATTATTAACTAACGCAAGAGTTGTGCATTTTGCTCTTGGCTACAAAATCCGAAATGCCACATGAAAACATGTCAGTTAATTTCTCTTCGCTTTTGCTCCAACACTTGATGGCAGATACCTAGACTCGTAAATTGGTTCTACTGAAAAAGCATTGGCCTTGTTGAGTTGGAATAGCTCAGCTGGTAGAGCATGAGGCTCTTACTTTCAAGGGTGTGAATTTGATTCCCACGTTGGGGAAAATATTCCTACATTGTAGGGGGTTGGACTAGATGACCCTTGGGATCCCTTCCAACTTGATTCTATGAGGGTATATAACATCTGTACAGCGTAGCAGCAGGTTTATACCTCTCCCCAACACTGCCCAGGTAATGTTAACATGTGATGCTCCATGAGGAGGTTCATAAACAAAGCTTGTGCTAATCTCTCCCCTCAGACAGAGGCAGAAGGAGTACAAATCTGGTTTTCATGCATACAGACAGAGCCGTCTTTCCCATTCGTCTTAGTGGTATGTTGCGCCAGGGCGCTGGCTCTCAGGGACGCCCTAGTGAGTGGGGGAGCTGCGTGGCTTTGCCGGCAGCCTCCCCTTTCCCTGAACGCCCGCCAGCTGCACCCTCTGTGGCTTCCCAGGCTGCCTTCTTGGGCAGCTTGATCTCCGCCGCCACGCCAGGGCGGTGGGAGAGGCAGAAGACATTTTCCACTGCCCCCTCCCTTGTTTTGGAGTTGCCGGGGGGGGGCGCCAGAGGGATCTTTGCACCACAGCGCCGGAGACGGCCCTGCATACAGACCACTGTGTGGAATGTCCATATATCACATAAAAACCATATATGTGCTGACCTTTGGTTTCTACAGAAGGGTAGGTTTCCAGAACCTGTTCTTAATTTGTTTCAATTTCAAATGCTACTGGTGGCAGGAACAAATTTCAGTGGGTTGGATCCAGATGTAGTTATGTTTAGAACACACCTATTAAAATCAGTGGGATAAATTACCGTAGTCATGATTAACTTAAATGACATTGGTTTTCTATGGGTCTCCTCTAAGGATGTCTATGTCTGGATCCAACCTGGTGCATGGGCAAGATTTGAAATTGCTTTCAGAATGTGACAACAGTAACCTGCAAATGTCTCTCATAGTCAAGCTATCAAAATTCACCGTAGCAGGAGGTAGACTAGACGTCAGTAAAAAGCTACAGCAGTAGAACCTGTGTGTGTGTGTGTGTGTGTGTGTGTATGAAACCAAGTGCCAGGGAAATAAATAAATAAACCCACATCTGCATCTGTCTAAGGATAGTAAACCTGGCCTGTTGAAATGTAATCTCTCATGTACTGTGGAGACATTTTTTTTCTATTTGAGATTTCATCAGGTTTTATTTCAAAAAGCTGTTAAGTCTGTCAAACATTTCAGTTTGAAAGAACGCTCCCACAATTTTTTTCTTTTGTTATTTGTATGCTACAAACGAAGCAGAATGTCAGTCACCAGAAATCCAGAATGAGAAGAGTGAGATATGGTGCATTTTTAGTTTCATTTTTAACACCCCCCCCCCACCTTTTCTCCCGGTAACAGAGATTAATTTAAAAACTGACAAATAATAATATCGGAGTCCCCTTTCAGATGCTAATATCAATGTGTTTTGGGGTAGGATGGGGGAGATTGCATCTGGAGCCTCCATCATGTTCACAATAAGATCTGAAAAGAGAAGGTGTGCACCAAATTTTATGTGGGGAGGTCTTCTCCACGTGACCAGGACCAGGCCTCTGCTTTTGCAGGAAGAAGTGTTCATGAAATGTCTGAAAGGAACTTATGTAACATGGTTAAATATAGATGGTAGAGGAACTCTTTTCTCTACCCTTACAAATCCTCAGATGTTTTGCCCAAGCAGAAACCTCCAGCTTTAGAACGTTGGACTTTTAATGGGCAACATGTTTGGGGGCTGCAGCAAGAATCCTGCAGCTCCTTAGAAGCTTCTCTGGGTTGCTCAGTGAAAAGATCAATAATGGATAATGTTCTCCAAAAGCCTATTATTTGCCATCGCCTATCTCCCTTCATGCTTAACAGCACACACAGAATACAGGGTAGGTGAACTGAGGGTGCCATTGCTACTTATTTGAGGCAATAGTGGGACCCAATAGGAATGGCCAATGCTCTGCGTGAATTGAGAATGGGCTAGAACAGGGGTCAGCAACCTTTTTCAGCCGTGGGGCGGTCCACCGTCCTTCAGACCATGTGGTGGGCCGGACTATATTTTGAAAAAAATATGAACGAATTCCTATGCCCCACAAATAACCCTGAGATGCATTTTAAATAAAAGCACACATTCTACTCATGTAAAAACACACTGATTCCCGGACCATCCACAGGACAGATTTAGAAGGCGTTTGGGCCACATCCGGCTCCCAGGCCTTAGGTTGCCTATCCCTGTGCTAGAAGATGTGCCAGAATTTCTGCAACACAGAGAGGTTGTTCACCCAATAAACCAATGTGAATAGGGTTTGTGCAGGCAGAATACTACTCTTCTATTCAATGGCAGCCTAAAAAGCTTGTGTGACTATACTGGATAGAGGTGCAAATTCTATATTGCCAGTTATTAAATTAATGTTTAATGAAGAAATGTTTCCCTTTCATTTTGGAAACCCTAGATAAGGTGGTTTGTTTGTTTGTTTTTAAAAAGTCAAAGACAGGCTTTGTAAAAGCAGTAGCCTAGGCAGAGTGGCATTGCTTCTGTGTTGTGGTTTCAGAGGGAAAGGAGAAGACTGGTGGCGTGTTCCTTTGGGCAGTAGCAACCAGCAAGAGGTTTTTTGCAGGAAGGCTTAAGGGCAAGTCCCTTCTATCTAAGCAGTAAAAACGTAGAATTTCACCAGGTGCTGTTTCCTCTTAAAGGTTCACAAGTGGAAGGATGGTGTGTAGAACTGGGAGCTTACCCTGGGCGAAGAAATTATAGCATTGAATATAGACAAGACTTGAGGAAAGGCCTTCAGAGAAGCTGCATGATTGTCTTTCCCAGTATTTTCCCTAATTCATGTTTTCTATGCTGATCATTCCAGATGTCTGCATGCGCTCGGAAACTCAGACAAAATAAATGCATTGCAGAAGACGGTCATGTGTGGCGTCCACTAACAAACACGTACAGCATTGTATGTCTGTGTTTTCCCAGATGTGTGAGCACAGAACAGTACAATTGGGCATTACTTTGCCATGGCTGTTAACAATGAGCTGTCGCATTGACTAGATTGTAGTGAAATCAAAGCCCCTACAAATTCCACTGTTACCAAGCTTTGCTAATATCTAGGATTTGGCCTTCCTCTCTGCTTTAGCAGTTGATTAAGACATACTTTAATCCCTTGCAGGGCACTGAGAAACTAATGGCTTGTGGAGTATTTGGGTCTTTAAGCTTCCAGTGTGGATGGTATGAAAATGATGTCATTTGGCTGATGTTTAAATATATTTCTCCTTTAAATAGATGTTGCTGCTTCCTCTCTCTCCCTGCCCCCTGCCCCCCCTTGCTTCCTTTTATCACCTCCCACTTAATTTTCCCGCGTGTATTTATTCTTGGTAAGAAGTATGTGTGACATGTATCGGAAATCTGGGATTTCCTCCCTAGTAAATATTATCACAGAGCAGAGAGAGACTGAGACAGCTTGTGTGGGATCTGGTCTAGCACAGCTGAGCCCTAGAAATGCAGAGCACCGCAGCAAATCGGTATTGAAACAAAGCAAGTCACTTCTTTATACTTCAAACAGTTGGGAGCACTTGTATTTATAGAAATGGTTTCGGGAAAAGGCTTTCAAAGGCACAGGACAGCAAGTGCCACTTGCAGTTGTTGAATCAGCAATGCTAGCAAAGGAGCAAGGCAAAGGCAGAAGGTTGCATGTGTGTTCAGGTAAAACACACATTGAAGTCAATGGGCTTCACGGGGAGATGAATCCCGGATGAAAGGTTCCAGGTTGTGTTTTTCAGTAAGGAATGAATAATGAGGAGGAGTGTTTTGGAAGCATCTCCTGCCTGGAGGCTTTTGGACGAAACTGTACTGGAGGCCTGAGGCTTGTAGCATGTCTGTGGCCTGCAGGCCAGAAGAAGGAAAGCCCGGAGGACTGGAGACAGAGTGCCTCCTTACCAAGCCAATCTCCCTTGCCAGCAGAGAGACCTCGACTTCTTGCAGGCAAGAGCTGTTTTACCGATGCTGGGTGAGGGGAGGTGGGTAATGTGAAGCCCCTGCTGAGTCCTGGTCTTGTTGTGCAGCAGGGGCAGTGATCTACTTCAGGGCACACCTAGAGTGGAGGGACAAATGAAGACATGAATTGGTGTCCGGCGGGTACAGCAAGACTTTTCAAAGTGAAGTGGGTACTACCTGGTCTCTGCTTGAGGAAGCAAACTTGGGCAGGTACTGCCGTTAGGCTGGACTGCCATGCAGTCTGGCTGCTGCCTTCTTCACTCCTGCAGTAGATTTTTCTGGAACATAAAATGCCCCCTCACCCCACTGCATCACATTTCCAAAGTGAAAAGGGGCGTTTTCGAAGACTTGGGGTGAGTTGGGATACATTTATTATATTTCTGAAGGTGACCTACTGAATGCCACCAGGCTGCTACTGCTTATTGCAGATCACCAACATTTGAACCCTTGGCGAGGAGGGCTCTTTTTATATTTTTGCTCAAATCCAGTCTATATTTGTCATATTTATGGAAATATGCAAAAGCCTGCAAAACGATCACTTTGAGAAGTCATTCCTCATGCCACTCTGGCAAAGGGCATAATCCATTGCCAATCCATAACAGGTGTGGTGTCTCTTTGTGTTTTATGATTGAGGATTGATTGCTGGCAACCTTACAGACAAATCCCTAAGCAGCATCAAAGCAGGACTTTTGAAACCACAGGTCATTATAGCTTATTGGCATTTTACAGGGCGGATTATGATTTCATCAACTCAGCAGCATTATAAGCACAGGAAAGAAACGTGAGATGCCGTTGGTTGAATCTGCGGAAAACTGAGGAGGAATCTGGGTGTCCTGCGGGTGTGATAGAACAAGGGCTGAGAGAACCTTTGGAACACAAGGCGTTGCTGTTCTCCAGCTGCCAGCATCCTGGGCCAATGGCCACGCTGGGCCCCTGGGAGTTGCAGTTCAGCAGCGTCTAGGAGCCCAAAAGTCCCCCACCACTATCAAGGGATAGGAAATAGCTACTGCCTTGTGAGGTCATAATAACAAATCCTGGTGTGTTGAATTGACAGCAGCACACCTCTGACAATAACTTTGCTGAGCCAGCTATCCTGTGATGGCTGCAAAGAAGGATTCAGCTGATGGACAGCGAAGCATGGAAGTCCTAATGCTGTAGCAACCCACAAGCACTGCACCATCAAAGAAACAGAAAACCAGAAATCAGTATGGGGTGTGAGTGGGTGTGTCCATCATGCATTATTTTAAGACCCAAATATTTACTGGAAACAGGTTCCTTAAAAATGTAGTACTTTCCCCTGATGTAGCAAGTTCTCGCTTGAAAAACATTGAGAATGAGAATATTTTAAGAGCCCGTTTTTAGCACATTTTACATTTAAAACAGCACACACCTTCTTCTGCATCCAGTGTTTTTGTTTCTGACTTCCTGCTTCTAATACAATTGCAGCCAGATTCCAGTAAGAATGTGCAGGACTGACTTGGCACAGTGAGTTGATAAGCAGGCTTGACACCTGTGCAAAGGGAGATCTGAAAACGCTTCAGAGGCGAACTACCATAGTCCCAGTGTCAGAGCCCGGCAAAGGCCACAGGTGACTATACTCAAAATCTAGGTGTGTGGGGTTAGTGGCCTGAGCTGAGCCATGAGCTAGGTCTGGAGCATTGCACTGTAGTGTGCAAACAGTACTTCTCT
Source organism: Podarcis vaucheri (assembly GCF_965113315.1). Taxonomy (NCBI): domain Eukaryota; kingdom Metazoa; phylum Chordata; class Lepidosauria; order Squamata; family Lacertidae; genus Podarcis; species Podarcis vaucheri. The sequence goes on from NC_138762.1 coordinate 106,899,079, forward strand.
TTTGTTTGGGAAATGGCAGAAGGCCTGGCTTTTAATGACACAAGATCTTGCCAAACTGCTTGCCCATTGCAGGGATCAGTTACTTGTTTCAGTGACTGAAATGGACTCTGAGGCCATCATACTGTAGGTGGTAGCCAGATTTAGGCTTTGTTGCAGCTCGATACAATTTATGGCACAAGTATGGCTTCCCCCCACTGTGTTTTTTAACTAACAAATCTAACAAACAACGATAAATAATTATACATTTAAAACCAGCACCTTAGCAGCAGTGACACCGGCTAGTGGTTTCCCCCTTGCCCTGCTGCTTTCCAAAGGGCACATGGATCCACATGTGGTGGAACTGTAAAAAGGTCAGACAGTTTTGGGAAATGATTTACAATGAGCTTAAGACAATGTTGTAATGCTCTTTCCCTAAAAAGCCTGAAGCCTTCCTGCTAGGAATTATGGGTAACGGAATTCCCCCAAAAATTCAGGAAAGCCTTTATGTATGTTAACAGTTGCTGCCAGAATTTTAATTGCCAAAGGCTGGAAGGGAGAGGATATCCCATCAAAATCAGACTGGCAAAATAAATTAAGAGAGTATGCTGAACTGGCAAGACTATCAGCAAGGTTACAAGACGTTACAGATGAAAAATTTGTCAAGAGAGTGGGACATATACAGAGTTTATGTAAAAGAACATTGTCAAAATATTAATCCTTTGGCAGGTTTTGATTGAACTTCTATGTCTATGTGTAAATAAGGTAATTTTATAAAAATTTAAAGTAAGCTAAACAACATGGAGAAAATAAAGTTAAGTGCGTATTCAAGGAATCTACTCTGGGAACATAATGGGAAGATTGGAGGTCATGTCAAATTTAATTACAAAATGATGTACAAAGCAAGTACCAATTAAGGAATGAATGACTGTTTATTTTTATTTTGTCTTGAACATCTATTGATCCTTTTTGTTATACAGTTTTCAACCAATAAAGCTTTGTAACCACCCCCCCCAAAAAAAAATCCAAGGGAAAACCCACTCCGTAGCGATAGAGCAGAACAAATGGAGCAGAACTGATGGAGCACTAAGAGCTGTGTTCCCTGGGGAAACCGGACGTGTCAGGTATATATCTCAAACAAAATATCTGTATGGGCTAATTTCTAAACCTGGGGAAGCCAAATCTTCATAAATTGTCATCAACGTATCTGGTCACTTCATTTCCCTGTTACCTGGTGACCTTTGCTGCTGGTAAAGACAAGGAAATTAATGGTAGCTGAATGACGTATTCAGAAATATGTGGCACATCGATCCTGAGACTGTACCTGCTTCAAAAGCAGACAGGGTGGAGTGTTTAAATATTCTACTATGTTAAAAACAGCAACACAACACACGTCTTGCCATGTAAAGCTCACACGTCAGGGAAAGGGCTAGGGCTGTGTACACATTGCAGTTTAAAGTGGATTGGAGAACTCCCCTGTGTTTTTGTGCCAGCTACCTAGAATCATAAAATTGTAGAGTGGGAAAGGACCTCAAGGGTCATCTAGTCCAACCCCCTGAAATGTAGGAATGACAGCAAAAGAATCCCTGGACAGATGACCAGCCAACCTCTGCTTAAAACCTCCAATGGTTTCTCAACCCACCCTTTCTTAGCAAAGAAGCCCATTCCATCTGCTATGGGACAGCCCTTTAGATATTGTATCACCATGATCTCCTCATCCAATGGCAACCCATTTATATCATATTTCCCCCCATTTAGTTAAAAAAAATTCTGATCCCTGGATAAAGTAGTAAGGGAAAAATCCAACACTGAATTGCCTGTTACCCAACTCTGGATGTCCTCAGGGGTGGGCAGTGTTGTTGTTTTTTGTGTGTGTGGTGACGCATTGCAGGGTGCAGTCCATCACTACACCCCCTGCTTCCATTGTGGGAGGTGCTCCATGCCTGGCTGCACAACACACACACACACACCTTCTTAACCCACTGTTTTGTGCAATTCTGATACACTGGAAAACTTGTATATTAAAAAAGAAAGTCTGCACAAACATGTAAACAAATACCTGTCTGCATGCCCACAACGACCCTCATGTTTCTAGAAATTTGGGGGAAAGAAGTGATAACTGAGGGGACAGGAAGCAGTGCAAATATACCCCAACAAGTGCCCAGTTGTGGGTGGGAAACATTGAGCTAGTATTCAATTGGAAGCGCTTATGTGGGGACAAATTTGTACCAAAGCACACACAGAAAAACCAAAGCTGTGTATGTACAGTGGAAGCTCGTGTTATGGACGGGATCCATTCCGGAGGCCCGTCAGTAACACGGAACTGACGCAAGCCGAAGTGCTGTGTCTGCGCACACGTGTGGTGCGATTTAGCGCTTCTGTGTATGTGTGAGCAGCGAAACCCCGAAGTAATCCATTCTGGTACTTCTAGGTTGCCGCAGGACGCAACACGAATACACGTAACCTGAAGCAGATGCAACATGAGATATGACTGTACATCAAACCTAAGTGTACATTAGTATTCTGGCATGTACACAGCCTAGCTTTTCAATCCAGCTGGAACTATTTTACCTGGGGAGCATTCAAACATGCAAACTTCACTGGCAACCTTCTGAAGTACTGTGGTCCTACCTTGTGCAAGTTTTTACTGGCAAATTATCAGCTCTTAAGACCAAGGATTAGTTACACTGACTGATGCTGTTAATCATTTCAAATAGTGGCCTACTCACAAAGCTTTTAACAAATAAAATACTTGCCAGCCAGCAGGGGGGTTACCAACAGCTTATGGAGGGAGGGCATTATTGACAGACAGCTTTGGAATCCCTAATAATTATCCTATTATGCCAGTTCTGTGATTATCTCACATTCAAAATGTGACAGCTGCAGCTTGCTAGATTGTTAGGCCCCGATGATTATCATAATTCTTAGCATTTATACAGTGCCTTGGACTGTTCAAAGACCATCATTTATGTTATCTCAGTAATCTTTATAACAGTTCTTTAGAAGGAAGGTTGCAGTTCAGATCCTCAGCTATTAAGCTTACTTAAATCTTAATCAGATTTTGGACTAGGGGTGAGGAACGTCCAGTTGGAGGCCAGATGCAGCTCTCCAGCTGTCGCTGTCTGGCCCTTGACTATCTGTAGGCTGCCCTCCTCCACAGCCCTCCTCTGCATCCTCTTCGAGTGCTTTTGCCCGTCTGGAATATGTCACTGCCCTGTGACAATGTCTCTTGCTTGCCTGAGCAGAAACCTGCATATAGCTTGCCGTGAGTAGAATCATTGCTCCACCCAATGAGCACCTCTGGCCCTGCCCAACACTGGCATGTGGCCCCAAAGGGAATGTGATCCTTGTGCTGAAAAACATTATTTCCTCTTGCTTTAGACTTTCTACACTCAGAATGTTTTGAGAAGGACTGTATATTTAACATCTTTCTCTCTAGACACAGACAACCAAATTTGGTTATGCTCTGTGTTCCGTTTTTAAGGGGGCCATGGCTGAGTGGTAGCGCGTCAGCCTTGCAAGCAGAAGCTTCCAGGTTCAATCCCAAGAGACTCCAACCTTTTTTATGTTTTCTGGAGAAGAGAGAAATGGTTATTAATAAACCAATATTAAGTCTGTGGTGTGAATTTGTCCATATTCTGTAAGCTCTCTGGTTTAGCCAGGTCATATTCTCAGCTCTACCAAAGGACTTTGTTACTCCTTTAAGCACATAAACTGCACCAGAAAGTGGCTTTTTAAATTAATGACTTCAGCTTCAGTGTCAATATCCAAAAAAAAATTGGTTTCACACTGCGAGCAAATAATAAGGCTATTTCCACAGTTATATGGTGAAAAAAGCAAGCAGGTTAGACACATTAGTTGTTTTTCTACCTTGTGAAGAGGCTTTTTCTTTCATCTTCCTTTTTACCTCTTTGATAATTTCTTTTATAATACCCTTCTCTTCACTTTTGATCTCTGTCACAGCCATTTTTAACATTGCTTCCCTTTTCCGAACTAATTTGCCTGCCTCTTTATCTGCCAAGGGTGCTCCATCCGGTTGAGGATCTTCTCCTCTATAACATCTTTTTAAAAACAAAACTGCCTACAAGACAGCAAATCTGATTTGTAATCAGTACTTACACAGTGGGAGTCATTTCCCCCTCATATCTGATACCGTTGGCTGCTGCTTCCAATTATGCCTTGTACTAGAAGCACAACTGCTGAGGTAACGGAGTTCTGTGATGAATCAGACTACTTCAGTTGCTAAGTGTGTGTCTTAGATTTTTCCTCTGGCTTCCCTGTTTCGTTGCCATAAATGGTGGACCCAAAGGCACTCATCCACTTGCTACCATGTAATCCTCAGATATATTTTAGGGTCTGCATGAGAGGCGATCATGTGTTATTTATTAATCATGAGGTCATAATGATATGGATAAAAAGCAGGATAGAAGACAATGCCCAGGTTCAGACATAACAAAAACCATGTTTTGTTGTTACATGAATGAGCTGGAATGAGCCTTGGGCTCATGTTCAACTCCTTCTGCTTCTCTTGTGAGGTGGAGAACTTTCACGATTCCTCTCATCATTAGTAACAAAACCTTCTTCTGAACTTAACAAGTGATGGGTTACAATTTGTTAGAAGTGAAAGATAAAAAGCAGGATGGGTTATTAGGGTTGCCACCTTTTATTTACAATGGCCCCACCGTCTTGTGCCATCTATTCCAAGTGTGTTCCTCCAAAGCAGGCATGTTCAAAGTCCGCCTTGGGGATGTAATCTGCCCCACTGGTCGGTTTAATCTGGCCCCTGTGGCAGTTTATCCACTGGGGTAAAATCCTAAAAAAGAGTTCAACAACTTTCCTGCTTGGCAGGGGGTTGGACTCGATGGCCCTTGTGGTCTCTTCCAATTCTATGATTCTAACTTCAATCCTAAGGAAAAAAAGCTCACCATCTCTCTCAGAAGTGTCTAGACTTTGGATCACAATCTGGTAACCTGTAAACTGCAGGCTCCTCTATTGCACATACAATATGTAGGGTCTGTGTGCAGAGATTAGGAATGTATGAATGTCAGGGATAGCAACACCAGACCAACTTCCATTTGCTCTTAATATGCCAGTTCTTTCCTATCCTCATCGGCATTCTTTTAATTTTCCTTGAAGCCCCCACAGATTATACCCTTGAACAGGACCGCCATGTTTGTTCCCAATTTGTCCTTTAGCAAAATTCACTGAAAATTCTACTTCTCCAATTACTTACAGATCAGTGAAGGACCCACAAATGACCCACATTTACTCTAGTGTAACATATGAACCAGCAGAAGAGGGCAGTTAAGTAGCATACTCCTTCATGTTTCATCTCGCCTGGTCCTTTTAATAGTGGATAATGGGGATGTTTTTAAAATTCTCATCCAAATTTTGCCCCGGCCTTTGATGCTCCTGCCTTGTTTCTCGCTGGTTCTTTTTGGAGGATGGTAAGCACTGTTTTTGTCAGGTTTGAGGAAAGGGTTAGCGGTGGAGCACAATGCATACAAAAGCTCTTAGGGTTGATCCAGTTGGGCATCTCCAGATAGGGCTTGGAAACACTCCTTTCCAACCAAAACCCCAGAGAAGCGCTCGTGATCATTGTGGACAGCACTATTGAGCTAGGCAGCCCAATGGTCTCACTTTGCAAAAGGCAGTTGCCAGTGTAATATGCTTTCTGTTACAACAGTAGGACCTAAACAGAGAGAAAAGCAGAATAATGTTGTTCTTTCCAGAAGTCACTTTGGAAACAGAATATTGGATGGACCTTTGGCCCTTGCTGGCTGCTTGCTTCTTATATTCCTTTGCTGACCACTGTGGCTTCAGTGCAAGCTATGATCTCCAGCACGGCAGTTGTGGTGCCAAACATTAAAGGAATTTGCGAGGAATGTTTTTGTTTCTTATTTTTAAATATCACTGTCCCTCCTTGAGGATTACAATAAATGTTCTGATGCATTGGATTTTTTCTATAGCTGAAGGCAGAACGATCCCCTCCTTTCCTAGGCTATACGTTCTCCTGATTTTTAAGGGATATGTCAGAGAAAGAACAACAGTAATAGTTGATAATCTGCAGATTTTATGGACAAGCAATTTTGAGTCTGACTCTCATCCTGTAAAGAACAGCAAACTCCTTCAGCTGGAACATGAAATAAAAGCTGAGCTGGAAAGGAAATGCAGCAATTTTCCTTTTTTTTCTTTTTACATGGTACTTCATTTGACTCATGCAATGTTATTTAAAGCTTAGGCTGCAATAAGCATTATTTGCAACATTGCCTTCAAAACCAAAACCAAAATCCTGCATAGTAGGTAAATGAGCTAAATAGGAGACCATAGAGATACACATAAAAATAAGAGTCTCTGCACTATAGAATCCCACACACTACATTCTTAACTCTCACCAGGAGTAAGTCTACGGAACCAGAAGTGTTGCAGAAGCCAGCTATACAGGGGCTGTGCCTCCCATTTTGCCACTTGAGGTGCCTTGCGACAGTTGCTTACCCCACCTGCTCCATTGATTCCGGCAGAGAAGTAGCACCTGTATCCGTGCCAATTTTTTGCAACTTTGTTCCATTTTCTGGTAAATCTCATGTGCTCTGCAAGAACCTGCACGATTTCGGCAACTTCTTGCCAGAAATCAACACATTCTCACCTGAAGTCAGTACTGATGCCAGTGCTGCTGCTCCTCCAGCAGCAGAGGTGATAGGGCAGGCTGCTGCTCTGCCTAAGCCTGGAAGATGGAAAACAAGTCTTTAAAATAATGTTTTGTGCTGGATTGTAGCCACACGGCCAAGTTGAATGTGCTTTGGATCTCCCCATGCTCCTTTTAGAGGACTTGTCTCAGGATGAGCAAAGTATGCCAGCTTATGCCAACCTATCTTTGGCTGAGCTGGAGTTGGAGACTTTATGCCAGCAGAGAGGTCTTGCCCATGAAGTCTGGATGGCAGCAGTGGCTTATCCATCTGTAATGTGCAACATGTGTCAGCAACAGATTCTTCAACCAACCTGGAGAGTTGAAGCACAGAATGGAAAAGTGTCATGTGGGGACCATTTACACCTTTGTGTGCACAATTAAAGACTGCCAAGCAATGCCTCTAATTATGTTTGTATGGCTGGCTCATACATTATTTATTTTTTTATAGAAAGGATTTGAAGGCCTCAATGATGAGTGGTATATTAATCCTGGTAGGATTTTTTGTTTTTAATATGTTTGTTGGATTGAGTCTATCAATTGCAACTCTTCATATTGAATTTTTGCTGATCTTACTAGTTTTGGTCCTAGTGCTTTTAAAGTACATTTGCGCTGTTGTTTTCTGTTGCTGATTTTATTCTGATACTGTTTTAAGGTGTTCTGCCTGTGCTTTATTTTTATACTTTGTGAATGGACAGTATAGAAATGTTGTGAATAAATATGCAAATAAATAACAGCTTCTTTATTTACAAGTTTAAAGCTGTGAGCTTCTTTGAAGGCCTTTAGTTCCAAACAGTGGGTTCTAAAAAAACACCCAAGTTAATATATATGGTGGCACTGGATATCAGCATCTCTGTGGTACACACGCTTGCCATTGATTTGCCTCTTTGGGTCATGAGGCAGAGGGCTGTGTGTAGAGAAACTCCATGCATTTAGTTTATACATGCACAGGCTCTGCATAAGGCTGTTGTTGTTGTTTAGTCGTGTCCGACTCTTCGTGACCCCATGGACCAGAGCACGCCAGGCACTCCTATCTTCCACTGCCTCCCGCAGTTTGGTCAGACTCATGTTTGTGGCTTCGAGAACACTGTCCAACCATCTCGTCCTCTGTCGTCCCCTTCTCCTTGTGCCCTCCATCTTTCCCAACATCAGGGTCTTTTCCAGGGAGTCTTCGCTTCTCATGAGGTGGCCAAAGTATTGGAGCCTCAGCTTCATGATCTGTCCTTCCAGTGACCACTCAGGGCTGATTTTCTTAAGAATGGATGCGTTTGATCTTCTTGCAGTCCATGGGACTCTCAAGAGTCTCCTCCAGCACCAGAATTCAAAAGCATCAATTCTTCGGCGATCAGCCTTCTTTATGGTCCAGCTCTCACTTCCATACATCACTACTGGGAAAACCATGGCTTTAACTATACGGACCTTTGTTGGCAAGGTGATGTCTCTGCTTTTTAAGATGCTGTCTAGGATTGCCATCGCCTTTCTCCCAAGGAGCAGGTGTCTTTTAATTTCATGACTGCTGTCACCATCTGCAGTGATCATGGAGCCCAAGAAAGTGAAATCTCTCACTGCCTCCATTTCTTCCCCTTCTATTTGCCAGGAGGTGATGGGCCCAGTGGCCATGATCTTCGTTTTTTTGATGTTGAGCTTCAGACCATATTTTGTGCTCTCCTCTTTCACCCTCATTGAAAGGTTCTTTAATTCCTCTTCACTTTCTGCCATCAAGGTTGTATCTGCATAAGGCTAGATTAACCCTATGTGGAGGTAAAGAAAGGGGCTAATTAGACACAGTTCCTCCTTTGCCTTCATGCACTCAGTGACTTGGGATTGACCTAAATACAGAAGCATTCTCTCAAAAAAACGTGCACATGAAAATAGGAACGCTCCTATATACACATGCCACAACAACATTCTTACACCTTGTGAGTGGGTGCTCAAGCTTTGCCTCCCAAGGTTGAACGTAGAACACAGAAGACAACCTAGATCTTAGGTTGAAGAAGATCCAAAGAATAGGATGTAAAAGTCTTCTCTCCGCCCCAAATGTAACTTAACTCAGGTTTGAACCCATGGTGAACAATGTGAAAGTTGTGGTGCCTTTTATCAGATTAGTACTGATAGTTCACAACAATGCCATGGCCCTATAGCAAACAGCTGATGTACAAAAATCTGGAATAATTGTGTATACCTGTGTCTGAACTACCATTTTCATATTGTCTTAATAGGGTGCTTGGGGGACTTTTCATATACTGTGTGATAGCCAAATCTGTCTACTTCTGTCCCTTGCCACTCATATATTCGGCAATGGGTCTGTGCCATGGAAGGTGGGAGAAGAAGTAACTCTTGAATTTTAACAGAAATGTGTGTCTCTTTGCACTTTCTCTTTCACATGCAGATTGGTGATGAATCATTTACATCCATGGCAATGTATGAGCAGATGCCTCTAACTGTTTTGTAGTAGCAGTTATCATTGGGTACACACTATGGCTCAAAATGCCATGAAACTCAGAGAGAGGATAAAGCAAAATCTATTCAGACTGAAAACAAATAAGCAATGCAAAAGCTAATAGTGCTTCTTAGTTAATGCATATTGATTGCAAACCACATTGCAGTAATCTGATACATGCTTTGGTTTTTATTCTGGTTAGGTAATAAATTATTACTGGTTGCTTGAACACGAAATGATAGGAAACAGATCCAAAATTAGTGCAAAATATACAGTCAACAAATGCAATGTTTTGTTTTTAAAATGGAATAGCCGATGCAATAGAGCAGAATTTCTGTGTTTAGGTAGTTCCATAAATCATGAAAAGCAATAGATTGTATGAAAAATGAAAGAGAAAACAATTCATAATTTCATCCTTAATTTGAATTATAGTGAGAGTCTTGAGAGTCACCGATCATCTTTCCTCGCTGATTCTTAAAACATGTGCTTGTTACCTTAGTGGAGAACATGGCAAATTATCTATCTATGGGTAGCACAGGTAAAGGTAAAGGTACCCCTGCCCGTGTGGGCCAGTCGTGTCTGAGTCTAGGGTTGCATGCCCATCTCGCTTAAGAGGCTGGGGGCCAGCGCTGTCCGAGGACACTTCCGGGTCACGTGGCCAGCGTGACGAAGCTGCTCTGGCGGGCCTGCACCAGCGCAGCACACAGAAATGCCGTTTACCTTCCCGCTATAAAGCGGTACCTATTTATCTACTTGCACTTAAGAGTGCTTTCAAACTGCTAGGTGGGCAGGATCTGGGACCAAACCACGGGAGCTCACCCCGCCACAGGGATTCGAACTGCCGACCATATGATCGGCAAGTCCTAGGCACTGAGGTTTTACCCACAGCGCCACCCACGTCCCATGGGTAGCACAGTCTAGTCACAACTCTGCTATGGCACAGAAATGTATGCTAGTAAGTGCTGCGCTTTGGGAAAGAGGCATGAGGCTCTGGCAGTGTCCTAGAGCCCTCCTATCTCCTTCCTGAACGTGGGAAAGAACTAACTAGGCTTTGGGAAGGAGACAGGAGGACTCCATGACCCTGTCACAGCCATCACACTTCCTTCCCAAAGCCCAGCACTTACTAGGCTTTGGGAAGGAGGTGGAAAGGCACTCCCTTGGCCCCGGGGAGGACTGCTCACACTGCCCTATATCTGCCTCTGTAGAAGCTTCACTGCCACAAGCACAATGCAGTACAATATAGATGGAGTTGGCATGGCTATATTTAACACCTGTTGTCACTGAATATGAGAATTACCGTGAATGCTCATCACGGAGCACTCCTTTAATAAGAAGAAGCAGAAAGACAATAGTACAAACTGAGCTGGCAAGTGGTCCTGCCCAGTGTCTGAATCCTGGCAGGATACAGACGCTGTGACTGAGTGGTTCCTGGTGAATTGCCTGTCCTGCCCAGTACTGCCTCTCCCTGAAGGAGCAGGCACCCAGTTTGAGGTGCTTTTGCCTCAGTGGCTGGAAACACCTGTTACCAGATGCAACTGGTGCAACAGCTATGGCCATTGATAGACTGGAAGAGTTTGATCACAGTAGATCAGGCACTGGTGACTTCAAGATTGAATTGCTTTAAAAGTGCTTAACTTGTTGTGTATCACAGCCATTAGTGTTGTGATTATCTGACAACAGAATGCTCATATTTTTAAAGCATAGGATCACTTCCCGAGGTTTCTGAAGCATTTGAATGTTTTCCCCATACTACTTATCCATCTCAACGGGCTTCCAAAAAAGGGCTGCAACTATTTTTGTCTTTATTTTTCACATAGGGTAGGAGACTAAAGGACTGTTTCATCACAGAGACAGCCCATTTCAGAGCCATGAACACAACACAGATTTATATTAAAATATATGCAGAGTTTGTGCATGCCATGCGGTGCAGAATAATTAATTGAATAAGATATAAAATTGATGTTTTCAAAGGGGGAAATTTAGCAAAGCAAGGGAGATGAGCACGCTAGTGTCGGAAATTGCATCAGTGGTGTTTGCATGGCATTGTCGAGGACAGCGATTAGAGAGAAAAATCAAAGCTGTTTCATTAATCAAATCAATTCTCTATTGTAACAATGCAAAGATGTTATGTCTGCTGGCAGTCTGATTTGAAATCAAATGTCTATGGATTAATGAGTGCAAGATGATTGCTTCCAAGGCTGTTTTTGCAAGCAGAAGATTTTTTTGGGGTGGGGGGTGGGTGGAATTGGAAATGTGGAGCTAGACGTATCTGGCAGCACAGTTTTGTTCTGAGATTCCAGATGGGCTGTCTTTATTATCATAATCACATGAAATTAAACATATTCTTGGATGTATTCATTGAAGCGATCGTCCTGGATCTTCATGGGGTTGAAATTGGAAGACCACAAAGTAGAATGAGCCAAAGTACATGAGCAGCAAATTTTTCTAGTGCAGTTGATGGATTGTACCATTTCATATTTCAAGTGGGAGCCTTTATGTTTGAGTATGCCCCATATTTAAAATTTTAAAAATTGTGCATAGAAAAGTATGCTACGGAACCATGCATTTAGGCTAAATGTTTCTCTCTGACATTACTGTTTTCTGTGTACAGAAGTTTAATCTCACCCCCACATTCTGGTATAGTCCTGTAAAAGCACAATTAAATGATTCTTCAGATAGTGTAGCTCCCCTCTGAGTCAGATAATCCATAACTATTATTCTGGAATTCCTGCACTTAGTTGTAGTATAATGAAAAAGAAGATCAAACTTTATATTTTACATTTTTCAGAGGTTAAGTGCTATGATACCTTTTAATGTGCCAAACCTATGCTCACTGAAGAATGAATCTCATAAACTACTCTAGCATAAAAGAAAGCCCATCTACTATTAGAGGAAGCTTCCCGGAATTAATTCAGGTACCATTCCACATTCCCCTTGGTCCCTTTTCTTCCTTGAGAAGTCTGTTTGCTCTGGTTCAAAACTAAATTGATGGTATATAAATGCCCCCTTTTGAGTTGAACAGTTAATTTTGCAGATTAGAAAGAAAAAAGAAATCCTTGTTCTGATGTTTCATCTCATTCCCCATGGTGCTATAGACAAATAAGAAGCATATAGCTCTTACTGAGTCAAGATTATAGTACAGCTTCTCAGGAGAAAATTGGCTGGCTTTCATTCACTACATAAAAAATGGCCAATTAAACATGGAAGCAGCAAGAAGCCAGAGTCCTCCTGTTGTGAGATGTGAAAATTAAATTGCTCTCTGCATTGGCTTGCCCCTTTTTCTGTCTAAGTTTAGCTCGGTGTTATTTCCTAATGTTCATCTTAATGTGCTTAAGGCCGATTGATGCCAAGTCTTGACTTCATGAGCCTTATTTGCTCAGATTAATTTTTATTCAAGGGGTAACCTCACTGGCTTCCACAAAAATGGGACCAGTTTCCGTTCTGAGGGCCACTTTCCACACTCATATGAATCAGTGGGCGAAATGAAGAATTGTGGGAACTGTAGCTGGTTAAGGGTCTCCTAACAAGGCTCAACAAACTACAATTCCCAGGGTCTTTGCAGGCTGGAAGCCACCATTTCCCCTGTGGAGGTGTCAGTCTGGGGTATTCCACTGGGGAGGGGAAACAGCAGCTGCCGTTTTAAAAAGTGGTGGAATGGCATCCTTCCCACCCACCCCAAATATCCATGAACAAATTGATGTCTGAGGCATTGTGGGGAAAGCTGGCATCTGTCAGTCAGCGGCTGTCAAGAACAGCCCCACTGCCATTTCCATAGCAAGTGGCAAAAAATATTTTTGTTCTCTGTTTTATTATTTTAAATATCCCCAGTTCTCCACCAACAAACAGGATAGAGGGACATTTATGCACAGCAGTTGTTTGAATGCTCTCCTATGCAAAAATCCCTGCACACAGAAATCTAACCTGCCAAGCTGAGGGGTTTAGTCTACAATTCTCCTTGACATGGTGTGTTTCTCTATGGAGTATTTTTCATTGGGGAGTGTTCCCCACCTTCATCTCCACACCAGCAACTTGAAATGCTACAGTCATGGGAAATCTTGCTACTCAAAAGTTTCAATCTCAGTCAGGGCTGCCACCCAGTCCCAGCTCACATAGGACCAAGTCCGCCAGCGTTCACTTTATAAGAGTCTTTATTAAGTTACAGGTTTCATTTCCGAACTGCAGCGTGCAGCTCTACACCTTCTGCCCTAGGTCGGCGAAGACCCGTCTGAGTCCCCGCCTCTTGCACACCAGCTTAATACCCTAGCCTTGCTCCACCTCCTTCGCCTCTCCCTACGTCTCTGGGTCCTTCTGCCCCCCTGGGCCTCCTCCCTTCTACTCTCCTCTGACGCTGACCCCCCTGATCCTTCTGCCTCCTTGCGGCGGGCTTTAGGACCTGGCTCACTCTCCGGGCTGCTTACTGCTCCAGCTTCCGCTGCATTTGAACTTGGCGCGCGCGCCCAACTCTCTACTTTCCTCTTAACCGTTGCCTCGCTCTCTGAGGAGGGCGTGACCACCCCTGACTCGTGCCCTCCCTCCTGCTGACAGCCTCCGGAACCCGATGCCTGGCTACCTTCCTCCCTGCTGCTCTCAGTCTTGAGCGTGGGTCCCGACTTCCAGCTGCTGCCGCTCTCAGTTATGAGCGTGGGTCCCGACTTCCAGCTGCTGCTCTCTGAATCTCCTCTGTTCCCTTCCTCCTGGGGTGTCCCCTCGGATCCCCCCCTTGCTCTGCTCACTGGGGCTCCCTTTTGGGAGTCCTCTGACTCACTGCTTAGGCTTGGAGATCTCGGGTCGTCATCATCACTCATTTTCCCTTCGGATTCCTCCCCCTCGCTCTCTGCTTCCTCCCTTCTCTGCGTCTCTGCTCCTGAACCCCTGACATCCATCCCCCCCTCGAAGCCCCCCTTTCCCCCCTCCCCGCTTTCAGGTGTGGGTGCTGGGTGCTCCATCATCACGGGAGGGAATGCCGGATACAGTTCGCTCCCCGTGGTTGGCCGCCAACTGAAGACCTCCGAGTCTTCCTCCTCGCGGTCGCCGACGTTGACCTGTTCCGCTTCCATCTCTGTACCGCCGTGCTCGAACCCAAGGTCCTCCCCGAACACGTCCATGTCAGTCTCTGCGTCGGTCGCTCGACCTGGCATCTCCAGCCACTTCCGGCGCCATTGCTCCTCCGGTCGATCGTCCCACCAATACGAGGTGTCTGACGCCGAACCCGCCGGCGATCCTTCTGGGGAACGGGTGCTCAGTGCGGGTTCCCCGTCCGAGTCGAATCCATGGAACGTGCTGGAAGAAAGTGTGGGCGTGAACAGCCAGTCGTCGAAGAAGCTCGCTGGCATGGGTCTGTGTGGGAAAAGGGCATGAAACTCGTCCTTGAGCAGGGGTTCCTCCAAAGCGTAGTCTGGCACCCAGCTATTGGCGCTGGCCCGGGTGCCCTCTCTGGCTAGGAGGTATTCGACTCCCTCTTCCCCCCATCTGGAGTCCAAAATCTCCGTGACCTCGTTGATGGGGTCTTGCTGCGTCACCCCTCGCGTCTCCGTCCGCTCCCGGAACGGACTCGGTGCCGTCCCTGGCTCCTGGAATCTGTGAGGTGCCTTGTAGGGAGTGAGCACCGACCTGTGGAACACCGGATGCATTCTGGAACCCTCCGGCAGCGCCAGTCGGAAGGCTACCGGGTTGATCTGTGCTTCGACTTGGTACGGACCAATTTGCTTGTGCCCCAACTTCTTCTTGGCTAGTGACCTGGTCGGCACTGCGTGGGCTGCCAACCAGACCCAGTCTCCCACTTGGATCTCTTCGCCAACCCGCCTGTGCTTGTCAGCTTGCACCTTGTAGGCGTGCTTAGCTAGCTCCAGCTGCCGTCTGAGTTGATCGTGTACCGCCTGCAACTCTGACGCGAACGCGTCCGCCGTCTGTGGTTCTCCGTCCCCCACTCTCTCCCGTCCCGGGAAGGTTCTGGGATTCCTCCCATTGTTGGCGAAGAACGGCGTCACCCCTGTGGACACGTGCTTCGTGTTGTTGTAAGCGAACTCGGCGAGCGGCAGGTAATCCACCCAGGTCGCAGGTTGTTGATTGGCATAGCATCTCAGGTACTGCTGCATGATGGCATTGACCCTCTCTGCTTGCCCGTTGGTCTGCGGGTGTCTTGCTGATGCCAGATCGACCTTGACATTTAGAAAACTCATCAGCTTCTGCCAGAAATTCGAGACGAACTGGCGCCCGCGGTCGGACAGGATAGACCGCGGCAGACCATGCACTTTGAACACGTGATCTATGAACAGTTTGGCGGTTTGTTCCGCCGTGGCCACCTTCGCACACGGAATGAAATGTGCCATCTTGGTGAACAAGTCCACCACCACTAGTACAGCTGTCTTGCCTCTCGAGCTGGGTAGATCCGTAACAAAGTCCAGGGCCACTCTCTCCCACGGTTCAAACGGCGTTTGCAGCGGTTCCAGCAGTCCCGCCGGTGGTTTGTGCACCGGTTTGGCCCTCTGGCAGGTGTCGCACCTCGCAACGTAGTCCGCGACTTCCCCTCTCAGTCTGGGCCACCAAAAGTCCCTTGCGACTAATTCCACCGTTTTTTCCGTGCCAAAGTGCCCGGCCGTGGGTGCGTCGTGCAGCTGCTGCAGTACCCTGGCGCGAAGTTCGTCTCCCGGCACGTAGATGGCCCCTTTACGTAAGAGCAAGCCGTCTCGTATCTGGAACTCGTCGCCCTTCGCCGTGCCCTTGTGCACCTCTGCCATCTTCGCCTGCGCGAAGGAGTCGTCCTGCAACGCCCGCCGCACCGCATCCAGGTCTACTGTGGCTGAAGCGCACGCCCACGCTGTTGGCGCGAAGATGTGCATGGCTGCCGCTGGCGTCGCCTCTTCGAGGTATTGCGGTTTGCGGGACAGTGCATCCGCCATGACGTTGGTGTCGCCTGGGACGTACTCTATTCGGAAATTGAAGTCAGCAAAGAACTCCGCCCAACGTATCTGCCTCTGGTTCAGGAACTGAGCCGTGCGCCAGTGCTCCAGATTCTTGTGATCCGTGCAGACCTGCACCGTGTGCTTGGCGCCGATCAGGAAGTGCCTCCACGCCTTGAAAGCTGCATGAATGGCCAGCAACTCCCTGTCCCAGATGGTGTAGTTCTGCTCCGACTTGCTGAGCTTTCTGGAGTAGAACGCTCCCGGCCTCCAGACCCCCTGTGGGTCCCTTTGCAGCAGGACAGCTCCCACTGCTCTATCGGACGCGTCTGTCTCTACCCGCATCGGCCTGCTGGGGTCGATATGCAGCAGTTGCTCTTCCGACGCGAAGAGACGCTTGAGTGCCTGAAAGGACTGCTCCGCCTGCTCCGTCCAGATGAATTTCTTTTTCTTGGAGCTTAGCGTGTCCGTAATGGCCGCCGTCTGCATCGCGAACCCCTTGATAAACTTGCGATAGAAGTTGGCGAAGCCGACAAACCGCTGGACCTCCTTCCGGTTGCGCGGGCTCTTCCAATCCAACACCGCACGAACCTTGGCGCTGTCCATGGCTAGCCCCTTGTCCGACAACTTGTAACCCAAGAAATCCACCTCCGTCGTGTCGAACTGGCACTTCTCCAGTTTGGCGTACAGTCTATGCTGCTGCAGCCTCTCCAGCACCTCCCGAACATCTTGGTCATGGGCTTGCTGCGATTCGGAGAATATCAGGATGTCATCCAGAAAGCAGACGCACTTCTTGTAAAGGAGTCCCGCCAACACATGATGCATGAAAGCTTGGAAACAGTGAGAACCGTTTTGCAATCCAAACGGCATCACTCTGTATTCGTAGGTGCCCAGAGGCGTGAACATGGCTGTCTTCCACTCATCGCCCTCCCTCATGCGGATGAGATTGTACGCACCTCGCAGGTCCAACTTGGTGAACACGCGTCCCTTGCGCACCGTCGCTAGTAGGTCGTCAATCCTGGGCATGGGGAAATCAGAAGGCTTGGTCATCTTGTTTAAGAGGCGAAAATCCACCACCAGTCTTTTTTGGGGCGTGTCTTTCTTCTTCACGAAGAAAACAGGACTGCCCCCTACTGCCCTGGACTCCCGGATGAAACCGCGCTGCAAATTGTGATCTATGAACTGTTTGAGTTCCTGTAATTCGTCCTCAGACATGGAATACAGCTTCCCTTTCGGCAGCGTCGCCCCTGGTAGGAGGTCAATCTTGCAGTCATATTGCCTGTGCGGTGGTAGCTTGTCAGCCTCTTTCTCGCAGAAGACCTCCAGAAAGTCTGCGTATTTGTGGGGGACTGCTTGCAACGTTCCCAACTGCAGTTGTGATTCCTCCTCCTCTCCCTCCTGTCTGGGCAGGATGCAGTGTTCTGCGCAATAAGAGGAGCCGAAGATCAGCTGTCTCTGGTACCAAGCCAGTGTCGGACTGTGCCTGTCCAGCCAACTCATGCCCAACACAATGGGCGTGTCCGACAGTTGGGTGACATTAAAACTGATGACTTCCCTGTGGTTGCCAAGGCGCATCACCATCGGTGGCGTTTGCTTCACCACCTGCCCCCCTAGCAACTCTCTGCCATCCACTGTGACGACTTGCAGGGGCAGAGTGGCAGGCAGTAGCTGTATAGCGTGCTGCTCCACAAAATCCTGCGCTATAAAGTCTGCGTTGCTTCCAGAATCCACAGAAAGCGGCACTTCGATAGTGACGCCATCGGGTAGCTGGAGAGATGCTGTGAGCTGCACTACTGGTTTGGGTGGGAGGGGGTCCGTGGGTTGCAAGATCGCTGGGGACTGCTTCACTGATGCGTCTGGCTGGGCCCCAGTGCCTCTGTCTCCAGCCAGACATCGTCGTTTCCCTGCTGTGGTTCTCCTTGCTGCGTTGCTGCAGTCACCATTGCTGAGGCTGCAGTGTGCTTGTGGAGCCTCCGGGGACACTCTTTCGCCAAATGGCCTGGATCCTCGCAGATGTAACACTTCCTGTTCCCTCTAGGAGGCTTCGCTTTCACTGCTGTCGGTGCTTGGGCTCTGGCTGCTGACTGAGCCCTTGCACCTCCAACCTCCATCGGTTCCCCTCCCCCTCCAGGCGGAGGTGTGGATTGCGCACGCGCTGCTTCTCTTGGAACGAAAGAGAAACTTCTCGCTGCTTCGCGCCCTCCACGTCCTTCATCTCTGCACCATGGACGTTCTTCCAGCCTCACCCCCACAGTCAGCGCCCTTTGGACCACCTCCTGCGTGCTTCGGGGCCTCTCCCCCCTTGCAATTTCATCCTTGACCGCAGAGCTTAGACCCTCCCAGAACAGGTCTCTGACAGGGGGCGAATCCCGGTCCCACTCTAAGGCACTGACCAGCGCAAAAAAGCGGGCGTGGTACTGCCGGACGCTTGCCCTCCCTTGTTTTAGTCCATGAATCTCCCGTCGGGCAAGATCCACATCAATAGTAGACAAAAAACACGCATCCATCGCTTTGATAAAGGCATCTGCATTCTGAAGCGCCGGATCTTTATCCCTCCACAAATTGCGTAGCCACGCTTTAGCATCCCCATGCAAATGGGATAGTATGAACCCCACTTTCTCTTCCTCATCTCTAAAGTCTTTTGCCAGCAGTTGCAGTGCGCACATTACGTCTGCTCGAAAATTGGGGTACTGTTGTAAATTCCCATCGAAGTGAGCCACAAGCCCTCCTGCTCTCCGTGCCAACCCAACCCCCTCCGGTCTGGGTCCTGGCTGCCCGTGTTTAACCCATGCTTCAAACCTGGCGTGGAGATCTCTGTAGGCGGCTGCCGCATCCTCCTCCCTCTTCTTGGATGCCAGTACCTCCGCGTTCAATTGGGTAACTGCCTGTTGCAGCGCTGCAACTGTCTCTGCTTCCGTCATCTCTGCTAACCGTCGTGAGCTTGCTCCCAAACACCGATCCCCTCCTCCAGCTGCCTCTCTCTCCGCTGCGAGATATCAGGTGTCCGAAGCTTTTGAGAGACGGGTCTTACTGTCAGGGCTGCCACCCAGTCCCAGCTCACATAGGACCAAGTCCGCCAGCGTTCACTTTATAAGAGTCTTTATTAAGTTACAGGTTTCATTTCCGAACTGCAGCGTGCAGCTCTACACCTTCTGCCCTAGGTCGGCGAAGACCCGTCTGAGTCCCCGCCTCTTGCACACCAGCTTAATACCCTAGCCTTGCTCCACCTCCTTCGCCTCTCCCTACGTCTCTGGGTCCTTCTGCCCCCCTGGGCCTCCTCCCTTCTACTCTCCTCTGACGCTGACCCCCCTGATCCTTCTGCCTCCTTGCGGCGGGCTTTAGGACCTGGCTCACTCTCCGGGCTGCTTACTGCTCCAGCTTCCGCTGCATTTGAACTTGGCGCGCGCGCCCAACTCTCTACTTTCCTCTTAACCGTTGCCTCGCTCTCTGAGGAGGGCGTGACCACCCCTGACTCGTGCCCTCCCTCCTGCTGACAGCCTCCGGAACCCGATGCCTGGCTACCTTCCTCCCTGCTGCTCTCAGTCTTGAGCGTGGGTCCCGACTTCCAGCTGCTGCCGCTCTCAGTTATGAGCGTGGGTCCCGACTTCCAGCTGCTGCTCTCTGAATCTCCTCTGTTCCCTTCCTCCTGGGGTGTCCCCTCGGATCCCCCCCTTGCTCTGCTCACTGGGGCTCCCTTTTGGGAGTCCTCTGACTCACTGCTTAGGCTTGGAGATCTCGGGTCGTCATCATCACACATTTTCCCTTCGGATTCCTCCCCCTCGCTCTCTGCTTCCTCCCTTCTCTGCGTCTCTGCTCCTGAACCCCTGACACATAGTATTAAATATTTTAGGACTAGAGCCTTAAATTATATGAAGAAGGATTGTGAGACCACTGGCTTCACTTTACTTGCAGTTTTTATAGATGATATTTTCAAGCATATACAGAAGTAGCTTAGTTTCTTGGGAAGCAAATAACTTAGTTGTGTGTGCAATCTAGTTTCTAGCACTGATATACAGTGGTAGCTTGGTTTACGAACTTAATCCGTTCCGGAAGTCTGTTAAGGTGTGCTTTCCCATAGCAGCGGAGGACTCAATTTACACTCAACAGGAAGCAGAATATGTTCTGTTTCCAAGGCAAAATTCACAAACCAAAACACCTACTTAATCCAAGTTGTTCATAAACTAAGCTGTTTTTAAACCAAGGTACCACTTAATGAGCACCCACTTTGGAATTCTCCACAGGAAATCTTGTGTGTGTCTGTTGAAATCAAGAGTATTTACAATCCGAGTTCCTTGTCAAAATTCAAATACTTTTTTCAAGGTTAGAATTGGACCAACAAAATCAACGAAAAATGTGGCATGCAATCATATATACTTTCCACTGCAACCATCAGTGTCAGCAACCCAAGCATGAGACAAGTTCTGGATCCAGATAATTTTCTTGAACCTCACTGATAATTTGACAAAACCTGACATCAGAAATAGAGCCAAGTCAGAAGGCTCCATGAGGAATGGAGAATGGGCACTAACGGAGGAAAGCAGGAAACAATCTGTTTCTTTTCTCCTGCAGTCCAAATTCTGGGCAGAGTATGGTGTGAGCAGGGAAGGAGTGTGTGGAAAGTAGCCAGATGATTTGACCTTCTTCTCCTACTGCCACAGCAAATCTTTCCTCCAAGCCTTTTTCTCTTGGAAGCTATGTGGAAGCCCATTTTGTCAGGATGTTATTTACACTAATTGCAAAGCAGAGTTTCTCTAAGGTAATGAGTGTTCTGCCATGTTTGTAAATTTTGCAAACTGGCGGAACTGTTGTGTGGCAAACCAATGCCAAAGATACTGCAGGGTCTGGATTCCCCCCCACCCCCTGTTCTTCTGGAGTTGAAAATATTTTGTGTTTTTGCCTGATTTTGTTGATCCACATAGCGCTGAAATTGAGTGAATACAGAGTAGTGTAATAGCATAATACTTTGCAATGGTCCAGGGATACAACCATAAACTATTATATCTTAAAAGTGCCACGAATGCTTTGTGAATGCTATCTAGGGAGGTGGGGGGTGTATTTAATTTCTAAAGAGACAGTCAAAGCACTTTGACCACGTACATGGGCCCGATTCAGACATAATGGAAAACCATGGCTTCATGCTATGTGACTAAATCACTGTGAGCCAGGGGCTGCCACACTCCCTTTCTCACCTGAAAAGATATGTTCTAGCTTCTGGTTTTAAATACCCAAAGTTCTGTGAGATCCAAATGTGGGGAGCTGTGGTTTATTTAACCTGTGGTTATTGAGAACAAACCAGGATCAAAATGTGGTTCCAAATTTGAGCTCTTCCTTAAACCACTGGTTAAAGAAATGCAGTTTGTGGGTTTTGTGGGTAACTGGTTAGTTTAAAGTTGGAAAGAAACGCTTGAATACACAAGCCTAAGGCTCGCCAAAGCTTCTTCACATAGCACAAACCAGGATTCCTCATTTCCTGGCCAGTTTCTTCAAATTCATATATGGTGTTGATTACAGACTCCTTTGTGAAGCTTTGCTTGTGTACTTCCATCATTAGTCATTTGCATTCATGTTGTGCCTATTCAAGCATAGCCGTTAACCATTACTACTGACAACTTCATAACCAGCAGAGTCAAACCATAACCCTGTTGAGAACTGTATCATAAAATGAATGCATGGAGCATAGCAGGATTGCACCTGTTGGACCTGTCCACCTTCCCACTAATTCAAAGCGTTTATTTTAATTTATTAAATTTACATACCACCCTTCATCTGAGGATCACTAGAGTGTTGGCAGTATAAAAGCACAAAATATGTGACATAATAATGAAGAAGACATTTTAGCACAGGTCCTGTACAGAAGTTTGATGAGCATGTTGTGTGATGTGGGCACAATCCTTATTCTCCAACCCCCAGGTTCATTCTATACTGAGGTCCGGGGGAATTTGTTGTTGCTGCAAGTATTTCACAGCTCATTATTATTCCACTGTTATGCTTGTCCAAGTATTATAGTTATGTATATGTTAAGGACACATTTTTATGATAAAAAATGATGAGGTCAGTTAGACGCCATATCATATTCTTGCCTGTTTTTGTAACTGCACATTGTGGGATATTAACCGCAATGACTTATGTGCAAGTATGTTGTTTTAATGGAAAAGGAAAGTTCTATTGAAGGCTTTTTTAAAACTTGCAAATGGTGTCTTGCTTGATAACCTCCACTGGGTATTTTATTTGCATGGCTGGGGGGGGGGAAGGGGGGTTATGTTTGATCCTGATACCAAATTGACCCAGTCAAATTTGTATCAACAGAGGGTTAAACATCCAATCTTAACAGTCACAGTTTCCCCCCAAAGATACTTGGATTGTTGTTGTCAGGTAAGGATGTTGAACGTTCTCTTTTAGAGAGCCCATATTCTCTGCCCATGACTTTGAATTCCCAGGGGTTCCCTTGGGAGGGGACTGCATAACTATTGAAGCAATTTCAGTCTGTGATGTAGGCATCCTTTGGGACTGAAGCGGAATATAGCAAAAGAAGGGATAAATTAACTCTGTTGGTTTTAGTTTGGGCTTCTTCTTCCATTCCCCTCCTATTTTTCATTTATTTTGTTTACTTCAGGACCAGGCTTCCTACTGAGTTCTGCTTCATGTAGGGAAAAAGCTTTTTTTGCCTAATTGAAGAGCACTGTCGAGCATGTCACCGACTGTAGACCTTGCTGTAGTTAATTAGCAAACAAGTGTTTTATTTTTAAAGAGTTCACCAGATGATCAATCACAGATTTTAGATAGTTGTCTGAGTTGCAAATTCATCATGCTACTGGAATGAAACTGGGTTTACAGGCTTAAAGTGGTACAATGTCCCTCCCTTGGGGATGGGGAATAGGGGCGATGATGGATGGGCTGTGCTTGAAATTATTCATTTGCACATTATTCATATTAGAATTCAAGAAATAATTATTTGTATGGCAGGTAGCCTAGCTATCCTTCCTCAATGGTATGTGTGGGCTTACTATGTATACGAAATAATGTGCTGTGGTGTTTTGATCTTTGCCTGAAGTCAGATGTGCACTGGAGAGAATGAAGGAGGCCTTGTTTCAAAGCAAAAGCAATGATGTCATCTCTGAATCACCAGGGTTATTGATGGACTGACTCTCCTAGCTCTGGCAAGTGGAATGAGGTGATAACAAGGCTTTCAAGTTTTACCATTTTTGTTACCAATTACCATTGTTTGTGACATATTAGCATAGAAAATCAGAGAATAAGGCCAGTTTATTATTATGTGACTGTCAGCTGATGCTCAGTTTCTGCATGAGACTATTTGTGTGGGGGCTGGGGGAGGGCCTTATGGTGATGAGCTCCTGGACTTCAGCAGGTACCACTACTTAATTGATTCTGTTTTGTGGGATAACCTATGGGATAAGCAGGAGTCACCAACTTTTTTTGGACCTATGGGTGCAATTGCAAACTGGCTAAATTACTGTGGGTGCCGCACAAACTATACAGCCAAGCACTGATTTTACGGTGACATGTATTCCTGTGAGCGGGATATGTCTTGCCCTACAGTTGTGTGAATCTTTAAGCATGTTTATACCAATTACAGTACTTCAAATGGCTTACAGCAGTGATGGCCAAACTTAGCCCTCCAGCTGTTTTGGGACTACAACTCCCATCATCCCTAGCTAACAGGACCAGTGGTCAGGGATGATGGGAACTGAAGTCCCAAAACAGCTGGAAGGCCAAGTTTGGCCATCGCTGGCTTACAGTAATACAGTATCTGCTAATACAGTAGCCTAGAACCCTTGTACCTACAGGACCGCCTCTCCCGGTATGCCCCACGGAGGACCTTAAGGTCCATAAATAGCAACATCCTAGAGGTCCTGGACCCTAAGGTAGTTAGATTAGCCTCAACCAGATCCAGGGCCTTTTCAACACTGGCTCCGGCCTGGTGGAACGCTCTGTCTCATGAGACCAGGGCCCTGCAGGATCTGATTTCTTTCCGCAGGGCCTATAAGACAGAGTTGTTCCGCCTGGCCTTTAGCTTAGAATCAGTTTGATTCCCTCCCCCTCTTTCTTTTTTCCTTTCTCCTTCTGTGTTGGAACTCCTATTTGGGGACTTCCCTGGCTTTTTTTCTGGCCCATGTAGGACCAGTCTGGATAGTTAGCCTTGGTGAATACTTGACGTTTTCATCCCCCAAAAAATTTTTGATTGAGTTTCCATTGAAATGAGGCTGCATTTTAATGTTTTAATGTTGTATTTTAATCTTGTTTTTAAGCAGTATTTCAATCAATTGTTTTTATATTTAGTGTTAGCCACCCTGAGCCCAGTCTTGGCTGGGGAGGGCGGGGTATAAATAAAATTTATTTATTTATTTATTTATTTATTTATTTATTTATTATTATTATTATTAGTAGTAGTAGTAGTAGTAGTATTAGTATGAATCAGGAACACCATTCAGGAGGGTGACTGGGAGGCAACTGTCCACCATAGGTTTCTTGCCTCAAGTGAATATTCATCAGGTGTAGATCTATTTCTAGTTATTAAGAGGTACAATTCCCAAAACCCGAGTCGAGCAATACTTTATTAGGACTAACAAAAGTGATGCAATCAGTGAGCATTTTTTTAAGTGCTCCTGTACTCTTCATCAGGTGAGGTGTTAAGCAAAGTTGGAGTTGGGGAACAGAAGGGGGGGGGGGAGAACTACTAATGTATGAGGTACATAGCAGTAACCTCAACAAATTGCAAAGTGATTTATTTTAAGAGCATTTGTTGAGGTTACCAGTGACCAGCGCAGTTCTAAGCCTATCAAAGAACAGACTTTGAACCTTATTATGAATCTCACCTATCCTCGCCTTGAGATCTGTCCCCCTTGAAATGCCACCTCAGCAAGCATTCACATCCCCTGGTGTGCTTGAAGGACTGTGTGAGCACAAAAAAACTCTGAAAAGTTAATTGCTTTCATGTGAGATACTTGTGAGTTTAGTTTGCACTCTTAAAGGGATTGAGACAACAAGACCAGACACTCTGGCTGTATTTGTAAGAGAGCCTTATTCGGTGCTCCTTCAATCTTAACTATCTGGGGATAGGCTGCAGTTGCTCTGCAACAAGGGGAAAGCAGTCTTTACATGCTCAGAGGCACTTTTAAGCTATAAAACAGTCCTTGTCACAAGTCTTCCAATGTTGCACACGCTTAGGCAAACAAGATGGTAAATATATCTATTGCGGCTACACACAGCAGCATTACTAATCCTTTGAGTGGCATTACTCCTTTGAGTGGGCATCCTCTTAAAACTAAAATACTTTTGCAAAGTGCTACAAATTAAAATACGATGAAAAACAACAACAGGAGCAATACACCCTCTATGATGCCAACTATTAATATTCAATGCTACTGAATTTAAAGCAAAGATTTACTAATTTTATTTGTCAAGTTGTTCAAGTGGAAAATCATTTTTTCCCTGATGGGTTGCAGGTGTGGGCATTGTGCAGGGAACTAGGAAGGCTACATTGGTTTATAACAGTACTGAAGACTAACAGAGATCAAACTCTGCCTAGCTGGTGAATTTATTGTGTTTGTATATTTCTGTGAGAGAGACAAGCTACAAAAGGCAGGAAACGGACTTGGTACTTCAGAGGGGTTCAAGAACCCTTGACTGTATAGACAAAGAAGAATTCCATTTTCTGAATGCTGTCCTAGTCCAGCCTTAAAAAGGAGCAACCAAAGTAATCTCTCTTGAACAGACTCAGGTGGAAGAATGCCAGCACGTTACATAATAAATTGCATACTGTCATGTGATAGAGGTCCCCAGTGGGACCTGAAACCTGACATGCACAAAGAATGAAGCCAGTTTTCACGATGTGTTGACTTAATTTCCAAACATCCTTTAAAATACAGCTAGATTTCTGCCATCATCTGGGGACTGAATCAACAAGGCTGTGGGAGGCACCAAATTAATTTTGCATCGGCATTCTGGATGCTGCTGATAATTTGTTCTGACACTGTGGCTATGGGTTATGACTGCAACAAGCGGGAGTGATCTGAGTGGACATTGCAGGAGCCAAATTTAATAGACTTACTACTGTAATTTTCTGCCTGGAGGACAGCAGAGACTTTCCAGTGTTCCTGCAGCACAACAATTGGGGATTACTACGTAACAAGTCCGCAGGATTGGGAGAGGACTGAGAGGATTAATGGAGTATGACAAAATTGCACCTAAGGGGAAATCTTCTGTAGCAGTAGCTCTATGGTAATGTGGTAGACCAGGCAAATTGGCAATTGCTACTGATCTTTACACATGCATGTCTTCAAATAAAGTGTGTCAAAGTCAACTGGGAAGCAACAGTGGAGCTAAGACTGTCACAGCTGCTTATGTCACCCAACACACAAATCGCTTAATGCTATCTTTTAAGTATTTTAACATCAGAGTACGTTAACCATCGCTAGACCGTGAGCACAGCACTAAACAATCTTGCACTCTGTCCTGACCTCTCATACCCAGCTCAGTGAGATCTTAAGAAACAAGACTCAAAAATGTGAAGGACTATCACAAGTCTCTTTGGAGATAATCTCTCTCTCAGCCAATTTGGAACATCCTGTTGCATTATAATATGACCAAAGAAACAGAATTTGGGGCAGTATCAGAGAGAACAGGGCAGAGTAAGATCTCAGTAACTTCCAAGTAGCTTTATCTGTGGTAAAGGAAATTTGGAACACGGCTAAGACAGGGCAAAACATGTTCGGAACCCAGATGATGGTTGCCATTAACACTAAATGTTGATTTTGAGGATGATGATAATGAGATCAAATCTTGCCTATTGTACTGTGTATCCCAGGTTCCACTAACAAAGATCAGTTGGCGATGGATACATGTGATCAGTTACCTCAAGGAACCCCTTCCATAGCCATGCACTGGCTCGACACATATATCCCAGATTCCCAGCCATCAGATACCAATTCTCAAAGCACAATTATACTTCAGTATCATTCCAAACCACTTGTTGTTTTTACAGAAGCCACATTTTGATTTAGGCAAGGGACTGTGAATAGGCTCTGCCCATCAGTTTACTCCTGATCCACAGTCAAAGGATGCTTAAATCCTTGCCTGCTTCCAAAGGTAACGAAGGCTGTGGAAGGAATTTCCCGCTTATGAAATTCAGCTATTAACTCCTGTGCATGTGCAAAGAAGCAGCACCGGTGGAGGAAGAGGCGTGTGGGGGGAGCACACCGCCCCCGGCAGCGCGATCACAGCGGGGTGCTATGGTGGCTGCCCCTCTGCCCGTGCTGGGTGCCACGCCCCTAAGGGTGGCACAACACACCCCCGGGACGCGTGCCAGCCCTGCCCCCGCCTGCTCTCTGTGCCCCGGTGCTGGAGCATGAAGCTCCGCCACTGAGAAGCAGGCAAATGGAATGAGGTATCAGATATGACTAATGATACAAGAACCTCTGCCAAACCCTCTATTGCCCATTGCCTGAGACCTGGGAGATAAATAGTGTGCAAAGGCTATTTCTGGCCCTATTTATTTTTTTGCTCGATTTGAATTCAGTGGGCAGAGTGAGAAAGAGCCCTTGCCTTGTTGTGTTTCAGGTTATGTGGGGGAAAGAAGCTAAACCGCAAATTGGTGGGAGGAGGGCTAAAGTGAGCTCATGGGCTACTAATTTCCTTTCCAACTGTTCTGCCACAGACGAGCATAACCATGGAAAATGGAACATAAGGCAGATGAAGGAGCAAGGTTGTGCAGATTGAAAGAAACTCTGTGAGCATCCATTAAATTCTATGGGAAATATTAAATGTGCTGTAATCAGCAAGACTGCTGAGGGTCCTCCCTAGAAAGTGTGAATACTTGGAACCGAAAACAGGCTTAGCCACTATACCAATGGTGCCCTAAAGAGGACATACTTTTCTCCCATGCAAATGAATGGTCACCACGCTGTATCCCTAGTGGGGCTATTTTGGCAATAAGGGCAAAATCCACTCACCAGCCCTTAACCTGAGCGCCTCAGTCTCCACAAAGAGAGACCCCATGGGAGGTACACTGTGCTTTTTTCTGTTCAGTGTACAGAGAAGATTCTGTGTTGCACTGGCTGTGGGTCTCCAAAAAGATAGCAAAGGAAGAGGCAAAGCTCCCAAATGGTTCTGAAAAATAAATAAGACTAGTCCTTTTGTTGTTGTTTAGTCGTTTAGTCATGTCCGACTATTCGTGACCCCATGGACCAGAGCACGCCAGGCACTTCTGTCCTCCACTGCCTCCCGCAGTTTGATCAAACTCATGCTGGTAGCTTCAAGAACACCATCCAACCATCTCATTCTCTGTCGTCCCCTTCTCCTTGTGCCCTCCATCTTTATGGTCCAGCTCTCACTTCCATACATCACTACTGGGAAAACCATGGCTTTTACTATACGGACCTTTGTTGGCAAGGTGATGTCTCTGCTTTTTAAGATGTTGTCTAGGTTTGCCATCGCCTTTCTCCCAAGGAGCAGGCGTCTTTTAATTTCGTGACTGCTGTCACCATCTGCACTGATCATGGAGCCCAAGAAAGTAAAATCTCTCACTGCCTCCATTTCTTCCCCTTCTATTTGCCAGGAGGTGATGGGCCCAGTGGCCATGATCTTCGTTTTTTTGATGTTGAGCTTCAGACCATATTTTGCGCTCTCCTCTTTCACCCTCATTAAAAGGTTCTTTAATTCCTCTTCACTTTCTGCCATCAAGGTTGTGTCATCTGCATATCTGAGGTTGTTGATATTTCTTCCGGCAATCTTAATTCCGGCTTGGGATTCATCCAGCCCAGCCTTTCGCATGATGAATTCTGCATATAAGTTAAATAAGCAGGGAGACAATATACAGCCTTGCCGTACTCCTTTCCCAATTTGGAACCAATCAGTTGTTCCATATCCTGTTCTAACTGTAGCTTCTTGTCCCACATAGAGATTTCTCAGGAGACAGATGAGGTGATCAGGCACTCCCATTTCTTTAAGAACTTGCCATAGTTTGCTGTGGTCAACACAGTCAAAGGCTTTTTCATAGTCAATGAAGCAGAAGTAGATGTCTTTCTGGAACTCTCTAGCTTTCTCCATAATCCAGCGCATGTTTGCAATTTGGTCTCTGGTTCCTCTGCCTCTTCTAAATCCAGCTTGCACTTCTGGGAGTTCTCGGTCCACATACTGCTTGAGCCTTCCTTGTAGAATTTTAAGCATAACCTTGCTAGCGTGTGAAATGAGTGCAATTGTGCGGTATCCCTGCCAAGAAAACTCCATGGACAAAGACAACAGGCATATAAAAGACTAGTCCTTGCAAAGCAGTAAAAATGGCCAACACATTTTGGTTGATGACAGCCTACCTATCAAGGCAGCATCTCTTCTGCTTTTGGTGCTTTCTCCATAGTAAAGGTAAAGGTAAAGGTACCCCTGCCCGAGCGGGCCAGTCTTGACAGACTCTGGGGTTTGTGCGCCCATCTCACATCTATAGGCCGGGGGCCAGCGCTGTCCGGAGACACTTCCGGGTCACGTGGCCAGCGTGACAAAGCTGCATCTGGCGAGCCAGCGCAGCACACGGAACGCCGTTTACCTTCCCGCTGGTAAGCGGTACCTATTTATCTACTTGCACCCGGGGGTGCTTTCGAACTGCTAGGTTGGCAGGCGCTGGGACCGAACGACGGGAGCGCACCCCGCCGCGGGGATTCGAACCGCCAACCTTTCGATCGGCAAGCCCTAGGCGCTGAGGCTTTTACCCACAGCGCCACCCGCTTTCTCCATACACGCAACCAAATATTTCCCCTTCTCTCCCTCCCTCTCTCCCTCCCTAAGTTCAGGACAGCAGACATTGATTTTATTAAGGGAATTATGATCCCCACTCCAAAGCTGCACTCCAGCTTTGACACATTAAAATCATATGCTAAAATCTATGTGTGATGTCTATATTTACTTTTCAACTTTAGTAAATCAAATCACAGATTTCTTCCAGTCATGCAACAGGGAGACCCATTACAGTACTGCAAAAGGAAACGTAACACTTTATTCCTTTAGTCTCTCTATTAAGATTTACAGCTTGGGGACTATGATGGATATTTTCCTTTTATCCTCAGATAGGGCTCTCTTGTCTCTTCACATCAGTGTGTACCTGGCATGTAAGCATACATTTAGGCAGAATTACATTTTATACTTGGACAGCAGTGCTACTGAGTAAAGGCCTGCTTCTTTTGAGAGAGACCTCTCTCATGGACGTACAGTGGTACCTCGAGTTACATATGCTTGAGGTTACAGACTCCGCTAACCCAGAAATAGTGCTTCAGGTTAAGAACTTTGCTTCAGGATAAGAACAGAAATCAGGTTCCGGCGGCGTGGCAGCAGCAGGAGGCTCCATTAGCTAAAGTGGTGCTTCACATTAAGAACAGTTTCAGGTTAAGTACGGACCTCTGGAACGAATTAAGTACTTAACCCGCGTACCACTGTACTTCAAGAACGGAGAATCAAGGCCTAATATTCGTTGAGAATAAATCTGAGTAGTGCAGCACTGGGAGCTCACTCTTCAGGAAGCATCATGTGTAGGCAACCTTCTGCCATAAGATTATCTTATGAAGTGTCTGGGAGATAGAACATGTTGCACCAGCGCAGAAGAGCAATGCAGCTAGCAAAAAGTCACAGGTGTTTCAGTAGTGTTGCAAGCATGATGATATCTTTTTTTAAAAAGATCTAGGTGTTGGGGGCACTACATGAAATATGTGCCAACATCAGCTGAAATCTAATGCAGGGGCTTCCCCTTCCCCAAATTATGTTTTGCTCAACCTCAACAATATCTTTTAAACAGATGAAAAAGATGAAAAAGATTTAAAAAGATGAAAATAACAATAACAAGCAGATCAGCCATCCTGTTCTTAGCTGCTGTTGTTTGGGTTAAGAAGTGTTCTACAATGCTCTGTTTACATTGTTCTTTTTATGTTTGCTTGAGGGCTAGTGTGCAATTTATAAATCCAATTAGGCTGAAAAATACAGATGTAATTATTAATAATCTCTATCATGTACTTCAACGGTCACAGCTACTCTTATAAATCAGAAAGGAGATGTGGTCTTAAGCTGCATTCCATTTTTAAAAGGATAAACACCGCACTCTACTAAGAGGAATTACTCAAGTTGATTTCAGCTGTGTTAAAAAAAAACCAAATACTTTCCTAATTCACATTTACTTCGGGAACAAATGATGTCATGAACAGCCTATAGGCATTATGAGGAATGTGTTAAAATGCATGCCCTTTTCAGATCCTGTTATTGTGGAGCTGTAGGGGGACTGAGGATCTACATCTGATCTACACATATTCATTTCCATGTCCGAAATGAACTTATGATCAATGCTGCTTCTGGGCTTTAGTAGGTTCTTGAGCAAGGTGCCACCTGTGGATCCGTTCCTTCACTTCAGGATGCCAGTGCCTTGCTGCTTGTTCTTATCCACTGGGTCCAATCCCAACAACCCCCAAGGATGGGGGGAGTGCGGTTTCGCCTCACTCTTGCCATTGTTTGCATGCTCAGAGGTGTCAGGTAAAGACGAGAAATGGCAGCAAAGAGGCCGAGAAGGACCAGGAGTCTCCAAAGAGTGGCACTGGGCCCTCTGCAGGGATGTGATACCTACCCTTGGTGAAGGCCCTGCCGCACATGGAGCCTTCTCAAGTGGCTGAGAACCCTGCAGAGGCAAGCATATATGTGTTGGCTTGTTTTAGTCACAGGAGGCTAAATGTTGTATTTGGGGGTGGAATCTGCTCTGTCGATGCTGTGCACCCTCCCTCCCTCCCAAAGATTGAGCTTCAGCAGTAAGAGCATCTGAAAAGTGCTACCCGCTTTGGAGTATGTTCTCCGCTAACCCAGAAATATTACCTCGGGTTAAGAACTTTGCTTCAGGATGAGAACAGAAATCGTGCTCCGGCGGTGCAGCGGCAGCGGGAGGCCCCATTAGCTAAAGTGGTGCTTCAGGTTAAGAACAGTTTCAGGTTAAGAACGGACCTCCGGAACGAATTAAGTACTTGCCGTATTTTTCGCTCTATAGGATGCACTTTTCCCCCTCCAAAAATTAAGGGGAAATGTGTGTGCGTCATATGGAGCGAATGAAGCCTCCTTGGCTTCAGTGATAGCAACGTGAAGCCTCCGAAGCACAGAGGGAGTGCTCCTTCTGCACTCCGGAGGCTTCACGTTGCTTTCGCTGAAGCCTGGAGAGTGAGAGGGGTCAGTGCGCACCACCGACCCCTCTCACTCTCCAGGCTTCAGGGATAGCTGCCTGAAGCCTCCAGAGCGCAGTGGGAGCTCCCGCTGCGCTCCGGAGGCTTCACATTCCTTTTGCTGAAGTCGGGAGAGCAAGACTCTCCTGGCTTCAGCAGAGAGGGAGAGCTGTGCAGCGCCCCTTCAGCCAAGCGGGAGGAGAAATGGAAGGGGCTCCGTTTCTCCTGCCACTTCGCTGAAGGGGTGCTGAGCAGAGAGGGGGAGAATTTTTTTTCCTTGTTCTCCCCCTCTAAAACAAGGTGTGTCCTATGGTCGGGTGCGTCCTATAGAGCGGAAAATACGGTAACCCGAGTTACCACTGTATATAAATGAGGGGAGATCTTGGACATAGCAACAGGGTTTTTTGAGCTTTCTACTGAAATAGCTTGAGCTGCTGAAGAAATAAGCTTTTATTCTGATTACTTTACTACTTCAGTGCTGCTTCCTGTTATTTAGCATAGCTCTCTATTATTTTACCTGTGATCCAGGGGGTCATGCTGTTTTCCAGGTTGCAATTTAAGATGATTAAGGTCAGCATGTTCTGCACAAGTGCATGGTAGTGTTCTTGCACAGTTCCTGTTCATTTCAATTGTGCTTAGAGAGAAGAACTTCTCCACCGAATGCAGTACTATTGTGAAAATATCTGTGATGGGGGTAGCTGAGCTTTTATACAGTATCAGATAAGCATAAGCCCTCTAAGGCACAAATAACAGAACTACGGTTTGTCAGCAGTGGATCTCTGGAAAGGTGAACACTGGCATTATCTTTTGAACTGCTCAAAGAGCTTCAGCAGCTGTGCAGTATAGAAATGAGGTGGTTTAAAAATATATATTTAATACATACGTATACCCTGGGGGAATTTCTTCAAATAACCAGTTGTATTTTTGGAAAGTTTTCAAACCAGATGCCTTTTTGGCTGTGATCCACCAACCAAGTAAAACCATTACAACAAGTTGGTTTAGTTAGAAAAACTCTGTACAAGAAGTAGTGTAATATGGACTGAACCACTGTTTACATTTTTGAACTAGGAAAGACTCAGTAGAGATGCTTTGCTTTTTGCCTCTGCCAAGTAATGCCTGCTTTTCCAACTTGTTTTGGCAATGCACACAGTATGGTTGTGGAGCATGAGTGATATAACCTTACTGTGTGATGTTTGAATCCATGACTCCACTTTTCATTCATTTGCTTCTTAGCTAGGTGAAACAATTGGACTCCTTTGTACAAATCAAAACAGCACATTTTCTCACCCCTGTGTCTGCTTCTGCCATCCACCCAAAACAGTGAGATAAATATTATTTCCAAGCTATTTAAAGCTGCAATCCTATATTCTACACTCACAGTATGAACTCCCCTTCACCACTTGTTACATTATGGACATACATATAGCAGCAAGTCAAATGCCGGCTCAGCAAATTGCTTTCCCTGACAAGGAGATGTGTCAGCCCTCTTCCCTGCCTCTCCCTTGTGCATCAGAGGAGCTGCATGCCATTTATTTTCCCAGTTTTAAAAGAGGATAGATGTGACAATGCATACATCTTACATTTTACATCTTACATAAAATAAACGTTTTAAAAACAGTTGCAGAACTGAATGCATGCACTGTGTTGGTGATATTATTGGTAAAACCAATACAAGTAGTTTTTATCTCATTTACTCTGTACAATGTGAGGAGCTTCAAAGCAGGTCTAACAGAGAACCCACCCCAGAGAGTAGCAGCACTAGCAAGCCACCGCCTTCGAAAAGTCATATTTGCCTTCACACAGAGCCAGACACTCAGTAACTTCATTGGTGGTAATTGAATAAGCAACTTGACTCAAAACCAAAACTCTACAGTAAAATTATGCAGTGCAAAGACACACAATATTATTTCAAAGTGCAAGCGTGCAAAATTTTGAATGTTACCCCACAGAAACAAATTCTTTGCAATCAGGGAGAGGGTGAGGCTACAAACTTTGCTCCCTGGTGTGCTAATTTATAGATTTAGTGAGTTTTGTTTCTTTTTTACTTTCCTTTTTAAAAAGGTTAAAAAATATATATCATGAAAGTGCAGTGTTTTCAACCACATTGGATTGCCCCTGTCTTTCAGTCTGAAGTGCATCTTAATTTTGTTAATGTGGCAGAAAAGGAAGAGAACAATTGTTAAATTGAATATACATGCTGTGTCTTTGGAAACACATAAACACAATTTTTAAGATTATTTTGTGAGCTCATCCTTCATCCTTCATTCTAATTTAGTAGGTGAGCACCAAACTTAGAACATGGAGGGCGATTTGATAGAAGGGGCATGGGTGGGAATTAGAATGACAAAGTCTAGAAATGTGCTTCGAAATTGAAGAACCAACATAGGGAAGAAAAATGTGTGTGGAAAACAGAACCTTGCTCCTGCTGACAATCTAAACAAATAGTCCTGCTCTAGTCTTCATGCAATAGTTGGTTAATGCCCACATGCGCCCAAAGAGGTGTCTAGTCAGTTCAGTGGAGACCCAGTGAGTATTATGATAAAGATGGACCCATCTGCATTAGCTGCATATATCAAAACCTATTTCTGACTGCAGATCTTCATTATGGGATTGGAGCAGATAAGTGGAGGAAAGAACAGGCCATACTTAACATGGATAGGTGAAACATTGATCTACCTGTTTACCCAATGCCCATTAAATGGGGGGCGGGGGATAGAAAAGAAACTTAGCAGTGTAATCTTCCTGAGATGTAAGCCCATTGACTCCAATGGAACTTACTCCCAGGTAAGTGCACATAGGATTGCCTCCTCAGCCTCCCTTGGTCCATGACTTGCATTTTGTATACCATGATGTTAGTTAATGTAAAAAATAAGAAGAAGAAGAACACAGTTGTGCTCATTTGGGACATTTCCAATATAATTATTTACTACTCAACAGTTATTATTCCTCAGTATTTAGTAAGCACATATTCCTGCTATGTGTGTATGATGTGGTCACTATGGATTAATAATAATACAGTATGGTTTGAAAGCATTGCATAAATAATAACAGTTCATGTGAGGGGTGTACTCCTTCCATGTGCCAGTACAGGGTAGGCAATATTTTACAAAAAGGTATGTACATGTTCACTGGACTGGTGAATGAATACATTTTCTCAACACATTCTTTTACAAGGGGGAAAAAAGCTGCAAAATTCAGATATTCATTCTATTTCAATCCTGTTGCTATGTATTTATCATGTAAGTAGTTTAGATAAAAAGATTCTATGCATTTATCTGAGATATTTTGTGTACTTTATATCTACCACTCGGCTGGAAATTCACTAAGCACATGTATAGCAAAGTAATGCTTCGGTTTGGATGGTGAAAGCCAGGCTTGCAAATACCGAGTTGCCCAGTTGCCTTGGTGAATTGGAATTGCTTGCAGGCGGTTGCACAGCAAAACATGACAAACTTTGCTTCTTTTATACCACAAATGTGTGGGTAGGTGGGAGGATACAAGACAAAACAAACCCCATATATGTGAATTAGGACATTTCCTGGACTTATTTGCAAGGCTGGTGAAAGCTAATGGCTGCCCTTTATAAAATTGATATTTGTACATTATAATTTAAATATTGACAGAAGAAAAGATATAAGGTTTTAAAAATCACTGTATTTGCAAATTGTACTACATTCCATTTTTTGCTTCATTTTGTTGAACACTTTAAATGTAAAGCAGTATGCCTCTCATGCCTGTCAAATCAAAACCCTATTTATTTACAATATATCTCTATATCTATATATAACCTAATGTAATTGCAATTTTATCTCATTCATATAATTGTATATATTTATATTCTGTGACTTTTAAAGTCTGTACTGAAACTTAACTTTGCTTAAATGTGGACTTCTTTCAACTTATATTTTTTAACTGATGATTTTAAGGCTATGATCATTTACTAAATGTACCTTGGGGAAAAATTCACAATAAAGTTTCAGAAGTTGTTTTGTACAATGTTGAGGCTTTGTCTTGAATTTTTATTTTTATTTTTTGAGAATTTGAGTTGGTGTGATACAATGGGCTGGAGAGACCTAGCAATCTTTTCTGAATTGCATACATAAATAACTTGATATTGAAATGGCATAAATGTGGTGTGTCATACAATGACTGACTATTCAGTCAAGTGCTGTCTCATTTTACGTATGGAAACCTGGCACCCTCTTGACTCCAACAGCACTTTTTGAGAAAATGCAAAAGGTCATAACCTAAAATTCTTTGTAGCTGAAGGTGCATGGGTTGAGATACACAAGAGTACTCAGTATGAGCACACATGCTTGTAACTCTACGACAGAACTGTTGTCGATGCTCCCAGTGCATCTTGAGAACAAAATCATGTAGGTCACAATGGATGCAATCCAGAGGACTCCATATCTAAAGACAAACCCCCCCATCCATGTACATCACTTGATTTCCCTTTACTTGATTGTTCAACACTTGAGTGAGCTCCTTCAGATAACCTAAAATTCCCCAGGTGGAACAGCCTTGTAGATACAGTCACGTGGAGAAAGTAACACATGACGCTGGCTCAGTTATGTTGATGGCCAAATTTATGCCATTTGTGTGAGCATGTGGATTCACATAGTGAGCCCACACCCATATGTGAGTCATTGATGGGAAGTGGTGCCCTGCCAACAAAATTGCCCTGGTTCACACATTACTTTCTTTAACTACACAAGGGCTGGAAAGTTTCTAGAGCTAGGGCTAGTTCACACATGGACCTCTTATATTTTCCGAAGCAGAATAAGAAGCTGGGGTGTCTAGTGGTCATGGGGCGACTGGGGGATTTGCACACATAAGTTTGACCTGTTACAGAGACTTGGAAATGTGTTCAGCGATGGTGTCTATCACAACACAACACATATCTGAAGTATTATGGGGAATAGCCACAACAGAGCAGAAATATAGAACAAGTGAGGATAAATAATTGTTGGATATAATCTTACAACCTTTACAGACTCATTGGATGATATCCAGTGTTAGTCATATTCAGAGTATACCCACTGAAATAATAGACCTAAGTAATTGATTGCAGGGGATCTGCTCTGAGTATGTCCTAGTTAGCTATCACCTATTGTTTGATTAAGTGTATAAAGTAAAAAATAGCAGTGATGGTATACACCTACAAAGTGGTACCATTGACCTAGTGAAACTGAGCACCTTCTAACCCAATGGAGGTGGATGAGGTTTGAAGAGTACAAGACATTGTCCATGCCAAGTAAGCACTGAGGAAGCAAGAGAAGATGCCCATAGAAGAGACCTCTGCCCCCTGGGGTTCAAAGGGACATCTGGAGTGTGAGGTTATGGCTGAAAGTCCATAGGCATGTCAAGTCCATTCCTGTGGGATGGCAGCTTCCTTAATGGTAAGATTTCTTTCACTAAATGAATAGTTAGAGCTTAACAAGGTACCCAGAGTGAAGGTGACAGGATTCGTGAGCCATGTTTAAGATCGATGTGAGGTTTAAGAATCTGAGGTTAAATTTCACTTTTTAACTGACTAATAAGATTAATTAAAATACACACTAATAGCAAAAGTTATGCCTTCATTGTGTTGACTTCAATATCACTACTATAGTAGCAGAATTTATTATCAAAATTACCACATGGGAAACATTTTTACCATGGGAGCCTCCTCCACCTTCCTATTAACGTCACCAGTGTTGCCTTGCTACAGATGCTGCGCCACACGACCTGCATGGATACAGCAGAGGTAGAGAGGGAATCCTTTATGCTAGGTGCTGTGGTTCTTTGGAAATATTTTCATAGAAAACCTTGCCATTCCTTGCTTGCTGGAGACCCAGAAAAACGTAAGCTTTTAAGGAGCAGAAGGCGACCTAGCCTCGAGTTGCTGCATTGTGGTGCTATCCTGAATGTTGGGAGCTACCTTAGTTTTACAAAGGTGGGAGCAAAATGTTTTCAGCCAATCAGTAATCCTAGTGCTAACACACAAATAGTACCCAAATAAAAATACAGAATAGGAATATTTATCCTTGATACAGAGAAAGGTGCAGCCTGGGAGAGGAATTGAGAACACTGCATTTAAACAGGGCCTGACCTGCTTCTGAGGTAATGCATTGCTACTTACTAGCGTTCACTAGCGTACACTAAGGAAGTGTACTTCCTTAATACAACAAAAATTACCAGTAAAAAGAACCAATTTAGTTTACCATCTTATCATTCACTTCTTGAACAAACGAGCATATAGATTGGTTGCTATAACAATGGAAAGCTATTGGGTTGCAACTAAATATGACCTATAATCTCTGACCATGCTATCCACATACACAGTTATGCAATTACCTGATTAGAGAGAAGAGGGGAAACACTGAAATTAGCAGATTCCTTCCTTCTTGACTCTGTATATATGCAAGGATACTGAGCAGGACCGTTTACTTTAAATTTAGTATCCCAGAATTTAGGGATAGTAGTTACTAGGATAACCATGTGTTTATATGGGACAGAAAGAAAACATATGAGCTGTTTGAGTGATAGTTATACATACGTGGAATATTCAACAATAATACATGACCTATGATGGGTGGATCACCAAATGCTGTTGAACTACAACTCATATCAGTCCCAGCCTGTGCAGAAAGAGGTCATGGATGATGGGAGTTGTAGTCCAGCAACATCTGTAGGGCCACAAGATAGTCAGCCTGATCTATAGTGTCATTTAATAAGGCTTGGTTTGAGAAGTTACAGATTTTCCTTGCGGTTCTTCCTTATACATAGAAAAGCTATCTAGGTGTTTGATAAAGGGTTACAGATTCAGTTTTAAAAAACTGAAAGCATATATCTCATCATGTTTGCCTGTATTCAGTCAAGATTTCATTTTAAACCATTCTTTTTTTAAAAAAAAATCTGTAAGTAAGAGTGCGTATAGATAGGGGCTTGATGTCACACACAGATCATTGAGAAAATGTGAATGAATGGTTTTCTTTTTTTAATGTATCAGATTTTCCATGGGAGGTGTAAACTGTGAATAAATGAAGGGGAAAGCTATGAACTGGCATTTTGACACTGATTATTTGGGGATATTATGAAAAATGTATACTGTATGCTTGACTACCACAGTGATCGCATACAAAACACCCATCTGGAAGCACCCTAAGGCAACAGAAATGTTAGCAAACCTTTTAAAATTCTGATTCAATTTTTTAAAAAAATAATTTCTAGTTTGAACCACTATAGTTAATGTCCATTGACATATTCATGCTACTAATACATTTATTTCTCAAACGTGTTGGGATCATGAAAAATGTCTAGCTATTTACAACAATTATAGAATTGTATTCATTCTTTTCATCTGAAGTGGGCTTAGTATTGCCTTAATACATATCAGATTTCTTCCTCAGATCAATTTGACAGATGGGGTAATAAATCAGATGTCACAATCTATGCAAACAAACAAGAGTGTGCGCCACATATTTTACTATTATTTCATCATAGTTTATGTGGAAAGAACTCTTTATCTTGGAGAATAAAATCTAAGATATCTCTTTTCTTTCCTGAGAAAGTTGTAATATGGTTTGGTACCACAACCACTATTTTTGTGTGTGTGGTGTTTTATGAGAATGAGAAGTTGTGCGTGCACCTTTCCGAATCAGGAAAGGACTATCTCTAGGTTGCACGGACTATCTCTAGGTATCTTTGTGAATATACATGTAGAGCATCTTTTATGCAAAGGGAACTCGTGGACAGCAAGGTGGGGCTAGTTGTACAACCCCATGAACCCACCTAATGCAATCATTGAACATGTGGCTGTCTTCTAAAAAGGCCCTCCATGTTTTTATGCACCTTTTGGGTTCTAATTCAAGTGCTTCCTTGATCTTTTAAGCAAAAGTCACTTTGTTAACTTCCGGTCTTTTGATGATGTCTATTCATCTACATCAAGAGATGGTTATTTGTCCCTCAGATTAGAGGTCAACTAAATACTGGTCTGTTAGGCAGTTTCAAGTAAATTAATTATTTGTGTTATATTTGATAAGGGGAGAGTCTTCTACCTTTCAGAGTGCTGGAATATCTACAGTATATGCAGCACTGTTTGTGATAAAACAGTTTGAAACTCAAGTGAACTCGTCAGCAACTGTTTTCATGACAGAATGTGCTTCATAAGTGGAACTTAAATGTTTTCATCTTTGAAGACTGTTTCTCCTAGACTGAATGCATGGAGAGTATTTGCAGCAGGAGCATGATCCTCTTCATTCTCGCTTGTTCACTTTCATTTCATAGAGGGGGGAATATTTGTACTTGCAGGCACTGGCAAGCAGACTTTAGTCACAGCGTGGCAATAGGGGAAAACACAGTGTGTTTTGGCAACCCCTGACAAGAAACATACATTACAACTTTTAAATAGAAATTTATGGGGAAGTTAGATGTCATCTCATATTATAGAGTTGCACAACTATAATTGTATTATTATTACTACTACTACTACTACTATTATTTATTACATTGCTGCAGGCTCCCAGTAAATGTATTTTCCATTGTTTTCTGCTTTCTGTACATAAATCAGTAACTTTATTGTTATGGTTATGACTTGAAAATATGGGGCTAAGTCTGAGGGCCACACATGTATATTACAAAGAGAAGCTTGATTTGTGATCCCAGGGCTTCCCTATAAAACTGTATGCACACACTTGGAATCTGTGGAAAATATTAGTTAGCCTAGTTGACCTAAAAAGGGTCAAACCTGTATTATATTTCAAACTTTGTCAGCCAGATGCACTTGGTAGTGGCCCTTAGTCCAGATATAGTAATGAATGTAAGTAAGTAATGAATTGGTGGTCTATATCACACACACACACACACACACACACACAAACACACACACAAACACACACAAACACACACACACACACACACACACACACACACTATCTCTTGAACTCTCTGGGAGCAGTCTTTTGTCTTTCCAATCTGCCTCCTGAGGGGAACATTTTAGGAAGCACATTCATTCTTCTAAATTGCTGAACCACTCCCATCTTAGTTCATATACACTGAAGTCATCACTGCTATTATGTCCACTTGATTACAGAGCCAACCATATATGAGGGGGTTGGGGAATCTTGGCCTTGGGACCAAACAGTACAATCCTTAGGAATATAGAAGTTGGCCATTCCTCTGGGCAGTAGCGGCTGGCAGGTTAGCCTTGATCTACTGGTTTCCCAACACCACACGTCATGGTTAGTTACCAAGGCAGTGGGGAGCTTGG
Organism: Podarcis vaucheri; assembly: GCF_965113315.1. Taxonomy (NCBI): domain Eukaryota; kingdom Metazoa; phylum Chordata; class Lepidosauria; order Squamata; family Lacertidae; genus Podarcis; species Podarcis vaucheri. The sequence goes on from NC_138762.1 coordinate 106,940,522, forward strand.
CATGGTATGAGTGCAGTTGTGTGGGCTTGACTGCCACACTTAACTTGGTTAGTTACTGTTATGTACTGAAGTTCTCACCCTGGGCCAGCAGGGGGATACTGTAGATAGTTATGCAAATGAAGGATCGAAAGTGACGTTCAGTGATTGGATAGTTTGTATGCAAATGAAGGATCGAAAGTGACGTTCAGTGATTGGATAGTTTTAGAAAGTTGTTACAGTAACAAGGTACCTGAGCTCTATATAAGCAGGCTGACTGAACCCTTCTGCTCAGTTCTGTTCTGGCCTCTGAATAAAGAAGAGCTGTTTGAGGAATTGCTGTGTCGTCTGATATGTTCACCCACAACTTAACAGTTACCAAGGCAGTGGGCTGCCCACCCCAGTCTCACTGATGGTGTCCACAGGAAAGTAGAGCAATACACTTGGCACCAGCTTGGCTGCAAGAGTTGCTGGAAAGAGGTGTACAAGGAGCCATCCAACCACCTTAGGGTCTCCACTCTGGATCTGTGTAGGGTTTACCCTTTAGCATTTTTTTCCTCCCAGAGATATCCCGCAAGGCAGCAGAGGTTGAGGATCAGAGTTTTCCTTCAGCTAGATGGGCTGTCTTCCCAGGTTGGCAAGCTCCATCTGCACCTCACTTCCCTATTTAGCATGTGTGTAGGAACCTGGTTTAGCTGGTCACTTGAAGCCATTCTCAGGGTACAGCCACTGTCGCGTGTGGACAGCTTCTAGGGGCCACAGGTGAGAGCAGAGTGGGGACCAAAGTTGGACAAACTACACCAGAAGGAGCATGACGTGTCCCCCACCAGAGGTGTTACCCCTCCCCTAATATCCCATACGCCCTCTGCTCTGGGAGTACACAGGCAAGGCCTGAAGGTGATGGCTATCCCTTACCATTTGATAAGCTGCCTCTGTGTAAATTCTTCTTAGCAGACATGGAAATACCCCTGTGATGGGACTATTCTTCATGGTTTTAATATGAAAATGTAGCAGTGGCTCCCACGGAAGTAGCTGCTGCACAAGCCTGGTACAAAATTGCACAGGGATCGCGCTCCTTCCCCATCACGATCTGGCAGGGATGGTACCTCCTTTTTCCTCCCCATAAGAATCAGTGGGTACACATGCACATTATCCCACCTTATAACTGTATCCTTTACATGCAAATAATTTTAAGATTATTTGGTAGTTCATTAATGAAAACAGGAACCAGTAAAGCATGAAAGACATGAGTAATTTGAAACCACCTATTCATGTCTATATGATCCAGCCATTTAATGTACTTTTCATTTCCTTTTTTGAAAAACCCTTTAAGAAAAAACAAAATGTTTCTGTTAATAAGCCATTTAAATTAGTATCCATTACCTAACAATATTTTCAGTGCTAATTTTTTTAAAAATAACATACATCCAAGCTTTTTCCATAATGCTTTTTGCTACCACATTTCCCCCCCTTTTAGGTCACAATTCACTGTCTTATCAAACAGAGTGGGTGGATTAAGATTCAGTTGCATGAGAAATGCTAAATGGAAACTTCTCTGTGCTGCTTTGACTGCAGCCAGAAATGTGGTAATTAAAAATTGAGAAGAACCTAATCCTTTTTTTTCTGAATCCAAGTGGCTCTGCCAGCTTGTAGCGTAAGTAAGTATGGGGTTGAGTTTACCCAGTGACAAAGCTGTTTAGATGGATCATAAAATATATTTGAGAAAGATGGTGACAACTGATGGATCCTATTCCAGGCATGCCATGTCTCCCTTTCTTTTTAAAGTCAGGCCATTATTTTAATGATGTATTTTATTCCTTTAATCCTTCATCTTGAATATGTTAACTATAAACTAACGAGTGATTCTACTCACTACTACCTCTACAAAATGCCCTATTTCATAAATAATACTCACATTATGTTTTTGATTGTTTAAGCCAATTCAGGTACATTATCTCATCCTTGCTCCTGCTGCCCTATCAAGTAGGTGTGTCTGACTCTAAAAGAAAGGGGCTTCCTTAAGGCTACCTAGCAATGATGCTTTCTCTAAGTGACTTTTGGCTTACAGAAAGCCCCTAAACCTGGCCCTCACACAGGGAGCAATCCAATCCCAAGATCAGCTGGAATGAGTGAAGTTTGGAGTCCATGATCCTGGCTCAGCCACAGACACACAGGTGTAAGTCTTCCTTAGCTGGGGCTTAGCTAACTGAGCCAAGGCTGGGATAAGTCCTGGGTAAGTTCTGGGGGCAGGGCAGGGGGAGATTTGACCCGCTTTCAAACTCAGTCACATGACCTAACAACCCAGTGTGCTGCAATCCAAACTCTATTTTAAAGACTTGTTTTCCTTTTGACAGGCTCAGACTAGCTCAGCCAGCACAGTGATGGACCTACATTGGGGGGGGGGCTGAAGCTTGAACTGTTATGGGGGTCCCTTCGCAACCAGCAACCAGCTCTGGGTAACCCCTGTCATCTTCTTCAGTGTGGTTGTTTACAATGTCTGTGCTACTGTGCTCTTAAGCTTCGGGATAGTTGAAATATGTACAGCAAAAGATTAATCCATTTGATTTGTGCAACTCAAATTTGCAATGTGGACTAAAGTTGCTTCTGGGATCAAGAGCCCTGAAACTTAAGCTTTATTCATAGTTTCATAGTAGAGCAGCCCCTGAGCCAGCAGTACCCCGCTTCTACACAGAGTCTGGGATAGGAATAAGCTACAGCAACACAATTTACCCTGGCCTTTGAATGCTCCTCCATAAACATGGGCTGCACATGGAAGACTACCATGTCATGTCAGGAGAAGACTAGCTAGAGAACCTCTCTCTGACTTGATATTCTTTTGTGTGGCAAAGCAGTCAGTGACAAAAGCATACAACTTCAGTGAGAACTAAGCTTTAGTTACTCTGCTAAACCATCTATCTTAATATTGCACCATCATTGTAAAGGTAGGACCGTGCCACAAAAGGGTTGATGGTGCAGAGACATTCCAAGGAAGCATGGGGAAGGAGCAAAAATAGCAAGAAGGGAGTGTGAGAAAATTCCATTACATGATGTATCTAGACTTTGATGTGACTTGGAGTGAGGGTAGGGACACACTGAGCAGTCTCTTTCCATAACCTCTCAGTGAACACTAACAAAGGGGAAGCATAACCTCTCAGTGAACACTAACAAAGGGGATTACTTATGATAAATAGCTTCTTCTGTGGCTTTGAAAGATGGTTGCATAAAGAAGGACCTGAACCAATAGGTTCAAGTTACAAGAAAGGAGATTCTGACTAAACATCAGGAAGAGCTTTCTGATAGTAAGACGTAATAATAATAATAATAATAATAATAATAATAATAATAATAATAATTTATACCCCGCCCATCTGGCTGGGCTTCCCCAGCCACTCTGGGCGGCTTCCAAAAGAATATTAAAACACTATAATACAGCAAACATTAAAAGCTTCCCGAAACAGGGCTGCCTTCAGATGTCTTCTAAAAGCCTGGTAGTTGTTGTTCTCTTTGACATCTGGTGGGAGGGCGTTCCACAGGGAAGGCGCCACTACCGAGAAGGCCCTCTGCCTGGTTCCCTGTAACTTGGCTTCTCGCAGAGAGGGAACCGCCAGAAGGCCCTCAGTGCTGGACCTCAGTGTCTGGGTAGAACGATGGAGGTGGAGACGCTCCTTCAGATATTGACAGTGGGAATGGACTCTCTCTGGAGGTGGTAGACTCTTCTTCCTTGGAGGTTTTTTAAAGCAGAGGTTGGATGGTCATCTGTCATGGATGCTTTAGCTGATATCCCTGCATTGTGGGGGGGGGGGTTTGGACTAGATCACCCTCGGGGTCCCTTCCAACTCTACGGTTCTATGATTCTAAGGCTGTTGTCTCTCATAACAGTACCAGAACATGGCATGTGAATACAAGATGTGGCTTTTGCAAAACTGTTCAGAGAAATAGTTTCATATTGTCTGTATTTAGCACTATAATCTTGCCTCACTAGACCTGTACTCTCTTTATTCCCACCCCCACTGTGACACAATTGCCATCTCATCAGAAATAACAAAGTGACATCATCAGAAATTGCACTCAGAAGTCAAATATATTTTCCTAATTTGTTCCGATTAATGATTGCATTAATCACAATATGGCAGATGACAATGTGGAAGGCAGTTTAAGTAAATGATTGTGAAATGTTTTTGGAGATGTGACAAGGCAGTATATTACAATGTTTGAGCTGCTTACAATTTTAAATCCCCGTACTCAAGAAGAGTGGCCAGAAAGTGGATAAATGTGTGAAAGAGGAGTTGCTGTTGTAAGACAGAAAACTCCTGTGAAATTATGGAAGTATTACAGGATACAGAGTGAGCATGGGGGAATGAGAGTGGGATAACATTTCTTTATGCAAGCAGAAATCCTTGCATAGGCAGCACAATTGCCTTAGCGTTATGTTGGATTCTATCTAAAATTGTTGTTGTTTGAATTATATTCCACCTTTCTACAAAAGTACGTAAGGTGGCTCATACAAAATGATAAGAGCATAAGAAATTAAGAACAGCCTGTTGAATCAGGCCAGTGGCCCATCTAGTTAGTCCAGCCTCCTCTTAGTCCAGCGTTATTGTTTGGTTTGTATTTTTGTGTTTTCCTATTGTAGACTGCCCTGTGATCCTCGGATGAAGGGCTCTATATTAATAAATCAGATTTGAAGCTCTCTGTCTGGTTAACAGGGAATGTCATTAGTATTAACTGTTGTTATTGTTAGTACTGATGTAACATGGAATCAGAGCTAAGTCAGAGTAGGGGAAATCACGTGAAAGGAAAAGGACCAAGGAAATGAGATGAACACGCCCCAAATCTAAAGGGAGTGAGCAGGTTACTGCACAGAGGAGAGAAGGCTCTAAGCAGAATTTGAAAATAGATAAGCAGTTTTGGATCAGCCCTAATCTGGAGCAGGATTTTTCTACAGAACAATTTCAACATGGGATTTTGCAGTGGTGAGTTTCCCTATGTAGTACTAGCACAAATGTTGTCTGCTGCACAAGGTGTGAAGCTGAATGCAATAAATGTGACCTGCAAACTTGACAGAGTGATGGGTGGAACTTTACATTTGCGTGGAAAGAGTATTCCACTGTGCGGATTATCTTCTGTGGTGTTCCAGGCGAGAAACCACACTGCCTACTGAAGAGTTTTCTTCTAAGAAAAACTGCAGAGAGAACCAGATGGGTAGGGAGAATCTAAATTTTGATTCCGAATGAGGAGCCTGTTCTTATATTGCTATTGGAGATGAACTAACTCCATTGTCCTGCACTTCTTAAAACCTCTTCTACAGTTCTTCAGATAAAAAGGCACAAGAGAGTGACTTAGAAAAGAGGGAAAGAAATCGAGATCCAAATATCCCCCTAGGAACCTATCAATGGACAAAAAATCACATTCCCTCCACTCACGGCATGCACTAGATGATCTCCTGGCACTCTTGCAATGTTGAAAAGATGAACAGAAATTTTATATTCTCAGGAAGCTCCTGAGCTGCTTCACCATTTTCTCTTAGGTGAGTGGGCAGCTGTGCCATGAGGACTGTATTCTGAATTATAGTTTTGCTGGTATAATAAAGCCCGGAAGAAGAGAAATATATAAAACTACTTCCATTTCCATAGAATAGTAAAAGGTCATTTCCATGGAAACAAGAAGTCTCAAACTATAATTTTGAAAAGAGCCTGCCTTTGAAAAAGCCTTGCTCTTAAACAATGAAATTTGCTCTAAAGTTACAAATCAAATTGGTGTCTGTGAAGTAAACAACACAGAATTTTTGTTATTTTCAAACTGAAGTGATTCTTACTAGAAGGGGTTTGTGTACGTAATAATGAAGCTAGTATTTTGTAAAGTTTGCAGGAGATGGAGCTGCCTAGATACCTGTTTGTTTTTGTATTCATATGCTGCTCAGACTTCCAGAATTTATATATCAAGAGTAAAATCCTAATATGTTATGACCAGTGAGAGTTTTCCATTGTCTTCTCTAAGGAGTAGGAACACTATGGGTTTTGTGTGAGAGATTTCATTATTATCAGTTTCATTTACTGCTTTTACCTTAAATGACAAAAGGGCTATGTACTCTTCTTGTCTGGGCAAAGGGCAGAATTCAGCTTCCAGAGAAACTTACCATTATTTTAAACCAAAGAGATATATCTCCTTCATGCATGAAGAATAAAGTTTACAAGGTGCACAAACGCTGAAAGTCTAGTACCAAAGAGGGAAATGGACTAAGCTTTGTGGAGTCTCCCTGAAACCAATAAGATTTATTTATAAAAAGTGTTATATCAGGGTGCGAGGGAAAAAGCTTCCTTTCACCTTTACCATATTTTGCATGAGCTTTGTGGGGCGTTGGAAATGATGGTTTCTCTGCCACAGACTTCACAACTCCATAGGATAGTTTTAACTCACTGCAATCCTATACCAGTTTACCTGGGTGTAATCTCATTGAATTCCATGGCACCCACTTCTGAGTAGACTGTATACTCAGTATACAGTACTTACTATACATGTATATTCATATATTCAAATGTGTATTTCAGAGCCCACCCTAATGCAAGTTTTGTCAGTCTGCTGAGAATTTCTTGTTAGAGATCCCTAGCACACCTGGACCCCCTCTTCATTTCCTGTTTCTTGGAGATAAAACATTCAACTACTTTAATTCTGTGGTGTAAATATGCTCTAAAAGAAAGAAAGAAAGAAAGAAAGAAAGAAAGAAAGAAATTAAGACCTTGGGGCTGCAGTCCACTTCACACTTACTTGGGAGTGAGTTCTGTTGAACTGTTTCAGGATTTTCTTGAGTTGCCTTTTAAAATATAAACCCCATTCTTGCATAGCGCATGGTAAAATAGAATCTGGATGTGAAGAGGGCCTGATAAACAAATTATGGTTTTCCCTCTGATGTCATCTTTGTACTTCGCTTATATCCCTCATTTCCACTTCAGCATTTCAAAGCTTTGAATCAGAGCTGTTCTTTCCCTGCCTAACTAAAAAGAACAAAGCCAGGTTTTTTTTCACAGACCCTCTACCATGTTCTTTTGTAAAGCTGATATGTTGTTGCTGAGCAACAGGAGCATCTAGAACTGTCCTCATGGATACATATTCAGGTAACAAAATGGAAAAATATGTAACTGGAATACCTTATTATTTCTTTTTTCATCGCAGGTACAGCTTGTTTGGAAATAGGAGTAGATAGGGTAGGTGGCAGCTACCTGCAAACTCTTGCACTTGGGTCTTCTGTCTTTCCTAGAGTCCCCATCCTGCTAATAAATAAGAAAAATATAAAACGAGTCAATGGAAGATAGTCATAAAAAATTTTAAAAGCCTATATCCTCCAAAATCGAACACAGCAGAGATTATGGAGCAGTAAAACAATTAATACAATCACCCCACAAGAGCCTTTTAGAAATCATTGGCATGCTTAATGAAAAGAATGGACCTGGTAGCTTTTATAACCTCTATACAGACCATGCAATTATTCAACTCTTCAAAGTATTTTTAGTCTATCAGGTAGGCATTGCAGTAATTAAATGCAAGAATCTCACATGATTACCTAATCCTGGGGGATATTAAATCTCTACATTCTATAGGAACAAGACTGGCGTAATAGTCCAACTTGGCCCTGCATAAGCCACCCCAGAGTTAATTTTGTACCATCTATGTTGGCACCAATAATATTATACCCAGTTTCACGGTTCATTTTTCAAGGCTTCCCCGCCCCTCACAGCAAACATGGGCAGCCATTTTGAGGTGTGCGTGGGCTGAACTGGGATGCCTGGTTCAGCCTGTGGGAGTGGAGAAACAAGGCATTGACTGGAGCGACAACCCAGTCTCTATACCTTTAGTTAAACACTATAGGCGACCAGTGGGATAGGAGAAGAATTTCCCTGCCTCTCACATACAGATTGACATTTAATTTTTTTTTTAAAAAAAAGATAAACAAATAAATAAGCCAAAGCTGATGCTGCAGTAAGTTCCAAAGTTGAAAGAGAAGAATTGGTTCAGCCCCACCCACCCTCGTTCATGCCCCTGGAACACCCACCCAAATTTACCACAAGTGAATTGGGATGTTCAGTTGAGAGACCATTTCAGTTCAACTCCTAATACCTATACAGTAAATGTGATCAGTAATGGTGTGTCAATGAACTGTTCACTGTCTTAGCTTTTCTGTTCACCCACATGAAAATCCCAAAATGGTACCTTCGGTCTGCAGTTCTCACCCATGTGTCGCTGTAAGGACAATGGAAAACCTCACAACATCCTTGGAAGTGCTGTGATGTTCATAAGCATTGCTAATGTTAAAACAGAAAACGTTTCAAGTGTTTTATATGGTCTCTAGATTTAATTCAGAATAACTCTTAGTAGGAGAGGGTGTTGAGGCATGTCTTTCCAATGGAAGAGCAACAACAAAATATTTCAGGGCATAAGGAAAACATCAAAATATGATTTGTCCATCATTTCATTTTGTGATGACAAGAACTGTGTGTTAAAATGCCAGCAGTATGGTAATCACATCAATCATAATGTTTTCAGGAAGAACATGGGAGCATATTGTAATATTGTATACAGTATTATTTCCTAGCAGAAGTCGCCATGTGCGTGTGGAGGAAGTTGGGCTTCTAGTGGCTTTCCAGTGCATCTGCATTCACACAGATACTTCAGGGTCTAGGCACTGCAATTCCTACTCTAGTTCTCCCTCAAATAAAAGGTTCTGTCCTGAGCCCATTCATTTTGGGTGAAAATAGTACCTGGCTATTAATCATTATGATCAACACCATTTGTACAGTAGTTTCAAAACTGCTTCACATACATTATGCAGCTGTAATCCTTACAACTTCGGGAGGTATGTCAGTCTTACTATCCTGAAGCTGAGAGTCAAGGTATGCCACCAGCTCTATACTAGCAAAATACCCATCATTATTATGTGTGTGTCATGTGTGAATGTGTGGGCGTAGGGCCTTCCTAAGAGTTCCTAGGGACAGTAGACTATCTCCATACTCTCTGAGCGCATTCTGCCTCTTAGGAATCCTGTCATTGGGGACCAGGCTGCCCAGTATCAGGACTGGAAGACAGGCTTTGTTTTTCCTTCAAGTGTGTTCCTCTTGCATTCCTTCAATTTTCCTTGTAGAGGTGAGGAGCAACTACGAGGAATATGATTAGCCCTCTGTTAGTGGCTATATACACTCTTTACTATGCCTTGTGGATAGATCCCCCCCCCATACAAGATCTGTTATAAAACATGAGCAGGCTGCTTGCTTGACTTTTATTTGCATTCTTTATATCTATTGCACCTCCGTGGCTTTTCTATCTCATGTGTCATTCATGTATTGTATCAAGCAACCTTGAGACTTGCTTTCTGAATGCCTCGTTCTATTTCATTTTGTTGTTGGCTTTTTAACGAAAACATTTTGAAGTTTTTAATGCAGTTTCTTTTCCGTAAGGGGGAGAGGCAGTTAAAATCTGCTATAATTAGGAGGACATGTTTCCTTTTAAAGTTGTTCATTATATTTTTTTATCACTGTTTATCCTTCCACGTCCCCCCAACCCAATGTGGATGCTACAGGACATATGGTGTTGCATTGCATGACGGTTGATCATTATATATACTTGTACATAACTTCTGCTTGAATACTTTTGTGTGTGTGCATTTAAGATTCATTTTTACTTTTATATACGGACTCAGTTAGTGTCCCTTTGGGAGAATGTCGGGCAACTTACATGTAATAATACATGATTACTATAGTTGATTACTTAAGTATAACAGCTTGGGGCTATATATCCCTCTTTCTCTGTTCTTCAATAAGCGATAGATGGTAACATGGACACACGAAAATCTATCCAGATCCAATTCACAGACAGAAAAGGGGGCCACACATAAACCCTACCATATGAGGTTGCAGGGTGACATCAGCTATCCCTGGCCCTGCCAATGTCTCATGCTGATCGCAGCCTTCACTAGCCATCTGTGAACAAGGATTATCTGCACAAGGAGGAATCCCAGGCCAGTCAAGTTTTCCCTTGTGTGGAGGTGCCTTATATGGCTGTACAGTATGCATGCCTAGTTGGCAGAGGGTGGGGCTCACTGGGGCACAATCCCACAACCTGTCTCTTGCACTTTTAGTACGTGCAGAGATTTGTGTGACACCGCCTCCCTTTCAGGAATACTGAAATACTTCCAGGGGACCCCTGGAAGGTGTGTGTGTGTGTGTGTGTGTGTGTGTGTGTGTCAGGGTTAAACAACATTAGAAGGATTGGAGAAAAGTCACTCTTGCACAACATCATATCATGGAATAACTGTATATCTTTACAGATAGGTAGCCGTGTTGGTCTGCCATAGTCAAAATAAAAAGATTCCTTCCAGTAGCACCTTAAAGACCAACTAAGTTAGTTCTTGGTATGAGCTTTCGTGTGCAAGCTATCTGAAGGTATCTGAAGAAGTGTGCATGCACACGAAAGCTCATACCAAGAACTAACTTAGTTGGTCTTTAAGGTGCTACTGGAAGGAATTTTTTTATTTTGTATATCTTTAGCAACACACATTTACCTCTTCTTCATTAATGTGTTCAGAGGCCCCCGACTGTCTTGGAAAGCAACATGCTAGTCTAAAAAGCAGGCTACTAGGCCAGGACAAGGGGCAAAGCCAGGCTAGGAAATCTTGAACCACAGCTGAAATAAGTGAGTCACAACTTCTTGGACTTCTAGAATATTATAATTTTGGCAAATGTTGACTATCTTCTGTTGTCCCTGAAGTAACAAGAATGCGTTCCTCTCTACCTCCTAATTTCTTGAGCAGAGCAAACCCAAGGGACTTAAGAGGGAATGTTCCAGCTCGCTTTGCTGAAGCATCACTTGGTGTCTTCTGCATGAATCCCAGCAATGGCTAGACTACCAAGAACTAAGGCAGAATGTAGCAAGTGGTTTATTATCAAGGGAATGAGGCGCTTGGTTATATTCCAAGCTCCTTGAGTTATTCTAGCTGCCAACCAAGAAAAGCAGCATAGTTGGCAACTGATCTCGGCCTGTGTGTGTACCCCCACCTACAAGTCACTTTTCTGAGCTGGCCTTTGCATGACCACCACCCCCTGGCTGTACCACCTGTACTTCGGATGATCGTCTCTGTGCATCTAAGATTTCTAAAGAATGTGAGATTAGGGTTACAGGTTATTTTTTTTACTCAGTTTGTGTATTTTAAGAGAGGCAAGAGTAAATTCCTTTCTTCTTGCCTTGCTTTTTAAATGATAATAATAATAATAATTTATTACGGCCATAGGCCCATACAGATAAAAACAAGACATAAATAACAGCTTGTGCACGTGGGAAAAAACAGCCGCTAAAACACTACTATAACAATAAAATACTATAAGATGGAATGGCATACTACGCCTTAATTAGCTTGTGGTGCTCCTTCGCAACGCTTTTGGGTAAGGACAGCGACCAGGAACCTAGCCACTTTCAGGGTCGTATGGATATCCTTATCCTGCAAAATTTGGGCAAGGTGGAATTTTGGTGGGGTACCCTCTAGTTTCTGTATGATTGATCCCAACAAATTTGCCCGTGGCACCTTGAATAAGGGGCAAGTGAACATAATGTGCTGAAGTGACTCCGGCGTCTCCTTATCACATTCGCACATGGCGGAGGCTTGGCCCTTTGAGAATGTATGTCTCAGGACATTGGAGGGAAAAACGTTAAACCTCGCTTTGGTGAAGGCCAGCCTATGGGCAACAGTCGAAAGGGAGGAGAGGTATGATGGAACGTGGTAAGTTAAAGTGATACCAATGTTCTGGGGCGAACAAACACCTCCCCCCAGCATATAATTTCGCTGTAAATCGATGTCATCCAGTCTTTGGCGGATCAGTCTTTGAGCAGTGATTTGATCTAGTTTTAGGTGCTTTTTAAATGAATGGGAGTGAGTGATGTTCAATATTTTTTAAAAAAAAGGGTATGTCCCTTCAAATTGTTTGGGAAGCTTATTATCTTATTTCATTTCTCAGTGACTGTAAACTATAGATTTTGCAAAGCACAGACTTGCCTCTTTTCCCCCCCTTCTTTTCGTGACTGTCTCTGTTAGCTTTTTCTCTTCCCTGAACTGTTAGATTTACTTTTATCAGTATATGCTGACTTCATTGTTCATGAGTAGTAGAGTGAAATGAAACTACTATAGGAATGGGGAAAAGCATGTTACAGTAGTTCCAAGCCAGTATAACAAGGAAGAGTATTTTGCAGCATGCTACAACTGACTAAATACTTTGTTGTCCTTGTAAGAGGCTTTTTGTTTCAAGGATACATTTATGAAGTTCACCCTAAAATCATTTATATCTGCACTTTGATTTATTTCTGCCATCTGATTGCTGAAGTCTGTCAGAATATAAATTTTATTTACTATTCCTTGCAAGACTTGAGCTTATGGAGTATATGGGGTTGACCCATTTCACAAGCACAACAATTGTCGAGGTAGTTTAGGGTTAATAACAGACCCAAGGTCAATCAGTGATCTTCAGCAGCTGAGCAGCAATCTGACTTTCAGGTTCTCTCATCTGTGTCTCCCCTGAGACCATCTGAGGTAATAATGAAACACATGGACTTCCCTAGAGACACTTCTCTTCAGGAATCACTTTTTAAGGCGTTTCGCTTTTAAGGAGGAAGTGCTGCAATGTTGTTGTTTTCAATTAAAATTATCAGTCACTTTGGGGGGCACAGCTGTTGAAAGTGGCTCACAGTATATAAAAATGGAATGTCGGCAACAATCTAAGAACAGCAAAGGCAGCAACAAAACAGAATTGTTGTCCATGAAGAAGGATATTGTTCAATACCAATATATACCCCCTCCCCCTATTTTGCACCAGCTTGAGGTTCACTGCTCTTCACTGCCACCTTACTTTAATTTTGGAACACTCAGCCGAGCATCTTCCATCCTCCAACATCCTGCCACATCAAAAAGGATTGCATGGGCTGATTTTTGGATTAGCATGCAAAAGGGGTGGAGTTTCTGGAAGGATTAATGTTAACGCCACAATTTGCTTGATAATTTCAACATAATGTGTGTTGCATCGTTTCACATGATACAAGAACCAACAAGTTGTTGAGCACTCTCAACAGCAAGGGGAAAACAGTATTGAAATTTTTTTCTGGATGCATTAGCACTTTGGAATTTACTGCCAAATACTCGTGGGAGATTTGCTCCATCTGTCTCCGGTACGTAACTTGACATGAAATCATGAAGACGTATGCAAGACAGGGGACAGACAACTGATGTATTAAAAATCCTCAATGATCAGGAGCCCTTTGAAATACAATATCTGGCAGACCAACAAACAAAAAGCTCTCCCCCCCCCACACCCTTTTCTCAAGCTAAATGCTTGCCAGGTGTCACCTGGCCTCAACAGAGCTTATGGCACCTGGCAGTATGGATATCAAATCTGTCCAAGGGTGTTTGTGTGTGTGTGCGGAGTTCCACACGCTGCTGTTTCCTGACTCCCAAAGGGTTTACTCAGAGACATAAGGAAAGCCGTTTGTTATTGGCTTCCTTCACTGAAGAGAACAGCTTTTATATTTAGTGGGAGGTTCACAGTGGCACAGTGAAACTCACACGGGTCCCCAAGCTCCCATGTTTCAAATCTCTCCAGCTTGTTTGTTCTTTTGTTCGCCTGTCATTGTGCAGTGAACAGCATGGCCGGTGTCTGCCTTCAGCATCAGACGGAGATGCCAGCTGGGGATAGGTGAAAACCAAAGGCCCAGGGTGGCCGTTGGGAGGAAACATGTTTACACTGATCAGCTGCGCTGCCGAATTCTAGGTGGGAAAGAATGAGGCACTTCTGGGAGGACGGCAGTTCCATGTGGGTTATGTCATCTAATAGCAGCTTCTGGAGTCCCCAGACAATTTCTCTTTGCTTCAGATATCAGTAAACTTTCAGGCCTACTGAAGCTCTTAGAGGATTGTTGTTTTCTTTGAGCCAGGCAGATCAAGCTGCCTTCAAATGTTAAAATGAGCTTAGTTCAGTGGCCAGAATGATGTTATTGTTGTTTTGTTCGCTTGTTCCTGATGGACAATGGCAGTTCACAATCAGGCAGCATAAACACTTTTAGTTACTAGCGTCACATCAAGATTGATTCGTCATCTGACATTTTGGGAAATGCCAGTTTTAAAAAAAATCCTTCATGTTGCACTACTCCTATTATTTATTTATCTGTTGTGTTTATATCCCACCTTTTTCTCCAAGGAGGTCAAGGGCGCATACATGGTTACTCGCCCCCCCCCCTTCTCATTTAATCACCACAGTAACCCTATAAAGTAGATCAGGCTGAGAGGCAGTGTCTTGGCTAGGGTCACCCAGGGAACGTCATGGCTGAGGGGGGATTTGAACTCCCAGATCCAAGTCCAGCACTCTAACCATTATACCACACTGGCTCTCACACTGATAACGCAAGAACACCATTAAATATCCCCCACCACCACTACAGTATTTACTATGGGGTGGAGTTTTTGTTTGAAATTTAATTTTCTTACCAGATTTCGTATAATTTTACATCAAAAGTAGTATGTGGGAGCAGTGTCATAACCTTTTGGCAGGTATTTGTAGGTAGCCAAAATTTGCGACTGTTACAACCACTGCACCTCCCCTGTTTCAGGAAGGGACCGGTGGGAAATTATCTCAGAGGTTCTGCTGGTCTATGTAGACAGTTAGAGGTGCTATATAAATCTGTGTATTTTAGTTTGAATGAAATTTCTGATCTCGGAAAAACCATATATTTATTGACACTGCATTTAGACTTTATATGTAAATCTTTATTTATGGGTTTTTTCTTGGTACTAAGAAAGAAAGAAAGAAAGAAAGAAAGAAAGAAAGAAAGTCCATCTATCGATTTCTTGGGCAAAATATGTCTTTGCCTGCTTTCTTATTCTGACTTCGTTTCCACAGCAAGGAACTAGGAATGGAATACAGTTTATCTTCCTTTGTGTTCTGCTACACTCCTTGAGCAGGAAGATATTTCTATATTCTAGGTTAGGGCATATTTCTGATTAGTTAATCTGACTAGTTTAAGGGATACCCACATTTTCACTGGGCTAGCAGTGGCTGGTAGCAGCATTCAAATCTTTGCTGTGTGGCTGAGCCTAGCTACCATTTTAATTTCCCATAATGCCCTGATGAAGTGTCACTACAGAGCAAGGTGGGAAATTAAAATGGCACATAGATGGCTGTTTGGAGCTTGTGTACGTTGGAGTCTGTAGTGGCCCTGCCAGCAATCATAACAAGAAGGTTGCTTTTTCAAATAGATGTTCAGATTCTAATGCAGGGACGTCCAATTCCCAATAGACTGCAAACTTCTCACAGTATAAAAAAAAATGGCAGTGATCTACCCACTGTCATAAAAAGACTGGCTATGATCTACCCAAAGTTGTTGAGATTTTTTTAGGAAGCCAAAGTTGGGGGGGGGTGTTTGTAAGGGGATCACTGAGGGGCCAGAGATCTAACAGGATCTACCAGGAATGCCATGCAATCTACCAGTAGACTGTAATCTACCTGTTGGACATGCCTGTTCTAATGTATATACTGTTACCGAGATATAACTTTACGTCAGTTTTTATCACAAGGAAACCATTAAGGCCAATGGATTTTCTAAGAGCGGCCAAACCATCCAGAACAGTGAGGTATCCTCCAAACCTGCAATGAGCTGCAGTGATTCCTCTCTGAGATAATAGAAGCTTAGAATAGTTATATTGGTAGAGGTGGCTTCAGTCTAGCAGCATTCCTGAAGAGATAAAAAGCAGCCCTTGAAATGATAGGTCATTAGCCCTGTTCAAAGAGAACAATATGCGATATGCTCTGAAAGAATGGCAGTTGAGAAGCCCGAGTTCCTCTAGGAATTCCCTGGATCAGAAGCAAGCGGCTTTACCCTTTTGCGTGCAAAGTGAAGTACGCTTAAACATCCAGCTACCCAGTTTCTGAATCAATAGGACAATTCTGAAGTCAGGTTTCAGAGCATTGATGGAACAGCTGGGGTGGTCAAAATAAGACAAATTCAAACTTTAGGTACTGTATTACCTAGCTCAGGTTTCAGCAAGAAGTTGGGCAGAAGTAAACGGCGTTCCGTGTGCGGCTCTGGCTCGCCAGAGCAGCGATGTCACGCTGGCCACGTGACCCGGAAGTGTCCCCGGACAGCGCTGGCCCCCGGCCAATAAATGTGAGATGGGCGCACAAACCCCACAGTCTGTCAAGACTGGCCCGTTTGGGCAGGGGTACCTTTACCTTTACCTTTAAAGGCAATGAACAGCTCCATGGCAGATTTCTTTTTGTGTACTCTTTATTTATTTACTGAATTTCTACCCTTTGGATTTGACAGCTAATAAGCAGTCAATATAATGATTCTTCTGAATCCTCTGCATGCATGTTTCCAGAGGAGTGGCATTAGTCAAGATACAACATGGGAGTTAGTTCGACCCTTGGCTAAGGATATCTGAAATATCCTCTGAGGAATTTATCAGAACTCTCCACTTCCCAAAGAATCCCTCGGATGCTTTCACTTAGGAAAAAATTCAATGACAATGTATTTTTGGCTTCACATATTAAGGAGGCCGTTTCAGAAGTTGTAAACAAATTGTGTTCTAGCAGCTGGAACAATTTATTGAAATAAGCTTGATCAGATTGTAAACAATCTTTGACAGGCAGCCAATTTTGAGAGGAAGGACCCTCTTGAAAGAAAGGGGGGATAAACAAATGGATAAATTGCAGAGGAAACAGAGTTTAAGATTTCTTGAAAAGCTCAACCTCCACAAAGAATGGAAAGAACCCTGAGGCCATGAAACTGAATCCCAAAGAACAAAACCAGAAAAGGGAACCTTTGTACCAGTGGAGTAGTTCTGGAGGGCTTCGTTGAGGCACATGCCAGGGCTGCCTCTCAGCAGGAGTATCAAAAATCCTTCTAGTTTTGACAGACACCAGGTTGCAGCTGTGATATAGATGTCATTTCAAAGGACCTGTGATGAAATGAAGTGGGGGAGGGAGGGGTTGAGAAGGTGGCAAAGTACAGAATTCAAGCCAGTGGCAAAGCCAGATCCTTGCAGTAATGAAATGATGATCAGAGGATCTGACAATCAAAGCAGAGTTCTAGGAGTATCAGACTAGACTGTGCTGCACTATAGAACTTCTCTGTAGAATCTTGCTGATAATGTCAGGTTTCCCATAAGAATCCCATTTAACTACGATTCGGAATGAACATTAACACAAATCACTGCATTTCAAGCTGGCAACTCATTTGTGAAGGGCCACAATTCGACACCCACAGTCGTCTGTTGCAAAGCCCTGCTGCTGCAAATGCAACAGATCCACCTTAATCTGGCGTTTTGGGTGGAGGTAATAGGAGGTAATCTCCCCGCTTGGTATTGTCCCAAAGAAGGCCCCCGGTGAATTTAGAATGATACACAGCCAACCTTGCAGTTCGAAAGCACCCTCGGGTGCAAGTAGAAAACGGCGTTTCCGTGTGCGGCTCTGGCTTGCCAGAGCAGCGATGTCACGCTGGCCACGTGACCCGGAAGTGTCTCCGGACAGCGCTGGCCCCCGGCCTCTTGAGTGAGATGGGCGCACAACCTAGAGTCTGTCAAGACTGGCCCGTACGGGCAGGGGTACCTTTACCTTTAATAGGAGGAATGGAGAAAATTTGCTTGTCAGAATACTAGATATAAAACAGTTCTTACCAAGATTGATCAGGGGGAGGGTGCTTGCCAGTGAATGTAGAAAAAACTGGATTGGATTGGATGAATTTTGAGGGAAGACAAAGACTTAAGCCCCCTTTGGGCATGGAGGGGCTACACTACCACCCATGCGTCTCTGCTGGCCCCTCCTCCTGCTAGCCACCCATTGGGAAGAAGATCTGCCCTGTGATTTAGAACCCTTGTCACTCAGCGCTGTGCATGAGCCATGGTGTAATGGTTAAGAGCAGTGGACTCATAATCTGGTGAACCGGGTTTGCTTCCCTGCTCCTCCACCCTGCTGGGTGACCTTGGTCTAGTCACACTTCTCCGAAGTCTCTCAGCCTCACTCACCTCACAGAGTGTTTGTTGTGGGGGAGGAAGGGAAAGGAGATGGTTAGCCGCTTTGAGACTATTTCGGGTAGTGATAAAGCAGGATATCAAGTCCAAACTACTACTACTACTACTACTACTCTTCTTCTTCTTCTTCTTCTTCTTCTTCTTCTTCTTCTTCTTCTTCTTCTTCTTCGCATCCTGACATAGATTTCTCACCTACCGGGTCAAAGGTAGTTTCCTCCACCTGCAATCCGTAGGAGAACAACCTCACACCGGGAGAATTGTGGCTTCTCCTCTAGGACAGGGGCTACTGGTTTATAGCAACTAGCCCTATCTGGTGATTGTTTTTGCTCCGCTCTTGAGGCTCATCCTCAGTCATGTTCTGTAGGCAGAATTTGGAAAGCAAGCATGAAAGCTGAAATTGATTTTATCAAGTGCTCCCTAACTCACATCTCTTGCCATAGGGAGACTGCTTACACCACAGCAGCTACTACTAAGAATTGTGTTACATCCTCTGGCTTAGGGACTTGCCAAAGATCAGAATACATGAGATCATTCTGTAGTTTATCCATCTGAAAGGACTTAGTAGCCAGTGAAAAGGTAAATGGTTTTTACTTTCATCCTCCAACACCATGGGATGACATCCATTGATCTTCTCCCAGGATGGCCACTTGGGAAAACACCTGAACCGGTTACTTGGCCAGGCTTGAACTATATCTAATGCATCATTTATCTAAATTTCTTCACAGCAATATTTCATATTGAGTCTGATAGTTGTTTGAAATGATTGCATTTAGTAACACATTACAGTATTAAGATTTAATGATTTCTTCACATCTTTGCTTAAGTATGCAGAAGCATCTCTCAAGTCTCTCAAACAGTAGTGTTTTTATCCCAGTTATATTTTACTGGCAAAGTCCAAATGGAGTTTATAATGTTTGCCTGAATTTGAGATTTTGGGAACACAAGAAGCTGGCATAGTGCAAGTCAGTGTAAGAGATGGCAGCATAAAGTTATAACAGATCCAAACTCCATTCAGCAACGAGACTGCTGCTGCTGGCTGAGCCAGCCTAATCCTGGCAGAGAGAGAAAAAACAAGCCTCTAAAATACTGTTTGAATTACGCCACCCTTTTTGCTGTCTTAAATTATGGTGGATTTCCAGATCACGTGACCAAGCTGAACAGGCTTAGGATCCAACCTAATTCACACACACACCCTGGTTCCACCACATCACATCCCTGGAACACCCCCCTTTCAGGGTTTACACTAGCTTAAGTTTACACCTAACTTGTCTCATCCACTTGGGGGCTGGCAGAGCTGGGATGGGAGGGATACATCGTGATGGGCAGCTCCCCATTTATGTGGGGGTTACGTTCTGAGGCACTGAACGTATTGGAAATAGACCATTGAAAAAGCCCGTAAACACTTCGTTCTGCTCTTTTTGTGACATTTCTGTGACTTTTTCAGGTCATTCTGGGTTTGGCGCGATGTGTCTATGTGCAGTTGCTCACATATTGGATGCACCTAAAATGGCAGCTGCCTGTATATACCAGCTGAGTTGAGGATGAGTGATTTAAGCCGTCATATTCTGGCTATGCCAAGCAGTTTATGGCTTAGTCAGAGATCCACTGGATTCTAACCCACTCATCCTGCTGTAGGATTGCTTCCTAAATTAAGCTGGGTGATATTTAACTAACCTTTACTCAGAGTAAAATGAACATCCCTAAGTTAGGTCAGTGAGTTTACTCTGAATAAAACATAGTTGACTACCACCCACTGGTTTTAACCACATATCTTCATTGCTATTATGTTATGTATTTTTATTTAGTTTATTGTTCTTTCGAGTTTTAATATACTATTTTTTGAGAGTTGCATTTAAAGCTTTTTTATTAGAAAGGTAAGATACGAATTTCTTCAGGTCAAATAGAGACATGTATACATGTTTTAGGTTTTTGCTTCGCTGTGCAATTTCTTTACGAACCCTGGAGTTTTGCATATATAAACAGAGTTTTTGGATTGTTCCTATTGTTTTGGAAACCATGTGGAAAAGAACCTCAGAAAACCTTAGTCAAACCATTGTTACAGTGCCTGCTGTGGTTGTATGATCCTTTTAAGTCTATGAGGACCAATCTTTGTGCTGAGCTTTATTGAAAGCTTAAATTGCTGCCAACACAAAACAAGTACCCAGTATAATACAGTTTTAGAGGGCAGCAAATACGTTAACGTCCTCTCTCTATCGGGTCTTTGGTTATAAATCAAGAAGATTATTAAGGTGCGGTAATTGTAACAAATTTCATGAATCTGTGAGGTTATTTTCCTCTTATACTTTAATATTTTGCTCTGTTTAATAGCATAATCCTTTCTTGTGCAAATTAAATGTAATAACTCTTCTTTATTCATTTTGCTTTGAAAAAGCACTTGTAAAAGAGAGTGGATATTTAATGACAAGAGCAAAAAATGTTGGTACACAGTCTAGCCAAAGCTGAACACATGATTTTTATAGAAGAGTTAAGCATTTGTCTAACAGCACACTTTTTGCATATTTATTGAGATGTAAGTCCTTTTGTATTCAATGGGATTTACTCCCATTTCAGTGCTCATATGATTGCAGCCTTTGGGAACAAGCCTATGCACAAAATGCTGGTGTAAGGCAAGCTGGTAATAAAGTTGTAAATGGATATTGCCAAAGGATTTCCTCCTTTAATTCTTGGTTTCCTTCAGATCATGTCCATAGATTTTAGTTGATCACTCAGTTCACAGAACCAGCAAGTTAGCCAAAGAAACAGGCAGTCCTGAAATCCTGTGTGAAGATGATATAGCCGTCCTGTCTTTCATGTATGTTCAATACAATCAGAATCGGGGCTCATAGAAGCCAACAAAATAAAAAAGTGATGCTTTGATATACTGTACTTTAAATATAATGAAAATATTTCTAATTTTTTTTATGCTTTCTGTTGTTTCTGTGCACAAACCTCTTGGAGTACCTCATACTAGAAAAGTAGGTTATAAAATAAAAAAGTGATACAGTGGTAGGAACAAATCCCACAGTTTGTTTTGTTCTTGTGAACACATCCTTTGCCACAGAAGACAGCAAAGTGTTGATCCCCAACGGAAACTAGGCAGTTCTATCCAGATTTGCTTTCCTACTATAATGCATCCTAGTTTATGTATTTTTTTACACAGATTTGACACATTTCTGTTATGAATCAGTTCCCTCCCACATTTAATACCTTTGCCACTGTTCAGTGTTGAGATTTGTTGGGAAAGGGACTCAGCCTTAATTCACAAAGCAGTCAACAGATTTGTAAAAAGAAAACTTGTCTGTGCTTGTCAAAGATGCAGGAATTCATTAAACTGTATTTAAAGAGCACATTTATACTTTAGGGATTTTGATGATAAAAGTCACTTTCCCTTGCCAATGTCATGAAGCAACTGTCATAAAACTGTGGCACTTTTATTGATGCTAAAAATCATATGTAATTTGACTTTTACAGCAGGTAATAGAATCCTTCTGGTTTACTGTTTATGGTTTATTGGATCATTCCAAGGTTCTCTTAATTATTCATCCTCATGAGAATGACAATTATTACAAAGGGGGTTTGGCGAAATCTTGCTTTGGTTCAAATAACCCGACACAACAATTACCAATTACAATTTTTGGCCACAGCAGTCTATGTCTTGGCCACTTTATTCCAGAGTAGCAATAGTTGAGTAGAAAGTAGAGCCATGGGAGGAAGCCGTAGTTCATCTTTTAAGAGTGTCAGAGCATAACTCTAAGGCAGTGGTGGGGAACTCCAGATTTGGGGGCCAAATGTATCCTAGGCCCCTTCATTGAGCCCTTGGGACTTTCCCTCGGCAACACCTCTTCTCCCGACCAATCCCTGCTCCCAAGTCTTCACTTCTTACTGGCCATACTCTCAATCATCCTTAAGAGCTTTTGCCTGAAATGTGGCCTTGATAATGCCTCCTGCGTCCTAGATGAACAGTTGTGTGTATTGAAGCCTCTGACTTCCACATGGCTAGATTGCAACCTACTATATCAAGCATCACACCTGCTGCTCCACCCATTTTTGCCTCTGGCCTCTCCTACCACTGGTATGTGGCCCCTGGATAATGAAAAAGTTTCCTGTCCTATGGCCTGGTTCCCAGTGAAGTGGCAAACCTGTGTGGCAGGAGGTGTGCTCACAAGATCAAGATGGAGTGAGAAAGAGAGAGGAGGGAGACTTCTCCATAGGAACTGGAGAAGTATGGAAGAAATGTGGAGGCATTCTAGCCTCGCTGTCTACATACATGCTAGGTTTCTATGTGCAGGAACTTATTTATTATTTAGGGAGGGTTATTCCACCACCTTCAATGTGAGATATATGCCAGATATGGATTTGGCACCTGAGAAAGAACAAAGGGCAGGAATCACCTAACAGGTCGCTGCACAAGGACTCATGCAGTTGGGCTCTCCCCGTCCTCTTCCCTCATATACCAAAATTGGTTTTGGGAGGCTGCGAGACCCCTCAGAACAGCATGTGAGGGGAGGGGGATCAGTCCTTCTGGCAAGCTGAAATCCTTGCGTTGATGAGATGATGAACTTAGCATGAGGTAGAATTCTTCCCTAGGCCTATATCATGGTGGCCCTTTCTGTGGCATCAGTGGTCAAAATGGCACAGGTAGCAGGTATTTGTGGCATTGGTGGACAGGAGTAGAAGAACCCAAGATATGGCCTAAAATCAGTCCTTCACTTCCATATACTTGTCCTGCTATGCTGTTGCCTGCTGTCCAGATCAGTAGACCAGAGGCAAAACTACATGAAAACATCAGGGGTATCTGAACTACAGAGAGCAGCTGAGTAGCTTAGTCTCATGCTCAGAGCTGATTTGTAGCACACTTGCCCCCAAGGCTAGCTGCTGCTGCTCCATATGATACATTGGCAAACCTTTAATGCAAAAATACCCATTTTGCTCTCCATACCTTTGATCTCTCTTCACTCAATGGAAATTGTCTTTCAAAAAGGAGAAAACACTTAGTCCCAGAAAGTGTCTGAATGCCCTTCCTTTGATGAGATGTGACTTCAGCTTGACATGAACATGCCCATTCCTATAGCTGGGTAGTAAGCCCCAGGATAAGCCATAGCTCAGCTGGCAAGACACTGTTATATACACGATAGCTGCTTTGTCATAACTACAATAAAAATTAACCTTTTGGAAGCTGTGTAAAGTTTCAGTCATAAGGGCCAAAATAAGCTGTGAAAACAAGGATTAACTTCCCAGCAACAATCCCACCAGAACAGAAGCCACTTCCTTTTCAAATGAAAATGAAGCACATACACGTGCTTCTGTATACTTAGATGAACATGAAAATATCAGCCTGCTCATTTTTCTTAATCTCTGCGTCCAAACACTAGGACCAACAAAGAATCTCTTATTGATGCTACAAAGAAAAAGAAAGATGAAAGCCTGCAAACCATGTGTGTGTGTTCAAGTGCTGTGTTACCTGTCCTACAAGTTCTCAGAAGTTTCTTCTTCCACAAAAGAGGCTTCTCTTTTTCTTCCTCATTCAAATGGCACAACAATTTCTTTATAATTTCTTGTGAGTTTGGTGGGGTTGAGCTTATCTAATCATTATCTTACCTTTTGCTGCAGATGATACATGTGTTTTCCTTCACACATGGTTTGCAGGCTTTCATCTCTCTTTTTCTTTGTAGTGTTCAGAAGAGATTCTTTGTTGGTCCTAGTCTTTGGCATGTCTCTGCACCAAGACAAAAGTGTGGCGGATCCTTATCTGAGAGATGTTGTTTCCAGATGATGCAGACTTGAGGAAGCTCTACAGAGACTCAGCTACCATTTTGCTCAAGCCTGCAGGGAGTTGGGCCTTGCCATAAGCCTGATGAAGACCAACATCTTGGGTTAGGATGTCGCCAGCACTCCACACATCAGCACTGGTTACTACATGGTTCAGGTAGTAGAACATTTTGTCTGTCTGAGTTCCACCATAGCCAGCAATCTCTCCATCGACACTGAGCTGGACAAGTGTATCCGCAAGGCAGCTGTGGCAATGGCTCACAAAGTGTATGGAAGAATGTGGTGCCAACATCCAATACCAAGGTGAAGAAAGTCTACAAGGCTTATGTGCTGAGCATGCTACTTTATGGAAGTGAGTCATGGACAGCTTCCAACTGTCAGGAGCAATGCCTCAATGCCTTCCATATGTGCTGCATCAGGAGGATTTTGGGTATCACATGGCAGGACAGAATTCCAAACAATGATGTGCTCTCCCAAGCATGTTCACACTCCTGTCTCGGTGACGTCTACACTAGCTTGGTCATGTCCGCAAAATGATGTCAGGATCTCCCAAGGATGTGCTCTATGGGGAGCTGGCTTCTGGCACCATGCCCATTAGCAGACCAGCTCTGTGTTATAAAGATGGCTGCAAACATGACATGAAGGCTGGCAACGTCAATCCCACTATGTAGGAATCCCTTGCAGAAGACAATGGTGCCTTGAGACAAACAGGTCCTGCATCCGCAGCAGTGAGCAGAGGAAGAATGACTGCTGGGAGGAGCGCAGAGACAAGAAACACTGTGGTGCATCTGCAGCAGCACATCCAGATGCCTTCATGTGCCCCAGCTGCAACATGTCTCTCCTGTATGGGTCTCTAGAACCACAGCAGGCACTGTAACCTTCTATGAGCTTGACCTCATCCCCAAATGCGCACTCCTCCATTGTCTCCTGAGGCAGATGGATGCCAGCCAAACATTTGTGTAGTGCTCAGCACTCTGTATCTTCTCCGACTGCCCAAACTTCCTGACCTGAAAAGGCTCAATGAGTTGCCTCATTACGTCTTTCCCTGGGCTTTAATTGGGACATGGCAAAGTGGGGCAGCTGGCTACCAACCCCCTGAGTGTAGGGTGCTAAGTTTGTTTTTAAGGGAAGTGTTCCCTTTAACTTTTAAGAAATCTGCATTGTTTTCTTTAGAAGGAACAGGTGTTTAGGCACATGACAGACTTCTCACACCCAAGGATGTAATGGCATTTTCAGGAAGTTTGAGCAGGAAGGCTTCACAATGCAGACTACCAGATAGATGATTTGCAAATTAAGTCACAAATTTTCTCAGCTACTTTTAAATTAAGGAGAATGCAACAACAACAAAATCCCACAAAAATAGGTCTCCCCCCTCCCCAAAAAGTTTTTCTTAACTCCTTTGATAATTTTTGAATACAGTTTCTTTTCTCATTAACTACAGTAATGAAGAGTTGTCAAGGAGTGGGGGGAATGGAAGACATTTTCACCACAGCCCTAATGGGTTTGTGTGAGAGAAAAAATGTGTGCTGATTATTTCTTTATTTTGTTCTTGTACAGACTGTCCGTGACACTGATCATTTAACTTGTGACTTTGCTTTTGCTGTAAAGTCTAAATTATTTTCTGAGTGTTTTCACATACGTTGCTTAAAAAGCTCTTTGAACCTCTCTTTTGCTTTTTATGTGAATTCATGTACATTGTTGACATAGGCTGGAAAGTGCCATATTTAAAAAGCTTGGCTATTCTGTAACTTGACATAGGAAGTAAAAGATGTTGTCTTTAAAAAAAATGTCTTTGAGTAAAGTCAGATGCAACATAATGAGGCTGGTTTAGAAATAGCCAGACTAATTTGCAGATTGGAGCATAACCCTTCTTCAGATTTTGCACGTCTTCGAATTTTGCAATAGTCCTGACTAAAAAAAAAGGACCAAATGCATTTTAGTATAAAACACATCTGTACAGTGGCATAAAATATGTATTTAAATGCATATTTTGCAATAAAATATTTTGGTAATATATAGATACAAAATTTCATGCTTTTTTTAAACGCAGATTAAAAAATGGGACAGAAAACACTTCTGAATGAATATGTGGGAAATTGACACAGTACAGAAATAGACTGATCCGTCCATCCTTCACCTCACCATATTCAATTTAAACATACTGTTTCCTTTTCCACGGCAGTCTGTTTTGCAAATGTTGGTTTTTTGTGATTATTTTGAATGGCACAAAAATTATATTCTCCCGTATCACCCTGTCAAATGGTAAAGAGATTTTTAAAAACAATATATCAGATTCTGATGGGTGATAAAATGGTCATCTGCATACACTACTACATGCATGTCATATGGGATTGGGATTTGGTTCCTCAAGCAACCTTTTTATACATAACATAATTTTATATAAAAAAAGTATCTAAATTGTGTCTCCTGTAAGCTATTGTTTTTAGGAGCAATAAGGGGCCACAATTTGACTGAAAGCGGGGGCAGTGTGTGTGTGTGTGTGTGTGTGTGTGTGTACACATTTCATCAAGGTGCCCTCAACTCTCTCCCACCTCTCCAGTAATTTGATTATGGTTCTTCTGTTAAGCTTTCTTTTGGAGTGGTGTGGGAAGTCATTCCCATACACGGAAACCATCTTGTGACTGTGACGCCCCAGAGAACAAAATTCTGATTTGGGTCTGGGGACATGAGTGTAATCACCTGTTTTTGTAGAGCAGATTTCGAAAAGTATAGGGCTGGTTCACACATTCACATTCAGCACTTGATTTGCATGTAAGAATGAGCCATGGCCTGCAAATCACCACTTGTAGAACTTGCATTTCGTCTCATGTCATCCTGAATGCAATGGATTAGCTTGAGGAGGGAAATGGTACAGGAGGAAAGGGTTGGACACACACGCCTGCCACACCCCAAAGCAACGCATGAAGGATCCTGATCCTGGGTCTCCCATAGCATGTTTAGTTGGGCCTTCAGCTGCTAGTCACTCAATGTTGAGTAAAGATGTGATATGAACTCAAGCACTATATGAGGGGAAAGCCCACAATTTGTCATGCTGTCTTCCATTCCCCTTATCTGAAAGAAAGCTAATGTTGATCTATATATTACAAGACCATTCTAAGGACATGGCGTTGCTCATGCAGAATGTTATGAAGGGTAAGCTGTGCCTCGGGACGTAACAAGGGACTTGGTAGATCAGATCAAAGTTCCAGCATCCTGTTTTCATCTGTGGCCACCCAAAAACTCTGAGGAAGAGCACATCTAGGATATGGATGGAACAGCACTCCCTGTTGGCACTCGGGGGTATAATTCCTCTGAACATGGAAGTTCCCTTTAGATATACTAGCTAATCGCAAATATGTGCAGTCATATCACAAATGTGGCTTTCAATCATAGGATCATAGAGTTGGAAGGGATCCCCAAAGGTCATCTAGTCAGACCCTCTACAACGCAGGAATCAAAGCTGAAGCATTCATGACAGATGGCCATCCAAACTCTGCTTAAAGACTTCCAATGAAGGAGAGTCCCCCAGCACTCGCGGGAGACCGTTCCACTTTTGAACAGCTCTTATTGTCAGAAAGTTCCTCCTAATGTTTACTCAGAATCTCCTGTCTCGTAATGGAGATTTGCTTGTCATGGTGTTACCCCACATTTTCCAGTGGTGCTACTATTGCACCTGGTGCTGCATGCGCTATTTGCACTTCAGTCTGTTTATCTCTTGCATTCTCTGTCTCCTCTTTGTTTCTTTGAATCCCCATAGCTGAGATCAAGGCTGTATCGGCCATCTGAATCTCTTGTTGTTGCACTTGAGCTGTGCCAGATACTGCTATCATTCAGAAGCTTAGCAAGGGGATTATGTATTGAAATGATTCCTAAGATATCTTTAAAAAGAAGGAATCTGTAAGAATAAAGGATTTGTCCTGACTTGTCACAGATGGATTACTGCATGCAATACTATAGGGTGATAAAGTGATGGCGTGCAGTGGTAATCCCCCTCATTGGCTTATCAGTTTGTGTACTGTTAACATACAGTCATATTTTTCTTATTCATGATCTCTTACTGTACCTCAAAGCATATTTGTTAAAACTGAAAGCTGTTATCTCTAACGACATCTAAAATCAAGGATGCATGTTTCTCTATTTGTCTGATACTGTTAGGAGGAATCGTATTATCTGTAGTAAATTGGGCTGGCTATACATAGTCATTTGACTTGATATACATTATAATTACCCATCAAGTTACCTGTACAGATTCATCATTATAGACTATTCTTCATCTTCAGGGGAAGGGGCATAGCTCAGTAACAGAACACAAGTTTTACTTGTTCAATGCAAGTTCAAGTGCAACCTCACAGGTGAGCGTGTCTCGGAAAAAACTAATGTTGGGCTGCTGCCAGTCAGAGTATATAAGTATTGATCTACTCAAGTGGTTGTTAGTTAGATTAGAATCTGCTTGAGTAGGTGGTAGTTGAATCAATGCACCTTCACATCTTCATAATAAAGCTCTAGCCTTTTTCCTGATTTTAGTGCTGAACTTGTCTGTAATCAAATAATAATAATGATGATGATAATGGTAATGACAATAATATTAATAATTTATTTATACCCTGCCCATCTGGCTGGGTTTCCCCAGCCACTCTGGGCGGCTTCCAACAAAATATTAAAATACAATAGTCCTTCTGATATTAAAAGCTTCCCTAAACAGGGCTGCCTTCAGATGTCTCCTAAAAGTCTGGTAGTTGTTTTTTCCTTTGACATCTGGTGGGAGGGCGTTCCACAGGGAGGGTACCACTACCGAGAAGGCTCTCTGCCTGGTTCTCTGTAACTTCACTTCTCGCGGTGAGGGAACCACCAGAAGGCCGTTGGCGCTGGACCTCAGTGTCCGGGTAGAATGATGGGGGTGGAGACGCTCCTTCAGGTATACTGGGCCGAGGCCGTTTGGGGCTTTAAAGGTCAGCACCAACAGTCTGAATTGTGCTCAGAAACGTACTGGGAGCCAGTGTAGGTCTTTCAAGACCGGTGTTATGTGGTCTCGGTGGCCGCTCCCAGTTGCCGCTGCCGCATTCTGGATTAGTTGTAGTTTCCGGGTCACCTTCAAAGGTAGCCCCACATAGAGCGCATTGCAGTAGTCCAAGTGGGAGATAACTAGAGCATGCACCACTCTGGTGAGACAGTCCGTGGGCAGGTAGGCTCTCAGCCTGCATACCAGATGGAGCTGGTAAACAGCTGCCCTGGACACAGAATTGACCTGGCTGACTATCATGACCATGGTATGATAGAATCATAGGATCATAGAACTGTAGAGTTGGAAAGGACCCTCAGGGTCATCTAGTCCAAGCCTCCTGCATTGCATGAAACTTTTGCCCAGTGTGGGGTTCAAACCTACAACCCTGAGCTATCCCAGAAAACTAGCTTAGCATTGTAGGAAGAAAACTAAAGAAAAGTGCTGACAGCTGCTGATGTCCTTTTTCTTTACCTCAACATGTACTGCAGATGTTTTGCCTGAGGAGCCGCCTCCCAAAATGCCTCAGATTTTGCTTTAGGTGCAATTAAATGGTAAGTGTATTAAGGGCTAATGAGTGACTTGATTCCATGAATCAGCCCTTCAATTAATCCACAACATATTTGTTTACTCAAGATGGCAAACCAGGTCCTGTGCCAAATGCCTCCTTGTTTCATGGAAATACCAGGCATTTGAGAAAATAACAGATTCTTAATGCATAGTTAGTTGTTGAAAGCGTTGCTGATGACACATTAACAGTATTATTAAGACTATTGAAACAAAAGATGTTAGTGTCAGCAAGTGTGGTGTAGTACCCTATAATTGGGGAATAACGAGAAGAGTTGGGTGTGGAGGGAAGGGAAGGGAGCCAAAACAAAACAGATGGCTGGCGCAGGCTTACCTAGGAGAAAGTCCCATCAAACTTAATGAGGTCCCCTTCTGAATGGACATGGAGAAAGTTGCACTATCACAGAATCATGGCGCTAGATGGGGTCTTGTGAAGCATCTAACTCAGTTCAGTGCTCAGTGAAGAAGACCCAGAGCTGGCGCATTCACAGCACATGGCTGTTCAGGGATTTGCAGAGTTGACATACCAAGGCAACCATAGAGACAATCCTTCAGCCCACCAACTGCTTACTGCTCTCTTCTGCTAATGCTAAAAACTTGGCAACTGCTTGAGAGATGCATGGGTCATTATCAGTAGATATTTACCATAATTAATGGTAAAGAGCTCGGCAGAGGGTTAATTAGATGTTCACGAATATCATAGTACAAATTGCAAGACGTGAGGCATGTCCCACTGTTTTCACCTGAGGTTCATTCCATAGGAGTCCATTGGAATGATGTACAGTATCTTCCTAGCAGGACTTGGGAAAGCAAGGCATTCATTCTGGCAGACACAAAGGCTTTTTGACATATTAGCACATGCAGGTTGTTAATTTAATATGCTGGATGAAAGTTGTTTTCTCCACCCCTTCATCTAAATCATCAAGAACGCTGAAGATTAACAGCACTCCACCAGAAGCCTCTCTCCAGTTTGACAATGAACATGTGAAACCTCTCACTTTTTAACTCCTCAGATGGATTGTGGTGGCTGCTTCATGAGTGTATTTACCTAGAGCAGAGGGGGAGGAGGTATTCTGCCACTTTGCATTACAGCTCTCCACCTGAAGTGATAGTTGGTTACTTATTTGCTTGCCATGTTATGCCAAAGTTGATTTTTGTGTATCAGAGATGTTAAGTGTAATGCAAATGCCTACTACATATTCATACATTTGTTCTTAGGCTAAAGTGCTCTGCTTGTAAAGCCATCTAAGCTGGAGATATGTGAGCACCAAAAAGGCAATTACTTCACTCCATCAGTTTGGACTAAAAAAGAATACCATTAAGCTCTTTGCTTTAAATTTATTGTTCTAACAGGGAACAAGGAGAAGATTCTGTTGGGACACAAGTACAAGTATCCAAATTAGGAAGCTTTTATTCAATTATAATATGACAATGCCAGGCAGCTTTGTTTGCACAATCTGTAATTTACTAAATTTATGCACCTATCACAAGCAGTGTGCATATCTCTCTTCATTGATAATTTATCACATGGCAGGCGGGCAGAGTAAAGAAAGCCAAATCTAACACAGAGAAAATATTTCTTTCCTTCTTAAAGACTCATGCAAACTAAAAAGCCTTACAGATGCATGTTCTCCACTTGGTGGCCAAAATATGAAGTGGTGATTCTTGCATTGTGAACAAGTCATCATAGATCACCCACCACTGGCAGAACCTTCACACTACCCAGAGTCACCTCAAATGCAACACATCTCACTGGAGTCACTTCACTGAGTCAGATACCCATCACCAAATGCCCAAAGGCAAAGTGGTGATTAGAAGAGATGTCAGCCAATCCAAAGTTATTTGTTGTCAGAGAGGTTTCAGTAGAACTCTTAATTTGGATCTCAGAAATGCAAGACTAACTGCACAGCAGAGAACCCAAGTCACCTTGAGTATGCCCAACAGGGACCTATGGTCACTTACTAACTAGCACATGTGTTTGCAAACAGCTGGCTGTTGAATTCACTTTGTATATGTAGATAGACTCATATCTAAGGTATAAAGTGGCCTGAGTTCACCAATGACAAATTTAAACTAGATTTAAATTGAGTTATTTATTTTGAAGCCTATAGCTTGTTTCTTTTTTATATCCCTTAGCAAGACAGTATGAGGATTCCTGGATAGTGATAATAAAGGAAAACAGAAGTGTGATCTACCTACACATGCCCTTTTGTCCCTAGTTGATAGGCCTCCTATTCTGGGAGTTATACATTAGTGCTATCACATTCATGTCTTTCTTGTGGGATTCACATACATATCTGGTTGACCAGTGTGAGAAGGTAGATGTTTGGTCTGATCCAGTAGGTCTCATCTTAAAGGTAAAGGGATGCCTGACCATTAGGTCCAGTCGCAGATGACTCTGGGGTTGCGGTGCTCATCTCGCTTTACTGGCTGAGGGAGCTTTCGGATCATGTGGCCAGCATGACTAAGCCACTTCTGGCGAACCAGAGCAGCGCATGGAAATGCCATTCACCTTCCTGCCGGAGCAGTACCTATTTATCTACTTGCACTTTAATGTGCTTTCGAACTGCTAGGTTGGCAGGAAGGTCTCGTCTTACTTGCCATCTTATGTGGCTGATGGTGGATCAACCACACACGCTGGTCTCTGCCATTACACAATGCCCATTAACAGCTTGAGATGAATTTGAATGTGAACAACTATTCCTTTTATTGTTGACTCAAATGAATTGCTGGTTTGTCATTTACCACTGTGAAGCAGCTGTTGGTAGGAGGATAAATTATCCAGCAATATAACGTGCTCATTTTGCAGAATTACATATTTACTTTCTGAGAAATAGTTAATGAAAACTTATCTGGAAGTTGAATGAATACAGAAAAGGTTGATAGAATGATTCAAAGACTACATGCATTAGGTAATCACAAATAATAATTTTAATAGACTTGAATTATAACCTGAGAGTGTGCATGCAGATGGTTTATTCCTGTAATTGTGGGAATATAGACTACAAATGCATTATTTTTTCAGATATTATGCTGCTGATATACATTTGAATTTATCAATCTATTATGGAAATGGAATAGCCTACGTTTGTTGGCCAGTATGCTGAGTCTACAATCTCCTCCCACTCATCTCTGCCCCCCAAAGTGTGTGTGATGGGGTGGACTATCATAAAAATATTATTCAGAAATAGTAACACATAGGCTAACTTCCCCAGACTTTGTCAATAAAAAGTAATGGTGTATTCAATGGTGACTTTCTTTCTCACTAATTATAAACCATAATACAGTGGTACCTCGGGTTACATACGCTTCAGGTTACAGACTCTGCTAACCCAGAAACAGTGCTTCAGGTTAAGAACTTTGCTTCAGGATGAGAACAGAAATCGTGCACCGGCGGTGCGGCAGCAGCAGGAGGCCCCATTAGCTAAAGTGGTGCATCAGGTTAAGAACAGTTTCAGGTTAAGAACGGACCTCCAGAACGAATAAAGTACTTAACCTGAGGTACCACTGTATAGCTACTTTCTCTGCTAACAGCAGCAGTTTCTTCTTATTATTAAAATAACCCTACTTTTTCTTTTGTTAGGAGTTTATTATTACACAAACCAATGAAGACAAAAGATTAAGGAAAGTCCCCCCCCCTGTCCACTACCTTGTCCCTGGCTAAAAAAATATGAAAATATGTTCAAGTTCTATATAGTACCTTCTTCACTCACTCTGGCATGCCATTTCTGTCTAGAAAGGCCAATGTCTGTGTTCTGATGCTGACTCCTGTGGACTGAAATCTAGGTCAGGACCTTCCACCCTTTTCTTCTTGCGTGCTTGGGAGCGGTGATGACTGATTGCTGCAAAGTGAGCTCAAAATCTAGCATCTGAAAAAGATGCTTAAGGTATTTGGCCAGTGCTGGGAGACCTGCTGTTTAAAGTAAACCTTGGAAAAAAAATAGCACCTGCCAGATACTCTAGGAGTTGGATTGGTGGGGATGGGAAAGATTTCCTAACTATTTCTAGCTTATTTAGTTCAAGTAATGTTTTAAAAGATCATTATCCCAAACTGAACGTTTGGCAGGATCACTAAGGCATACAGGGAGCTATCGATGA
This sequence comes from Podarcis vaucheri, assembly GCF_965113315.1. Lineage (NCBI taxonomy): Eukaryota > Metazoa > Chordata > Lepidosauria > Squamata > Lacertidae > Podarcis > Podarcis vaucheri. Next base: position 106,973,980 of record NC_138762.1, read on the forward strand.
GTACAAACCATCCAGTTCATTCCTAAATTGGAGCAACTCTCCAAATGCAATGAGGATATGTATAAATAAAGCAAATGAAATGGGGATATACATCCCCATTTGAGAATGTCCATATGGTCATAGGAGCTGCATGTGTACCCTAGAGCTTCAGCAAGGACAGAGAATCAGGGTAATTCTGTATTTAATTGCAGGACGTTGATTTTGCTGACATTATATTTCTACAGAAAGCAGTCCAGAATCCTAAGTTTCAGCTGGGGAGGAACTGATTGTGGAATGGACTTGGAGTCTACTGCAAATAAAAATTCTTGGTTTTCCTAGAAATTGTTCCGATCCTTTGCCCGAGGAGAAAACCTCTAAATTGAATTTTCATTGTAGTGAAATTTTAGTAGTTACTCTAGATGAGATTCACATGTTTTGCACCAGCTGTCTTCTAGTCAGCTCTCTGCAACTCAGTTGTCAAATGCAAATGGCAATATTAGATTGTCATTGCAGTGGCCTGTTTTCAGCTCCCTCACAAAGGGATGTTATACTGATGTTCTCAAGCAATGGAACTAAGCCTAGATGCGTGATAATTCAATTGCACATGTTTTTAGAGAGGTATGGATGAATCTCAGTTTCTGCATCATTTTGCATTTTTTTTTAAGCAGAGAAAAACAGAAGAAAAATCCCTATGAAAATTTATCCTGTCTCAGTTGAAAGGGGCAATTACAGCAGCCCTTTCTACCAGCACAGAGACTTCAGAAGCTGGTGGCAAAGACTGTAGGGCAGCTCTCTCTGGGTGCACCAGGAAGGTCTATGTTCACTGCTGGTGGGTGGGGGTGGAGCAAGAAAGAGGATCAGCAATGATGGGAATGATTATGTGACAGTTGTTCATCTCAGGAAAATTCAGGTGCAAGAATGCTAAACATGGTGCTTGTTTAAGGACTTTCTGGGCCAGCGCCGGGAAACATGGAGGACTGTGGTATATGCAATTGGGTGAAAATGTGTAAACATTTTCTTTTCCCTAGAGTAGTGAAGACTGAGAGGGGACATGATAACACTTTTCAGATACCTGAAGGGCTTTCACAGAGATGAGCCAAAGACTGGTTCTCTGCTCCCCTACAGGGCAGGACTATATTCCATTCTTTTAAGGAAATAATTTATTGCTTCAAGCTATCTTGAAAAGTGGTTTGGAAAGACTGTAAGTAAATTAATAAGGTGCATTCCCCACATCCTTTTTAAAATGGACCCTTTTGCTGCCTCTGGTTTCTTCACCTGCCTTCCCATTTTCTCACTTCCTTCTGTTACTTTGGTTTACCATAAATATCTACTCAGATACCTCACTAGGCAACTTCTGGTCTTGTAGCAACACACACCTCATTTTCCTTCATTTGCAGCAGCACTTTAAGCTTGTTGTTTTAGCATTAATGTATTTAACTCTCCCATCACTATTTGCTTTTCTCTCTCGTTCTTTTTCCTCATATTTTCCTCAACTATTCTTATGCAGTGCTAAAAGCCCATGTGAGCTAATGCAAACTGTGATTCTAGGACTATTGATATGAAAGGCAAAGGCTCAACACCGACTCCCTGAAAATCATGGTTTGTAAATTGTGATACAGCCCGAGGAATGCATGCACACACATCTTCCTCCCAGCTCTGGGGCAAATCTCCACCCCTTTTTTCCTTGATAGTTTCAGTTGTGGTTTATGTGTGCACTGATATTAACCATGGTTAATGCAAACCATATTCTTTCATAATAGGGCAGCAGACATGGTTTCATCCATTTTAACCTCTCAACCACCTGCACGAGGAAGGTTATACTCCCTCAACAATCCTGTAACAAGATCTACCAGGAAGAGCACGGTTAGGATGCTGTGGATCTCTGGCTGAGCTGGAAGGTTCGTAGCGCAGCTGAGCTATAGAAGCGAAATGCTCATCCTTGGCTCAGTTGGAGATATGATGGCATATCTCCCCCATTCCAGCTCAGCCAGCTCAACCCAACCTGCTGACCTAAGCCTGGTGATTTTAAGCCAGTGTTTAAGCCCTGTAAAAATGCCATCATAGGGGCAGAACCAGAGAGGGGAGACTAAGGCTGGATCCTGAGCTTGATCAGCTCAGTCACATGACCTCAAAACTCGACATAAATGAAGGTGGCAGAAATACAGGTGGTGTAACTCAAACTGGATGACGTAATTCTAACTCTATTTTAGATACTCTTTTTTCCTCTGCCTGGCTTAGAACAGCTCAGCCCGTGGTAGCCCCACTGCTGAACGGAATTTGGAGCCAGTTTATTTAACACAGGCTTAACTTATGCTGGGTTCTTCTGCATAGGATTTCTGCCTAAGAGAGAATGGATTGCTCAAGGTCACCAAGTGAGATTTGAACCTGAGTCTGGTCAGTTGCAGTCTATAGCCACCTCTAGAGTCACTGCATCATGCTGGCTGTCTAAAACTAGTACAGTGGCACCTCGGGTTAGGAACTTAATTCGTTCCAGAGGTCTGTTCTTAACCTGAAACTGCTCTTAACCTGAAGCACCACTTTAGCTAATGGGGCCTCCTGCTGCCGCCGCGCTGCTGCTGCGTGATTTCTGTTCTCATCCTGAAGCAAAGTTCTTAACCCGAGGTAATATTTCTGGGTTAGCTGTAACCTGAAGCGTATGTAACCCAAGGTACCACTGTATATAAATACTGCCATAGCCTGGAACAGGCATAGTTGAAGAAAACAGAAATTTGATTTCAATAGACCTCATTTGCAAAATGAAGTGTTTGAGATCACCACCTGGTGATAAAAGCAACTATGAATGCTGAAACATATAATTTGCTTTTGTTAGTTCTAATATTATTCATTCTCAGACAACAGAGAATATATGTTCTATAACCGAGGGAGAATCCAATAATTTGGATATGTTAGGATGCACTTTCTTTCCACCTAGGTTTGCATAGCACAATCTGTTTAATCACTATATTGAATAAAGCTGTATTATTCTATATGTTATTTTTGTTTTAGAAAAGTGGAGGCTTTTGTTTTTAACATTATAAATTATCCCTTGCTTCCATTACTATTTCCTCAGAGGTGCAAATATTGAGGGTTTAGTGATCCGCAAATCAATTTATTGATTAAAAAGGCAGATGATTTATCTACTACAAATATTTATTATGTGAGTCGAATATTTACTTCCAGAAAAGAAAGAGGAGGCAGTCTTCAAACCTTTTGTCTTTATATGAACTGGAGCTTTAAAACTGCACAGGGACTTGGAATGTTGCGCTAAATCCCAAAGTGGTACATTAGTCACCAAAGGTCAACAGATGCAGCCAAAGATCCATGAGAAATTAATTTTTCATGTGGCTTGGCAATTTGTCACATGCAAGGACAGTTCTTTTATACAGCTATGCATTGGGGGGCACAAAGAGAGAGAGAATGTTGGAAGAATGTATTTTAAGTTGTCAAAAACTGGTTCCATGGATGTTAATTGGATTTTTAGACATATAGCAATTATTAGGAAATCCACCTAGCCTATCATTGCAGAACTATCATTCTCATTATCTCTAATTGAGATTGATTCTAATTAACGGGATGTCTACCTTAATGCCAATGGGATTTTAAATCTTAACTAGCCGTTTTGTGGATAGTGGCACATTGGCTACCCTCCCCTTACAACTGTTAAAATCAGCTGGGAAAGTCTTGCTGCAAATCCTTCTATTAGGGGATGAGATCAATGACTGGTAGGAGCAAAGCCTGGGCAGGTGCTGCTGTCTGAAATAGTTGGTGTATCTTCCTATAAGTTTTGGGACAAAATGGCGCATGTTTTGAACTCTGCCTTGAGTTTAATTTTCTGCCTGCTCCTGTTTTTGCTTGTTGATTGTGTTTTCTTTGTCTATTTACTGGGGTTGGATTTTGTTTGCTGACATTAGATGCATTGATTTTATTGTTTATTCATCAGGATTTTGTAAACCATATTGCATATATGGCCTAAGGTGCAATAAATAAAGGTAAAGGGACCCCTGACCATTTAAGTCCAGTCATGACCGACTCTGGGGTTGCGGCGCTCATCTCGCTTTATTGGCCGAGGGAGCAGGCGTACAGCTTCCGGGTCATGTGGCCAGCATGACTAAGCCGCTTCTTGCAAACCAGAGCAACGCACGGAAACACCGTTTACCTTCCCGCCAGAGCGGTACCTATTTATCTACTTGCACTTTGACGTGCTTTCGAACTGCTAGGTGGGCAGGAGCAGGGACCAAGCAACGGGAGCTCACCCCGTCACTGGGATTCGAACCGCCGACCTTCTGATCGGCAAGTCCTAGGCTCTGTGGTTTAACCCACAGCTCCACCCGCGTCCCTTAAGGCGCATATAGCCACACATAGTTAGAGGTCCCTCCTATCTACAGCACATATATATGCGCTGTAGAGAGGAGGAACCTATATGCGCCTTAGGCTATATGCAGTGTGTGTGTGTGTGTGTGTGTGTGTGTGTGTGTGTGTATCCCTAAACTTTGAGGAAAGAAAGTGACTTCGCAGATCCTGAACTGATTGCCCATGCTTGTACTAATCTACTGCAGTGTTTCCCAACCTTTTTTGGGCAACGGCACACCTGTTTAATGAAAAAAATCTCGCGGCACACCACCATTAAAGCCCCGCCCCGTGACGTCAGCACGCAGCGTCACGCCGGGAGGGACGCACGAAAGTGAAAGTTTTTCCCCTCCCCCTTGCCGGGGAACCTCCAAGCTTTGGGGGTGGGAGGAGGCAGCAGAGCGAGGGACTGAGGGACGGCGGCAACTGAGGCGGCGGCGGCTGTTGTGGTGGTGGCGGCTATAGCGGGCGGAGGAGGGGGCGGCGGCGGGGCTTGAGGAGCCGTCGCCGGGAGTTGCTGCTGCTGTTGTTGCTGCTGCTGCCCGGACATGCCGGCCTCCTCCTCCTCCGCTGTCTCGCGCTCCTCCCTTTTGCACGCGCTGCCCCGCCGCTCGGCACCACCACCGCGGAGCCGCCCCCGGCTCGACGCGGATCCTCGCCGCCGCCGCCTCTCACCGCCCGACTCGCCCGCCTCCCTCCCACGGCACACCAGCCAACGTCTCACGGCACAGTAGTGTGCGCGGAACACCGGTTGGGAAACACTGATCTACTGCAACAGTAGCTCAGCAAAAGACAATTGTCTCATCTAATTCTGATGCTCCTCTTCATATTCATTTGATATTTGTTGTGGAATGGGCACTCTGCCATTCTTCCTTTTCTCACTTTCCTGTGGAAGTGTAACAGTGTTAATAAAAGCTATTCTTAACTATCACTTTGCAGTCTTGATTAGTTTCAGTATAATTTCACTTGGTGCCCTTGGAACAAACAAAAAGGCGAATGCTTTTATAGAAGATAAATGCATGTATTTTTAAAGGAAGACTCCCCTCCCTTCCTTTTCTTTCATGGGTTAAAACTACCTGCAAAGTGCCTGCTTGTTCATTGCATCCCCGTCTCTCCATCCAGCAGGGACCATCAATCATTTTGAAGCTGGTGATATTTTTTCTGCAAGATGCTCAGGTCTTTTCATATTGAAGGAACCTTGATTTAATCAGAGATTTAAAAAACCACCCTTTTAACTGAACACAGAGGACCCCCTTTTTTGAGTGATATCACATTTCCACTGTAAAATTAAATCAGAAATATTGCAGATGTATGGTAGTGAAAGAGACACGCAGCCAATTGCTTTGTTTTCTTGACAGAAGCAAATCTGAATTCTAGCAATTTTTTTTGCTGTTTTTGCTGACTGTGTGGCACAGGCTGACTTTGGATCTTGGCAGTTTTTCTGTGAGCAGTAGATTGCTAATTTTATAAACTTAAAGAGAATCAGATCAGACATGGAGCGCCGGAAGACACTAATTCATTAGTTCCCTGCTTGGCAGAGAGCTGTTTCCCATCAGGGGCGAGCCAGGCTGGCTTCCTGTGCAGGTGGAAGATTTCACTGCTAGGCTGTTCCTTACATTTTCTTTAGAGCTGATTACCATTAAAGTTAATTAAATATGTTTATTCTTGCTGCAGAGAGTCATAATAAGAACCTGCTTTTAATATTTATTCACTGCTGCTATTTATTTATTTATTTATTTTGTTAATCTCCCAGTTTGTGTGTGGCTATACAGACAAGCACCAAGGCATAAAGTTATCTCTGAAACCCCTACCCCACACCCTGACAATCCAGTCAACAACCGACTTGATCATTTCACATGAGGGGGTTGCTCAAATATTTTCCTGGCAGTCTACCAGCCTGCAGAAACCTCTCTTCCTGCAGCTCCTATTTGACACCATGTCAGTCATGGGCAGTTTGTTTTTATCAGTTCTTGGGGTGTCTTTCAGTACAGTAACTGCTGGAGAAGCATAATAGACTCTGCCAAACAAGCCTTAAATTGATAGTCACCCCCCCCCCCCAACAAAGCGCTCGAACAACTGGATATAATTCCAGGCATTTATATGCTGCTTAAGAGTGTTCAAGGTGCTTAAAATACATTTGTGCAGCAGGCAAAGGTTCTGCTATCTTGACCAGGCAAGGCTATAAGGCCAGCTGTTTCCTGATATTTATTCTTCATCTGGCCAACTGGTAGGTTTCAGGCCAATGGGATGATGCTGCATAGCCCCGTTCTCTTCTGTGAGAAACCTTGGCCAAAACAGTCTGTGGTTGCTTGGTAGGCTAAGTTCCCCAGCTTCAAACCATGAAGCTCCTGTGGATGATTTTCAGGGTGTTCAGGGTCTCATAGTGCTGGTTTTGTGCCAACATCAACTAAGGGTCAAACTAAACATCACATTTAATACATTGCCTGTAGCTATGTATGTGGTTTTTTTCTTACTCACTGTGGGGTTGACTCCACAGTGGGGTATAACCTTTCCCTCACCAACTGTGAGGGAAGTAAGCCCCATTGAATTAGGTAGGACTTCCTCCTAATGAGGTTTGTACAGTGGTACCTCAGGTTACATACGCTTCAGGTTACAGACGCTTCAGGTTACAGACTCCGCTAACTCAGTACCTCGGGTTAAGAACTTTGCTTCAGGATGACAACAGAAATCATGCTCTGGCAGCGCGACAGCAGCAGGAGGCCCCATTAGCTAAAGTGGTGCTTCAGGTTAAGAACAGTTTCAGGTTAAGAACAGACCTCCGGAACGAATTAAGTTCTTAACCCGAGGTACCACTGTATAGGATTGCAGCCTCAGTGAGGAATGCCATGTTTCAGAAGCAAAGAATCCAAAAGTGTGACTGGACTCATTTGAGAACAGTAATCTTTACTTCCCAAACTTGATGAGGTCTGACAAGGTCACACTTGTCACATACTGTATATCGTTTCAGAGTCTCAGTGGGAGGTAAGATTGCAAAGCATGACTTCTGAAGGAGGGAACACTTTCGCTATCAGCTTGCTTGCCTGAGGGCCCAGAGCTAAGGTAGAATGGAGCTTGTATTAGGAAGGTCCTCTTAGATTACAAAATTACGAGAAGAAACTGCATTTTAAGGCCCATTCACTGTGGAAAAGAAATATTGAATAACAAACCATTGCTTTCTGATGCCACAAGGATTCTTTGTACTGAGCTAGAATGGACACAAACACCTTTGATTGCCTTTCGTTGATGTTGGATCCGCAGCAGGGGCTTGTTATCTCGCAGAGGTACGAAAGCACTTCAGCTGTAAAAATTCAAAGGAGACAAGAAATTTCTCTAATTGGCCTGTAACTGTCTGGGGAAAAGCAAATATATTGCATGTAGCAAATGTCTCTGTTTTAGTAGCTCATATGCTCCACTGTCCCTATGTTCTGGTACCTATCTTTGGTAAAACCACCATCCCCGTATTATTTTTATTCTGCTTTTTTGGAAGATGTTGGGGGAAATGTCTTTTAAATACATTTACTTGTAAGCCTGCAACTTATGTCGGGGTTACATTCCTGGGTTTGCAGCTAAAGCCAAAATTGTGTATACAGTGGTACCTCGGGTTACATACTCTTCAGGTTACAGACTCCACTAATCCAGAAATAGTACCTTGGGTTAAGAACTTTGCTTCAGAATGAGAACAGAAATCGTGCTCTGGCGGCGCAGCGGCAGCAGAAGGACCCATTAGCTAAAGTGGTGCTTCAGGTTAAGAACAGTTTCAGGTTAAGAATGAACCTCCGGAATGAATTAAGTATTTAACCCGAGGTACCACTGTAGTCAAAACACATTGTGTTCAATGGCGAGTGGAACTGCCGAAGTCATTTTTCGCAGAACTTTGCCCCCTTTTTAATGTTTTTGCTATGTGTGTGAAGCTGAATGCACACAGGTTAAATGCACCTAAGTTCCAGGTTTACTGTATATTAGTAAACAAGAGGGTCTTGCAACACAAGTGTTGCAGTATAAAGTGCTGCCTGTTGGGAATTCCATTTCAGCAACTCCCATTTCATTTCTCTTCCCAGCCATTTTCTGCTTCTGCAGCCGCCAGTCAGCATTCCACAGCTACAGAGCATACACAGTCCTCATTGAGCTGTTTGTGGTTGCTTTTCTTCTGCTGCTTTTAGAGACTTCTTTCCTAAAAATGTGTTTGTGTGTGTACTTCTGCAAATCTTGGAGTTTTCCCAAGCCTGCTGCTACCTCTCTTATGTGAGTGAATAGTGCTGTTTTGGTTGCATGAGCAATGGCATGTGCAGTTTGAAATACAGAGAATGATATGTCTTTATGAAGAGTCTCACCCGCCCCTAGACCTGCATAGAAGCGCTGATCTCAACTTCCCATAAAGTCACTAACAAAGGCTTTCAGTATAAAAGGCCCAGATCAGCAAAACCATTAAGTCATTGCAGCTGTATGCTGTGTTTGGAAAAGACATTTGTTTGAAGGGTGTGTGTGTGTGTGTGTGTGTGATATCGTTTTAGAATCTTGCCTCTGAGAAGGAATAAGAGGAGATTGATGTCTTGATGGTGGTGGCAGTGTCAGAAGCACGATGGTTTCAATGTTCGCTTCAGGTGAAAGGCAGCAAAATTAAGGAGAAGCAAGCAGCTTCATGAAACGGACAAGGTCTCAGCTCAGATGTTGTGCTGTGGCATGCCTAACCCAGTGGCTGTAGTTGTCCTACTGAGCAACCACACAAGGGTATAGCAATTGAACAAGGGTGCACATGTGTAAATTCCAGTGTGCCCAGGCACCAACTGTGTGATTCACATGTACAGCAGATGTGTGCACCCTATTCAAATTGTACACCCATGTGCGGATGTTCAGTGGCTTCAGAAATAGGGTCAAGTGGACTAGGGAGAAAACCATGCTGTTGCTTCCCCATCACATGCAAGAGGAATCAAGATAGCATCCAAACATGTTTGGTGTGCCACAAGTTGTGCAGCATTACAGATACTGGGGAAAATTCTATATTTTTGGAACCTGGAATGGGGACTGGTATGGAATCAGGATGTGGGCCTTGGCTAGTCCAATGTATCTACCCCAAGCTTTAGGGTAGATAGTTCACTTTTGTATTTGTAATATTTCAGCCTATTTTGAAAACTTGCATCTCTCTCTCTCTCTCTCTCTGTGTGTGTGTGTGTGTGTGTGAGGACTATATGTGGTTCAAAACCAGAGTAACATCTGGCACACAAAACCGAAATACAAAATATGCTATTTATAACTTGACTTCACAGCAGTTTACCATCATGTTTAGTGAACACCTATTTAAGTAGTCTGATAGGTGATAATTTTCCTCCATTTCCTTTTGGACTGTGTGACTTTCACTTGTGGCACTCCCCCCTGCTCCGTGTCTTCCTAAGTGTTTAAAAACCTCTTCTAGACAGCATGTTCTCAGCTTTCATGGATGGCATAAACACATCCAATGGTACTACATGACGTTAAAAAAATTAGCTAGTATGTCTGCTTTTTTTCCTGAAGAAGCGCTCTTTCTGTTTCCTGTTTGTTTGAGATTAAATATTCATCATAAACACACTGTTATGTGCAAAAAACTTCATATTTTAAAAATTAAACTGGCTCCTTGAGGATCTAATATTAGTTGTACATTAATAGCCATATATGTAGAAAAGTAACAAAATTGGAATAATTTCTATCTGCCTGTTGCTTACCAGTCATCAATCACTGAATGGCACCTTTAGTTCATTCAAATAAACTTTGTACAGAAGAAGAAATGGAAGATTTTTGTATGAGACTGATCTGTGGCTGCCAAGAGCAACAACCCTGTCTCTCTTGCTCTCCTGTCCTCCCCTTCCCCATGTGATATCTAATAATACAAAAGGTGATAGATGTGACAGCACTCCACTGTATTTTCCTGTCTTCCATAACTGTAGAATATCCAATGAATTGCAGTGGCATCAGAGCATGTCTTCGTCTTCTTCTTTGGCGATCACTCATAGTCGAGTAAGATTGTCTTCCATGAACACGATCTTAACAGTGAGCCCGTAAGTGACTGTGGAGGCCAATTCTGGATCCACACGTCCTTCCACAGTGGGGACATTGGTTTCTGGACGGGAGTTGATCATGGTGAGGGTTTGCCAAATGTACCTTCCTCTTAGCTCATTTCTCCCTTTTATCCTGAGTTCAAGTGTCTTCAAAACCCACAACACCTTTGGTAAAGGCTGTTCTCCAATTGGAGTGCTCGCAGGCCAGTGCTTCCTAGTTGTCGGTGTTTATATTACCTTTTTTAAAAAAAAATTGCCTTGAGAAAGTATTTAAACCTCTTATGCTGGCCACCAGCATTACGCTTTCCATTTTAAAGTTCAGAATAGAGTAGTTGCTTTGGAAGATGATAGTCAGACATCTGAACAACATGACCAGTCCAACATGATCAGAGCGTGTGTTCCCTATATCTCATTCTAGCTGCCTGATATGAACATGTGAAGGGACTCCAGTGCACAGGCAGGCTAGCCCCAGGCCTGAGGCAGTGACTCACACATCAGTCATGCTTTCAACTGACATGTGATCAGAATCAGTTGAAGGAGGTCCTCTGGTCTTATGCTCCTGATAGACTAAGGATTGTGTCCTGCAGACAGAACCCCATGTGTGCACATTGGCTGTTGATGAAATGTGAGCACTGATATCTAGGAGGCAGGGGTAGCCCACTCATGCTACCCACTCACAAATTCATACTTAATACCTGAAGACAGTTTATGACTAGAAGTTATAGAACGGTAAGCGGGGAGGGGGGGCTCAGCAGTGGCGTAGTGTGGGGGTGCAGGGGGGGCCGGCCGCACCGGGCGCAACATCTGGGGGTTAGGGTTAGGGGGCGCAAATCCATGGGTTAGGGGGCGCAAATCCACGGGTTAGGGGGCGCAAATCCACGGGTTAGGGGGCGCAAATTACTTGCCTTGCCCCGGGTGCTGACAACCCACGCTACGCCACTGGGGCTCAGTACCCTCTCTGTCATGAAGGAAGGGTAAATGGGCTTGTTTCAGGCAGAAATGTGGGGAAGGGAATAGGTGAAGGCAGGAGCTGGTGTCTGAACAGTGTAGGAACACTTTTAAAAATGCTTGTCTTAGCAGGTGGTGTGAGAACCAGCAGAATACATCTGGCTGGCATTGATGGGCCTCCCCCCCCCCCCAGCAGTATGCAATGTTTGGTTCTGGTCTGACAGATTATTTTATATTATGTAATTCCCCCCATTTCCCGGGGCAATAGGGTTTTCCAGGACACCTGTATGTGGTGACTTTCCTGATAAGGAGAAAGTACTCAAAACTCGATTTATTTTCATAATATCTGTGTATTGACAAATATATCGGGAGAGCACATTCCTTGGCTTCCATCCAAGTAGGTAGGGACATGGTTCTCAATGCTCTGTTGTGGTGTGAAATGGTAACTGATTGTTTTTTAGTTCATGTGTGAGATAGTGAAAATGGCTCTTTAAACTCTTTCCATTACACTTTCTTGATGGTCTGTAGGATCTTGTTCTGTGAAATGAGTTTCCCCTTAAATATGTATAGATAGAATGGGACAAAAGTTAATTCATCTACATCCTCTTTGTATGTGATGGATTGTCAACAGGAAGAGTGGGCTGTCAATAAGATTTCTTTTTCCTTAGGAAAGGAAGACGTTCTGTACCTTTTTCTACTGGGCTGTTTGCCTGTAAGCGTCAACCATTGACTACCACACAGTGCTTTTTTCTGGGGGAACTCAAAGGTGCCCAGTATCAACACCTTTCCCCCCTAAAATTAAAAATTAAAAAAGCACTGCTAATACCAATAACCTGTTTATAACATGAGGTCTGTCCTGTGTGGAAAAGTACAATGTTGAGCAATTTTCAAGTGAGCAATGTTCAATGTTGAACTTTGTAGAAAGGGACGCTGCTGAGCACAGATGCTGGTCTTTTGGCAGCAGAACCTAAAGCATGTTCCTTGTCTGGTGTTTTTGTAGTGATTACAGTTATTTGCATAAATAGTGTATCATTGTTTGTACACTACTAACCACAACTAAGAATACAGGACAGAGAGGATCTGGTTCAAAGACAGTATAATCCTCCATGTGAGTCATTTGCAGAGGGAGTAACTTCTGACTGGTGCAAGCACAGCCTGGTGGCAACTCAGCTTAGCATGGCAGATAAACATGGTTGGTGGCACAGTACAGTAATTGAACAAAGCATTGCTAGGAAGCGGCACCAATTAAAGTGGGTTTTTCAGGCCAGATGCTTCTTCCTCCACACAGTTTCACGACTTCAAAAAAAGTGCCATTTGATTGGCTTTTAGTACATTTGAACCGGGCCATTTGACACCTTAAACTTCCATTAGAATTCCCAGCAAATAATGCCACAAGTGACATTTTAGGAGGATCCTGCTCAGAGAGAATATATGTAGGGAAAGTATGTGTGAAAATTATAAGAGTTGTTTCTCAGGGTGGGGTTGCACATCTTTGGGGGGGGGGGAATCAAAATACTTGTCTCTCATTCCTTGCTATACCTCCCCGCCCCATCACCCACCCTAGAAGGATAATGTCCCCTGACTTATCCCAGATTTGATCTGCCTTTCCCAACATAGAACAGAAGCCTTTGGGTGGAGGAGAAAGGAAAAGGAAAGGAAAGCTGTAAACGTCTGTCCTGCTCTTGCGTGGACAGGCGGAGTCCCCAGATCCCGAGCGGTCCCCCCCCCGTCATGTGGAATAACGACTCAAGACAACGTGCTATGGGATTAAATTGGCCACAACTTTATTAAATTTCCAATGTGGGTAGACCTTGGCTCAGGCATTGGGCGTTCTCCCTCCCCAGCCCCCAGCCGGGGACCTAGGGAGCTTCAGGGTTATCCAGTGTGTGAGTGGGGGATGGGCCGGCTCTGGAGAACATATGTTCAAGCAGAGATAGCCGCCCCCGTTACGCCGACGCTGCAGGGGAGAGCAATGACGACCTTTCGGCGTACGGTCAAAGCCTCCCTTCAGAAACCCCTTTAACGGGGAACCCTGGTATCGCCGCCGCAAGAGGAAGATGGACAAAAGGATTCCGCCCAAGGCCTGATACCGCCAAAGTTGTGACGTTTTGCTACGGGAAAGGCGAAACCTGCCAATGCAGGGAAATTCCTTTCCAGCCCTTTAACAGCGACCTTAACGTAGCAGCGCCCGCATACCTGTGAAGAAAAGTTAACCTGCAAAACCTGTGAAGAAAAGTTAACCTGCAAATAAGACATTAACTGAGGGTGGGTAGGGTGGGAGAAGCTCTGGAGCCAAGTGAGGATTCCCAGGTAAGATCCTCCCTCTATTGTGTGGGCAGGTAATCCCTCCCCCTACCTGGCCTGGTCTCCTTGGCAACGCTTCCCCCAGGTGGGATTGGACAACTGACTGAGGTAGGCGGAGACCTCCAGGTATCCCACCTGAGGGAAGGCAAAGCCAAGCCTATGCTGATGGGGCCGCTCCAGATCTAGGGCAAAGGGTGCCCCCCCGTTTTAAGCGGGGAGCGGTCATTCTGAGCTTGCTTTGAAAGTGTTTAAAGTACACTGCCTTGTTGGAAAGGTGTACAGGGTCACTGCGGAAGAGCACAGGCGTATTTGGCAAAGGAGTTTTGAATTCTCAGAGCACTGTTAAATGAGGGCCGCTGCAGCTGTGATAAAACTGATGTAATGCTACGGCATTGTGCCATCTATTGTATTAGAGCTTCATGGTCAACACGCACTGGATTTATGCCTCTACAGCGTGCAGGAGAAATTTTATTTGGGTTGTTAGAGAAGTCCATCAGGTCCACGTCAAAGTCATTTGGAAGGTTGTTGGTGAGGCACCAGATTCTACGTGTCTGAGTCTCATTTGCATTAGAAAGTATGAGACTCTGTTCTTATTAAGGATGACAGTTCATTGCTAGCTGTTAAGGTACTTAAAGTGTTTTGTCTTAATTAAAAGTCTTCAGCTTTTACCACCTTAATTGATGAGCACTAAAATCCTTTATCATCCCCATCATGCTTCTGAACCCATAAAAGAACTAACCACACTCCATCATTTCTCCCCCCTTTTCTTTTTTTAATCATTAAAAAGAGGAAGGCAAGATAACATGAGGAATAACTGTGTTTATAACCTTCATGAGAATCTTGATGCAAAGTGCCTTCTGCACCTTATTTTTTCCTGCAGTGCTCTCTGAGCACAAATGGAAAAGAGGAAATGTGTAAGATTATTCTAAGAATCATGGCTAGTACTCATCAGAGAACAGCGGCATGAAAATTCACTCAATGGCATGGACTGACAGAATTAAGCAACTTTAGGTGGTAGAGGTAAGTGTATGCTTAACCTGTAAGCGAGGCTTAAAGGGATCCCACCATTTATTCAAGGAGCTTTCCCTACACACAGGGCCGGCCCTTCCATGAGGCAGAGTAAGGTAGCTGCCTCAGGCAGCAAATTCTGAGGGGCATAAAGTGGCTAGAAAGCTGTGTCACAAGGTCTGCCCTCTCTAGCTTGCTGCTCTTCCATCTCCAGTGTTAAAGTAAGTAAGGTTTTCCCAGACATGTCCTCTTTTTTCAGAGGTAAAATCACCATCCGGGCAGATTTTTAAAAAAGTTTACCAAATGTCCAGGTTCTTATTTTTGTACCATTTGTTTGTGACACAGCTGGAGGAGTGAGTGATGCAGGGCAGACTGGGGCAACCCGCCAGGGGCCCCTCTAGGCCTCGTGTTGTTTCTGGTGACCCCCAGGTCTGACGCAGCCTTCCTGGGGCTCTAGGTCCTGTGTTTTCTCCGGCCGCCTGCCTGCACAGCCTTCCTGGGGCCGCTCAGCCTCACATCGCCTGGAGATGCAGCGTCTCGTGAGCAGGAGGCCGAAGAAAACAAAGGGAAGAGAGGGGAGGGAAGAAGGGGGCGGGCGAGGAAGGGGTCAGTGACAGATATGAGGGGTGGTAGGGAGTTGCCCTGAATTTTTCTCTCAAAATGTGGGAGGGTATGTCATTTTCATTTTTAATTACCATTATTAAATATTTGACTACAACTTCTATAATTTACTGCGCGCACACACACACACAATTTCAGAAAGAGAAAGGTGAAGGAGTCAAACATATTATTTTTATAAAATATACCTGCTCAGATAAGTGGTCTAGAATTACATTGTTAGTGTTTTGCTGTTTCTCAATCAGGTTTGTGAATATATTATAGTTTATGTAATTTTGCTGGGATCAATGCCGTCAGAAACTCAACTCTAACTTACAAGAGTAATATATTAAATAATGATTCTTTTAGTCTGTGTCTGGCTGGATTTACTTTTGAGTTTCATTTCATTGGCTTCTGCTTAATCAAGCAAGGATGCAGCATACATTTGAATGCCCCAATCTGTCACTTGTTGCTTCTGTTCAGTATTAATGGCCACTGACAAGTCAGCAATTTGCCCTCAAAATATGTTTGATAGGCAGTATTCTGGACAAGTACTTTGGTAGGGGATATTCTAGATGTATTGTGAATATTTGATCATTAACATTTGATACAACAATTTATTTATTTTTGTTGCCAACAATATTTCTTTATGTGTTTGAGTGGGGGTGCCATTCTGGATGGTATCTGTGGCTCCCTTCACTGTACCAGTCAGACAAGTTTCTTTGGCAGATAATGGCTTTGGCTGGCCAGTTAAGTACTGTGATTTAACATTAGAGAGAGGTTGCTCTGTTGCCATAGAGACACATGGCTGGGCCTTTCCCCATCATCCTAGAGAGGAGAATGAAAGGTTAAGTGGGCTGTGTTATGTGAGCTGCGTGAGAGAGTTGGGGTGATGCTGGAAGCTGGAGGACACAGACATGTTTTCTCTCTGCTGCATCCAAAGCTGAGTTTAGGCTTCTCTGTTAACCTAATGGAGAAGCATGATCTGTCGGGCTGTTCATGTTGTGAGCCTTTCCATCCAGTGGTCAGGTGTAAATAAAAGCATATCCCCTACCCCATTTTTATTTTCATTTTTCTTCAGTCTTGTAGAAACGATCCAGAAATTTGTACTGTCACATGTTGTTAATCTGCTTTTGTTTTTTGGGTATTCCAGTGCTTATCTAATAGCTTAAGAAAAAAATCCCGAATAAGTCTCTAAGACAGTTGGATGGCGCCTTGTATGCCTCCTGGCAATGCCTGCAGCCAAGCTGGTGCCAGACGTACTGCTCTGCTCCCCTTTGGACAAAATAAGTGAGGCCGAGAGCGGGGTCTTGTCATCTGGACAGCCCAGGACTAGGCCTGGGCAATATATCAAAGAATGAGCTGCATCAGCCCTGGCCCTGCGAGGTGCCAGAGTGAAACCACTGCCGTTCCCCTTGGGGGAGCTGAGGTGGTTTCACTCTGGAGCCTCACTGGGCCAGGGCTGATGCAACGCGTTCCTCCCTCTGCTTTTCAACATCACAATGTATCACTTTGTGTATTCAGACCCAGAGACCTCCCCCTTAAATAAAGACACATTTGACTCAAATTTTAGTTTTGGTTTTTGGCAGAATTTAGGCCACAGCTTCATTGATTACAGAAAAGTGAGTGGTTGCATAGGCTCTGGTTCGACTAGCTCCCTAACCCTTGTAGGTAGCACTGACCCAGAGCTCTATCACAGGTCAGCCAAGGGTGAACACCTGAGGCAGATGAAAAGCCTGGGAACAGACTCTGTTCACTCCCCAGATGCTCCCCTGGACTCAGGCATGGGCACAACTCCCTTTCGGGGGTTGACCAAACCAAGTTGAGTCCCTGGATTCCTTTAACGGAATACCCTTCACATAGGGATGGGGAGACTGTTCTCCCATCCCTATCACATGAACCAGTGCCTGTCTCGAACCTTACAAGTTGTGACAAATTGCTACGTGGTAGGCGAAACCTAAATGGCAACAGCCAATCATCCAAGTGGGGAAATTCCTGCTGTGCCCCTGTCCCAACGACAGATGATACACGATGACATAGCAAGGTCAATCGCAAAATGCCCTAAAATTAGGGAGATGTGGGTGGGTGTTCTGATGCACGAGCCGAAAGAGGAAGCTCTGGGACATGTGCATGGGTTTATATAGGTCCCTCGATCCTTTTACACTGCACCCATTGGCCAGATTACACCCAGCAACGAGGGACCTACCAATCGGGTGTTGTGGCTATCAATAGACCCACAACCAGGAGGTCAGTCCCCAGGTCTCACCGCAACACGTGCCCTCTTTTAGGGAGGACACAATATATCACAATGTTTGGCTGGTGATACACTGCAATGTTGAAAAGCTGATATCACCCAGCCCTACTCAGGACCTCCATATACACTGCCCAGGCTTGTTCCCTGGTGAGATCACTTTGGTGCTGCTAACACAGAGGTTTGCCTTCATCCTCAGAGGCTCACTCAATTGTCTCTCAAGGCAGACAGATGCCAACACCAATATGACATGGCACATCAAGCCAGGTACTGCGCAACAGTGGCAAAACAAACAGGTCATCAGAGAAATCAGAATTGTAGAATCATATAATTGTAGAGTTGGAAGTCACCCCAGGGGTCACATAGTCCAACCCCCTGCAACACATCCAAGACTGGATTCGCAATATTGAACATATAAATTAACAACAACAAAACTTCAAGTTTAACATGTTGAGCTTTCCATGTTAACTCAAATTCCAAAGTGCTGGGAAATTACAGTTGGGTGCTTGTAACATGGTTGCCTCGGTTGCATGATGGACTCAGTTACATAAACTCCATGGGTCTATTTTACTGAACATACAGATCTGGGATTTGGGTCCACCACTCTCGCACTAGCAGCCATCCAGCTGAAACAAAACCGCGGGATAAGATACTATAGCATAATAGTACTCCCTAAATAATACATCTGTTAAGGGATTGACCATTAATAGCTGTAGTTTCCTGGCATTTTTTAGTTTGAATGAATATGGAAAGCCCTTAACACAACATGTTAAATTGAGACATTGTTTGCTAATTGAATTTGATTACTTTTGAGAAGGCTATGCTGACAACTCCCAGGCAAACTAGAAATTTAAAAAGAAAAGCTCAATGGAAAACTCAGTGGGAGAAATGAGAAACAGGGTTCATTTCATCAGCTTTCCAGAAAGGCCAGCTCCACTGGGGGTCCTCTCCTTCATCTATAGTCTAATAGCAGCCATTCTCACAATTCTCCTTCCTACACTGCCAAGTTTCAAATCAGTCCATTAAACCATTTTCTACCTATAAGACATAGGGCCTACTCCTGCCCCCTATCTTCAATTGTCATTATAATGGTGGAATGCAATTCAGCAAACTCACCCTTAACTTAGAGACATAGTTGTGGCCTTATAACAAAACTACCTTATGCAAAGTCAGCACATTGGCCCTGTCTAACATAGGCATCTACTCTGACAGCAGTTGTTTTTGAGCCCTGCTACCTGAGACCAATTTAATTCCAGTGTGAGAAACCTTTGGTCCTCCAAATGGTGCTGCACTACAAATTAGTGCCAGCAAGCATGGCCATTGGCCAGGGATGTTGGGAGTTGTAGTTCAGAAAGATCTGGAGGGCCAAAGGTTCCACATCTGAATTCAGTGCAATCTTTTGCATACAAAGTAGAGTGTATGCTCCTAACGCTGAGCTATGGCCCCTCCTCACGGTGCAATCAAGGATTCCTAGTGATATACATACAGAGACTCCAAGATGGACAGCCTTAGTTTTTATTGAAACTTGAAAACTTCAAGGCCACCCCACATTTTTTACTTAAATTCACAGAGTATGGGAAGCTTCCTTATTTGACAGCATTGTGTCAAAATGGCATGAGTTCAATGGCCATGCAGATAGCACTATTCACCGATAGAGGATTTATCCGTCAGTTCAGTCTGACAAAGCAATTCATGTGACAGTCACTGTTGTTCATTTATTTGCCTTATTTATTGTTGTTGTCCATGGAAGTTTTGTTTCTTAAGTGAAAGAATGCCATGCGAATAAGAAAATAAGACAAACAATACCCATACCCTGTTTGCTCATATTTTTGCAGCTCTCGATAACAATCTCAAGACATTCAAAATGAGGAGCAAGCTTGCATGCTAGTTAGCCCTGTGTTACTACTAGTAGTATTCTAGAAATTGCTGATAGCATTAACGTGATCTTCTATTCAGTGACAGTCCAAGGAGACTATCTTGTAATAAACATTTTACATGAATTGTTTCTTGCTGAAAGTATTCTTCAATCAATGGCTTATCAGACAAATAAAAAGGGTACTGATGTATTTCTGGACCAATTAAGTCTTTTGGGGGCAGTTATTAAGGCTTTAATTGAATACAATTTAATTAAGATGCAAGGCTATGCATCTGAAGTATTTAGTAGGCTTTTGAGCACAGAAATAATCAATAATCAGAGGAAACAATAAAAGAAACCTTGATGTCTGTCTTTATCTGTATCTTTTCTCATTTTCATGATGCATATGGAAATCATACTGCCAGATATAGCCTTCTAATCTATGCTTTTCCATAGAATTTAGAACACCTGCACTTAGTAACTAGACTGTTTTTATAAGACAATAAAATTAAATGCAAAACTGAGACAGATTACAGAAAATCAAAGTCGGAAAAATGTTAGACTTCCGCTTTAATAAAGCAAGGGCAAATAACCAAATTCTCACCTCTCCAGTTTCTGCCTGAGTATGTCCTGTGAAACCCAAAAATTCATTGGGAACGTAGGACTGGTTTCCATATTGGAAGGTCCATCAAGGCAGACATGTCTCCCTGAATGTTAGCCCATGACCATCTTCTGCTGAATTTGTGACCCTCCAAAATCTGCTGGACTCCAGCTTCTATCAGCTCTGACCATTAGTCATGCTGGCTGGGACTGGTGGTAGCTGGAGTCTACAATAGCTGGAGGGCCACATTTTTCCTATTCCTGATCTACAGTGAAAGCAGAAAGAGAACTTTTATTTGCAATATTGAACTATTTTATTAAAAGTTTTTAGAAAAAGGTTGTCCACTCTAACCAGTCTTGTCTTACTATGCACAACTATAGGGGGATATTTATTTATTCATCATTTATTTCTTCAGCCAAACTGCTCATGGGGCAGCTGACAGTAAAATACAAACAACAGTAAAATCCTGGCAATACAAGCGGTGCAGCAAATAAAAACATTGTGGATCAAATCAATCATAATAAAAACCTTAATAAAGCAATACTTGAAATAGGTTAAAACATAGCATTTAAAAATCCTGACATACCTTTTTTGTTATCTCAAGCAAGCAGTATGTGTGCCAGGCAACCCTTCTTAAGGAAGAAGTTTCAGTCTAAGGTTGTGTACACACTACAGTTTAGTGTACATTTAATGCACTGTGTGTGCTGCAATTGCTTTTTTTTTTTGTCTTGTACAAAGTGTCAACCCTGATCCACAAACATACCCCTATCTTGCAATGAGTTAATGTGTTTTTTTCACATTTATCAAATCACATAAATTCATACTTCAGTCTCATGTGTACAAAAGGAGGTGCAAATAATAACATTCTTGGGGTGTTTCCCCACTATGGAGACACTGCAGTGGAGCATTTCCCTTCCTTTCTGCCCCTTAGGACTGTCATTTGGTTCCTAGTGGTTCATTAATTTCAACAACATCTTAGTTTCTGCTTTACCAGTAGACTGCTGGTGGCACTGGGCACCACACACATATTTTATTTTGTGACGGTAGGATATATCAGTAATCTTGTATCTCAGAAACAAACAAACAAAAATGGCCACATTCACAGGAAGGCATATCTGCAGGTTTCCAGATTGGGCTTCTGAGGGGCAGGGTGACATGTGCACCCTTAAATACAATTTTTCACCCATTATTCTGTGAAATTATGGTATACTAGAAAACTTACATCTAAAAAAGTTACAATTGGACCCATGCACAGGTAAACAGATACCTGTTGGCATGGAATCCCCAACTGAGGGAACGTTGATGTGCACTACCTGCAAAATACACACCCACCTGGATGTACATATAGCAATGATGGAGCTGCTCCTTCAAGTGTATTGCGCAGGTATGGACAACTGCAAAGTGATGGGTATAGAAGCCCTCGAAGAGTGAGGGGGAAGAAGCCCTGTGTGTTTCAAGCACTTGGTGTGTGCATGGCCTGAGCATTCCACTTAGGTTTGTCTTGTGCCCCCCCCCCCGGATCTTCTGCAGTGTGGAAGTTGCTCAAAGCAGACACATTACAGCAAGTTAAATAATTTTCTGATGGTAGAAAGCTTGGCGACGCACTGGCAGTGATACAACAGCATGTCATGGCTACAGCTCTGGTTCACATGCTGAATGTTGTTTCATTCGCTTGAAAGCTGTAGCTGAGCAAACGCAGCCAGGGACCTCGTCACCCACACATTTCCTTGACTTCAGGAGGCCAGCCATTTCTTCTGCTCCTTGGCAATAATAACAAACCTTGCTTGGGATTTCTTCTTTCTATTTCTTTTAATTGAGAAAGCAAGTAACGATAATTGCCATGCTATGGCAATCTAATTTTCTAAACTGTGTGCATTTACTTGTGTCCTGGAGAGCCCTTACAATTAAACTATGTTTTTGCTTGTTTGTTTTTTGTTTGCTGTGTCTGCAATCCAGCAGCTTTGTTCACCCTTGCGCAGCCTTTATCCCACAAAGATCCCATCTTTAAAGAAAATACAGATGGGAAAGTGGGTGAGAGGGAAAACCTTCAAACTGTGTGCTGTCCTTGGAAATCCACTCCACGGGGGCTTTTGCCACCCCCTACCCCCTCTCACCAAACCTCCGAAATTCAGCTAGGCCACAGCATTCAGCCCCACCCCCAATGTAAAGCAATTGGAGGAAGGATTAAAAGGTTGTTTCTGTTTTGTGAATTCTATTTCCATATGAGGGTACAGAGGGCAAAAGGTGGTCTGAAAAGTAGCATCTTAAAAAGCCCCCCCCCCCCAGCATCAGCAGGCAATGGACTCCTCAGATATTGACTGTTGTGCAGCTCTTGGTACACATAGATTGAGGTGCTTGAATGCATAGTATTTAAAGGGCGTGATGTCCCTATGAGAGCCCCTTAGCATGAAAGAAGCAGCCCTAGAAGCAGGCTGTGCTTGCTTGCCTCAGGATTGCTGAGATTTCATTCAATTATGCTGTATGTCTCAGAGTTTATAGAGACATATATATGAATTATATTGTCTTCATATCTGAGCTCTCTCATGGCCACAAATTTTGCTATAATATCCTGTGCTTTTGATGTTGCTAAGGTGCTGTGGGGACCTTGGTCTTTGTGCCGGATAAGTATGCAAAGGATGAGGTAGAAGGTCTGAAAAGATATCCAGCCATTTCTAGGAAAATGTCTGCATCCTGCCTACCAACTGCTTGAGAGTTTTGCAGCCTGAAAGCTGGTTGCTAGTAGCAGGATTATTTACTGTCTCCTTACTCCCTTAATATGTTCAGATGCTGTGCCCACTTGGGCTGTGATAGGAGAGAGTTGCATCTTTATCTCAGTTCTTGCATCAATTCTCAGGAGCAGGGTCATAAGCACATGGGTCAAATTTCAACCTGACCTTTACCTGGCTCTAGTGTTGTCATATTCTGTGTCTCAAGATGGCAGGAGAGGGAGCTGTGTAACTGCTAACGGTTCAAGGCAGGAACCTTGTACAGTGGTACCTCGGGTTAAGAACTTATTTCGTTCTGGAGGTCCGTTCTTAACCCGAAAGTGTTCTTCACCTGAAGCACCACTTTAGCTAATGGGGCCTCCGGCTACTGCCATGCCGCCGCTGTGCATTTTCCTGATATGGACTTTGTTGGCTGCCATATTTGGGGCTGGCAAGAATTTTTCCACTTGGGAAATTGACACAAGCCATTTGGTTTTTACCTTCTTCATAGCCACCATAACAACTTTGTGAGGTTAGGCATCTGAAGGCATCCTTGTTCAGGGAAGTTTTTAATGGTTGTTGTTTTAATGTGTTTTTAATATTTTGTTGGGAGCCGCCCAGAGTGGCCATAGAACTCCTCCAATAGGGATCCCTCGGGGTGTACCCCTATCTGGTGTAGGTCATGGGGCTCCCAAGATGTGGTTTATCCTTAAATGCACTCCCAGCAGATAGGCTGGGGTGGAATAATGGCTATACCTAATGACTCTGCGGAAAAAATTCACATCTGTAATAAATAAAGTTGTAGCCTATTTGAGCCCTTTCCCCCCCCCCTTGTCTGGTTATTCCTCATTTAGGGAGCGACAGGGTCATGGAGCCTTGGGATGCAATGAGGTATTTGAGACAGAGACCTATATTTTTGTTGTGATTCCTTAAAACACCATGCAAACCAATAGTCCTATGTTAGTAGTTCTTTGCACCCAAACAATCGCCTTCTTTCAATTCTGAGAGTTCACTTTTCCAAGATCACAGTTCCTCAGATGTTTGCTTTTTCAGTTTCACTTGGCTTTCAGCAAACGACTGTCTCTTTTTTAAAAAGGCTCAGCTGTTTTATTTGCTCCTGAACATTGAAGTACAGCTTCAATGAATTGTCAGCAGTACAGTTCTGGACTTGTTTTCTGAGTTGTTGCAGTTAATTTAAGACCCATGATTGTGTATGAGTGTTTCAAATTGTTTGCTCCAGTGTGCAATTATGCTGCACTTTTCCACATTAAATTTCACCTACCATTGCCTCCCTTGGTCACATCACATTTTTTGTTCTGAGATTACCTTCTGCAGCTTTTTGGTTTTGCATTTGAGTCTTGTATGTGCCATAAAGATTCTCTCTATATTTAACTTTCCCCTTTCCTTCCCCTGATTTAGGTTTCCCCTGGTAGCATCATGCTCCTTTCAAAATTATTTTATTGCAGAGGGGCTTTGGGTAGAAAGAGAAATAAAGTGAAAAACACTCTCTTCATAATAAAGGAATGTGGAGTCAAATAGATAGTTGAGTTTTTAATATTTAATCATATGCATTATAAAACACACTCTTCTCTACCTTTTGAATGTATAAATTGACAGAATTAAACATTGTGCCATAGCTTTCCATTAACAGGGGACGTGAGAAGAAATCCATATACGTAGCATATTGTAGACAAAGGACATTTCTCTAAAATGAGTTGAGTAGGGTAGGAATTTGAACCAAAGTTTCCCAGACCCAAAGAGTCCCAGCAAGGGTGGAGCTTGGTAATATGTTGCCCTGTGCAAGGCCATTTGATACCCTCCCCTGAGCCCTCACAGTGCTAGCTTAAGCCAGGCTTTAGGAAGGAGGCATGAGGCTCTGGCAGGGTCCTGGAACCTTCTGGCCTCCTTCCCAAAGCCTGGCAAACACTTGCCTAGCTTTAGAAAGGAGGAAAGAGGACTCTAGGACCCTGACAGAGCCCCCACGCCCCCTTCCCAAAGCTGAGCAAGTGCTTACTGGGCTTTGAGAAGGCGCCCTCCTCGGCTGTGTAACCACACTGCTTGCACAGTCCTAAATTTGCTCTGGCCCTAGTTCTCTATTACAGGAGAAATGAACATGGTGTGCCTGCCATGTTATTGGATACAATTCTCACAGTACTTGACCACTGGCTATAGTTGTTGTGGCTGATGGATATTGAAGTTCAGCAGCACCTGGAGGGCATAATCCCTGGTCTGTTGTGCAAAACTGGCCCCGAAACATGATACTGAGTGGTGCAGCTTAGTGGTCTTATGGCAAGCCCTTTAAACATCCATGTGCATTGTTCCAGTTGTGAACCACAAAATTATCACCCCTTCCTTCCCCCGCCATTTCTTGCTTTACAACTACTTCTACACTCCTGATATATTAGAACAAAAATTAAAAAGTTGGCCAACCTGGAGAAAAAGGGAAATTCTCTGAACACATGCAGTTTCACATCTTAAACTCACTTAAAAATGGCACCACAATGACTGCAGAAATAAAACCGAGATTGCTTCTGATGTCTTGAGAATGCTAAACTTGAAAATAATCACCATTTTGTTGTAGAAAAGGGTAACGCATATTTAAAGTAAAAGTAATACAACGAGCAGGGACGTGGGTGGCGCTGTGGTCTAAACCACAGAGCCTAGGGCTTGCTGATCAGAAGGTCAGCAGTTCGAATCCCCGCAACAGGGTGAGCTCCTGTTGCTCGGTCCCAGCTCCTACCCACCTAGCAGTTTGACAGCACGTCAAAGTGCAAGTAGATAAATAGGTACTGCTCCGGTGGGAAGGTAAACATCGTTTCCATGCACTGCTCTGGTTCACCAGAAGCGGCTTAGTCATGCTGGCCACATGACCTGGAAGCTGTCTGCGGACAAACACTGGCTCCCTTGGCCTATAGAGCAAGATGAGCGCCGCAACTCCAGAGTCGTCCACGACTGGACCTAATGGTCAGGGGTACCTTTATCTTTACCTTTAATACAACGAGCATTTGTAAGCATGTATACCAGCTGCCCTTGCTGTAAAAGATTTTTGTTTAAAAAGTGGGGAGAGAGAGAAAGAGGAGGAAAGTATGCAATCATTTGTCCAGGTGAGCCCTGGCATGCCTACCCTAGCCCAGGTGCTGATGTGAGGCCTTTTTGCTCCTGCCAGGGCAGTATCATGTCACCTTCTAGTGGGGCATGTTTGCATGTGGAAATATTCCTGGCAAGCTCTCATTTTCTTTGCAACCTTTGCAAATTTTCCCATGGTATCTACCGACCCCTCCTCCTCCACCCCTGGCAAACTGTAGCCAAGGAACAAGTTGACAACAACAATACAAGTGTGAGAAGTAAATGCCAGTGGAAGGGGAAAAGGAGATTATGGAGTGACGGGAATAAGAAAATTCAATCTTAAGGAGGTCTTAGAGGCTCCCCACTGCAATAACTTTGATTAACCTTGCAGTGTTTCAGCACGGGGTCATGGTATTCTGTTGACACCCTTCTTTTGAGATGTCAGTCACATTTCAATAACTTTTCGGCATGGGCTTGTAAGTCCTGTCTCTTCATTGACTTTGAAAGAGGCAGGTTGCTTATGAATGCAGCTTGAACTGTCACTCAGATATTCCTGTATTGTCTTTTCTTTGATTGACAACTTTGAAGTGGTGGAAAAGTTTCAGGGTAACCAACTGTCCCCTCTCTTCCCTTGTTTCCATTTTTAAATCTTTACTTCTTCTTATGATAGTATGGTGTTGCTTCGTTTCACTATTTAAAAGAAGTATCAAAAGAAAGCCTTTGGGCAAGTGATGCTTCTGTTGTTTCTTTGGAGCTGGGTGGGAAAGAGTTAAAATCAAATTAAAAAACAGCATGTACTTATGTCACATGACAAACTTGTACTGCCTGCTAATAAATGAAATCCCAGTTCCAATATGATCTGGTTTTTTCCACTATTGCCAATATAACCAATTTCATACACTGTTGTAAGGGGTCCCAAGGGTCATCTATTCCAACCCCTTGCAATACAGGAATTTTAACTAACGCATCCATGACAGATGGCTACCCAACATCTGGTTTAAAACCACAAAGGAAGGCGAGTCCACCACTTTCCAAGGGAGTCTGTTCTACTGTATAACAGCTCTTACTGTCAGAAAGCTCTTCCTGATGTTTAGGAAGCACCTCCTTTCTTGTAACTTGAATCCATTGGTTCGAGACCTTCCCTCCAGAGCAGGAGAAAAGAAGCTTGTTCCCTTGAAAGATGGCTATCATATCTGCTCTCAGTCTCCTCTTATCCAAGCTAAGCATGCCCAGTTCCCTCAACTGTTCCTCATAAGCCTTGGTTTACAGACCCTTGATCATCTTGGTTGCCCTCTGCACATGTTCACTCCAACACAAACCCTCCAACATCCCAGAGATAAGAATTGGGATGCAAGCCCAACCTCCCCCCCCCACTCATTAAATCTCCGCCCCCCCCCAGGGGCAGATTCACGTTTTTATCCCTCCAACTATCCCAGCCCTTCCAGTTGCCCTTACCCCTGGAAGACGTTTGCCCTTCTCAGCAAGAGCATTGCTGACTCCCCACACACTGAGGTTCCACTTCAGGAGGGTTCCACTGAAAAGCTCAAGAGACAGCTGCAAGCACTGGCTCTTCCTCCTCCCGTGCTCAGAGGTGGCACTGGGGTGGGGGTGGGGGACAGGACATTCCTGGGTGAAATCAGAAGCCAGGAATGCTTATGTAAAGCCATTGATGGGTATGTTTAATGTGGAACAGTTTGGCCTATAAATCCAAGATCAAGCTTTCAGAACACCTTTGTTTTTCAAAACATGAACGTCTGTATCTGACCATTTTGCTGTTTCTTTTCAATGTGTGACATAGCTAGGGAACTTGTAAAGGGAAAGGCTTGGGATCTTTGGCTGCATAGTAATGACGATATATAAATACAAAGAGAGTAGCCCATCTGCTTAAGCGGTCATAAAGCCAGCGGAAAAGACTAGAAAAAAAGAACCTCCCACTTCCCCTTTCATAGATTTTTGTTAGTTTTAGGAACAGATGCAAAAATTATTAGGGGATATTTCAGGAAAAAGTTTCATTATGTAATAAATGCTGCGCTCAACAGTGATGTTTCTGCATCACACAGTAAGCTGATCTCTAATCCAAGTGTTCTGCTTATTTTAAGGAAAAGAAATACTGCCACAGATAATTGAGGTTTATTGTTTTATTTTTCAGAAATGCCCCAGTTCTCAGCATTACCAGAGTTGATGGATAAGAAGCTCACGCTTGCATAATGTACAAATACGTTCTATCATGCATAGACAGTAGAAACTAATAAATTAGGGCTACAGATAACAGAATCAAGCAGAGAGAATGTTCCTCCAGTTAAAAAATGAAACTGCTGGTAAGCAGGCAAAGTTTTTGTGGGAAACTAATATGGAATTCCAGTATGTGTACATGTGTGCTTGTGCCAATACATTTATTTATTTACTTTGCATTTGTTAGTACATAGGACAGAACTTTGTGGTGAGCCAAATGAAGTCAATCATCCCTGGGTATAGGTTAGCTTGAGGCTCTATAACCCTGTGTTTTTTGTTTGTTTCTTTTTTGGCCTACAAAAACAGGGAGCTGGTAGGGGGTGTGATGGACAACAATTCATGGCTGGTGTGGTGCATAAAATGTGATGTACCACAGGCTGTCAAGACCTAATGTCGGGATTCAGGCCTGCATACAGGAGTGGAGGGCTTCCTTCAAGGCAATGCTTCACACGTTTTGCAGGCTTTCTTTGTAAATCTCTCTCTCTTCCTCACACTTATCTCCTAACAAGTTATGATGGAGGCACCAGTAATCTCCGCTTTGCAATATGCTGACATCCATATGAATCTCAAGTCGCTGCACAGTGACCCTATATAACACCATGTCACAACTTTCTGTCTTCTACTCATAGATGCCCACAGGGGAGTGCACATTTTCTTCTTACATCTCTGCTATTTTTAAGTGCAGGTGAAAGAAGAATGAGGTCAGTATCACACTGGATTGCAGCACCTTTATCAAAACACATCTTCTCCCCAAGGTCTCCAGTTGCCACAATTCTAACAAAGCTAACAGAGCTTTTCTTAAACTGCAAATGCTCCATTTTATTCCATTATATAAATAATGCAATTATTACAGCATACAGGCCTGTAAAAGGCTTAAGTCCTGCTGTGTTGGTCCCACTGACATAAGTGGAGGAGAGAAATGTGTGACCTATTGTGCATGAGTGGGATTTCTCTGTTTGTAGCACCCGAGTTGTTGAATGTCCTCCTTTTTGGCATATGTTTGTCACAGGCCACCCCATTTTAGCACTAGGTTAAAACACGGTTGCTTGCTCAGGTTTCTGGAAATGATTAGTGCACAAGGTGTCTTTGTTTGTTTACAGCGAGGCTCTTCAGTTTTATACCGATTTGTAATTCTGCCAACTGGTATGTTTGGTATAATGTACTTGTTTGTTTAATATATGTTTTGTTGCACCCCATCCCAAGTTCATATGATGAAGGACAAGGTATAAATATTGTAAATCACTGAAGTCTCCTCCTGAAATTACTGGGACCTACAGCTCTCAGATGTAGATGTCATTGACTTCAATGCAACTTTCCCCCAGGTTAGTGTGCATACTAGACACTGTGCGGCAGGCATGGAGAACCTGTGGCACTCCAGAGGTTGAACTCCACTTCCCATCAACCCCAAGGCTGGTTGTGAATTTTCCTTGAATTTGCTGTTTTATCTTTTGTTAGTTGCTTTGAGGTGTTTTTTGTTTGTTTGTTTGTTTGTTTGTTTGTTTACAGCCAAGTGGTGTATAAATTTTATGAACCGGATATAAGCAACAAAACCAAAAAGTCAGTGACAGAAATTTCTTATTTTTCCATATTGCTTGCATGCAAAAATTATATTACCACTCCCAATTATTCAGAATAATTACCCTACATAACTAAAATAGGTGCAAAATGTGACACCTAAATATTCAGAAATAAATT
This sequence comes from Podarcis vaucheri, assembly GCF_965113315.1. Lineage (NCBI taxonomy): Eukaryota > Metazoa > Chordata > Lepidosauria > Squamata > Lacertidae > Podarcis > Podarcis vaucheri. Next base: position 107,003,597 of record NC_138762.1, read on the forward strand.
GTATGTGTTCACTTTTATTTAGATTGTCTGTATTGCTGAACTTATTAGATCTAGCATATTTTTTTCATTGTTACAAAATGTGCAATCCATTCTAGAAACAGAATGAAATTTACTTCATCAGTGTGGGATTGAACGCTGAAAAAAACAAATACTTCTAAGCTATATCGATACCCAAATGGCCCTTTTCATCTATTAATTTTCATTTTTAAAGACAATATTTATAGGAAAAGTAGCAAGAAGCAATACTCATTAATCTGTAAAACCCACTTGTCATGTCTGCATTCTGCCATTTGTGAGTCTGGGAGTTTTTTGGCTTAACATTTTTATTGTACATTGCTTTTTGCACATAGTTAAGTATGGAATTCAACTATTGATGAAAACAGTAGCGTGTTTAGCATTCTTCCACACCTTTCATGTATACTTAGAGAAGAATTCGCAGTGGCTGCCCCACAATTCTGTAACTCTACATTCCTATGAACCTGAACTGCTAATTAAATATAAATAAATAAATATATATTTATAGTTAGAATTCAAGAACTAGAACAGAACTTAAACACATAGTGTCTTCATTTCAGTCCTTTACTGAGTACGTTCTGAAATGATTGTAGGTGTTGTGTATTGAGTCAAAGGATTTTATATCTGTATTATTATTGTCTGTATTTGCATTAGGGTAAAGTAACTGCCTTTTGGTTTCAAAGGGTACAGCTACTATTGGTTCATTTAAGCTGCTGTATTTGGATCCTCTGTCTTATTGGTTTCCTCCAAAAGGCAGGACTGTGATTGCCTGATATTGTTCCCTCCAAAATGTATCCTTTCTAGCTAGTTCCCTGTCCCTATAAATGTAGCTTTTCCCTCCTCAGTCTTGAGTCTTGTTTGCTTTAATAAAGAAGTGTTACCAGAGAACTGTAATAAAGAAGTGTTACCAGAGAACAGCATATTATGTCAAGAGAGCTGAAATCACAAACCCCACGTCACAACAGTAGGAAGAGGGCAGTGAGTAGTCTGAAGTCTTCTGCCAGTTTTACTGAAGGTAGGATCTGGGATGGACAGACCCTTAAAGAGACAAAAATGTGTTGAGATAAGTTCATATCAGCATGAACCACCCTTTACAATGCTCACTCACAGATAGCATTAACATGTGTCATCCCACCACAGTTTGCAGAAATGCTTGCTTATATTGTTGCTTCCAAATAAGATTTCCTCCTTGTAGTCCAGAGTCTATGATGAATTTACAAATGTAATTTATTTTTGTTGCATGCATGCTTAGACAGCATTCCATGTAGGTTTGCTTTGAACCCATTAAAACGATGCTTTCTGATGCTGTTACCGTTGCTGAAGAAACTTTAAATGTGTGTTCATTGATGCCTATGAAATTCAAAAGCCGTTGCCAAAAAAATCAGACATGAGATTCTCCCCTTTCCTCCACCTCACTTTCACTTGGGTATGCAGCGTGATTTCACAATTAAGTTGGCAGAGAACCTGGAGGCGTAAAAGGGAAGCCTACAGCAAAGACAATGGGGGCTTTTCTTTGGCAGTACGAAAAGATGCAAGGAAACAAAATTAAGCTCCTTGTTTCATCACTGAATGGCTTAATTCAACAAGGCTTGTTCACCGGTATTTCACTCCTCTGCCTGTGATTGGCATGGAAAGGAATACAGAAAAATGAGCTCTTCTTCGCAAAGACAACTCAGTTATCTATAACTTGTCAAATTTCCCACCAATTAGTGTCAGTATAATAAGCCTTCCACAAATTTTGTCCAGTCGCTTTGCTCTTCAAATGAGTTCTGTTATCGGAATGCATCCTTTTCTAATTTGCTCTTGTGATCGCATAATGTAAAGGAAGCCAGATAATGTGAAGCTTGGGAGCAAGATTTTGGTCGGGCTTGTGTTGAGGTAGAATTTTGCCGAGAGGCAGCATTAATAATGGGTTGGCATAACATGTTTGCTAGAGTGGGGTTGATACTTTGATTGCGTTTTCTTGGTGCATTTGTTGTTGCTTGGGGGGAATCGTGTATATTGGGTTCAACAAACCATGGAATGTTGAATTAACCCCCTCCCCATTATGAATACAGTGCTTTTCGCTAATGGCTGTAGGTTTTTTTCCTGCATCAAAGGGGAAAAGGAAGATCAGAGCAACAGTCTTCCCCACACCTTTCAAATTTCTACCATTTTAAAAGATCTGTTGATATAGTAAACCTTTATATTAATCTCTTTGCCCCCACCCCCCATTTTCACCATATTATTAAGAAAGATCCACTGTAGACATAAAACAGCACCATGGTTTGCAGTGTTCCTCCTGTTCTGGAGTAACCCTCCTCCCCTGTTCCTTTCCTGCGGCCAATCATTTTACATTTCAGAGAAGTCACGGTAGAACTTAAAAGCCTGTAACTCAGTCCTAGTCTCTTAAACATAGGATATTGCCAGTGTTAAATCTGCTCAAGTTATTTTTAAAAATCCATTGAAGTCTTTGAGTGTGAATAATGACAATATCTAATGGCATATTGTTGTCATCTAGCCCATTAAATAATGTTGTAAGCCCCCATTTATAGTAAGCACTTACAGTTATTGGGATTTACGATTGTATATTATTATTGGCAAGCTAAACATTAATACATAGCCTTCCTTGTTTTTGATTTTTCCTGCTATCTTCCAAGTTGTGTTCAGTCTGTAAAGAAGACGACAAAATCTTGTAATGACCCTGTACGCAACGGCATAGTCCCTCTCTCAGATACTTTGGGAGGGTTTTCCACACACGGCCATCGTTCCTCAGAAGGAATTTGGTAAATCAGTAATGGCTTGTTCACACATGCGAATGTGATGATGCTAGAAACAATGAGTGATGAACAGATAGAAAATATCCTGTATTTCTATCGTCCTGGAGAGAATATATTTGGACTGATAGTGAAAGTGAATGTTCCAATACTAGAGGTGCAGTGAGAAGCGTATTTATGAGATGGTTGCTTATGCATAGTTGTAGTACTGCATGCCATATTACTATTCGCCTTTGGTGAGCAGAATGCACATGGCACAAAATCCTTCGGTGAAATATTTATTGTCTGATTAGTGGACCTTGCCAATTTAAATCAAGTGGTTTGGGCAGTTAGGAAATAATTTCTGCCATAGGAGACCATCCTTAGTCAATTGCTGGGTGCTGAACTTTTGATGACTGATTGGGAAAAGGCATTTGTGTTTATAATTTGGGTTGTTTTTTTTAGAAAAATAAAGATAGTAGGTCGAGTATCAGAAGATCAAACTGTTTGGCTACATGCAAGCAAATAGAAGGCACTCAGCTTGTCACCATATGGAACAAAAGTAATTACTGAGTCTGAAAGGCAAGGCAATTAGAATGCTTGCTGTTTATCCGGAGTAACTTTCAATATCATAAAATGTTGCAGTTCAAGTTTCATGCTGACTGTTGTGGGAATATTGGGATCTGAAAGATCTATTATTTTTAATTTATTGTGGTGACAAATGCAATGGAAAACTGTTCATAGACTTGCTGCATACTCAATTGCTTCTTTTAACAGAATCATTTTTCAGGTATCTGACTAGGAGGAACACAGCCTGGTGCTATATTGATGTAAATCGCCTACAAAACAGAATAAATTCATTTGCTAGCCTCGCACATGCAGGAGGCCTGGCTGTCACTATATTTCATGTAGCGGGCATTAATTTGATGGGCTTTGGCACATGGGAGAACCGGTTCGGGTGACAAATGTGTTTTGTCATTATGCTAGAGCAATTTATAATGCTAAATGTAATGATGGTGTGACGCACAGGGAGCGCTGAAAGAGAAGTTCGTCTCCGTTCTGTGGGTCTTGCCTCAGAGTGTGAGTTATCATCCCAAAAGGCCTCTCGTGACACATGGTCATGCTTCTGATGAAAATCGTTTCACAAGATGTTTTTGGAAAGAGCTTAGTTTGGCTACAGCTAATGTGTGAGCACACTAGTTTCTTGTGTATACTAGAGAAATAATATAAACACAACTGTTGGCCATTTTCTTCTCACGCAATCTCAGCCATGGGGACTGTACCATGCAAGCTGCCAATTGGGGAGTTTCCTTGCCTAACTCTGAGGTCCAAAGCAAAGGCCCAGACCTCAGCCATAGCTGTGACTTTTCAGGATTATGTCAATAATGTGATCTTTGGATGAAGGATGGTATGCAAATTTAATAAATATAATAACAATGCCATGGTTCTGTTATGATATGAGTACTAAGCAGCTGCGAACAAGCTCGATGTTTACATCACATGATCAGGGACGCGGACTTATAAAAAATATTGGGGGGGCCCGGGAAAGCTCGTGAAATGTAAATAAGCTCATGAATATGCAAATAAGCTCATGAATATGCAAATAAAGTGGCGCCGCCCCCTCGTGAGCGAATAGGGGAGAGCGTGCTGCTGCCTATTAATCAGCTCCGGAACAGCTGATATGCGGGAAACCTGGGGCTAGAGGCAGAAGCCCCCGCCCCCGGGGATTCCCCTGTTCTCGCGGGGGACAGCCGGGGCTCTCCAGCTAGGGCGCGCGGCTGGCTGGCTGGCTGGGGAGGGAGCAGGTGGGGAGGAGGCGGGGGACGGCGGCAAGGGCGCCCGAGATTATTGGGGGGGCTGAGCCCCCCCAAAAATTTTTTTGAGGGGGCTCAAGCCCCCTCAAGCCCCATGGAGTCGGCGCCTATGCACATGATGGGTCTAAGCGTGGGACAGGAAGTTCCAATCTGTTCTCAGAGTTGTGTTCTCAGTGTAACATGAAACCTTCCTGTTGTTTGTGTCCAGGAGGAGTTAGTCAGTTGCTCGGAGGATTCTGAGAGAGAAGTCATGCTTTTGTACAGTGTACAGTTCAGGAATAAAAATTAGAATGAAATAGACTACTTTTCCAGACTGTTTTCTTTCTCCTGCTGCTATGCAAGGGGGAAGGGAGTGTGCACGTTTCAGGAGGGAGGTGTCGCTTATCCAAGACCTCCCTGGTCTGTCCAGATGCCAGCCAGGGTAGGTCACCGGCAGGCCCCGAGTGCCTGGGAAGAGGAGCCAGCCTTTCCCAAGGGGGCCAGTTTCGAACAGGTTCGTGTGACCAGCAGAAGCAGTTACCTTTATTCCAGTGAGTAACGAAGATAATGAGCAAACAAAGGCCCCTGGTTTCCGGTTTACCTACAAACTAACCTGATAGTGGGAGGAGATAGCAGGCTGAGCGTGTAGGAAAGGAGAAACAGAGATTTGCAAGACTGGTTGTAAGAAGGAAGGCATGTGGGCTGGAAGGAATCAGGATTGAGGTTGGCGAGGCAGTGCTCCATTTGCCCTAATGATTCAACCTTCACTACCCTGGGGAGGGGGGTGGTATTAAGATTAGGCCTTGAAGTCTACAACCTCCATATCAAAAACTGGGTCTTCCCAGCTATCCACACTTCATCCAGTGTGCAATGGTGGTTTGGATGAACTAATTCAAAATGAAAACAACTGGTTTGCCATATCTCAGAATTACACTTGGCATTTGGGGACTTCCGTTTTCTGGGAAAACAGAACCCAAGGGCAGAAATATTTGTGGCTTGGTTTAAAAAATTTGCTATTACACCCTAAGCCACCAGACACTACCAGGCTCCGGCCCACCAGATGCCACTCAACTTCCCAGGCTTCAGTGAAATTGCAAGCAGGTGAATTACCAAGTTAAGTTGAACAGTGAGGCAATTTTCATGGTCAGGTGAGTGGAACTGGAGGCTGTGGTAGAAAACGGCAGCTCTATTGATGACAAACAGCTAGAAAAGGAGCTGGAGCTATGTTAAAGAGATTAAGAGACTGCTGACATAAGATCTGGTACTGTATTTGACATGGACTCAAAATATGTCAGAAGGCTGGGCTGGGGGACAGTTGTGACATAGGTAATTTCGCAAAGATTAGAAGAAGCATTGAAAATTCACAGCTTCATAGGCTGGCCAGCTGGTTGAATAAGAGGGCCAAATGATGTGGATGATGTTAGCTTCACAGGTGTCAACTCGTGATAAAAATACATATTTTAGAGGGAAAAGTGCTTTCTTTTATAACAGTGGTGATACCCCACTTCCATTAAATGAAAGAAGTATTTTTTGTTCCATGGCAGATGTACAGTGGTACCTCGGGTTACATATGCTTCAGGTTACAGACGCTTCAGGTTACAGACTCCGCTAACCCAGAAATAGTGCTTCAGGTTAAGAATTTTGCTTCAGGATGAGAACAGAAATCTTGCTCAGGCGGCGCGGCAGCAGCAGGAGGCCCCATTAGCTAAAGTGGTGATTCAGGTTAAGAACAGTTTCAGGTAAAGAACAGACCCCCCAAACAAATTAAGTACTTAACCCGAGGTACCACTGTAGTTGCCCCCTACTTCTGATATTGAAAGACCCTTTGGGTAGGGATATTTATTTGTTTAAAAAACTTTATGTGTTGTGCACATTGATATTGTAATATTATTATCATCGACACCTTGATCATAAGTTTCTGCTGCATTTACAGAAGCTTTCATGCACGAAAGGAGAGTTATACCAATGAAAATGAGGTTCCTTTGCTCAAGTGAGTGCAAATTTCCTTTCATGAGCAGAAGCAAATGGATCTAACCATTAGAATAAGAATGATATTATGGCAGCTATGTAGGTAGCCCACAGTTTTTACACAGCTGCTATGCATAGCTAGGCTAGGGGTACCCAACATGCTCCTCTCTCTTGATATTGAAGGCTACAGCTCCCATCATCCCTAAGTGGGTGGCTGGGTCTGAGGGGGGTTGTAGTCCATAACATCTGGAGTACACCACATTGGCTAGCCTTGAGCTCAGCAGTACGCAAGCAAAATACAATGCGTTTGTCTTCACATGTTTGTAGTGTCAGGGAGAGAAGACACAGGAGGAAAAGAGATAGAACAGATGAAACAGAAGAGAGGATCACCCAGGAAAGCCATCAAAAAAGAAAAAAGAAAAACCCCTGCACTTTCAGTAGCAGAAATGGAAGAGGCAGGAATATGTGATAGGAGGCAGCAAAGGGAAAGGAACACAGGGAAAGTAGAGTCGCACCGGGGCTTTGTGTGAAGATTAATCCCAGAGGAGCAAAGAGATGGAGAAAGTGTAGATAGAAGGGTTGGGAGAAGAGGGAGAGACATAAGAGTGACAAGGAAGAAGAGGGGACAAGGGAATATTTCAAAGTGAGCAAAAGAGTTTCAACTGAAAAGTGAAAGTGAGCCATTGAGGAGAGAAGCCACCAAAGTACTACCTGTAGGATACTAAATGGTTAACAGAGTGTAAGAAAAAGAGTTTGAAGCAAAGCCACCAGCCAAAAGAATGTTACAGTGATTCCTAAGTGAAATAATAAGAATCATATTACGGGGGTTTGCATGATATTTTCTGCCATTAAAACATTAGCAGTTTCAATTTGTGTCTTTCTAACCATGGCATGAGTAAACAACTGTTTACTCCTTAAGGCCTGTCCCCCCCCCCGAAATACATGAAAAGAAAATGAATTTCTGTGCTCAGGGTATGGAAATGATTTGGGTATGTCTGGAAGTCAATTGCAGAAGTCTAAAATTAGAATGAGAAGTCTAAATAAATTAAAAATTGGGAGTTTATTTACATCTTACAACTGTGTGTAGTGCAATCCTAAGTGTATTTACTCAGAAGTAAGACCCACTTTTTCAAGGTAAATTTGCATACCAACTGCAACCTTCATGTGAAAAAAACGAAAGGATTTTCACTCAGCAGTACCTACAGAGCATGACGTTACAGCCAGCAGTTTTGAGTAATTTCTTCATTTAATTCATTTAATTTTGGATTAATCCCCACAAAGAGCACACAACTGCTTGGTCAGGTGCTGTCAGAAGCCATCTTGCCGGAGGCAACAGACTGAGCTGAATGCTGTTGCAACCTCAGGCAGCTAACAGTTGTTAGCTTCACATGGGTAAATTTCATATGCATCTGATACTAATTCATCACAGCACTGTGTTTTACAAGGCAGTGACATGAATCTCCCAAAGATAATCCCAACAGTAGCCGAGAAAGGTGGAGCTGCACAATGGCTGTGTTTCAGATTTCATCAAATGCCTATGTATTTATCAAGTCAGATCAAAATGTTGCTTTGAATACCATTAGTGAAATTGGAAAATGAAATGAAGTAGTTAAAACAATCGGATAATTATCCAAGCAGGTGCAATTGCAACATGCAGAATCTACCTATTTCCCTACCCTTTTTCAAAATATGTTGGGCTTCCTTTGACTGTTGACTGCTTTTAATTAGGGGCTGGTGCTGTGCTGTGATATATATAAAATGATAGGGTTTTCAGCTGTTCTTATTTTATCTGTAAGTGCATTACAGGGGAAAATGCAGTGTTTTGCTTTGTTTTGGTGTGAAGAGGAAGCTCACTCACATTTTCCTTTAAGCAAAAGTTAATGGCAACAACTATATTCTTGGCTTTTGCTAAAGGTCTCTTGAAAATCAGGTTATTGGTGATTTTAGATTTCATGTTGCATTAAACTTTTTCCTTTACTGCCTAAGATGTATTCATTTGATATAGCAACTTGCAAAATAGATGTAGGGTAACTATTCCTGCAGTCCTGTGGAATAAGTCCCTTTGAACTTAGTGGTAAACATGCTTAGGCTCATGATCTAAGATTCAGTTCATGCAGCTATAGATCAGGACCACCGTCTTTGGACAGCAGCAGTTCCATATAGTGGCTAGTAGAGGAGAGCCCATAGAATAGTTAATTGTTTTCCTTCAGGAGCTGTGAAATTGAAGACATTCATTTTGGCTGATACTGATTCAGTGTGCCAATTAAACCTTATGCCAAGGACTTTATCCTTCACCATTAAGTTCCATAGGCAGCTGGCCATTTATTATACTGGGAACTGACCTTAAATGGTATTATCACCCCCACCTTGGGGCACGTTCACTGATTTCCTATAAATGGAGAACACGTATTAAACATCCTGTGGAATCAAAGTAAAAGAAGTGGTGAGCCTATCCAAATGATGAGCAAAGGCACTAAGTCATTCGCTTTACGTTCTTTGCTCTTCATATAATTTTCACAGCATTAATAATCTGTAGTGCTATGTCACTCACATTACTCTGGTTCAATATTCAGTACATCTTAATGAGCAATCAGAGTGAAATATTTGCTCACAGAGCTCTTGATCCCATAACTAGTCACAGTCTCGGATCTCCCACTTAATACCTATTTGAAGAACAAGATATATAACATCCATTGTTCAGAGTAGTAGCTATATTGGGTTTGGGTCTCGTGCTTGCTTGGCCAAATGACCTTTCCTTGTTGTGGAAGAGCAAACATGTATGCCCCCCCCCAAATAATAATGTAATATTTGATGCTGGTACTTCATACAGAGGCTTGATTTGGACAATATTTTTCTCCTGTTTTGAGAGGCGAAGATCCTGCAAAGAGAGCATCCATGCCTTTTGGGCTCTGCATCATGCACCCATGACATATATTGTTATGTGCATATCCTACTGTAATTTGCCATTATGTAATTATGAAAGGCACACAAATGCACATCTTTCATCCTATGAAAATAAATATTGAGCCAGGAAAGCATGTAAATCAGCCATGAATTGGTTGTAGCAAAAACAACAGATGTCTTATAAACTAAAATCTTACAACCTATTTCAAGACCAGCTATAAAATTCAGAGCTGCATCTTAGAAATCATGCAACCATATCTAGACTACTTCAGTATTTCCTAGAATGAGAAATCTAGTCAGCATTTTTTTTTTGCAATATCACTGTGACAATCTCTAAATTCCACCAAGCAATGGAAATTAATTATTGATTTATGACTGAGATTCATCCAACAACAAATATTATTAAGAATTAATATAATTCTTATTTTTAAATATTTTTAAGCAGGTATTTTCATCGATGGGAATCTACACATCAAGCGCATCAGGACCAGCTTAAATAATTATATCATAAAATTGAAAAGTTAAATCTGTTCTTATTTTATTTAGCTGACAAAAAAATGCCCAGCTTAGAAGAAACTCTAAAGATAAATACTACTACTCAATATGGCAACCTGTCTTAAAATATGTCGAGAGCAGCTTGTCTTAAAATATGTTGAGTAGCACTTTGAGAATTTGCTGCATTTACCATGTTGTTTGTTCCTGGACCTGGATAATTAACTTATTCTTGAAAATGGCAGGATGAATACCTTTTATTATATTTTTATAGCAGTACTGTAACTATTTATATTTGAAAAGCCAATAAACTCCCTCCCTCCCTCTCCTCCCCCCCCCCCGGCCTGCCTCATATATATTACTGTGCAGCATTCTGTTTCTTTCCTGATTCAGCAAGTCTTGGATTTTGGTTCACACACGATGCTGCTGTGATAATTTTGGCCGTATTAAAAGCTGAAGTTGTTCACAAGAATTTACAGCATAACAGCAGTGATAATCATCTCAGAGTTCTCAGCCATGCCACTGTTGGCAATTAGCAATAATGGGAGCCAAACTAAGATGGATTGGCTGCCATTTATGAGCTGGTTGCTGTCATTGGATTGAATGTGTGAATTCGTCTTAGGCTAGAAACACAATTAGCAGGTCATGTGGCAAAACGGCTCTTGGATTACTATGGACTTAAGAATGGAGAAGCTGAATCAAAACAGTCCCTAAACATACAAAATAAGCATATTGAGGAGAGAGCTGGATAGAATCCCCTGCCCCCCCGCCACGGTAATCTAGTTACCATGTGGAATTTTAATTTAAAGTAGCATCCAGTTATGTCTAGGAATACTTTTACTGTGTGTTTGCTGTTGTGTAGATCAGCACTACAGTGGTACCTCTAGATATGAACAGGATCCGTTCCAGAACCCCGTTCACATCTAGAGGTAAACGTATCTAGTGATGGCACGTCAGCGCACACGCGTGCCGTTTTTCTTTTTTCTTTTTTTTAAATGATATTTATTGAAAAAAGAATTTTTAAAATCACAAAGAAACGAAAAAGACAAAATTACAGGGGGGGGGGAAAGACAAACACAAAAATAAAAAATAAAACCATCATTTTCAAATTTTCCACTTTCTTTACCTTCTTTCCCTGATCTCCTCCCCCTCCCATCTCTTGTATCTTAATTGATAATTGTCACAGTAAATCCTTCCCATAATTCATAATATTCTGTCAATACATAACCTTACTCTATTTTCATCTTATCTCCATCCTTGGCGCCCATGGTTCAGCAAGGTCCTCTTCCTTCAGTTGTTCTGTCATGGCACACTCCTGTTTTGGTTCCTGAGTGGGCTCCATATAATTTCCCACTACCTGTTCAAAGGTTCTGGCCGCATTAGTCATAAAATCCATCTTCTGACTTAGCTGATCCAATAGGGCACTTATTTTACAGAAAGCACCCAACAGTGCTTCTGAAGACATTGTCCTACAAGGTCACAAATTCTTTCCCACAGTTATAGTCAATAACAGCTGCAAGTTCCCAGGGTTTAGTTACAACCTCACAGTTCCCCTCTAGGGGGAAGACTTCTGGTAGTTCTTTTCCTTAGAAACAATAACAACAAAGTTTCTTTTTTTAAAGATATTTTGTCCATATTTGTTCTTTTAAAAGACGAAAGGAAACAATGGAGTCACAATGTTTCTCTTCTTTTAACTATCTGTCAAAACATTTATTTCTGGTCAATGAGCTTCAAACCTCAAATCTGACACCCCACTCCAGGGTCAGGACAGTGGAAAATTACTTTGCTTTAACTTCACTTCTGCAGGTTTACACGGCTCAGGAAAAATCCCCCTTCTTCTCCTGCTGCTGAAGAGGGGTTCAGCGATTTAAAATGATGAAAGTCGATCCTTTGAGAATAATTTTTAAGGCTCTAGTTTGTATTGTCTTTGCTTTGTTCTAACTACAAAGAAACGGAAGGGTGACTTCCTGTTTATCCTTCCCGTTTCAGTACCAAATTAGGGTTAGTTTTAAAGTCCAGATTCCTTCTTATTTCGCCAGTTCTTATCTGAAGTCCAAATATTTACTGTTCCAGTACTCACGGTTGGTTATTTTAGATGCCAAATTGTCCCAGGAAAAAGGCAGCGCTCTCCAGCAACGGCTATGCAGCTTCGCTCCACAGAAAAAGAAGTAAACTCACAGAACCGCGCCACTTCCCCCTCTTCACTTCGGAGCCCGTTTGTGGGTTCCTTTGTGGGTTGGGGGGGCGCTAAGGGTGTCCGCCGAGTCCTACGGTCACAGGCTTCATCCGCCTGTGATTTCCAGAAGGGTCCCCGCTACGCCGCAGCGGAAAAGACCCGTTTCATGCGGAGCTGGTCCCTCTGGTTCAGAGAGATTCCGCCACTGCCGGTGGTGCCACCCCGGAAGTCCCCATTTTTCATCGCTTCTGCGCATGACGTCATTTTGAGCGTCTGCGCATGCGCAAGCAGAAAAAGCCGGAAGTAATGTGCTCCATTACTTCCGGGATTCCGCGGAGCACAACTCGAATGCACTCAACTTGAAGCAAATTTAACCCGAGGTATGACTGTAATTCAAACTTACATATTCAGTCTTGTGACAGAAAACCAGCTCATAGGTGACGGCATCCAGTCCATCTTAGTTTGGCTTCTATTATTTGTAATTGCCAAACTGCTGTTCATGCGGGTTCTCATTGACTTGCTGTTCTAGTACAGCAGGGGTCCAGGTAGATTGTACCAGTGTAGGACTGCAATTAGTGATATTATGTCCATTTCAGTTTCCCATTTTCTCAGTTATTTCAGCATCAGTTTGTGATTTATTTATTTTTAGAGATGTTCTCAGGAAAGTTCATCAACATTTTAGTGTGAATACACGTGTCTGCAGTTTTGCTTAATATATACATATTTACAAAGCAATTCCCCTTAATATAATGCATGTTGTTAATATATGCATTTTTGCAAATTCTACCTCAGTATCTGCATTCTTGTACATGTTCCTTGCCTTGGAAACTACGGTACATTGCAAAATCCGGAAAAGTGTGAGTTGAGAAGGGTGTCTGTGTTTTGGTTCTTATATTGTTTTAGAGAGTGTGAGTTACGTATGCCCACATTTAGATGCAAACTGAATCAAATTTCTTCCTCATCCATTCTTTGGATTAATGAAAAAATGTTGCATTACAAAGTTTGTACACAATATAAAACCATGCTGTTTAATGCCGCTATATGCTACCATCTTGATTTACTTAGGCCTTTTTAAAAAAGAACTTGAAAGGGCCTGTCTTTTAGAGATTGCTTCTTTTCTTTACAGCCTTAACCTGTAAATTATTTTTAAACATTTTATGCACATAAAATTACTTTAAAAACAAATGTATAAGAGCATAAATATGGACAGAAACAATAACAATAACTGGAGCCTACAAATAAAATAAGCAGGAAGCAGAATGTACAGCCCAGACAATGAAATCAGTGCCAAGCATGTGCCTAAACAAGTTACGGACCAATGTTGAATAAAACATGGCCTGGTGAACACTTCTGATAGTGAAGGTAAACTATAACATTACTGAAGAGGACTAATCTGCTCTCAGACTTGAAGCGAGTAAAAATGAAGTGCATTTCTAAGTGCACCATGCTCTGTTAAGAACTAAAGTTTGTACACCCTGAAAGCTAACGAGAAAACCAGGAGTTACTGATTTATTAGAGTTGAGATTGGTGGGAGAAGATGCTGGTTACACACTTGATTTTCGGATGCTTGCTTTCCCCCCTCCAATGCAATATTTATGTTTATGATTTATTTATTCAAATGCATAGACTACCCAAATTCAAAGGCTCAAGCTGAACAATCGTGATAATGTCTGTAAATTATAGCAAGTTGCTTTCCGGTATGTTCCTCATTTTAAAATGGAGTGCAAAATATTTCAAAAAGTTGTCATTAGCTTATTCAAACAAACATCTAAGTTGATAATCCAATGTTAGTCATAGACCCACTGAAATCAATAGGCTTACGTAACATCACACTGGGAAAAGCGGAAAAAGGGACAAGGAGAACAGATTCAGTGTTGTAACAGAAACAAATCAAACAATTTATTGATAGTGTTCAGTGAATAACAGAGTATTAATTTTGTAGTCCTAAATGAATATACAATATACAATAACATAAGCAGAATATCCATCCATAACAATATAGTGGAAGAGGAGGAAAAAATTGAAGATCGAGTATAGTGAGTGGAGCCATCTTTATCATGATCAGAGATGGGATCAGACCTGGCTCATCTGTGGCAGCCATTTCGCCAGAAACTACGATGGGAGGAAGGGGGAGAGACTGTACAATTAAGAGAGCATTAGTTCCTTCCTTGCCCTTTGCAAGGTTCCAGAGGGTTTCCCCATCATTGCGGGGTCAAAATTCCATGGTAGGGAATGCATTTGAAATTCCCCATAGGTATCAATAGAAATTGTTGACTCATTTTGCGAACGCTTGCACATTAGTGTTTGGATAGCAGGACTTGCATGTATGTTATGCCTGACAATGTCTTCACGACTTTTACATCATGTGCAATATTTTCCTCATCCTTATCAACAGCACAGCTGCTCAGTTTTCACCACTGAACTTTTCTGTAGCTGTCATCCATTTTGGGCCTTCATGCCTACGCTGCTGTTTGCTGAATTCAGTGGTTCCTTGAGCCTAGCGGGGCCAGATTAGCAGCATGTAGTGTTGCTGTTGTTGTTTTCAGTCTAATGGGCATGGCCAGGCATTCACTGGCACCTTGGGGCATGAAAAGGCATGGGCTGAACTTTTAAAGCTATTTTCAGGAGAATGCTCATTTTCCAAGTGATGGCTTTTCTTCCCCAATAGTATTTTTGAATACAACAGCATAATACTGTACATGCGACCCCAAAAGATAAGACAACCTTTGACTGTTCTGCTTGTTAGCGATGTCCTAGTGCACCCAAACATTTTTCTAGAGACATGCAGCTGTTGCCCAGCTAAACAGGTTTAGAGGGAATGGAAAGCTTAGAGCAATTTGTAGGCAACCAAGCAAAAAGAGAAATCCACAAAGAAGCAGCTGATGTTAGCAACTCTTAAAAGGACAGCGAAAGAAGAATAAGCAAGCAAAGAGAAGGAGGGGGTGCAGAGAGAAAACAAGGAACTGCAGAGAATGTTAATAGCTGTCTCTAAACCAAAAAGAAATTGGTTATGTAATTTACATATTGCGTACTTCATTTTGATTAGGTTAACTTCTAAGCATATATATCACCTAAAGTCAGCAAGGTTTTTTATTTTATTTTGATCATATTTTCTAGCACAAATATTTCCCACTGGGAATGTTCCCTGTCCCATGTAAATGAGATGCAAAATGCCAACTTATCACAGTACAGTACAGCGTGATATTCTATTCTATTCCTTTTTTGTACAGAGGTAAATAAGTACAGATGATGGATGTCTGATGAGAACTAGCAGCAGGGGTCAAAGGAAAAAGTGTCAGCTTCTGCTATGATGGTACCTAGGATATGCGCTTTTTCATTTTCTAGAATTAATGTTATAGATGTGTTTGGCAAAATCGCTATTGAGATATTTTTAAGGGAAAAAATGGTTCACGTGCATCAGGATATTCCCTTGAAATTGGACATTTAGATGATTTCCACCTGGACACTGCTTCCAACCAGGTATGTCAGGGAGATCACGGACGTATGGCAACCCTAATGTATGTAGTACAGCTTGCTCTGTTTTTGGTCCATGTCGCTTTGGCACATATTTACTTCTTCTGCCCTCTAAGGTCAGTGCCTTTGGGTTTGGGGCTGCAGAGATTTAGTCTACAGGACAATCTACAAGGTGTTCTTGGCCCTCAGGGGAGTCTGTCATCAATTTCTTAAAGTCCATAGGCAAAGGTAGATCCTTGGAGTTCAGGGGCTGGATGTGGAAACTCATTCTAGTGCATCTAACTAGGGTGGACCAGAGAGTGTCCTCATCTCAGCTACTACTGCTCAGAGACTCTGAGTCCGGGCCTGTGTCACTTACCTCTGTAAACTGCGAGCCTTTGAGGTGTGCCACATAGCTGGGATAGCTCGGTAGAGCATGAAACTCTTCATCTCAGGGCAGTGGGTTCGAGTCCCACATTTGGCAAAAGACTCCTGCATTGCAGGGAGTTGGACTAGATGATTTTTGTGGCCCCTTCCAACTCTACAATTTTATGATTCTACGGCATCTATTATTCTACTGGCATCTATTACAGTGGTACTTCGGGTTAAGTACTTAATTCGTTCCGGAGGTCCATACTTACCTGAAACTGTTCTTAACCTGAAGCACCACTTTAGCTAATGGGGCCTCCCGCTGCTGCCGTGCCGCAGGAGCACGATTTCTGTTCTCATCCTGAAGCAAAGTTCTTAACCTGAAGCACTATTTCTGAAGCACTATTTCTGGGTTAGCGGAGTCTGTAACCTGAAGCGTATGTAACCTGAGGTACCACTGTATTCTACATAAGAACATTTAGAAGAGGGTGCTGGATCAGGCCAGTGCTCCATCTAGTGCAGCATCCTGATCTCACAGCAGCCAACCAGATGCCTATGAAAGTGCGGGACAAGGACCCGAGGGCAAGAACACTCTCTTGTGATTTTGAGTAAGGGGCATTCAGAGGCATAGCGCATATGGCTGTGGAGAGAGAGCATAGCCATCATGACTAACACCCATTGATAGCTTCATTCTCCATGACATATAGTCCATCCAAATTCACCTAGAGGTGGGAAGGCCTGGAAAAAACCCAGAAAAAAATGGGAAAAACCAGTCCTCCCCATCCCCCCCCAATTTTTTTTCTGCCCCCCCCCCAGGCCTTCCCATCTCTATCATGGCCATCTCTACTTTTTGTGAGCAAATTCCGTAGCTTGACACCCAAATCTTCCAACATTCAGCTCTATTGGACGTGTTATGAGAGAGGGATATTATACATCGCTACCATGTCTCTTCTTATTTGCTTTTACTCTAAACTGAACACCCCAAAGGCTGCAACCTCTCCTCATAGGGGAGTCACTCCATCCCCTTGATCATGTTGGTTGCCCTTTTCTGAGCCGTTTGCAACTCTACAATATCCCTTGCAAGGTAACACAACTAAAACAGGATTCCAAGTGTATTTGCACCATAGATTTGTATAGCGGCATAATTTTATTAGAAGACTTATTTTCAATTCCTTTCCCTAATGATGCCTAGCATAGTATTCACCTTTTCCTCAGCTGGCACACACATGAAGTCAAATGTGTGTAAACTGCTAAGACTTGTAACTGGAATAAGTGCATCCATGCTGATCAAAAGTATAAACTTGAAAAACGACAGACTGGCTGACACAGATGTATTTGTCAACTGATGAGTGAAGAACCAAGGAATGGTTTGCCTTTGTGAATGGGTCATCACAGGTAAAATGCAATAGGCAGAAGGTTTAGCTCTCAAGATGGCGCCCAAACACAAGGCTTTTCATTCTGCACATTCAACTGCTAGTCACCAGCTGCAGAGTATGCAAGTTCAGGGACACCAAGGGATGAGCTATAGGCCCAGACGAAGACTTTTGCTTCTGTAGAATTGCAGTTTATCATGAGGGGAATGGTCAGGATATCAAACGGTTAAATGCCTGCTGCCTCCAACTATTCTTAAGAGGTCGTTTCTCTAAATTTTCTCAATGTGTGAAGACAGAGCATCAACCCAACCAATCTGATCCTGTACATTAGAGGAACCACTTAGAGCGGGAGCCAGGGGAGCGGTGCAGACCGTTTTGCAGTGCATATGAAAAGAAGCCAGTGTTGCATTATTTCTCCCTGCTGAATGAGCCGTCAGAGATTTTATATGAACTACCAAAGGAAGACTTAAATTGAAGTTCCAAAAATCTGCCGAAAAATGTTGTTGCCTTGAGAGCGCTTTCCGGAATATTCCTCATTTTAAAATGGATTGGAAACCTATCTCATTTTAAATGTTTGCAGTTATGAAACCTCTAGGCTGTCCTTTCCCGCTTTTTTGAGGATGAGTGGGCTAAGGGTACAAATGGTTCCTCAGTGCAAAATACTAAAAACATACATACGGGTAGTCTACAATGTTTCAGTGGAAGGTAGATAATAGATAGATTTAATAGATAAGCCCATATACTCAGAACAGCTCCCCATGTATTTATTTTCCTACTTGTCATTGTTAAATGACTGCCCTTATTTTGGCTCCACTTCGGGTGGGGCGGGAAGACTTTCTTTATGTCTTGCATGCACACAGATGTTGATGCTGCAATCCTACGTACGTGCACTTAACTGCTGAACACAATGAGTAAACATGGAAAATTCATATGCCCCATCACTTTTAAGAACCTTTAAAAAGTGTCTTCATCCATTATGTGTTTGCCTGATGGTTTTATGTTGGTTTCATGTTGTTTGAGTTCTTAACTTATTGTTCCTATTTCAATGTGTTTTTTCCTTTGATAAACTTATTTTACTGAGTTTTGTTAAGATGCCTTGGAAAGGTTTTACCTGAAAAGGAGGGATACAAATACAGTGAATAAATAAGGGTGATGAAGGTTTACTTCTTACTGGGCACTTAGGTAGAATAGTGCCTGCACATTGTGATCACCACCCCCGCTTGGTGTATCTCTGTAAGTAAGAAGGCATGAGAGCTGAAAATTCAAGGACAGACTCTGGATTATCCCTGGAGGGCCAGGTCATCTCAGCCCCATGCATGACCGTGTGCCTGATTGGTGGACATTGTGACATCTCATTTTCACAGTGGTTGCCCTCAGCATTTAATATCAGTATGCAGCTCTACCAAGAATGCGACTTTAAGGAATGTTACATACATTCTTGTCTTAAATTGTAGGAACAGTTTATTTTCAGGATAATAGAAACTTTATTTGAGTTTCTTACTAGGTTTCTTACTAGGTTGCTCACTAATCAACATTTTGACACTGGATTGCTTCAACTTGGGAAACAAATATATAAACAGCTGTCAACTGAATTGTACTAAGGGTGGCATGCCGTTGGAGTGGTTAATTTTGTACTTGGAAAAATCCAGGTTCAACATAAAAGGAAGACATTGTAAATCGTGGGATGACTCAGTCGGTAAAGCATAGACCCTTAATATTGGGGTTATGGGTTCAAGCCTCACGTTGGGCAATAAATCCCTGCACTGTGGTCCCTTCCAACTCTCTGATTCTCTGAACATGCAAGAGCAATACTTGCATTGCTTTCTTTTGCAATTGTTTATGTACAACAAGTTAGCAGTATGGGTATATGTTACCCAGCAGGCTGGTGAAATAGGCTAATGATGCTTGTGGAGCTGATGCTTGTGAATGTCTCAGGAAACTCAAGAGCAACAGTAATGGAGCAGAATTTGGCAGGAGATGCTGAAGTGAAAGTCATGGACTGGAAATTTAAGATTACATCAGCAGACAGGAGTGAGCCAAATGCAGGTCAATAGTGATTCAAAATCAGAGCCAGAAAGGAAATACTCAGGTCCATGGCAGGCCTGTCGTCCTTTCTATTGTTTTATGGACTTCTTTACGCAGTCTTATTTTTCTAGAAAAAGAGGTGCCAGAACTCCCTTGTTCTCTTGTAATGGCACCCACCTGAGAGATGCTGGAACTGCGTTCTGGCTGCGGGGGGGGGGGAGCTCTGTCTGTATGTCAGAGCAGTGGCCACAATATTACAAAGTTGGCATTTTTTTCTCTCACTACCTCATTCTTTCTCATAAAGGCAACATTCTGTGTCTGAACCAATATACTGATTGCAACCAATTCAAAATGTACGCTTGAGAATAGGGGTAGAATAAAAGGCTTCTAGAAATAGCAAGTGCAGGGGCACAGTGTGGGGAGGGCAGAGGAGCACAGAATATCGTAAGGTGGGGGGGGGGGTTAAAGTGGAAATTTGTCCTGTCTTCCTGATGAAAGTGTCTGGCCCTGCTAGACAGTGCAACTTTTAAGCCTATTTCCTGGGACCAGATGTTGGCACAAAGCCTTTCATCATGAAAAGCAGGCTGTCTTATAGGATGAGAAGGGTAATCCAGAAATCAAAATTGTGTTATTTAAAAAAGGGAGAGGTCCATCTAAAAATGGATTTTGTCCCCACATGTTGCTACTTACTTCCCCGCAGACCTAGGATAGTTTACATGTGTGCAAAGTTGGAGCAGTGGGCATTCTGTCATACCTATCTTTACTTAAATACAGATCAGACTTGCTCAAACTGTTATGCATCAAGATGAACACAGCCCCACAGCCATACATGGAGGACCACCAGGGCCTAGAGAAGCCTGTTGATTTTACTGCCTACCTGGAAGAATTGCTTTGCTGAACTTTTCCAGCCTTACCAAGGAATGCTAGGGCAAATATCACTTCAAAAAGGACAGGTATTGGGCAATGTATCTCAATGAAAAATTAAAGTTTGAAGGACCCTGTGGGGTAGGAGCAAATTTACATTTTAAGCTTGAGGAGGTAGCCAAAAGATTGTTCTTCAATCCTGAAAGCATTTAGGGAAAGCCCTGTGCTCACAACGCCATGGACCGGCTTTCTACGACTGGCTTCCAGCCAGGTGGGTTTCACAGAAATGTGATGTTGCACACAGTTCCAACCAGTTCACCAACAATAGGGAGCATGGCTGGCAAGAGGGGAGGCTACCCTGTATGGCCTTGCATGGACTTCTCCTTTCAATGTGTGAGTGTGTGGTCTTATGAACCCCCTGCAAAGAACTCTCAAACTCATCCTCTGCTCCAGGTAAACACAACTGGATTTTTCTTTAAAGCATTATCATCCTTAAAGGAACAATAAAGGGACACTTGTCAGCACTGGTAGAGCTAAACACAAAACAAAAGAAAAACATGTCCAGCAATCCTGACAGTGTTCCCCCGGGAAGGTTTTACCTTTCTGCTGTTTTCAATGTAGTTTGTGGGGGGTTTTTTAGAACACTTGTTAAAAATGTGGCAGGGAAAACACCAAACCAAAAAAATAAATAAAAATAAAAGGTGTTTGTGACATTTAGACTCATAGTAAACATAAACCACTCCTTATCTTCCCTCTCAGCTCCTCTCTCCTGCCCTTTTCTTCTGTCTCCATTTACAACTTCACTATCCTGCTTGTCTCCAGAGACTATAACCTTGGCGTAATCTTTGACTGCTCTCTCCTTCCGTCTGCATATCCAGGCTTCTGCAAAGACAAACTGCTTCATTCTTTCTTTCTTTCTTTTTTAAACAAGTCAAAAATCCATGTTTTACTCAAGGTCTCTGCTGCCAAAAACCCTTGTTCATGTGCCGGCCACCTCTTGCTTTTATTGCCGTAAATCTTTCTCTCTTTTTTCCCTCTCCCCTTTTTGGTCTGGCATCCTCAGAGTCCCTTTGATAAACCACTGGGAAATGTTGCTGTTGAAATCTCCCCAGCAATTCTTGCAGAAGGGTGCAAACCATGTTATCCCTCCTTATAAATGATCAACTGAAAACTGTCTTTGTACACTGAAGTTGCTAAAAGTGGTCAGACAGTGGTCACTTGATATAAGGATGTGTATGACACTCACTACAAAATTATATAAGCACATTTTCCCTCCAACTGTGGCGATTCACCTGGTGTTTCGCCTGAGTGCCAACCCCCAAATTAACATTGAAATGTTGCATTGCACAAAATGAATTGGCAACTCGCAGCATTAATCCTGATTTTGTTGAGGGCATATGGATCCACTTAGGTGAGTGAATCAGTATAAAAATGTTTCTTGCTTCTTGCGCTGAGATGTGGGGCTGTGCAAGCTGAACATAGTTCTGGTACACTAGGGCTGATAATTCTGGTGCGGTTCCTACACATGGCAGTGATTGGACCATAGCACCAATGCAAGCGAATAAACCCCATCTTCTGCCAGCAGTAAACATGGAATCCAGTACTCAGAGACATAGAATGGGAATATAATAGACCTCAATAACTTGTACTTTTGTGTATATCATAGCAGCAGCGGCAGCACAAGAGGGACTTCTCTATTATGTGAAGCCAATCGCACAAAGTAAATGATGCAGGTTCCCTTTGATTTAAATATCACATTACTCCCAGGTAGGGTGATCCTGACATGGAGAAGAAGTGCATTTTTCAACTTGCCCATATGGTTCCTCCATCCAGAGCTAAAAGGGTCTGGCACATAGGGTACCAGTTCCCACAGTAGGATGAAAAAATGGCACATGGATCAGGCCAATGTTTTATGGACAACTGATCTTCTGCTGTTATTGGTGAGGGAAGCATAACTGCAGGTGGTGAACCTGTGTTTCCACAGTGCTTCTAATATATATTCCATGGAGGAAATATGTAGAGGCATGCAATGCCACCCATTTCCTAACAAGGGTGGGAAATGTCTTTATGATGAAGGCATGGGGTTAAACTTAACATCCAAGAGCTGTTTAAAAAACAACAGGCAAATACTTTGATGTAGATGTCCTAACCTAAAGTATGCTAAATAAGTCTTTATCTTCAAAAGAATAGTTGGTGGGATTTTTATTTTTAAAATAGGCTTTTCAAACTTGAAGGAAAGTTAAACTGCAGCTTTGGGACTTGTGTTTCTGCACCCAGCCAGATATGTTGTCGTAAATTTCACTGCCAAAAATGGCTTACTCAAATTATAAGAGTATTTTTTATAGAAAAGGTGAAAAGTAATAAGGAGGAAAGGCCAGATAATGACATCTGCTTGATAATTCTCCCCCGCCCCCCCCCAAAGGCAGTAATAATATGTTTTTGTAAGAGGTTATTGAAGTGTATAAAATACAGAAGCTTATACAAAACCAGCCCCTTTTAAGCACACTTTCCATAAAGTGCTCACGGCTTGTCCCATTGTATTAAATATCTGTTCCTTTAAGAAGATTAGAATGTTTAAACCGTCAGCAGGTATTAATCTTCGAAAGGTTCTCTGGCACACAGCATTGATATAATGGATTCTAAACAGATTTATTTATATACCTCAGACATTACTCAGATTTTAAAAATCATTTATCAGATAAACCTGGGGTGAAATCTGGAATACATGGCCTCAGCCTTAAACAGAGACACACTTTAAATCGTTTGTGCCTCTTTCCCAATTTTGGAGGTTATTCTTCATCCAGGTATGTATGTTTACAGCTTCAATCCTCACCATACATACTTCAAGATAAGTCTTATTGAAATGACAAGGACTTACTTCTGAGTAGCCCCTAGTGTTCCCATAGTTAATTTATGAAATGATGCAAAACAGATGTATTAAGTTCAAATCTTTAACGTTCCATAACATTTGCAAGAAAACCTCTGCTGAAGTGAATCTTAAAAATTATTGCACATTGCTTGGAAATATTTTTCTGCATTACAGATAACAAACAGACTTAATAGTTATTTTCCTGGCCTATGAAGCATTGGAAATTGTCGCGTTCCGAGAGGTGAGGCTCATGCTAGGGATTGCTGGCAGTGAATTACACAAAACTGGAATTTACTGGATTCTTGGGGAAACTGAGTGGTACAAAGTTAACCCTCCCCAATATACAGTATATATGCTGTAGACCAGGGGTAGGCAACCTAAGGCCTGTGGGTCGGATCCGGCCCAATCACCTTCTCAATCCGGCCCATAGACAGTCCGGGAATCAGTGTGTTTTTACATAAGTAGAATGTGTCCTTTTATTTAAAATGCATCTCTGGGTCATTTGTGGGGCATAGAAATTTGTGTATATATATATATATATATATATATATATATATATATATATATATACACACACATACATACACACACGAGTCCAGCCCACCACATGGTCTGAGGGTCGGTGGACTGGCCCATGGCTGAAAAAGGTTGCTGACCCCTGCTGTAGACTAAAAA
This sequence comes from Podarcis vaucheri, assembly GCF_965113315.1. Classification (NCBI taxonomy): domain Eukaryota; kingdom Metazoa; phylum Chordata; class Lepidosauria; order Squamata; family Lacertidae; genus Podarcis; species Podarcis vaucheri. Next base: position 107,027,308 of record NC_138762.1, read on the forward strand.
AAATGTTATAAGCATTTGACAAATCTCATCTGGCATAGAGAGGCCATTCATTCCCAATATAGTGCAATAAATAAATAAATAAATGATACTAAGATCTATCCATAGCATAATATTGTTGACTCATTATTCCATCGTAAGAAATCACAGTATGAACAGCTGTGTGTTAACCAGCCCTGAAGGCCAACTGCAGGTGTAGGAAGGCTTGGAGTGAGGACTGTTGAAAATTATTTTCTGTGCAGTCCTGGTTAGGGATTCTAGGCTAAAGTTACCAGATTTTTTTCAATGAATCCAGGGACACTTCATTGAAATGAGTCAGAATGATAGGATTTTGTCAGGGGACTGATTTGTAAATCTGGGGACGGGGAACGGGGACGTCTGGTAACCTTATTCTAGGCCCCTGAAAGAAGATTGCATTCAGAGTAATGCAGCAGATGCATCAAAAATTACCAGAGGCCGCTTACTTCAAACTGTGCTAGGCAATTTCTTCTGGTCTCTGTCTCCCCCCCCCCTTTATTTCACTGCTGCCTGTGCTGCTGTTGCTGGTGGTAGCAGCAGCAGCAGCAATGCAACTCTGCTCTCAGTGGCTCTGCTGCCACTTTTAAAATCTCCAAATAATCTGAACCCACCACCTTTCTCTGCCAGCGGAGGGAAGGGATGGGAGTTGCCATAAAAAGATGGCAGCCCCTCTGATTTCCTGAGGACTTTTCTCCCCCAATACCATTGAAGAATGCCTCACATAGCTCACTCTGTGGGTTAGGAAAATGGTGGTGCCCTTGTTTCTTGTGCAAAAAAAGAAAGGGAAGCTCCTTCCCACCACAGCATAAGGTGAGGTAGGATCTTTGCTGCATGTTTCCTTCCCCAAAATTAGAGAAATGGCCTACTAATTTTCAGCCTGCAAATGGGCTGTGATATTTGGGAGCTGTTTCAGTACAACCCTAAGTATAGGCTTTGTCTCGTCTTTTCAAAAGTTGAGAGCATACCAACTTTTTTTAGTATTTTCTGCTCTCTAAAATGAAAACAAGCAACTGATCTTGGGGCTCTTCCTTTTTGCTAGTGCCAAGAATACATTCAGAGTCCTCCATCCTTTCCCACTGCCATTTCAGCTGCTCATTTGTCTAATGCTGTAACTTTTACTTTTGGTGATTGTTTAGCAGAAATAAAAGGTCTGGCAAATCTGAGGGTTGGTTCAAATGTACACAGTGATGACTACATCACTAAGGGTCAGGGTTAGGGTTGTAAGTGTGAATGGGACATTCATTTCAGACCTTTACAATACGTTTCAGCTATAGGCCATAAACTTATGAGTACAATCATACCTTGGGTTAAAGACGCTTCAGGTTAAATCTTTTCAGGTTGCGTTCCACGATGACCTGGAAGTAATGGAACGGGTTACTTCTGGGTTTCGCCACTTGCGCATGCGCAGACGCTCAAAATGATGTCATGCGCATGCGCAGAAGTGGCTAATCGCAACCTGCGCACATGCAGACGCAGGTTGCGTTCTGCTCAGGTTGCGAACGGGACTCCAGAACGGATCCCGTTCGCATCCAGAGGTACCACTGTAATAAGATATTGTGCATGCATGTATACACCAGGTCCAAGATACCCACCAGGCTTTATGATTAATAGTAACTGAAATCCTCCATTCTCTTTTTTTCTCCTCCTGAGCGCAAGTGAGCACATAAATATTCAAGCAGTGACTTGCATGTGTGAATGACCCTTTACCGATCAAACACTTCAAGAGAGGATTTGCATGCCACCTCATCACATCTCAGATGCAGTTCACACATTCAGCTGTAAGTCATCGTGGGATAGGTCATCCGGTGGTATCAAGCAACTTTATATGCCTGTGTGAATCTCCTATTTATCATCAGCATAGCAGGCACAAAATGTCTTCTCTCAACTGTGCCCATGACAGCGTTTGCAATCTATCTCTCTGCTCATTGATAATGTATATAGAAATGGTTCCCACTAGACAGTGTCGGCAGTACATAAGCCAGTTATGCAGGGCCTTTGTGGCTGCTGCCGTTGTGAAAACAAGATAAAGAAAGCCCATTAATTATGCATCCAGCTAAATAACTAGCTACAGAAGAGGAAATAAGAGCACTTTAATAATATATAAGTTATTAATCGGTATACTTGTCATCTGAATAAGACACAGACTACTATGCTTTTCCACTCATGGTGCGGGTAGTGAAAGGGGTCATCCAATGAAATTTCTTACCCTAAATAGAACAAACTTGGTTGTCAAAGGCACTGTGTGTTTAAATATGTGTTCTTTGTTGTATAGCTAAAATAAATGCCATGACTTTACCCTAGTAGTATTGTACTTAGGATGGGTTTACCTAATTTATTAATTGGGTGGGGTTTTCCCCCAAGCTATTAAAGTTTATATTGCATTCAGCTATCATGGGGCCTACAATATCCGAAAGAAGGGTAGAAGGGGCTACCACCAGGTCAGGTCGCAGTTTATCTCCCCACCCCACCCCCGGACCAGGACCAGCCACCGCTGATGGTCCAGCTGGGCCTGCTGCCCAGGAGAGGTCCACCCAAGGCCTGCTGGTTTGGCCAATCACTGGCAGGAGGTCAGCCAAGCCCTGGCCCCTTCACCAGATCACTGCAGAGCCTGTGGTCCGGCCACAACACTGCCCACCAGATAAAGTGAGCAGACTTGCGAGAAACCGGGAAGGAGGGAGGGAGAATAGATGCTTCTCTCCTCACCCAGCAAGACGGTGCTGTAGCAGCATCTGAAAACTAGCTAGTGGTATTCAAAGGCAAGACAGTTGCATACCCTCCAACATTTGTCCGATGAAAATAGGTATGTCCTATTTCATTATTATTACCCCAGCCACTCTGGGCAGCTTCCAACATACATAAAAACAAAAGAAAATATTAAACATTTAAAAAAAACTTCCCTGTACAGGAATGCATTCAGGTGTCTTCTAAAGGTTGTACTGTATACTGTAGCTTTTTATCTCTTTGTTTCGAGGGTTGCATAACTCCACACTCTCCAACATTTCTCCCATGAAAACACGGATGTCCTAAGGAAAAGTGGGACATTCCAGGATCAAATCAGAAACCGGGACGGCTTCTGTAAATCTGGGACTGTCCCTGGAAAATAGGGACACTTGGAGGGGCTGAAGTTGCATAGACCCAAATCATGCAGGTTTTAGGAGAAATTTCTAGTATGAGGCAGCAGTGTTATTGGCCCCAATAACACTGAAGGATAGAAGCAGGCAGGACAGGGTGGCACCAATGGTATATTGTGCTGCTGCTTCCCTTTCCTGTGAAAACCATTCCTCCATAACTGGAGTCCAGTTATGAATCCTGCTTAAACTGATGCGTGTTTTATTATCAGCTACCTAGAATAGAAGACTGTTAGGTGCTGGCATGTTCCTCAAGTAATTAGATTGCCTTTGAAAAACACTAATAAATCTGAAATGAGCTAGTTTTAATTGTGTCCTTAAAGTGTATATTGATGCATCTATGATCTAGGCATGATGAGAGATGTTATTTATTGTATTATTTCATCATCATCATCATCATCATCATCATACAGACCAAGATGTGTATTAGAAGCTTGCAGGTTAGAGGCAAGTATAATTTTAAGTTTTATGTTCTCCTAATAAGATCACACGTGTTTCCAGTTCCATCATATAATCTCCCCATGCAAGAAAGATCCATGTGCAAGTGGAACTCAGAGAAAGCCCTTGGGAAGTCAGGCTGCCTTGTCGGCATAATGTTACATTGGTTGGCACTTCTGACCAGACATGGGACCAAAAAACCAGAGGTGTATTCATGACTAAAAAGAAAAGAAAAAAAGGTGCTTTCATAATTGCTCAGTTTTTGGATCATGAAGGTGGTTTTGTTGCAGAGTGATGTTGCAAAATTCTATATTCACTGTTTGCTTTCTGATATCAGAGCTTGGAGAGATTTTTCGTCAAGAGGAAATGAAATGATCCAGCTGACTGCTGAATGTTTGGCTGCTCTAGGGCACTTCATTCAAAAAGCAGTTTTATGGCTGGTGTTGGGTTAAAAAAAAAGAAATTCTTTCAGTGTCACCATCTATAAACAACAACAGTAAGAAGATGGGGTTCTGGCAGTTTCTTACTAAGGATTTGGGACCTTATTAACCCTACTGAGCGGTATTCATCATGGGTTAAGCACTGATGTTTCCATAGAATTAAATGCAAATGTCCTAGTGTAAAATCCCTAGTTATGTATAACAACTCCAACCCCTGAGTACTTGTGCTGTAATCTGCAAAGCACAGATAATCATGTGGGTTTCTTTCTGTAATAGCAAAGGGCCCACCTTTTTAAATCCTGCGCTGTCTCATTGACGTTAGCATGCAAAATTGATTCACAGTTTGCTTTCTCCATTCTGGCTTGGGAGGTGTTCGCAATTACAGTGCTTTACAGGCTGGTTTTTACCCAGATTATAGGTTAGTAGGAACACGGGGTTTGATTGTTTATTTATTCCATTTTCATCTCACCATTCCTCTAAGGACTTCGGGGCAGTGTACATGAATTTCTACCCCTATCATCCTCACAACCACCCTGTGAAGCAGATTAGGCTGAGAGATACTAGGGCCTGATCCAAGGTCACTGAGTAGGGCTTTGAACCTGAATCTCCCTAGTTCTATGCTTCTGTTCCTAACCATTACACCCCACTAGCTCATTAAACATGGTTTCACAGAAGGAGGACAAAACTCTTCTTCTTCTACAATCCATATCACTCTGCCCTGCCTGTAGAGTATCATTATGGTCATGCCAGCAGATCATTGTTTTCTTCTTTTGAAAAGGTAATAGTTCCTTTGCCTGGTTTTGGCAGGCATTGGGGTTTGTCTCGGAGCATCTTGCTTTGGGCTGTTTGCCAAGCCATTAAAGTTTATGAGCTATGCTAAAGTGGCGGTAAAGTCTGGAGATACCTAGCGATTTTGTTCCTTGTGGTGGAGTCTTGTACTGAGGAGCTACTGTGGGATAGCAGATAGAGTATTCAAATCCTGTCTTGGCCATAAGAGTTGGTTGGGGAGCTTAGGCAAAACACCATGATTCAGATTCCATGCTAGCAGAGCCACACAGTTTTGACCGGACAAGCAGGATGCAGGTAACCAGCCATGTTTTGTGGTATGCCAGGCCCTTGGTGGGTCCACTTATCTACTGTAGAACTATTTCTGGATTGTGCTATTTTAGGTGAGAGATATAATTGCTGAAATCTCTCTGATGAAAAAGAGCTATATCCATACTAAAGAAGTGTGTCAGCGAGAAGTGCTAAACTAGCATCTATCTTCGTAGCATCTGTGTTTTTTTTTTAAAATGTGCAGACCATATTTTTACATGATGGAATATTCTGTAGTGCAGTAGCCCACAAGCAGGCTGAAGTGGTGCAACGTAAGAGCTCATCCACACATTCAATTGTGCTTGCCTAGAAACCATGGGTGCAAGCGGCTTCCCCCTTACTCCACTCCTTTCCAATGGAAAACCACTCTTTAGCAACAGATAGGAACAAATGGCAATTCAGGGAAACCCCAAATTGCTGTTTGCTTTTATTGAGTGCTAAAGAGCGGTTTCCCATGAGGGAAAGCAGTGGAACAAGAGGAAGTGTGGACAAGCCCTTTGAGCAGATTTACCACAGAACATTTTTGGCCAGAGTTGCCCCTTGGGAGCTCATGACATTGCACACACAACAAAGACATAACAGCAAAATTTGGAAAGAGAAGCTGCTTTGAGAGAGGTGAAGTGGAGGGGAGAAGCAGGTAGAGACAGTGCTTTTTTTCTAGGGGGACACATACCCCTAAACATTTTGTGAATGTTTGTCCTTTTGTCCATTTACTGTATTTATATTTCCCGATTTGAACTATAAAATGGTGATTTTCTTGAGTCAAAATGAGAGTACCCCTAAACATTTTTTTTTAAAGAAAACAAAGTACTGGGTAGAGGGATAGTTAATGCTTTACCTGCCAACTAGTTGTGTGTAATATTTTGTTTATCCCTAAGTAGAGCCAGTAAGGCTGGCCAATATTGTTAACCCTCATTGCAGATGCTGGAAGATACTGATTTACTCTGAAGCCACCCAGAGAATTTGTAGAACTTAACTTGGGGTGTATCACTCTTGGTTCATGCTTTTACTCACTATTGTTCGCCTTCTTTCTCATTTTCTGTATTGAAAGTGACTTTAGCTCACAATTCAACAAAGTCCCCCCTCCCCAATATTTTCCCTTGAATTATGCCTTTGTCTTATTGTCTCTTGAATTATATTTGTGTGACTCCAAAAATCTGGGGTCACTTGTAAAGATAAGGGATTAATAGTGAATATTATTCTGAGGAGCATCTTGATTTAGTGCTGGAGGCTGAACAAGGTGATGTTTCGTGAGGCAGAATTTCAGCTAGTTTCCAAGCTCTCCCTACATAAATTTGACAGATGCATCACATGGACTTTGTGTTCTGTGGCTGGGTGAGCAGGAATAGATGAAGAACATGATAGTGTGGGAAGTGTTCTTTTTGTTAGGTTTTCATTTTCCTCCTGCTGTTGACCAACTTTCTCTTTCATTCACATCTGTGGTCTTCTGGGTTTTAATGTCTCCTGGAAGGCATTGGGTATTTTTGGCAGAATCAAGCCTTTCAATTGTACACTCCCCCTCCCCTCACTCTTGTTCTTTCTCAGTCTCCCTAGCAACTGCTGAATGGAATCCATCCAGTCTGCCTAACCGTAAAATTAAAATTGCAATGCAAAGTGAAGTGTCCTGGACGCTACTGCTGTGTGGTTTTGCTGTACAAATGTGTTGACTGTTAGGTCCCAGCTTGAGCCAGGAACACAAACCCAAGTCTGAAATGACGAACTTTAATGAATCATTAAGCAGACAAGAGTATTCGTTGTATAGAAGGGTGGGTAAGAGGTGCTTCCCTAAAAATTAAAAAAGCAATAAACCTCCACAACTTTAGCCTCCCTTTTGTTTTCTCTTGTCATTATGTTTTCTCTTCATTGTTTTCCTATCTTTGCAATTTAAATCTTAATAGGATACCCCCCCCCTTTGTCATTACTGTAAAAGGTGACTAGTAGGGTTGCTTTGTGGCAATCAGGCTAGTTGTGCTGCGGTTAATATGTGCCAGTAGCAGCCATTTTTGTGCTGCCTGCTCTTTCCACCCTACTTTTGGCTGCCTCTCCTCTCCAACCAGCTCCATCGCAACTATGGAGCTTTCCTTGTTACTGTGTGTGAGGGAGGGGCAGACCAAAGCCTGAGGTGGGGGGAGGATAGGTGGAAGAAGCTGCAGCTGTTTTGCCTTCTGCTTAATTGGCGGTCCTAATGATACAGAATGAATCTCTGGGTTGCAGCTTGGGGAGTCCTAATGATAAGCCTCTTTCTCAGGACTATTATGTGTGTTGTCCTCCCCTGAGTTGTCTCAACTTTTTCATCCAGGGTAATGAGTTGGTGCAGCTTATAAAGTCCTCCTTTAGACTCTGTTCCTGGGTTTCCCACTGCCAAATCTAACACTCTACCCTGTACACTCTAGGTTTGCTAGAGTCAATGCTGGCATAGTGCTCCAATTATCCTCTTCCTTTCTTCCTTTTTTGGAGATGATGAAAACCGAATCTCCCCTTCCCTGTTCACTTTTCTTTCTGCATACCAATATACCTACATTCCTTTCCTCTCAGATGGTTTATCCACTTGCTTCTCAGTCATTTCTCCAGCCAATAGCTGCTCCCAAGCATTTTGCTTTCGGACAAGGCTGTCTTTTTGTATCAGATGCCAGCTCTACTCCATGGGATTGTAAACAGAAAGTACCCATGACAACTGATTCATTCCTCCATAGAGACCACACATGGTACCTACAAAATGCCTTTGCTTTCAAACAGCAAATTCTGCTTCCGAGTCAGGTTCACAGCACAGGGCCAGAGCAGGTGCCAGGAGAATTCTCTTGGCTTGAGCTGTGTGAATCAAGCAATGCACATTGAAGACCCCCACTCTCTCAGTCAGCAGGACATTTCTGAATTTCCCTCTTCTGGGCAGAGATCAGCATTCAGTCCACATTCTCTGGCAAATGAAATACAATGATTCATACTTAGGTAGAGACCACCGTTTTCATTATTGTGATAACATCTAATGAATGAAGAACCCATTTCCCCTGTGAGCTTCACATTGTTAGACACTTCTTACAGGTAGGTAAATTTGGTATGGAGCAGGCCAATGCTAAAGTCACACGGAGACAGGAGGGGAAGTGACAACTTTGATGCCAGCTTTCAGGCAGTTTCAGAGTCATCTGACTCAGGCTGCCTCTCCCTCAGCATGCATGGGAAGAATTGTTGCAGGAGCTTTTAAAGATTTGAAGTCTTGGCAATGATTTAATATTAATCCTGCAATCTCAGAATGGTTGGACATAGGCTAAAGGATTATTCTGTGTCCTTAGGGCTACTGTGTTGACAGTGTGAAAACAAATAAAGCAAACTTCTGGGCAGTGATAAGGTTTATAAATGTTCTAGGACACTTCTGCAACCACAAAAAGAGCTAAGAAGCCTCATTTTAGTATATGAAAGATACTCTCAGCCATCGCTGTGTGTGGAGTGGGAGAGCAGACAAAATTGCTTTTTTTCTGGGTTTGGGGGAGATTGATTGTTTATCTAGTTTTTTTCCTGTGTGTTTGCAAAACTGCTTTCCTTTAAATCTAAGCACTTGGTGCTTTAACCACATACATTTGTGTCTCTATAACCATAGCAAGCGGCATGAAAGATTGTTCCAAACTGACTTTGTATTTGAAAATAGTTTATTGCGGATAATTTTCACCCAAGAAGGCTCCACTATATATTGTGTCTGACTCTTTAGCCAGGATTAATTTAGAGGTGCCTAATTGCCTTGAGATCTTTCACTAATTCTATTGGAATTATATTAGCTTCCCTCAGAATTCCTACAGGTGTTTTACCTCTGAAAAGGTCCCTCTAATGTAATCTAAAAATTCACAAGAGAATTCAATAACAATTCCACATAGACAGTCTTACCACCATTTTTTCTTCTCCTCAAAACAACACACAATGTATTAATGCAAGATTTGTCACATCCTAGGAATCGAACACAGAATCCAGCACAGTTAGAAAATCTAATGGTGCTCTGCTTCAGGGGGGAGAAATCCCTTTCAAATCCCAATCTTGCAGAATGAAATAACTTCAGTATATATATTTTTGTTTTCTTTTTTTCATGAGAAAGCATCAGTGTACCAAACTGAACTTTTCCTGAGGCACCAAGAAGTTGTTGCTAAGAAGAAAAGAGAGCGAGAGGGGAAAGAGTAAATTGATTCCAATAAGAGAGGGTTTCACCACTAAAGGCTAGAAGAAAATGAAATGTTGGCTTTTAAATCATAAGGTGAAAGCAGTTTGCACTGGGAATGTATGTTGAAATGTTCCTTTATTCTTTTTTACCCCTCCCCGTACTGGCATCTGTACAATCTGTTGTCTCTTTGAAAATCCCAGAAAGGAAGTAAACTGAATAAGTTGAAGGAAACATTATTGTAAAGTTATCTACTCTTAAAGTATACATTTGCCTGGGGAACCAAATATGATGAGCCCCATTATCACCCTTTCTGGGTTGGAAACATGATGCAGAGTTGGGTGGGAGCAGTCCCTAGAGCTCCAGAAACAAACCGCTGGGACTGCATTCTGATTTTTGCATTTTGTATGCCACAAGCAACTGAAGAGATCTCTGACTGACCTCTAAAGCTTAAGGTGGGGCTGATGAGTTACAGTCAGTCCTATTTTTCTAGAAAAAGGGGTGTTGGAACTCATAATGGCAATGGCACCTACCTGAGAGGTGCTGGAACTGAGTTCTGGCAAGTTCTGGTTGAGAAAAAAAATCACTGGTTACCTTAACATGCAGTGGCTGCTGCCTTGTGGACTATCTTCAGGAGAAGAAAAGGTTTAAAAGTAAACCCCGCACAAATCTGCAGTGGTTGGATGGCATCTTGTATTCCTCCTTCCAGCAACTCTTAAAGCCAAGATGGTGCCAAACGTATTGCTCTGCTTTCCTTTGGACTACATCAGCAAGGCCAAGAGAGGGTTCCTCTTGTCTGGGTTGCCCATGGCCTCCATACGCACTGCCTAGGCTTGCGCCCCTGTATTGCTAACATAGCAAAATCAACCTGGGAAGCAGCAGTTATGAGTTACCAGCCTCTGCAGCCACAGCCAGTGCTTTGATTCTCCAGTGGTTTGATTTTGAGCAGGGGTGGTCAGAAAGTCTTCTGGAGCTTTGTAGCATTGTTTTAAAGATAGCAATATGTGTGTGTGTGTATATATATGTGTGTGTGTGTGTGTGTGTGTGTGTGTGTGTGTGTGTGTGTGTGTATATATATATATATATATATATATATATATATATATATATGCAAGTTTTGGTGTCTTCGGGTGTCTTCCCGTGTAAGAGTCGGGGTGTCTGTGCGACGTTTCGACGAGGTCTCACTCGTCATCTTCAGGCTGGTGCTTTCGGCTTCTTGTTACTGGAACAGAGCAGAGTCTGGTGTTTGAGTTCCTATAAATACTGTTGAGGGGTGTGGTGTATAGCCTCCAACGTTCTGGGCAGAGAGGAAGTTCCTAGATTAGTGTGCCTCTTCTTCTTTTGTTCCTTAATTACTTGAGGGATATCTTGAGTGATTTCATGAGTGATATTCTGAATACCACTGGGTGGGTCATTAAGTGTAGATTAGTTGCTAAAGCTTTTGTGTCTTGACCTCTTGAGCTTGTGAAGAGTTTTTCTGAGAAGATGGCTGTGCTGCATTTAGTTGTGCTCTGGCTTGGCTTCGTGTATAGGGGCGAGCTGTGGTTTTGTGCCTTGTGCCAGCCAGATCTGTGTAGGGATTGCAGGGAGGTGCAGCATCCGGAGGTGCCACTATAGTTTGGCTACTGGATGGAGTCTGTAATATGTCTGTGGAGAGGGTCTGGGTTTGGGTCTGGTGTGGTTGATTGGTGACGGCGTTCTGTGTGCCTCTGGTTCTGGTGTCGGTTTTTGTGGGGAGGGCTAATTTCCAGATGTCTGGCAGGCGGGACGTGTCGTCACGCTTGTTCATGTTGTGAGGGTGTTTCTCTATCTCGATGGCTTCCATGATTATTCTCTTGTGGTGATGTTCCATGTTAAAGAGCAATTTGGAATCTGCAAAATTAATTTCGTGTCCTGTTTCTTTCATGTGTTGGAAAAGAGAGGAAGTTTTTTCTTCTTTTTTGACGGCATTCTTGTGTTCTGCGATACGTGCATTTATTCGTCTGTTTGTTTGTCCAATGTACGTGGCTGGGCAGACTTTGCAGGGTATTTCATAGACCCCTTGGTTTTCCAGCTGGATTTTGTCTTTTGGGTTTCTGAGGATATTGGCTATTTTTTGGTTGGTGCAGAAGGCTGTTTTGATATTGTGTTTATGGAGGATTTTGCTGATTTTGTCTGTAGTGCCCTTGATATAAGGAAGGAGGGCCATGCCATTGTTTTCTTCTGTGTCTTGGTTTTTGGGGGGTATATATATATTGCGGTCCATGGACCCACAAAACCAACCAAACAACAGGCAAAAGAGACCAAGGTAGTCATTTTGTTATGTCTAGAGCATGATGGTCTTAGTTTCTTGCGACCTCCAAAAGAAACTTTGCCATGGTCAGTGTAATATCATTTGACCTATCCTCCAGAAGGTATTTAATATGGGAGGCTTCAGATTTTCCTGGCAAATTTGCTAGTAAGGGTTTGATCAGTTGATCCCTTGCTTGCTCATACTGCCCACAATGCAGTAGGATATGGTTCATGCAATTGACGTCCTGAGAACATAAACAAAGCCTATTCTGATAGGGGATGCCTTTCAGTCTATGCCTTAGTCTAGGTGGATGGGGCATTGGGAGCCCTCCCTTCCGCTCCAAGGAACCAGGGTATCCCATTAAAGGGATCCAGGGGGAGGTGCTTCTGTCTGGATGCCCAGATGGAGGCTGATGGGCCATAGAGCCCCCAAATAGTGATCTCAGAGGGGAGTTTGCCCTGATTTGATTTATGTCATAGGGCAATCCTTAAGCTTGGCCAAGGATCAACCAGCCAAATAATCAACCAGAAGATGGGTTGCTTGATTCAGGATACATACCCAGTGCCTGCACCAAAACTATCTGACATCTGTAATCAGTAAAGTGCTGGCCTGTTTAAATCCAGTGGTTGCCCTGTTATTATTGCAACTTCACTGTTCACCCTCCATTCCCCATTGTTAGAACCCTTGTTTAACACACACCAACAAAAACATTCATCCAAAGCATATGCACAGTTGTTTACAGCCATCTTTTTGTACTCTTGTGTCTTCCATTTCTCCATGTCATTCTCTCTGTGTGTGTTTTGACACTTCAGGTCCCTGGCCCAAGAACCTGCCCTTTTGCATATACTATAAAGCAGTACATATATTGGTTCTCCTGTAAGCAGGAATGCAACAAATTGGCATTTCTGTGTTTTCAGTGTGAAATAGTGTCAGGCTTTGTATTAACATGTGAAATAACACACTCAATTTTGCACCAGGTGCCCAAATGTGATGCAAAAAATATTAATGAATTTTGCATGTTCTTACACTTAAGTTCTATGGTAACAACAACAGCTCAGAGGAATATATTATATACTGTATAAAGAAAGTAGTCATGTTCTAATGTACTTCCAGTACACCATGCTCTTTTCAATATCACCTCTTTATAAGGCTATTTCTAAATAGAAATTGGGGGAAAGCTACCAATTAGTGTAGTTAACCTCTACCTGTTGCTAGCGGCTGCTGTGCAGATAGTACCACACATCCATTTAACTGAGAGACCTACTTCACTTCAAAGTGAATCATTCATGCTGCCCAAAAGCCCCTATTTTAATCAGCTGCTAACAGTTGTGATTAGGCTCTTGAAATTGTTAACCCTGCCACTGACATAGACATACGGCAGTAGCCTTTTATTTTGAGGTGTGTGTGGCTTCACTCATTGAATAATGGATGAAAGGCAGTCCTTCCAGTGCCCAGTGTAATCTTGTCATGGAAAATGTTTTGCAAACTGTAATCTGGCTTTATATGTGGGACCCTCAGCTATTGAGTTTTTCAGATCTATTGAAAAACATTGAATTGACTCCCGAAGGGCTGCATTCTGGATTGTTCTGAGGTTTTGTCTTCCAATACAAAGCTCAGTCCAGGGACAATCTGTGCATGAAGAAGCTCCTCACCGCACACCATGAATTGCTCTTGATGATCAGTTGGCCAACTCAAGCGGTGCATTCTTTGGGTTGGAGCAAGAGACTCACTTTCATGTTTCTTCAAAATGGTCATTTTTATGTGAAGGCTTTTTTTCTGGTTTTATATGATGACCTATAGAATCCCAAGCAGCCTGGGTAAACGAGACTGCTTCAGCCTCTATGCCCCATCAGAATCAATATGCTGCCATTGATTTAAGTGGTTATGGTATGACTACTCGGACACCCAGAGAGGTTTCTTCTGCAGCTTCGCCTCCTTCAATTCTTGGGATTTAGAAGTTTGGGATCAAATCTCTGTTCAGCTACAAAGCTGCATGACCTTTGGTGGTAATAATAATAATAATAATAATAATAATAATAATAATAATAATAATAAATTGTTGTTGTTGTTGTTGTTGTTATTATTAATAAGTTATTATTAACCCAGCTACTCTGGGCGGCTTCCAATCAAATATTAAAAACGCAATACAGCATCAAGCATTAAAAACTTCCCTAAAGAGGGCTGCCTTCAGATGTCTTTTAAAAGTAAGATAGTTGTTTATTGCCTTGACATCTGCTGGGAGGGCGTTCCACAGGGCAGGTGCCACTACTGAGAAGGCCCTCTGCCTGGTTCCCTGTAGCCTCACTTCTCACAGTGAGGGAATCACCAGAAGGCCCTTGGCGTTGGACCTCAGTGTCTGGGCAGAACGATGGGGGTGGAGACGCTCCTTCAGGTATACAGGACCAAGGCCGTTTAACCTGTAGTAACAGGTAGGTAGCCGTGTTGGTCTGCCATAGTCAAAATAAAAAAAATTCCTTCCAGTAGCACCTTAAAGACCAACTAAGTTAGTTCTTGGTATGAGCTTTCGTGTGCATGCACACTTCTTCAGATACCAAATATTTAACCTGTAGTAGTTTGACTTGCAGGGTACTTGCAAGGACAGAATGGTATAATGCTATGAACACTGCTTGAACATGCTTGAACAACCTTGGAGGAAGAATGAGATATAAATGTCATTAAAAGCCTGACAGGAGCCTTTGGCGCAATCCACCAGGATGCTCACCTGCACAAGTCATTTTAAATGAGCTCCCATCATTTCAGATGGCCTTACGTTGGAGTGTGCCATTTGCTTTTATTTTGTCAGGAACGGCTTATCATTTTGTACCATTTCAATTCTTGCAAACAGATTAGACCATTAGACTGATCCTCTAAGGCAGGCTTCCTCAAACTCGGCCCTCCAGATGTTTTTGGCCTACAACTCCCATGATCCCTAGCTAGCAGGACCAATAGTCAGGGATTATGGTAATTGTAGTCTCAAAACATCTGGAGGGCCGAGGTTGAGGAAACCTGCTCTAAGGAACAAAGGAATTTGATCTTGATCTGACAGTGCCCTGGCCAGCAACAGCTAACTAAATTGGAGATTTTGCAATTTGGGAGGACGTAAACTGCCAACCTAGCAGTTGAAAGCACGTCAAAGTGCAAGTAGATAAATAGGTACTGCTCCGGCAGGAAGGTAAACGGCGTTTCCGTGCGCTGCTCTGGTTCACCAGAAGTGGCTTAGTCATGCTGGCCACATGACCCGGAAGCTGTACGCCGGCTCCCTCAGCCAGTAAAGTGAGATGAGCGCTGCAACCCCTGAGTCGTTCGCGACTGGACCTAATGGTCAGGGGTCCCTTTACCTTTAAGACACTGAAATCATATTTAAAGTCAAAACCTTGTTTCTTCTGTCACCGATCCAGCATCATGGAATCTGAATTGACTAAAGATTAAACAAATAACCTGTGAAAGATAGTTTGAGATTGACATTTGTTGTTGCATTGGTTTTAGAGAACAAGATACAAACTAGGTGTATAGATATATTTTATTGGACCTGTATATGGCATTGAAGTACAAAAAAGGGACGGGAAAGGCTCTGTATTCTGACTGAATATGGTGTGTTTTGCTAGATTGTACAGAAGGAAGGGGCAAAACTAATGTATGCAAGAGTTGGCGGTGTGCTAGATAGAGCATTTGGCTCTATTATTAATATTATTATCCCAACAGAATAATAAAACATCAATCATTAAAAACTTCCCTAAACAGGGATTGCAGACTTGTGTTAACATCTTCCCTACAATATCCAGTGGGATTTCTTTGCGTGCTTTTCCCAGTACAGTTTTTACAAAATACAACTGTTATAATTATACAATGTGTAACAACTATAGGTAAAAAAAGGTAAAGGACCCCTGGACAGTTAAGTCCAGTTAAAGTCTGACTGTGAGGTGCATCGCTCATCTTCACTTTTAGGCTGAGGGAGCCGGAGTCTGTCCACAGACAGCTTTCTAGGTCGTGTGGCCAGCATGACTAAACTGCTCCTAGCACAACAGGACACCATGACGGAAGCCAGAGCGCACAGAGACACTGTTTACCTTCCTGCCGCAGTGGTACCTATTTATCTACTTGCACTGGTGTGCTTTTGAACTGCTGGGTTGGCATATACGTATATGTGCTATAACACTCACCTGGCCATCGCAAAACATTGTTGTTTGTAAAATTAAACCAGCTTCAATATTTGTGTCATGTGTGTTTGTGTCCATAGGAGAAAGGGAAATGTTGTGTTTCAGATCTACCACATTCCCCGGTGAGAGCTGCATATTCATTGTTGTTGATAAGCATTCCAGTTAGGTAGTGGTTTTGAGAATATTATCATCTGTAGGGTGGGACAGGGAGAGGAAAGGAAAGGAAAGGAAAGGAAAGGAAAGGGAAAGAAAGAATGACTGGATGTCTACGATGATACATGGTTCAAATCAGTTTCCATATGATACCCAAGAGTGATTCAGTTGCTTTATTCCTTAGCACCATGTTTGGACATTTGAATGGGGAACATAATGCACAGCTTAGCCTTTTGCTGATAATAACATGCATGTGATATACTAAAAGTTGGATCGGCGTTGAAAGAACCTGATTTCCACTTGTGCAAAGAATTGTCAAAATATGTGTTGCCACTTGCATGGGAAAGTGAAACTATCCATAGCAAATGCAGGAGTAGGTCCCACAAATCTTTAATAAGAGAAAGAGAGAAAGATTATATTTACCAGTTTAAATGTATGTATGCAATTAGGTTGAGGGGAGGGGAAATCTAAATATATTCAACACACATGCACTCATATTCCTAATCTTCTGTAAACTTCTTTCTCTTTTTGCAAGACAGTCAAAAATGGTTCATATTGAAAGTATCATGGACAATGTTCTTTTCTCATTGGTTGGGCAAGTCAGGAAAAGCTTCTCCAAAAAGTACCCTTCCCCCCCATATACATGCAGAAGCACCTTTTGTTCATACATGGAGGAGTAATTTCCTGGCCATTAAAACTGTCACTCTGTTTTGCCATTTGTGCACAGCATATTGAGTAATTTTTCTTTGCAAGGAACTGTGAACAGAATTGGAAGCTGTTCCGTTTAAAGGGGAAAGGAAGAAACAGCAAGGAACAACAATCTTTCTGAAGATCAACCTTTGTTTGTTTTGTTTTTGCTCTGCTTTGTAAACAGCCAAGATGCAAAACGAAAACATTGTTAGAAAATGATTAGCAGGACTTTGAAAGTGCAATTCTAACAATCAGAATCAAATTAGCTACCAGCTAACAGGATTATATGCCTTCCAAAGCAAGTGTGAAGTGTGAAAGGAACAGCTTTTTACCATGCATGATCATAAAAAGACAACATCAAAGACACTCAACTTGTAACATTCTAACAAAGCATTTGGAAAATTAACTGCAGATTGTTACTGTAGGTGATCAGAATTTATTTAGAGATTTTTTTAAAAAAAAATGTACTTAAGAACACATATCACCTTTCCAACAACAGGGAAGTAGTTAGTGTCGTCTTCAGTCTGAAAATCAGCCCCTGGGCTTCTGGACCTCAGCAGCAGGTGTCTGAATCTGGGAACATTTCTCATAATGCCCTGAAGTGTCTGACACAGCACCGTTTAGGGGCGATGCTGGACATCAGGGCCAATAACAAGGTTAGAATTCTGTTCTCTGAAATCAGATGCTCTACATGTGAGGCCTGTTTTGTCTAGAAGAGTCACATAGTGCTCAACTTGCCATTTGAAATGTCATTCTGCTGTGGGTTGAGGCTCTGTGCCTTTTGCTACGGCCTGTCGTGCTAGACTTGCAATTCACCAGCAGAAAAACACAGTCACTGCCATCAGCTGCATTTCTGCAAATCAAAACTAAGGGCAGGCGGGTGGGACCTTGCTGCTGCTAGTGTTATATGAATTGCATAATTGCCCCTTTCCCCACAACAAACCATCTAGCCTTCCATAAAAAATGTTGAAAAGCCCTCTTCCCCCATTTGCCACCAACAAATGTGGTAAATTGAGGCAGGGTGTTTCAGCTCAGCCCCACATAATATTGACTTGTTGATGGCATCACTAATGGCAAATGATGCCCATATTGAGCACAATGCTTTTGTATCCAGCTCATCTGGATGATCGTTCTTCATCAGGTGTCACTCTAACACACTGAATTTATCTGCCGTTTCACTAAGGTTCCCTGAGAAATGTCTGAAACAGAAGACCCTCCTTCAGTTGTGTGGAAGTGAAACAAATATGAGCTAACTGGGGGGGGGGCAGTTGGGAGGGCTTCCCCAGATGGTCAGAAAGGTTTGGCTGCTGTATAAGGGACAAGGCGGTCCTTCCGGTAACCTCTGGCCTACGGCATTTGGGGCTTCATACGCTAGCAAGAATACTTTGAATTTTGCCAGCTTTTAATTCTGGGATAGTATGCTGGTGTGCTGCTCTTGTGGCCAAAAGCCAGGCCTAAGCATCCTGCACTAGCAGATTAAAAGGATACAGAATACCAATCTGTTCCAGCTAAAATATCTCTTTCTTTTGAATACTTGGGGTTTTTTTTTTCCTTTTGAAGAACCAATGATTTTCGTCTCTGAGGTGTATGATTTTATTGTGGTTGAAGAAATGTCTGCATTTCCAGTAGTTACAACAACAAGAAAACTCATTAGCATGTTTATTTGAATTCCAGGGTGCAGAATCAGTGGCAGAAGCTGCCCCTTTCTGTTTGTGGAAGCAAATATTTACAACCAGCATTAACAATGAACTTTCATCTCTGTGTTAGTTAAACATGCTACACATTCCATTGCCATTTTTCTTTCTTCTTTTGTGAGAGCAAAAAGTTATGCAGAGAGTGCTTAGCGTTCATAATGCATTTGTTCAGGCAGATGTGCTCATAAAATTACTGAGACATTCAAAGCAAACAAAGCTTTCTTCATCCATAGGAAAAGGAACAGATTGTGCAGACATTTTTTCAAGAGGAAAACACGCGGGGAAAACACGTACGCTGTTGTGATTTGGCACTTCTGTGCATGCACAAAGCGCGATTTAGCGCTTCTGCACATGCACGACCACCAAAACCGAGAAGTAACCTGGAGCGTCTGTAACCCGAGGTACGACTGTACTTGCAGATCTGTGGGCAATCTTTGCTGGATTGGCCAGGATGTCTGACTCCCAATTGTTGAACAATAGTTGCTCCAGAAGGATTTCTCCCCACCCCAACATATACTGTTTGAATGAAGAAAACTTGGGTAAGCATGAATAGATCTTTTATGTAGAAGCACAGTGAACTGTGTTCTGGTACTTAAAAAAAAGTTCTTGGGGTTGCATGCAATGCTAGCTCTACTCAGAGTAGTCTCATTGAAGTTAATGTAGGTTCATTAATTTCAATGGGTTTACTCTGAGTAGAACTTAGTTATATGCGATCCTTGAGCTCAGCATTGCTCTGGTGTGTGGAATGCTACTGACTTATGGTTCACACATAGAGCTGGCCTAGGCTCAGGGAATCATCCTGAAATGTCATTACATTTTCTGACCAGGAAGAATACTGAAATCTGCCACTCTGTTCTAAAAAGCATCTTGTCCTCTCCTAAATGCTAAATGAGTTGTGAATTGTGGCAGCGGCACCCAGGGCGTGTGGTGGTATTGCATAGCTCAGACACCCAGTTTTTCACCTCCTAATTCAGATCCTCCTCTGTCCCTGACTGAAACATGAATTGAGTGGCAGCATGCCCAGGATGTCTTGTGCTGATGTATCATACAATTGTGATGACAAGAAAGGCTTGCCAAGCATAGTGGCAAGCTGAGGAAGTTCAGGTTTTCACTACAGACATCATAATTTCAGCCTAAGGCTGAAATCTGGGAAATTGGATATGAGGCATTCAGGTGTAAATCCCATTCAGCTAGGGTGGCCTCTTTCTTCTGGGGTTTTGGGGACAATACACCATGCCGTGCAAGGAACTTGCTTCTTGGCTTCTATGTAATGCACCGCATGGAACTCTTTTTTCGTTTCTTCCCCACTACAGTGAGATGTGTAAGCTGTTCCCATTTTGAGATCTTGCACAACTCAACATGTGTGGAAATGTGAATGCTTCACTTCAGAGGTTACAAAGCAGTGTGAAGAACTGGAAGCTTGGGTCATTCACGCTTCCCATGTCTCATGTTATTCAAAGCCTGAAGTCAGCCTCACTCCAGACAAGCTCACAGGGTTGTTGTGTAGCAAATGTGCCGTTTTGGATTACGTGGAGGAAGGGCAGGATGCAGATGCAGCAAATGCAAAATTTGAAAAAGTGCAATGCAGTGTAATTAATAATATTATTGAGCAATAATCCCCCCAGCCCCCTCACTACTGCCATGCTGCCTTTATATGAGATAGTGATTGAGGTTGCTTAATATCAGTCACTTTTTATTTACTTATATCATACAGAGCCTTGGGATCAGGGGCACCTAGAATTTCTTCCTAAAAGAATTAAAAAATGCCCTTCCACGCCCAGGTAAAATTTTAACTACTCCAGTTTCCAGAGTAGCTCTTCTTCTTTGCCCAGTGTCCTTCAAACCTTAGACAGCTGTAAACAGACCAACTCACAGGGCAGCAAAGCTATTGCATGGAGTTTTCATGGTTGAGATTTCAGTGCACTAAAGGGTACATTCCTCATGCAGAAGTGTTAAGGTGCAGCCACATAAATGGAATCAACATAGCAGCCTGGTCTGCTTCATCTTTTACTCTGCACAGTTTCTGTGTGACCTTTTAAGTCTTTATGAAATACATATTGCCAACTATATGGGTGGCAGAGAAGTGGAGGAATCCTGCCAATTTGCAGCTGTAAGGTGAAAACGACCACCAAGTGAAGGACATACGTATATCAAACTTGGTTTTGATACCACAAAATCTCTTGTTGCTTTATTGGCTATTTCTATAAGCAGGAGTTAGCTTTAGATTCCCTGACCACGAATCCCACTCACCAGTCCCCATCTGTCACAACACCAGACATTATGACGTAATATCCATTTGCCACAGTGTGGTATTTCACCTTATGACAATGACAATGATGATGATGATCATCATCATCATAATTTATTATTTATACCCCACCCATCTGGCTGGGCTTCCCCAGCCACTCTGGGCGGCTTCCAAAAAAATATTAAAATACTGTAATACATCAAACATTAAAAGCTTCCCTAAACATGGCTGCCTTCAGATGTCTTCTAAAAGTCTGGTAGTTGTTGTTCTCTTTGACATCTGGTGGGAGGGCGTTCCACAGGGAGGGTGCCACTACCGAGAAGGCCCTCTGCCTGGTTCCCTGTAACTTGGCTTCTCGTAGTGAGGGAACCGCCAGAAGGCCCTCAGTGCTGGACCTCAGTGTCCGGGTAGAACGATGGGGGTGGAGACGCTCCTTCAAATATACTGGACTGAGGCCATTTAGGGCTTTAAAGGTCAGCACCAACACTTTGAATTGTGCTCGGAAACGTACCGGGAGAAATAAAAGAAGAAACCCTTATTAAGAAATGCACTACACAGTACACGTAACTGGAAGTTCTGGTCCAAGTTACGTCTGTGTTGGCATTCAACTGAACTAGTGCATATGCAATTTGAATGGGGACAGGGGGTCACACAGAAGCCCCTGCCACAGTCCCAGTCCTGTGCCTTCCCTGGGTTATGCAGAGAAGGTTGGTGCTGAGTTTCTACTCACTTTATCAGGGCTCCCGATCATCTGGGGGGAGACGGGGCTTGCAGTCTTATTCAAGGAAACACAAGCAGAAATTCCATACAGACCTTATATGTGCAACATATGGAGGTTGGGACCTGACCGGGCAGGAAGGCTCAGGGATGGGGTTTGTGTGTTGAGTGTTTGCATGTTCAGATCAATACCGGAACACACATTGGATATTGCTTTAATGGCATAAGAGGCAGCTATGTCTTTGATTTTGATTTGATTGCTGGAGTGTGTGTAGGTGATGGTTTTTGCAGGTATATATAGAGGTTGTCTGTCACCAGGACTGCAGCATTCACTGACAAAGAGGTTTATTCCTTATTCTTATCTGAATAACAATCACATGCCAACTCAGAACTATGAAAAATGTTTTCATTGGAGCCAATGTGAGCCATGCTGCTACCCCCACACCAGTAATTAAATAAAGCAAAAAAAAAATATAGACAGAGCTGCATGCATGCAATGAGAAAAATGTGTAGTTCAGCGTTCTGATAATGGTGCATGTTTGCTTTCTGTGTGTAGCTTCTTTCTCAAAGGAGCTATATTTCTATCACCATAATGTGGGAAGAAAGAGGAGAGCTGACATTTCCAGACCTGTATCCAAGAATGATCTGGAGGATTAACCCTTCATCCAATATGCCTTCTTAAGAACCTACATTCCATTATCTAGTAATTCTGGTTAAAGAAGATTGTATTAGACCTGAAAGCCATAGGATTGAATGAATATTTTGTGCTTGTTTTTGTGAGTGTTAAAATGGTCTTTTCTATTTACAACAATGTCTGCTTTATCAAATTATCACAGTGTAAATACACACACACACACACACACACACACACACACACACACACACAGAGATATTATTGTTTTAAGACTATTTAAACAGTCTGTTTGCCATTTCAATCAAAATTTATCACCTGATTATGATTTATTAAGTTTAGTTAGACAATATATACATGCTAATTTTAGACAATGAGTCGGATTGCTTGTCTTCTTTGCATGGTTTGCTTGGGAAACAGCAGCAGCAGAAATGCAATGTTAGCAGTGTTCACTAGCCTGCTTGCCCATTCACAGTAAGTCATCCTTTGGCTTACCGCAAGGAACCATATTTACAGTACATACTGATTTTACATATTATATGGATATTTTAAAAATATGGCAATCTTCTGTAGTACATTTGGATGTGCTTATCTTTCATCATTTTATTTTAGATATTGACTGCTAATCAGCATTTTTACAGCAGGCAGCAAATTCACTGATCTTGTACCAGGCTCCTAGAGAGATCTTATTCACCACTCTCTGTGTCTATGATTCTCTCCAAATGCCAGCTGCCATCTCATCCACAGCTGTCTTTGTGATGTTCCCACAAAGTTATGGATGTCACATGGATGTTAATAGTGCTTAGCTTATTTTTTGTAGTTGCTGTTTTGCTAATGTTGTTAATATTATTTAATAGATTATAAATGCCATGTTGATTTATTAATCATATAATATTACCTTTGCTATAATTGTGGTATTCAGCTTATTTTTACTTGCTGCTCTGTTAATAATGCTTTATAGACTGAAATTTTGATAATTATTTTGCATGATTTATGCTGCATTTGTGATATTCTAGTCTATTTTATTTTAATATGTTGTTGTTATTTTTTGTTTGTAAGCCGCTTTGAGTTTCATTCAAATGAAGAGGCACAGAAATACAATCAGTCAGTCAGTCAGTCAGTCAGTCAGTCAGTCAAACATTATGAATGCTCAGGGCCATCAAGGAACATGACATTTCTTTTATCCAGTACTTAGGAATAAAAAATTCACTTGGACTACATTTTAAACCAAATTGACTTAATTTGCTAGTTCCCAGGCTTCCATGCCAAACAACAGCTATCAACTGGATTACACGTTTACCAAATTTTGCAAGACAGTTTCAGTTTTTCAAAAATACACAGAAAAATATATAAATTTACAGAAAAATGTGTGTTGTAAAAATGTATACAAAATGGGAAAATGCATAGAATTTAAATTCAAAATTCCAATGCAGCATTTTTTAATAAGCAAAACATAATCAAGGACACGCAAAACTAGCATGGATCAGAAATAGTCTAATCCAACTATCACTACCCAGTACCTGACCCCCTCATTCATTGTAACCAATCACATAACACCACTCAGGTTTGTTACAACTTTTTTCCACCACCCCCTTCAATCCCTTCCCCCTGTGTTGTTTTCTACCTTTTGGCGTACTTACAGTAAGGAATGATTGAATATGTGATTAACATTCTGTAAGACCCCTTTTTGCCCAATTTATTTCCTGACGAGAGAACAAACCAGTCCAAATCCTCTGACTTTTATGCGCGAGGTAATCCCATGATCCAATGTCAGCATAATCCCCCCCAAGACAGCTTAAATATTTGTAGTTCTTTCTTAAATCAAGAAATCCCTTGAGGTTTATACCAATCTGATTTTTTTTTTAAAAAAACGACTTGACCTGAAAATCCCCAGAGGGATTCTTGAATAAGTTTGTCTCTCCTTCAGCTCCTTAGCCAAGTTTCTGTAATAAGATATGAATAAGGTATACAAGGTCATAATTCATAATACGGTCTGAAAATTAAACATTCAGTAAAAGACTAAAGACAAAAAAAACCACATAAAAGAGGTGCAGTGGGCAAAGGAAGCCTTTATCGTTATTATTAGAATGGGACCTCAGTGGGCTCAGATTATTGTACTTTAAGTGAAATTGATTTTGTACATGATTTGATTTTAATCTATACTAGATTAATCAAATTCTACAAGAAGCAGATATTTAATTTAGTGCATTAGGATGAAAAGGACATCAGATGAGAGAGAAGTTTAATGCAGTTGATGCAATAAAACCACTATCTGATTATGAGGGTGGGGTTCTCTTACTAACTACCTACTGTATGGATAGTTTCCTCTAGGATCTCCTTATATGATTACTTCCAGGATATTTTCCTCTATTTGTCGCTTTCTTCTAGGAAAGAAAATAAAGAAACAAGGCCACTGTTTTCACTGCTGATTGCAAGAGCAAAATGTAATGACTTTGGAAGGAAGGCGGGGGGGGGGGACGTCTGTGTGTGGAAGTTTGAGTCTTGTCTTGCTCTTGCAGACATGCAGCCGGCTAAGCAGGGCTTCGTCCCTCCTCTCTTGCCACAGGCAAGGCTGGTCGTAGCTGTCTTGTTACAGGCTACCTCTGTAAACAGAGTCTATGGGAAGCAGTCTCTTGCAATTTTCCACTCTACTGTTTTCTAATTTAGAGGAGTTAAAGCACTTTGCAATTTTGAAGGAGAGATGGCTGAAAGGAGGCCTCAGCGCGCTTTAACAGTTGGGACAAGATGAATCTGCTTTCTGAGCTTAATGCTAGGCAGGGAACACTGGGCATCAGGAGAAGAGAGACAAAGCTGAGTCGCTGCGTGCAGTTATATCGTGTTCTCTTTTTTGGGAGGGGTGTGTGTGTATGAAAGCCTTTTTCTCTCTTTTTGTATTTCCCCTCTTCCAGTGCTTGACTACTGGAGGCCTCCTTTGGGCAACAGCAAATGCCGTCAATTGGCTGAGTACCCTAAAGCCTCCGACTCCGTTTAGTTCTTCTCTCTGGGTTATTGCAGATGAATCGCGAGTGCCAGCTCCTCTTTTCGCCAAGGGATGTTTTCTCTTCTGATGCTTAATGAATGACACTTTTTCTGTGCGCAAAGAACAGGCTGGAAAAGAACTTTTATAGTCCCGTCTAACATTACTGTGATCTGTAGGAGCCATAACGGTCTGCAATGAAGCATCGTGAAGAGAATTGATGAGAGAATGCGTGCGTGCAAAGAAGCAAGGCCAGGGTTGCAAGGGAAGTATTGTGCTGCATCCGTTAAGGAACGTGTGATTGTTGTGCCGTTTTTGAATAATAAGGATTTTGTTCATTTTGTGCTGAAAATAGAAATTTGAAGGCATGGGGGGCTGAGGTGCCAAACCGCTCTAGTGGGATCAGTTTCACACAAGGAACTTAAATGGGCTCCATGCTTTGGTCACTTGGGAATGTGAACGTGGAGCTCACATTGGCCAGCAGGCCTATTTGCATCCCAAGTGCCCCTGTTTCCTGTTTGCCCCCCCAAAAAAAAAATAGTAAGAGAAACCAAACCCTATGTGAGAAAACTCTCCCACATTTCAAACCTGTGATTGGGCCTCAGAGCCCAATTTCTAGAGTCTAGGTTTCTAGAGGTGGGTTTTGGGTTTTGTTGCTTTTTTTACTGGCCCTTTCTCTTGTCCATCAACAGAGGTATGGCATGCTGAAATGAAACAGATAAAGCTTCCCCCATCACTTTTATCTCCTGGCCTGCAAAAAAGCCTCATTTGCTTTATTTTAGTATAGAACCATAGAGTTGAAACATACCATGAAGGTTATCTAGCCCAACCCCCAGCAGTGCAGGAATCTTTTGCCCAGTGTGGGGCTTGAACCCACAACCTTGAGATTAATAAGAGGACTCAGCTACATTAGCCGTGTCATAAGCCTATACCCACATTATAAATATGGAACACCAGATGGCGATGTAGAACACAAAACTTTCTCTATGTGATTTTTTTACATTGTTATAACAAAAAGGGGGGCTATTTATGACTTATTTATAGAGATTTTTTCCTGTGTGTAGATCCAGCCAAAGTCTCATGCTCTACCAACTGAGCTATCCCATCAAATCAGTTCATTCCCCCATTCATTTCCACCAGCCCGGGAAGGCTGAGTTTGGAAGCCTAAAGGTTCTTATTTCAGCAGTTAAAGCAGCTCTCAGTCTGAGAGCTTATATATGGGAGCTGAGGACTGCTTTTAAAAGGAACAAAAGCAAAACGATGATCACCAAAAAAAAAAATGTTCTTAACTGCACACCGTGGTGGCTGATGAAGAGAAATAGCCAATGGCCTCTGCCTGTCTGTAGAGTGGGAAAGGGAGCTCTCCGGCCTTACCTTTTGGGCCCAGGTGGAAGCAGTGGTGCTGAGAGGCGCTACTGGATACAACTATGTGCTTGCAGAGCGCTGAGGGAACAGTTGCTGAGACATGGGGGTCGGCAGCTGACCTTCGGCTGATTGTCCACTGAGCGACTGTGCTGACGATGGTCACTCCTGTCTCCACCATTGCCTTCTGATGCCAAAAAGTAAGGAAGCCCCTCCCCCTTATCGCCCCTCAACAGCCAGCAGCAGGTTTGCCTAGTGGGCTCACTATCTGCTGTTGATTAGGCATCATAGCAATTAAATATATATATAAGAGATACCCCACCTGTAAATATCTGGAACTTGTTATGGAACAGAACAGGCTAGATTTTTAAGCTAGGCAACAGAAGAGGGTTGACATCAAACTAACTTTGGTTAAATTGCGATCTTTGTACCAGGGGCTCATTGTCCTCTCGGAGGCTTTGTAAAACATTACAAAAGAGGCATGCCCACTTTCTGGTTTAGAAGGAAGATGGGACAGTGGTGCCTGGTGGAATTTTTTTTCACAGGCCCCAAACCGTGATGGTGCCAAACACAAGCAGTTTTCACTGGCAACCACACTGGTGGCACAGATGGTGTCGTCCTGAATTACTCAGCAGAGATTACCTCACCCCCTTGCATTTTATCATTTATTGCACTTCCATCCTCCTCTGGCCCCCGCCCAGGCTGGCACTCACCAGGCTGCAGACCTGGTTTAACAATGCATCAGCATTCTGGGCTCTCAGACGTTGTCATAAATCAGACTTACTTAGCTTCTGGTCACATGGGATCCAGAGCTTCAGTACCCTTAGGCAGAACTGTGCTTGAAACAACACTGCATTCATTCATTCATTCATTCATTCATTCATTCAATGCCGTTAACACTCTCTGTGACCTGGTTTGCATATAATGCAAAGCCAAAGCATGGCTGCCCTAGGACAAATGTGTGAGTGTGAGAAGAGGTTGTGACTGGGAGAAAGGTTGTTTTCTGCTGCTCCAGAGAAGCGGACACGGAGCAATGGATCCAAACTACAAGAAAGAAGATTCCACCTAAACATTCGGAAGAACTTCCTGACAGTAAGAGCTGTTCGACAGTGGAATTTGCTGCCAAGGAGTGTGGTGGAGTCTCCTACTTTGGAGGTCTTTAAGCAGAGGCTTGACAACCATATGTCAGGAGTGCTCTGATGGTGTTTCCTGCTTGGCAGGGGGTTGGACTCGATGGCCCTTGTGGTCTCTCCCAACTCTATGATTCTATGATTCTATGACTGCTGTGTTCCTCCTCCAGTCTGCTGCTGTTGTGAGCTAGTAAGTCAACCTCGTTTTTGAAAGTTTGTTTTCCCTTTGCCAGGCTTAGGCCAGCTCAGTCTGCAGTAGCCCCACTCCTCAGCATAGTTTGAAATAGGAACAAATTACATTTGCATAATTTATCCCAGTATGAATTACTCTGGCTTCCTATAGTTTGGATTGCTCTGCCCAAGAATTTTGCAAAGTGTGGCTTGTCATGAAAGAGCGAAAAAAGTGCTACATGACTATTAACAGTACAGTGGTACCTCGGGTTAGGAACTAAATTCGGTCTGGAGGTCCGTTCTTAACCTGAAACTGTTCTTAACCCAAGGTACCACTTTAGCTAATGGGGCCTCTCGCTGTCGCCACGCCACTGCTGCACGATTTCTCTTCTCATCCTGAAGCAAAGTTCTTAACCCGAGGTACTATTTCTGGGTTAGCGGAGTCTGTAACCTAAAGCGTCTGTAACCTGAGGTACCACTCTACAAGGTTCTGTCTTACTTTCCTTCTGCTTACGTAGCTTGCAAATGGAAATGTCACTCTTATTTTCTGACTGAATAAAATAGAAACAGTATAAACACATTGTGATTGAGTAATTCTTCAAATTCAGTGTTAATCATATGAAGGTATGGCTTTTCAGTTGTGCTCAGTGTGTTGAAATATCTGTTATTTTATAACAGCCTAACACTGGACAGAGAGAAAGACAGAACTGCTTATGCAAGTGCAGATTCTTATAGTCACTATTTATTAGTCTATCTTAGCCCTCAGTCTTTTTCCGGCTCAAGCAGCTTAGTGAAGAATGACTTCTCTGGTAGTGGAATGGAAACAGGCAAGTAGATTGGGTTTAAATCTACAGCTGGGATTTGAACATTTGGCACAGGTGAGATGAGGGTCATTGCAGGGAGAGGGAGACCATTCACTCATGGGCCTAAAATAACCTCGTCATTGGCAGTCCCATTTCATTCTGTTGCTCTACGCTTGCAATATTGCCTGTCTTGAGAAGCTAAAGACTTGCCTTTTTCATAAGGGGGTGAAGGAGGATTTAAATCAAGTATTAAAAGTACAGTAACGCTGTCCTCCTTGTATTTGGTCACTGTCTTCCTAAACTGCAGGCTTTGCTACCACAAGCTGTGGTGATGGCACAAACACCCATCCGGGTAAACGTTTACCCCATTTACCACAAAACCAGTTTCATTGAACTCTGTAGGCTTTATTTATTATCTTATAGCTCTCTCATACGGAACTGTAGCATGTTCACAAACTCTGCCATTTGAAACAGTTTGACACAGTAGCTGGAGAGGGTCTCTTTGAGGTTTTCAGCATGATGATGATGATTTCATTATTTATACCCCGCCCATGCTTTCTTGACCATGTACACATCTGGATTCATAGGAATGGCCACTAGACCCAATATGCATTGCATTCCATAGAGATTTAACTTATAGAAAACTTTTGGTGGGGTGTGGAGGGGTCAGAAACTTGCGCCTGGAAAATGATAGCCCTAGCAACTTACATGGGAAAAATGTGAATATGGCACCAACAAAAGATAAAATAGGGACAGATACCAGAAAATAAAAACTAATCTAGGCAAACAGTGTCGGTTGAAAGTATTGAGGGCAGCAGGAAGAGAACTTTACAGTGCAGAGTTG
Source organism: Podarcis vaucheri (assembly GCF_965113315.1). NCBI lineage: Eukaryota > Metazoa > Chordata > Lepidosauria > Squamata > Lacertidae > Podarcis > Podarcis vaucheri. The sequence goes on from NC_138762.1 coordinate 107,056,411, forward strand.
TAATGTACTCCATTCAGTAGAGAAAAAGCCTCCACCTGGAAGCTGATCAGGCATCCACACTCACCGTTCCTCATCTCTTTGCAAATAAAGGGCCGCACTGAGTGCCCTTTCTTTTACCCTGGAACTTTCCCCTTGAAAACCCTCTCTTTAAAGCTCAGTTGGGGCAAATGGCAATTCGCAGAAAACCTGAACTGACATTGAACGCTAAAAAGTGGGTTTTCACGAGGAAAGTTCTGGAGTAAAAGAAGACACAGAGCTATGTGTGGACATGCGCCTGGTAAGAGAGGGGCAAAGGGGAAGCACAGTGTGAGCAGAGCCAACTTGGTCAGGGACTTTGGGCATGAAAATACTGTAGTGGTTTTTAGTGTATTTTCAAAACCACTATTTTTATACCATATGTTTCCCCCCAACACTGAGACTATGGAGAATGAACATACAGTACAGATTAAAAGAGCTCCAACTGTCATTGTTGAAACTGTCATTGTTTTGGGCCACAATACCCATCAGCTCCAGCCAGCATGGCCAATGGTCAGAGATGACGATAGCTGTAGTGCAGGAAGTGTAACATCAAGTGTCATCAATATGGAGGTGGCACCCGGCTTCATCTGCCTGTTCTATCTGAATCAGGAGAGGTGGTTGAGGTGTTCGACTAGTGCTTGGAAGCAGTGATGGGCTGTATGTGGGCTGAAACTGATTCCTGAAAAGATGGGATTGTTTTGTGCCTGGAGTTCTCATGTCCAGAAGCTGGGGAAGGTGGCCTGCTCTGGATGGGGCTACACTTCCCTGGAAGGAGCAGGTTTGCAGGTTTGTATGAGTGGATGACAGTCCACACTGTGCTGGATCTCACCCCTGCACTTTCCCTTTTTCCTTTGGACAGTCTATTAAACGTTGTGGGATTAGTATTTGCACAACTTCAGACAGTTTGATATTGAAACTTGTAATGGAGATCAAAGGCCTATATCTTATTCTTTTATTTTCGTTTGCTTTCCAGTCATATATATTAACCACAACATTTTCACTCATTCTGATTTATTTTTATTGTACTTTCCCAGCAGAGATGAAGCATTGCTACATTTTTGTGGTTTCTGTGTGCAAAAACCTTAGTTCTGTGTGGTGATTCAGGGTTTTTCGGGGCTTCGTTTTTGCTCCTTCATAAGAACTGGCAGATAGTTTTACAGTGGAAGGCTAAAAGAGGCTTTCGTGTTGTCTTCTTTTCAAGTAATGTTATATGCTGAACATTATGCATTATCCAAGACTTATGCAAGAATTTGTCACATGACTGGACTGTTAGCAAGTGCTTTCTAGGTTTGCCCACCTTTTTATGTCACTGTGCAACCTCCCATGTTCAAGGGCAGTGGACCTCTGACAATAGGGCTATTTGTGAGTTTTAGAAGAAAATGGCTTTCCACTTTTGGAAGCAAAATGCTGGATCTAAGCCTGCTGCAAATTATTGCAGCACCTTCACTCCTCCTGTCCTCCTAGTGGTGCAGCAATACATGCTGGCACATTTGCTAAGCAAGGCCTGGTATGGTTTCAGATTGGATGGGGACTGTATGTTGAGATTCCTGCATTACAGAGGCGTTGGACTAGATGACCCTCGGGTTCCCTGCCAACTCTACAGTTCTACAATTCCTCTTACCCACTCCTCTGCTCCCGACCCCTTCCTCTTCTTCTGGCACTGCTTACTTTTTTGTTCATGTTTTGCTGTTTCCCCGCCTCCCTCTGAAGAAGGGCCAGGTTGGTGGAGTTTTTCTTCCTCAGAGTGAGGCATTCAGGGTAAGAATGCTTGTTCTGCCACTGCTTATCAGTGGCTACAAATGCTGTTTGAACATCAAAAATACTTTCAATTTTAAAAAGCCAAAAACTTTAAACAGCATTTCTAGCTGCTGCGGCAAACTGTGGTACTGGCTGCTTCTCCCAGAATGCTGTGCTTTGAAGAACATCCCACTTGACCACCTTCAGAGCGAAGCAGGAGGTGGAAGGCAACCTTGTCAGGTGGCTGGACAGCAAAAATGAGAATCAGGAAATACTGTAATGAGGAACATGATCATAGAGTCCAGGTCACTGATTCATCATTCTGCCGTATCAACTGCCTAAGTCAATTTTCTTAATTTGCCACACTATAGCACCTGGCTTGACTACATGTATGCTGCTCTGATCCAGTACAATAATTTGTTTCATGAGGAGCTTAAAAAGACACACACTTCTCCAACAACCTGCTTCTCCACAACCTCCTTCCTTTTCGGTGAGATTTTCACAGTGGGATTTGCTGTTTCCTTAGGTTGGACAGGCAAGAGCCAGAAGTTGCTGCTGTTCATAGATGCAAAACTTTATTCTTTCTGGATCTCAATATGCCATGAATGATAAACTTATGATCACCATTTGTGGTCTGCTAACTTGCCATGATGGCTGTGCTCTGCCTCCACAGATTGAGCCAGCAAAGCTTTTGAACACCAGTTGCTGGGAACTACAGGACGGGAGAGTACCCTTTCGCTTGAATCCTGCTTGCGGGTTTCCCACGGGCATCTGGTCAGCAACTGTGAGATCAGGATGCTGGACTAAATGGGCCTTGGGCCTGATCCAGCAACCAGCTCTTCTTATGTTCTTAAGAATATATCTGCAAGGAATTTGAGCATGGCACATGTTCTAACTGTCCATTTTCCAAATGGTCTCTATTTTCTGGTACTTGCCTAGTAATTCCCCCCCCCCTACAATTTTGTCTTTTGCGGAGTTTCAGATGCCTTTTGTTAGTATGCAGCTACTTCAGTTGCCATGCTTAGTACAGTGGTACCTCAGGTTTACATACGCTTCAGGTTACAGACTCCGCTAAACCAGAAATAGTACCTCAGGTTAAGAACTTTGCTTCAGGATGAGAACAGAAATGGGAGGTCCCATTAGCTAAAGTGGTGCTTCAGGTTAAGAACAGTTTCAGGTTAAGAACGGACCTCCGGAACGAATTAAGTATGTAACCAGAGGTACCACTGTAGTTCTAACCACCCTCTCCAAATGTCTTCAGATGCCTGAATTGTATGTGGACACAACTACAGTGGTCCCTCAGGTTACAGACGCTTCAGGTTACAGATTCCACTAACCCAGAAATAGTACCTTAGGTTAAGAACTTTGCTTCAGGATGAGAACATAAATTGCACAGCAGCGGCACAGTGGCAGCGGGAGGCCCCATTAGCTAAAGTGTTACCTCAGGTTAAAAACTGTTTCAGGTTAAGAACGGACCTCCGGAACAAATTAAGTACTTAACCTGAGGTACCACTGTACTGTACGTGCATAAAAGTACAAAGTGCCTGTCATCTTCCCTTCTATTTCCCAATCGCCACCTCTCTAAGTCCATGCAGAAAGTGTTGTTGAATAACTTTAGTTGCAATTCTTCTACATCATTGCAAGCAGATCCATTGTGACATTATAAGTTCTGTTAAACATCTTTGCATTTTTGCAAAGCAAAAGCAAACGTGGTCAGTTTGTTCACACACACACACACACACACACACACAGCCTCAGAAGTCAGTACAAGACAGGCTGTTTCCACAGTAAATGAACATTGGGTAGAAAAGAGCCTTTGGCGGTGTGATAATAGTGAGGAAGGTGGGACACAGACCGTGATCCAAGACAGAAGTGTTCCAAGTACAGAAGTGTCCTTATTTGATGTGGGGAAAGGGGAAGAGAGAATACTGAACACTTTTGTGATCCCCTCTGTGAAAAGTGCTCCCTCCTCGCCTGTCATGGAAACTTGGTTTTACAAGCAGATCGTTTGCTATCTCAAAGGAGACAACTCGCTGGCTTCATTACTTCTGTGTCTTCCTCTAGATACGGTACTTCAAATCATTAAAGTTCCTGTCCTGAGCTTTCATTAAGTGTGAGCCAAAATGTCACAATTTCCAAGGAATAGTTCTTTAAGATGAGGATCTGTAGCTGCCTTTTGCTTGCTCGCAGGTAAACTCAATAACTTCAATCTTGATTACATGTTTCCTCGCTCTCTCTTTGCCCCTTCCTGCATACACAACATCTTCATTTTTATTTTGTTTTTGTTTTTTTAAGGATTAATACCCACCAGCTTGACACAGGCTTGACTACAGAAACTGCATCTAATTCCTAGTGGAGGTGACAGGACTGTGTGCAAGTTTGCAAACATAAAGCAAAGGCTCTGCAGAACTGCATTTATGTGGGATAGATGACTGGTGCTCCACTGGGGGAGGTTTCATTCAAGAGGAAAAAATGCGCAAATTAGAACTAGGCCATAATAAATTGCTTGCACATCTCTAATGAGTAGCTACGGTTACCTGCATTGGAATCTTGATACAGCTGCCTAAGCTTGAATTAAAGCAGTCTCCTCTTATGTGGAGGAACAATATGTTTACATTGCGAAACCTGGAAATCTGTTTGAACTGTGACAAGCAGAGCATACCTCATTGGCTCAGCAAATTAAAACTATATATACACATAGCATTAAGCTGATATATAAAGGGAAATCCCCACCCCCCTCAAAACCTACCTGCTTGGTTCAATCCCATAATTAAACTACCGCATGGTCAAGAGCAACTTAAATGAACAAAACCAATTATTTTGTTCTGGATAGAAAAGAGAGGAGTGAAAAATCTACCAGGGGAAAAGAAAATGCCCACTTTCCAGGTCTAGGATTCAAAGCTGCACACTGGCAAAATGTGGATTTTGTGCAAGTGTTTTGCAAAGGACTCAACCCCTTTTTGGCAGTTTCCTAAATTTTGCACTGCTTTGTGAAACACGCACACCAGTGTAGATGTGATTAGTCTGCAATGCAAAACTTTCAGTGCAAGGATCATTGCTGCAGTTTTGATTCTTGTCAGTGTGTGTGTATCTATATCCCCTTGTCCTCATCACTCCGAGACTATCAGCTTGAGAGAACATCAGCTGTGGACAGGCATGCATGTTGTTCAAGGGGAAAGTGGAAGGTTGGTGGGCATTTTTGTTTTTCTCTTCAGGTATTATTGCACTCTTCTCCCAACATGCCCCCTTCCAAATTCAATCCAGACTTAACTCAATGAGCTACCCGTCACACAACCAACAGTTTGACCATGTCTTGTAGCATTTTACTCCCTGCCTCTCCTCAACAGCTGATCCCCTTGTCAACGTTCACTGAAATAAAGTAGTCCCATTCTTAGAAGCAATTTTCCATGCATCGTGTTTAGGTTGATGGTGGAAGAGATGCTTTTCGAGAGACTCTCGCAAATTGCCTTTAGTGCATGGAGGTAGTCAATCTAACCCACTTGTCCTATTCAGTGTGCTTAAGGACAAGGCTGGTTTAATCCTATTTTTAAATTAAGATTCCAACTAATGCTGACAGCTAGTAAACCTTTTAAAATCAGATAAGTCTGGAAGAAAGTTAAAGGGATCGAGGCAACCCAATAGGTTCATTGTCAGTATTTCAAATATATATTGTCACACTCCACACATAAGTAATTGATTGTGAATTGGGTATAGTTCCATTGGCATAAAATCATATGCTTGTTTACTTTGGAAGTCCCACTGCCACACTTACATAATTTTTTCATTAATGAAGAAGAAGAAGAAAAACCACACACCAGAGTATTGCTTTAGTCACGAAATGCACAATGCCTCTGCCTGATTTACAAATTAGGCAATACCTAAATGCTCTCACCTAATTATGAAATCAGCAATGTATTTCCCTCAGTTATGAAACAGACAAATTGTTCTATTAGGCAGAAGCATTCAATCACCATGATGGGCAAGGGTAATGAATGAGACAGAAACATTGCCAGTTTCTTGCGTCAGAGCCACTTGCGGACTATACAGTAATTCTGCATCCGGAATATAGTATTTATTAATTACATTTATATCTCACCAAGGGATATATTTTCCTGGGAGCGCAAGACTGCATACATCAGTGGTGGCCAAACTCGGCCCTCCAGATGTTTTGGGACTACAATTCTCATCATCCCTGACCACTGGTTCTGTTAGCTAGGCCAAGTTTGGCCATCACTGGCATGCATTATTCTCCATCCCTCATTCTCACAACAAGCAGGTGAGGCATGTTAGGCTGAAAGTTTCATGGCCTTCCCAAGGTTGCTCCATGAGCTTCATGACTGAGAGGAGATTTTAACTTGAGGTCTCCCTCGACCCAGTCCAGCACTCTAACCCATACACCAAAAATACTTCTGGAAATTATTATTAGCATTGCTGTTTTTATTATAGTGGGTTGGGAGTTGGAGACACTGATAGGGTATTTTCCTGCCAACGGGACTGGTCTCAGAGAGCAGAACCGGGGGCTTGTCCGTTGGCCCCCAGGCCGGCATGCTGTGGGGTGCTGCAGGGCCAAACCTGCTAGTTAACATAGGTATGAAGCCATTGTGAGAGATAATGAGGGGTTTTTGACCACAGTGTCTTTCAGTATTCTGATGATACCCAGCTCCATGTCCTTTCTGCACCAGGGGACATTCCCCTCCCTCCGCCCTCAAAATGTTGACCAATGGTATTTCATTTTTCATGTTTACTGATTCTTTAAAATCTTTAGCTGTTGACAGCTGTGCTGTTGAGCATTGCTTTGCAGGTTGATGGCCCACTGTAAACGACTCAGTACATTTTATATGGAAGAGGTGGTACAAAAATGGAGTGTGTAAATATGTCTTGTTGGCATCCATCTGTCTCGAGAGGCAATGGACGAGATGACCATTGAGGAGAAAGTAAAACAATTGGAGAGTTACAGTGACTGCTGTGGCTGTAGAGACCAATAAGGGAGAGATGTGTTTTGTTGCATCTAGGGCAGATGAAGGTGCCTGGTTTCGTTGGTGCAGACGCACCACAGCATTTCTTCTCTCTGTGCTCCTCTCACCAGTCATTTCTCTTCCGGTCATTGCTGTGGATACACAACCTGTCTGTCTGCCTCCAGATAGCCCAATAATGTCATGTAACGGGAACCAGATATCTGGGTTTCATGTATGAACTACCAGTTGGCTAATGTAATAAACCAAGCAGTTCCACAATATGTAATGCACTATTGGCATGAAAGCAATGCTAACATTGAATGTGCAGAGGATAAAGGCTTTTTGGGACCTTTTGTGCCAACAATGTGCCATGAAAAGTTATACTGACCCATTGTCTTTGTCATAACCTCTGCTACATCTGCACCTGTCTTCTATGACAGCATGTTTTTAGTTTGATGCATTTTCAGATTAGTTAAGAATGCAAACCCTCAAAAACTTGAAAGCTCCTCAACGGGCTGGTGCTGCTTTAAGTAATGCTATTCATGATTTGCATTTTATGTTGTCATTACTGTGTGCTCCTTAGCTGTCACCTAACCATCAAAATATATATATATTGATGGTTAGGTGACAGCTAAGGAGCACACAGTAATGACAACATAATATATATATATATATGCGCAGTCAGATTTATCTCAGCAATGTGCCTGGGTCAAGAGCAAAATGAAATGATGGCTTTGTAAAGGCGAGGATGCTGTCCTCCCTCTTTGATCCTTCCAGCTGTTGCACATTCAATTCATGTTGCCCCATGTGCAAACACGAGGGAATCTTTCCATTACTTTCAGCTGAGATCGCCTGAGGGTACATTAGAGGGATGCTGACAGGTGGATAGACATATTTTTTCAACACATCCGAATAAACGGGGGACGCTGGGGCTATTTGATAGGGGAATGGTTCGATGGTCTCCTTTCATCCCTGCTGGTTTTTCTCATTTTAAATATATCCTACATCCTACCCCCTCTCTCTGTCAAATCCTCAATGACATTTAACAGTGATTTCTCTTTACATCTGCCATAGCTCTGATGTCTCTCTGCATGTACAAAACCCCAGGTGCTCCTGGGAAATTATCCTGGGGGTTTCATTCAAAAAAAGCAAAAAAGGTAAAGGCAGACTATAGTTTCAGCATAATGACACCCAGGTTGTGCATGATGATAGCGACTGGGTGAAACAATAAACATTTCTCATCCCTAAATGCTAATTTATTTAAATGCATGCAAATTAAAAAGGATTCCCACCAGGCTGCACAAAAAAACTGCTTGCAGAGTGATAGTCCAAATCCTATCTGCTGACTGTTAGGGAAGACATACACTTAGATACTGGGGGAAGGCTGGTGTCATTCTTAACTTTGCAGAAGTATGCATGTATCCTTTGATTAGTATTAACCCTGGCAAGACTCCTGGCACAAAATATGGTTCTTTCATATTAAAACAAAAGCAGCATGCTTCTAGTCCTCAGAGTTACTATAAATGGAGCAAACGCTTTAAAGCAAGGTTTATGAAAAAGAGAGAAGGTTTGGCTAAATGTGACAATGTCTCTTATAGGACATGGTGCTGCCCGTCTATACATTAAGATGTGACTGTAAGATATTGTGGTTCCTTCCTTATACGCAGCTCTTTTTATGTACCCTTACTTCAAAGACTTACTATCCCAATGTTTTATGTGTCCCTCCAAAAATCGCAACAAATATAAATGATGTAAGTCAACTCTATGCAGAGATTTATTTGGGAAGATACCCTCTTGACTTCAGCGGGGCATCATTCTGAATGTATAGTCTCAGATCACACTGAAAATATTTTTTATCAGGGGACCAAAATACTAGGATTGATTTCCACTTGAAAATCCCCCTCCCTTTCTGTGGAAAGGGGAGAGTTTTAATCTCTGCTTACACTGAGATTTAAAATTAATAAACAAGACCAAAGCTTTAAATATTTCAGGTAGCATCTGTTTTCACGAGTTAAGAGTTACAGTAACTTTACAGAAATTTAGCAAGCTGCTCCTGTAATTCCTCAAGGGTACCTCCTGTTGCTTTCCAAAGAAGTGATAATCAGCAGCTTTATGGTGACGTGGACTTAATGTACAACACACAACACAAGTGGGGGAGAGATGTAACTGTTGGGTCACAATACGTGAAGTGGCTGCCTATGAGCCACTGCCATGCCATAAGGCCTCTGCAAAGGCTTTCTAGGTGGCATCCATGGCGCAGCTCCTGGCCCTTCCGCCTGCAGGCTCCCTGAAGAGTGACAGGGTGATGCCCGTACACACACGCGGCAAAAAGAAAAGCTGTAGCTGTCCCTGGGGCGGTCCAGAACAAGTGATGGCAAATGGGTTTCATTGGGAAACTGACTCACATTAAAATGAGAGGGAGAAGAAGAAGATAATTCAGGAGAGGTCTTCCTCAGCCTTTCCAGAGACATGCATGAACTGGCAGCTTTGGTCACTTTGAATAGCCATCTCACAGAATATGTTCTTTTGGGCAAGCAGAATTTGTCACACCACGTATCAGAGACATGACATTGCAACATACAATCGCTCTCCACGCAGAGGACTCATTTCACAATGAATGGGCATCAGCATGTGACCCTGCTCTCATAGAAATCTGATCACGCTCCATTTCTCCTCTCATGTTGACACTTGGAGTCTTCATGCCATAGTTGATTAATTCTCTCTCCTGTCTACAGTACATTTTCCCTCAGTAGTACCAGAGCTAGGAGAGCGAGAAAGAGAGAGCAGAAAAAGGTTATTTACTTTATTATGAATATACAAAGTGTGTGCGAAGTACTCTAACTTGTGGAAACAATTAATTGATCTCAGGGCTGATTCAGAAATCCTTTTTTATCTTCCCTTTTGAGAGCAGCTGCCATATGTGAATGGGTCATCATGGATTCACCACAGGTGGGATAGCTCAGTCAGCAGAGAATGAGACTCTTAACCTCAGGGTTGTTGGTTTGAGCTCCCCATTGGGTGAAAGGTTCCTGCATTGCAGGGGGTTGGACTAGATGACCCCCGTGGTCCCTTCCAACTCTACAAGTCTATGATTCTATATGTTGAATTCTCCCTGTCATAGGTAACTAGTTGCTTTTGTTCAACAGCTTTACCTGTTCTCATTGGCTGTTCAATATGCTTACCACTCCTTCCCAGAACACTTAGGTCAGGGGAAGGCAACCTGTGATCTTCTAAAATCTTGTTGGGCTACAACTCCCATCATCCCTGACCATTGGCCAGGCCAGGCTGCCTGGGATTGATAGAAACTGAAGTCCAGCAACATCTGGAGGGCCACAGATTGCCACCCCGACCTATGTAGAGCCACCATGCTGTTTTTGAAGCCTTGTGAGCTCAGATAAACAAAAGTGCTTGTGGAAAGGGGGTAACAAAACCCCATTTTCCCATTAAACACTTGGCTTAGTTGAATCGAAAAGCAACTGTATTTGCACACACTCCTTCGGTGTTACCTCTTCCCACCCCTCCGTTCAGTCCCTGCTGCCAAAAACTAGATTGTCAGCTCTTTGGAAGATGGATATTGTCTTTATTTCCTTATTCTTATACAAGATCATACATATTTGTGAATGTGTACATAAAAATTAATAATGATAATAATAACTTACAATCTCTGCGACCCATCTGGAATGGGAGTAGTAAGCTTATGTTCTGAGATAAAATTAAGTTTAAAATGTGTGTTTACATGCAAATTTTCATGCAATTTTTTTATAAATGCAGATTAATATGAAAATTGATTTATGGGTATCCATATAGTGGCATGGCTTGGAGATGGACTGAGTTGTTCATTATTAGTCAAAGTGAATTAGAGGAAGAAAAGTTCTTTGCAAACTTTCTCCTGAAGAATAAAATAGGATATAAGTTCATTTCTAAAAAAAGAAAGAAAAAAGAAATTAGACTTCATGTTTTGCCCAGTTCCAGCCTTGTGGAAGAATCCAAATATTTGCTTGCTATACTCTGTCAGTCAAGAAAGCTGTGTGCATACCATTTGAGTCAGAGGTGCTCTCCTCCCTTAATGTTCCCACATCGACATTATTCATATTTTGTCTGACCCTCGAAAGTGGAATGCTGACACTTGTTCAAATGGAAAATTTCTTTGTGCACAAGACATTTTGAAATGTTTTCAGACCCTGTCCTACAACAATTTGTTGTACAGTTGAGCAGCTTCTGTGGAGTTCTGCGCAAGGCCTCTCTCTTCAACTGCATAGCTATCAGTGGATGCAAATGAGTTGCCACAAGTCTAAGCTTTTTATTCCCCTTGAAGCAGTAGGCAGGAGATTTGGGGTAGGATTAAAAGACACAAGCAGCAACAAAGTAATTGGATGTGAAGAAAAAAAAAACATTCTTACCGATACATGTAGCAGCTGAATAATTTAACCTTTAAGAGTTGTTTATTCTCTTATGATCAAGAGGGGGGGAAATGTCAAAGCCTTTCGTTTGCTGATATTGTTTACATGGCACTTCTTGAAATGTGTACACTGCAAAGTACCCCTGTATAAGCAACCTCAGCAACAGTAATGAGAAATTAAAATAGAATTTCAAGAAGCACACACAAACGTCACTTGCCATCATTTAACTTGTAGAGTTTTGGTTTTAAGGAGAGTGGAAGGTGCAACTGCTGTTGTTGAACTCATAGGCAATGCATTATTTGGAGAGAAAAAATGGATTGCACAGAATCTGTGTTCTCTCTCCAGGTGTTCTATAGCCAATTAAAGTGGAGCACATTTAAAGGTGAACCACTCTGATTTGCATTTTCCAAAACAAGGCATGAACCAAAGCAAAGCTGTCATTTGAAATCCGCACTTCTTCAAATTTTGGATTCTACTTCTCCAGCCAAGCAATGTGCACAAAAATGCATATACTGGGGTAAAATGTGCATTTTAAAAATGCACATATTTGTGGACAATAGCATACATAATATTAGGGGAAATGCTGTTGTGTACATAAGGAGAGTTTCACGCTAAAATGCTGATAAATTTTCATGAGGATTTTAAAATTAATAAGTAGTTGCAGAATGAGATGGAACCGTGGAGAGCTAAACCTAAGAGTGGAAAAAGGAAAAACTGAGAGAAATCAAAATCAACAGATCTGCTATGTTTTCTAGAAACCTGGAAAACCAGAGTTGTAAAACACACGGGGAGCTTCCACAAGTAGAGGAGCTTCCATACTTCAGATGTCTCCCTCCATAATGGTCCACACATAATGGTGCCTGGTTCCCATCTAAGTGCCTGTCTCAGGTTTACTTAACTTGGATACACAACACCAGAAGAGGGCTAAAATTCCAAGGAAGTCTGTCACTTAAATGTGGGTGTGCAATTATAGCTCTAGGATTTCTTCCACTGTTGCTGGTTTCACCCCTTCCTGACTTCAAATGGTTGCTGTCTGTTGAAAGTGCTTGTTCTTACTAGAGGTCAAACAGTGTGCATAGTGATAGCCCTTATAATGGTTGTCCCATGTAGCTCTTTGCTTAATACAAGCATATGGTTAGCCAAACAATTGTTAAAGGATTACAATTGGAGACAGAGTGTAAAAGAACTGAGTGGGAAAGGTTTGTGGAATATAGCCAAATATCTTGAGAGAGTTGTTGCTAACACTGCTTGAGATAGGCAGGTTCAAAGGTTATCTCTCCTCTTCACATGTCTCTCCCTCTCAGCAGGATAATAGGCTGCTGGGCGCAAGCCACTATGGAGAGAGGAAGGAATATCATTGCCATAAAGAACTTTATTCACTAACACAAAGTAACACAGGCTTTCTCAGTACTGATGGGGAAAATGATACTCTGTAGGGTAGTTTCTTCTCCTTTGCACACTCCTAACAAAACTGAATTCAATAGAAGAAAAACAGGCATAGCCTCTCAACAGAGCAAAAATGCCTTTTAGCATGCTTTTTTAAAAAAGCAACCCTCACTTCCAGATAGAATCCAGAATGCAGTTTTTGATGTTTAAGACTTAAGCAGTTTGGGTCTAGAGAACTTTAAGGGGACCACCTTTTTCTGTATACTCTGCCTGTGAGTTCAAGTCATCTCATGACACCCTACTATGTGTGGAATGGTCTTCTACATTTTGGCTTTTGACTGCAGAAAAGTAGGGCTTTCTCTCTGGTGCAACAGCTACTGGTCTGGAAAGCCTGCAGTCTGGCTAGTGGAGGGGAGGCATTGAATGGGCAGACATGTGGCAGTGAGTCATTGGCAGCAATTGACGCTGTGCTATGAAAGCCCTGTGCCCAGCAGTTATGCAGTCACCCTCCCATTTTACTTTAACTTTGAAGACTTCCCCAGAGTGGACTGAGAGTGGCAGCAAGCTCAGCTACTTGGATACCATCATTTGAGTTTGAGGGGCCAATGGGGGCACCAGAACAATGAAAAGTTGGCTAAGCTAGTTGTCTAGACTTCTAGAAGATTAGGCCTGAAAATGCAGCGGGTGGAGCATGTGGCAAGAATGGTGGGTAGGGAGTGCACATCACATTAGTGGCAGACAGAAGAATGGCTTCACTGCAGTGCCCAAAGGTTAAAAAAATAGGGTGGTGATGCCATGGTAGAAGGTGGAGTGTCTTCAAGGTATGATGTGCAGGGCCCCGTCAAACCAGGAAGCACCTCTGGGGATAATTATTACATGAGAATTGAGGGTCTTTTACATCCTTGTACACAAATGTATAAGAATTCAAGGGTGCTCAGTGTGGTACAATAGTGTGGCCAAGCAAGCATGTGAATGAAATAATTTGTTGAATGACTAGACATGAGAACAGGGAGGAGGCTTTGTGAGTCTCACCTCCTTTAAGATTGGAATTCCTGATCTTGGGCATTTAAAAGGGAAGAGGGAGGAGGCTTGCAAAAGCGTTTGTGAGTCTCCCCGACTTTTCTTTTGAATCTCCAATCTCACACTCAAGTTTTCCTCTCTGCTAATGGGAACAGGGTGGCATGGCCAAATCAGGATTAAGCCCTGTCCTCTCACCAGAGACATCAGCTGATGAGTGGGTGGGTGTGGTTTGAGGAAAACAGCCTGGAGGGCCACATTGGACCTCCTGAAGGGCCAAGAGGGAGGCTCCTCACCCATGGACTAGAGGGGTGGGCAGGGTGCACTGATAAAAATCATGGAACAATTTAATCAGAACCAAAGATGATACAGTAAAGGGTAAGCTATTATCGTTACCCATTGTCTTTAGGACCCTATTGTCAAAGTGTAACCTTTTCATTTGTAGACTGAATATTAGTATGGTAGATCTATCAGTATCAGCTCTGCCAGCCCCTTCTCCAATGCCAGTGGTTTTCAAACCACATCAGGAGGTTTGTGGGGAGCTTGTTGGGGTGTACAAGAACATGCATGGTAGACAAACCTCCCAGAAAGACAGCTTGCCCAAGGTAAATTATCCTTTCGTCCAATGTGCAGCTGCAGGAGATGGTTGGGTCTAAGGCTCAGTGAAATGTCTTCTTCTTTTGGACTCCAATGTGTTGTGGAATGGGAGGCATTTCAGTTATTTTCAGGGTACAAGTTTCAGGGGTGGAGCAGGGCTCTTCAAAACTCTGTTGGCCTTGTGAGGTTTCCTTGTTATGGTTTCCCTGAATGCTTCATCCTGAGGTAAGAATGGTGCACACAGCAGGGGGACATTATTCCCCTCTGGGAGTGATGTCCAGTAGGGCTGACCTGTACCTCTCGTGAATTGACGGTGTATGCTAAAAATGCCCCATAATTCTTCCCTCATTGAGAGTTTCTGTACAAGATATACAGGGATACACAGTCAAATCTGTGTGGACAAGTTCTTTGCAAGTGGACAGCTTATATGATCCACCATGAGTTTTAGAATCATATGCAAGTGCCCGTTTGGCTATACTGTTTGTCTGCAGAATTGGTTGTATGAAGGCAGCATCTCTGGTGGCTTTCTTCCCATTTCCCTGTTCCCATTTCATAGCACCGCTTGCCAAAACTGGAGCTTGAACTGTGGTAACATGGGCTTGCTTTCAACATCTGGGGTTAATCAGAGCAGGATTAGTATTAATTCAGTACCATACTTCAATACACTAATGAGGGGCTTATTTAGTAGTTGTCCTGGATTGTTGTCTTGTGCGTTTTAGGCTGCAAATCCTGGGCAGACTTTCCTGGGAACAAACCTTGTTCAGCACCGTGAGATTTACTTCTGAGTAAATAAGCATAAGCATGCTCTGCTAGTGTTGTTAACTTCCCAGAGTAAATGAGATGGGACTGGAAATAATTATCCAGACAAGTTTAAGCTTTTTAAATAATGTTCAGATTTGGCTGAACGATGCCCAAATATTATGCAAAAAATAAATAAAGTAGTTCTCAGGAAGAGAAGTAACAACACAATCTCTTTCTTGTTCCTTTGTTCTGGATTATAAACATGGCTCGCTTGTATTGGTTGTTTTGCTAGTTTAGGAATAGCAGTAGCGATGCAAAGCACCTCAGCTATCAGAACAGTCCGAAGATACCTTTGCTTAGAGAGAACCTGCTTGGCTCCATATGGACCATTTTGTAGTTGTCTAAAGTGTAAATTTGCTGCTTCTTTTCAATGTTGAAGTAGGTAGGGGCAGCCAAGCAGAAACTCATTTATCTCTTTAGGCCCCTGAAGTGCCATGCCCAAAGGCATGCCATAGGCCTTACCTCACAAGCTGAGCCCAGTATTTCCAGCAAAGCATTTGAAGTGCAGCATTGCGTAGCAGAGCACTGCTTAGGGCCTGGGAAGTGATACATATGTGGCAATAATTAAGAGGCTTGCGCTGTGTCTGGAGGACATGGCTCACATGCAAATTAAGGCGGGAGCAGAATCCAAGCCTGTCGCTTAACCAGCTTTCTGAAAATGACAACTGCAAATTTTAATATGCAAGATGCAAGTGAGAAACACAACGCGTGGTTCTAATGTTATCTTGAAAATGATATATACCCTCCGTTTCGTACTGCTAAAATAATAATAATCAGATGTTTCAGCTCAATTTTCTTACATTCCTCAGATGGTGTGGTAGTCTCCACAAAACCTGCTTCCCAGTAACTCAGCCTCATGTTGCCTTGGTAACAAATTAAGCTTTGGTCACATGGAACTATGCCGATTGTATTGTTCTTCCCCATGGCAGGGCCAGCTCCTCCCCCCCCCTGCCCCAGCCACATCAAGGAATGATGAGTGTTCCCCTTCCCCATTAGTGCTACATACATTATATAATGACGTGTGCAAATAGCATTCTCTCTACCCCATCACACGACAGTGACATTGTGTTCACTGGATTCCCCACAATGCACTGGGGGTTAGGCTAGGTAGCTAGCAAGATCCTTTCCTCTTCTGACTTTCTATGACTTAACTCAAACATTGAATATGAAAGAAAACAGTGGTTAGTGTTTGCTCCACTAGTTAATGCACGTTTATTAATTTGCTAACTGTGGTGTTCTTCTCTATCCACTGGCATCAAAAGCCAGTGTGTGTGGAGAGGGGGAACTTGCACAGTTTTTAGAAGATGAACAGGATCAGGCTAAGAAGAGAATTCCAGACTTGTTGAATAATTCCTTCATTTCAGATGTAAAAACATTTAAATTGAGAGCCACATAGTTGCTAGAGTACAGCGGTACCTCTGGTTATGTACTTAATTCGTTCCGGAGGTCCGTTCTTAAGCTGAAACTGTTCTTAACCTGAAGCAACACTTTAGCTAATGGGGCCTCCCGCTGCCACTGTGCCACCAGACCACAATTTCTGTTCTCATCCTGAAGCAAAGTTCTTAACCCGATGTACTATTTCTGGGTTAGCGGAGTCTGTAACCTGAAGCATACGTAACCTGAAGTGTATGTAACCTGAGGTACCACTGTACTCTGTTTCCTGTTCAGCCATGGTGAAGCTCGCTCTGAAGGCTAGGATTTGGTCTGGCAGCAAAGAAATGAAAATACATACTTACACCAGCAGTGAAAGAGTAGTTAAGCAGAACTTGGGGAGTTTGTGTAAATAACCCAATGAATAACTGAGATTTTAGAGTGATGTGGGCTATAAATAGCATGTCTGTGCATTTTTTTTGGTTCATATGTGTGTGTTTACTTTGTTTTCTTCATATACTGGAACTGATCCTTATGTTAACAGTTCTATGATAGGGTGCAAGTCTTCAAAGCTCCAGGATTTGGGGGGATTCTCAGGCTTGGCACACTGTAATCCGGAAGAGGTGTGGATTTTCTTCTATTATACAGCTCTGCAACGTAGACATGGTAACAGTGTTAGGCTGGTGGGCCCTCGGCTGGGATTAGGGCCCTAGCAAACAGTCCACCTTGTGACTTTCTGGAGCTAGCCCTACTAAAAGCAAAGGCATGTATTGGCTAGTTTAGTGTAAGACAGTCCTGATCATACACATGCCCATTTCAATGTAGAGCTTCATATTTTTTTTAACTTGGATTCGCCTATTCCACCCCCACCCCCCGAAAAAGCAAGTTGTCTGAATCTGTGGCTGTGATAGGGGAGGATTCAGGCTCTTTTGAAACAGAATAGGGTAATCTGGGGCCAGGCCTCTCCAACATGTAGTTTGGTATGAGTTAAGCCCCTATTTTTAATTTAAAGCCCATAATATAGTTTCCTTGGCAGGGAGATTCATAAATCTCCATTTCATCCATACAACAGCTGCATGATAATGGAGCTTTCACCGGCGCTGCCACTATCTCCGCTAAGCCTGCCTCTCAGGACTTGTAGGATTCTGTTATAGGAATATCACCCGGTGCCAGTCTTCACAGACGTGGGAGCATTATTGAAAATATTCTGGTGCCTCACATTGATATGCAGGTCCATGGTCATTAAAATTTTATCATATAAACCCTGCCGTCTGCACCGAAGAGGAATTGAGAGCCTTGGCAGAGAGTGATCACATATTTTATCAGAATCTTCTGCCGGCAGGCGAAGGGGGAGGAAGAGACCCAGCAGGTTCTGAGCAAGGGAAGGACTCAAAATAATGTCCCCTTATAACTTAAATGTAACGTTGAAACTCACCCACATAACACACACATGAGGAATTGACATTTATCTACTCTGGTTGATTTTAGCCTTCCCACCCCCACCCCAGGTAGTTCAGTGCCCCGTATTATCGTGGCAGTCCAAGCTATTTACGCATGATATCATTTTCATATCCTTCTCCTGGAAGGCAGATATTAATCAGAAGGTGCCACTAAGAGCCAAAGCAAAAAAGGCAGCAAGCTATTGATTATAAAGTTGACTTATCAGGGGTCAGACTATCTGATTAGCAGGTTCATAAACTGCATGGCTTTGGCTGGCTGGAAAACAAATGGAAATTCATTTAGCTGGATGCAGCTGACTCGGATGTTTTTACATTGTGCTAAAAGTAGAGTGCCACATACTAGCTATTCCCCAACTGTGTGGCAGCGCACATGAGCCTGCTGCAAGAGAAATGCTTGTGTGTGGCAAGAAGGAAATGAGTTGCATAATTAATAGCCTCTGTGTGCCCAAAGAAACCATGCACAGAGGAGAGGCTGCCTGCTCTGACTCTGGGTGATGCATGGCTCTGGAGTTTATTAACTGCAAATAAACCTCTATGACTTGCATATAATTTTGCTATGTCTCTCCAGAGTCCAGATCCAGGGGCAGTGGTGGTGTGAGACCTGGTGGTATGTGAGGTGGGGTAGACTACCCACCCGCCAGTCGCTTAAACAAATAGCAGCAGCAGTTAATAGTCACTTATAAAGCTAGCCCCACTGACCTGCCTGGCCATCATTGCATTCACTTTCTTTCTTTCTTCTTATTTGAGGGAAACGTTACAATATCAGTGCCCATTCAACAAATGGTGTTCTTTTGAGTCACTAGTCAGAACCATTTATGTGCAAATGTTTCATCTTATATGGCAGAGATAAGCCATGCATGCAAATTGTGCATCAAAGCCATGAAATGGGCTACACATGCAGTCAAAATAGGACATTCAGAAGCCGAACAAATGGAGAATGGGTGCTGAAAATGCACCTTGTCTGGGATGTCATTTGGTCTAGGATCAGCCCTGGTTATACGCTCCAAGCCAACTCCTGGGGGCTGAGGTGGCTTTGGTCCCCTCAATAAAATATTTGAGGGGACTGGCCCCCCAAAATGAGTGGCATTGGCATTCAAATGGTGTGCATATGCTGCGTCATGTCATCAATTATGCAGGGTGGGGCTCCCCCCCCAATATTCAGGTTGGCCCCCCTGTGTGGCACAATGTCTGTCAAGCTGAATCCAGTTGCAGGGGTAGGAGCACACTAGGCTGCATGGTGCTTGACCTGTGCTGCAATCCTTACGGAGAGAAGAGAAGCCATGCACACTGCCTTGAAATGTGAGGCTTAAATTGATTTGTGCCTTAAAATGGTTGTCATGTGACCATGATGCCTCGCAAGGTGATGTAATGTAGTAGTTAAGAAAGTGAGATTTGAGGTGGGAAAGTTGCAGGTTTAAGTCTTGCTATATCCATAAACTATTTGGGGAGCTTTAAGCAAGCCACTGGTCTGTTTCACATCAGTAATGGGAAGATAATAGTACTTGCAGCGATGTTGCAAGGATTACTGAGCTGTATAGTGAGATACCGCAAATGCTTGAAATATGCATTTAATAAAAATGCAATTATTATCATGATATAGCTTCTGTTGTATGGCCAGTCCTAAATGATGTATAGAATCCAAGTGGTCTGTAGATTGGCAGTGTATATTTAATACCAGTATTGCAGGTTTTGGTGTCTTCGGGTGTCTTCCCGTGTAAGAGTCGGGGTGTCTGTGCGACGTTTCGACGAGGTCTCACTCGTCATCTTCAGGCTGGTGCTTTCGGCTTCTTGTTACTGGAACAGAGCAGAATCTGGTGTTTGAGTTCCTATAAATACTGTTGAGGGGTGTGGTGTATAGCCTCCAACGTTCTGGGCAGAGAGGAAGTTCCTAGATTAGTGTGCCTTTTCTTCTTTTGTTCCTTAATTACTTGAGGGATATCTTGAGTGATTTCATGAGTGATATTCTGAATACCACTGGGTGGGTCATTAAGTGTAGATTAGTTGCTAAAGCTTTCGTGTCTTGACCTCTTGAGCTTGTGAAGAGTTTTTCTGAGAAGATGGCTGTGCTGCATTTAGTTGTGCTCTGGCTTGGCTTCGTGTATAGGGGCGAGCTGTGGTTTTGTGCTTTGTGCCAGCCAGATCTGTGTAGGGATTGCAGGGGGGTGCAGCATCCGGAGGTGCCACTATAGTTTGGCTACTGGATGGAGTCTGTAATATGTCTGTGGAGAGGGTCTGGGTTTGGGTCTGGTGTGGTTGATTGGTGACGGCGTTCTGTGTGCCTCTGGTTCTGGTGTCGGTTTTTGTGGGGAGGGCTAATTTCCAGATGTCTGGCAGGCGGGACGTGTCGTCACGCTTGTTCATGTTGTGAGGGTGTTTCTCTATCTCGATGGCTTCCATGATTATTCTCTTGTGGTGATGTTCCATGTTAAAGAGCAATTTGGAATCTGCAAAATTAATTTCGTGTCCTGTTTCTTTCATGTGTTGGAAAAGAGAGGAAGTTTTTTCTTCTTTTTTGACGGCATTCTTGTGTTCTGCGATGCGTGCATTTATTCGTCTGTTTGTTTGTCCAATGTACGTGGCTGGGCAGACTTTGCAGGGTATTTCATAGACCCCTTGGTTTTCCAGCTGGATTTTGTCTTTTGGGTTTCTGAGGATATTGGCTATTTTTTGGTTGGTGCAGAAGGCTGTTTTGATATTGTGTTTATGGAGGATTTTGCTGATTTTGTCTGTAGTGCCCTTGATATAAGGAAGGAGGGCCATGCCATTGTTTTCTTCTGTGTCTTGGTTTTTGGGGGGTGTTTCTTTTTGGATTAGCTTCGTAACCCTGTTTTTCTGGTATCCATTGGCGATTAACACATTTGAGAGATTCTGTAACTCAGTTGTCAAGTGGTCTTTGTCAGCCAGGCGTTTGGTTCTGGAGATGAGAGTCTTGGCTACGGAGTTTATTTGTGCAGGGTGGTGGTGTGATTGTGCATGTAAGTAGCGGTTGGTGTGTGTTTTTTTCCGGTAGATAGTGTGTCCTAGGGAGCCATCAGGTTTTTTGTAGATTAGGACGTCAAGAAAGGGGAGTTGGTTGTTGTCTTCTATTTCCATAGTGAATTGTATTTTGGGGTGTAGGCTGTTGAGATGTGTGAGGAAGCTATCTAGTTTTTCTTTCCCGTGTGGCCAAATTACAAAGGTGTCGTCAACATATCTGAGCCAAAGTTTGGGTTTGTGTTCTGACTTGTCTAAAGCATTGGTTTCAAAGTGTTCCATGTACAAATTTGCGATGACCGGTGAGAGGGGTGATCCCATAGGTGCTCCTTCTATCTGTTTGTATCTTTGTCCATTGTGGATGAAGTACGTGTTGGTTAGGCAGTGGTTGGTCAGGTCCAGGATGTATTTGGGGGGGTTGTATTTGTATTTACGAAAGCAAATACCAGTATTGATATATACTCAGAGTCGCAAAGTGATTTCATGCTCTTTATTCAGCTCATAGTGGTGAGGAGGAATGAATGAAAGTCCCCTCAAAGTATCTGCTTTATATACATTATGTACACAATGGGCTGCACATGATTGGCTAATTCTGGAATTCTACTGTAAGCCAATCAGGTTGTGGATTCACTTATATCTGGAGCATGATTGGGTGGTTCCTGCCAACCAATCATACTGCTGCATTGTTCTAGGACCAATCAGACTGCTGCATTCTGAATCCTATTGTTCTAGGACCAATCAGACTGCTGCAATTTGGATCCTATTGTTCTAGGACCAATCAGACTGCTTCAGTTTGGATCCTATTCAACTCAGTACATAACAAGTATACTACTGAAAACCCGTTTCTGTGGGAGAAGCAATGGGGGTGGCTCTTGCTTTTCTATCCTGCTCCTTGGCTTCCTGGAAGCACCGGCTTGATGCTCTAGGGAGACACATGTGCCTCTGAATGCCTGTTGCTGCCTGGCCTCCCCACTGGCTTCAGGTTGTGTCACTGTGGGAACCGAGGTTGAACTTGATGGGCCTCTGGCCGAGCTCTCCTCACGTCCTTATTTAAATGTGACAGTTAGAAAAGCTGGCTAATTTAAGATCAGTATGAAAAAGTTTGGTTTTAAAATGAGCTTCTGGCACGTAGACTCTGTGTTACTAATGCCAGCGAGTACCTGTTTCTCAAATATAAAATTGAACATGAACAGCTGCCCCAATCCCATGTGTGAAAAGGAAGGGGATGTTGTGACATTACGAGGAAGGGAGCAGGTTTTATTGGATTATTCGCACACCAATACCTCTGAGGAGTTGTGAAAATACAACTTTACAAAGTATCAGTGCGCAGAGCCAAAAGCATTCCAAAGTCATTGATGTACATGCATGCAAAAAAAGTCATACAAATGTAATTTTAGGTGCCAAAACCATTTACTTTTGCTTAGCAAGAACTAACATTTGCCCCTGAAATTAACAGCTTTGAAGATCACTGGTATGTTTCTTCTCAGATTTTCTCACCTCTTGTTTTAATAGCTTCGATTTTACAAGACTGGTGGCTAATTAGAAAAGCTTTCTGAATACATGTGCTTAAGATTTCTCTGTAAGCCTTGTGCAGTTGTGCATTAGAAGCCTTTGTACTTGCTTCTGTTGTTGCATTTTCTTCCTCTTCGTCCTCCTCTTCTTCTTTTGATAGATTAAACCCTGCAGCCTTTTGCCCTTTAAAGAGTGTGTCAGTCCAGCTATGCCAATTCTAAATAGAATTACTTTTCTCCAGCAGTTTGTCCTGAGGTCTATAATAACTTAAGCAATCATTTTAATCACTTGAAGTGACTGACATCATGCTGACGGAACCCTAAGGAACTGTGGGGAAGCAAAGGAAAGTTCAGTTCTTGAATATACTTCAGAGAGAAAGAAAGATGGGTCAAATGGTATACAGAATTATGTTTCTAAACTTCCACCCCACCCCACGGCCAGACTTGTTAACACTAAAGAGCTAAGGTCAGAGTCCTGCGCCCTGGTTTCCCAATGAGGAAAGGCGCGTGGGAGAGCTGCTATTGCACTCATATCCTTCCTGATGGGCTTCCTATGGGCATTAATTGTGGGGGAAATAAAATGCAGGACTTGATAGGCCTTTCATTTGATCCAGCAAGGCTTGAGGTTGAAATTTGGGAGAGAAAACTGTTGGCATGACCATTACACTAGGCTCTCCATTTTCTTAGTGTTGCCTTATATAGGGCACATCTGGGCCTAGGCCCTGCAGCTCTCCTATCTTACAAATTTCCCCATTCTATGGAGCTTCCACTTTTCCATTAGACTATGAAATCTCAGTCCTCCAGTCTAAGGGTCGTCCATCTTTTTGGACTAGTGGGGTACATTTCAGAGTGCTGTGGGCACCAGCCACAAAATGGCTGCCATGGAGGCGGTAACACAAATTTAGTGTCAGCCACTGTGACAAGCTTATTCTTACTATGGGTCATCAGCTACATCCTGCTGGTCCTGATTATGTAAATCACACACGTATGCACAAATGCCAGGGAGGCACATTTTGCCCCATAACTGTCTTTTTAGGAGGGCTAGAGATTTGCTTTCTTAAAACAAAAGCTCAGAGACTTCACGGGCACCATGGCACATGAGTTGAGGGATCCCTGCTCTAAGCTGTTATGGTCCCACACAACCTCACCAGCTTTACTTTCTATATTAGGGTAGCCATGTGCAAAAGAGGAGATGGCTCTTTAATAGTTGTACAGAAGAGAGAATTCTAACAAGTGCAACTGTTGAAATTCCTCCTTCTACACAAGTATTAAAAGCCCAAGAGCCCTGCCGTCTTTTGCAACTGGTCACCTTAATCCGCTTCGGTATGTCAGATTCGCTGGCCTATAAGAGTATATATCCATATTGGTCAAGCATCTTGCTACAGCCAAGAAATGCTGCTGAAATTGGCCCCTTCAGCTCCGGTTGTGCATCAAATCTGTCTCCACCCACAACATACACATGTCCACCCAGTGGTAAGAAAACTGCATGCAACTGGGTACACAAACAATGACTTTCTCTTTTTTGGATCCCCCAATTAACTGGAGAGAGCCTATTGTGTAAAACACTTACATGTGGAGGCTGTTTGTACATGACTACCTCTAGATAAATGTAATGAGGTCAGGAAATGGGACCATCAAGACAATCCCTCTTTCCTTTTACACACACTGTTGTGTGAACAAGGGTCTAGTTTCAGGTTAATGTTGTGTGTATTATCTATATACTTTAGAAACTTATTTGAGTCCATTGGATATGCAAGAATGTAGTTGCTTCAGAAAAAAAGAGAGAGAATTCTATTCTAATACCTGTAGTGAATGTCATCAGTAAGAAATGATGCACTTTTTAAATGCTGAGACAGTCTTAAGTCTGCTACTAAGTCCTGCCTCGTTTTCCCCTTCCAGTCAGCATTTTTTCCTATGACGTGTGTAGAATCTATATCTCTCCATCTCTGTCTCTGTCTGTCTCTCCCCATAGGAATATATTATTATAAGGGAAGAAGCAGCGAATGGGAACTTAGCTAATTTCTGTTTGACTGATAACCAAATTAAATTTATTGCTAACATGCAAATGTACGCAAATACAAGTCCCTGCCTCAATGCAGTTACAATCTGATGAAAGGCAGCAAAGGTTGGGTGCACAGTTATAGATACTTAACGTGCAACCTTTCACGCTTCCTCTTGAGTTAACTCTCTCTGCGTTCAATACAGCTTTTTTCTTAGTACTGTATATTTAAGATTGTAGTATTTAGCTGGGTATAAAGATGGTTTGTGTGTGCGTGTGGCTTTAGTTTCGAGATACCTGTGTGCACACAAGCTTCCCTATTGTTACCAGTTAACTATTACATCTGTATCTTCCCTTTACTGAGTTCGTTTTATCCTCTGAGAAAACCTGTAAGTGGGGTTGAGCTAAGGAGTTTTGACTATCCTGGCTGAACCAGGACTTCAATTCTTGGATCTTTGCAACACGTTATCCACTCCTTCACGTTGGGTGTCTAGCAAGAGCCTTTCGGGCTACATTGCCAAATGTGTCATTTGAATGGGCTGTTATACATTCTGTATTCTCCTTTTTCTTTATGCTCCATTACATTGAGCTTCTCACATAAAGGCACGTATGTTTTCTTACTGTGTTTCACTTCAAAGCCCTGAACTTCCTTCAGATTCACTTGTGCAAACTTGTACTTCCATCCAGCATTGATTTACCGTATTCATCTGTGTATAAGACTAGGTTTCCCCCCTAAAAAATAATGTCCAAAATTTGGGGGCATCTTATACACAGATAGATCTCCCCCCGTTTTCTTAAACTGGAGTCCCTCAAAATAGTCTTATACATGAGGGTGTCTTATCGACAGAATAAATACAGTACATTTGTGCCTAGGTGGAACACAATGGAAATGTGACACACATTGGAACTGTGCATCCCACAGAAAGCAGTGCAATGTTTTCAGTGGATACCCATACATTGAATAAAACCTGATTTACAGCCGTGATTCCTGATTCAGCAAGCGATGTGCATGTAAATTGTTTCAGCTGGATAGGGATACTGGGTGGAAAATCCCGTGTCAGTTTTCAGACATCAGGCTGACCTTCCTTCTTTTTCTCTTGCTAATGCTGGCTGTTAGTATTTACTGGAGTGAATGATGACAACTCCTTTCTCACCAGAAGGATATGCACTACACTGTTGGGAGAAAAGTACAGCCCAGCACTTTTTGTGTTTCCCCACCCCCACCCCCAAGCTCAGTTCTTCATTTTTATCTCTTCCTGCCAGTGCTCTAGCAAGAGTGTGCTGGGGGTGGTGATGGGGAGGATGAGGCGCTGTGATAAGATAATATGGAACACACACTGATTCCTAAACAACATACAGAGAGACCCCTTGCACTTCATAGCATCCCATTCCGATAGCACAGCGGGTAAACAGCAATAATCATCATTACTCTTGCATACATGTCTGACACTATCTCTCTAGGACAGTGCCACACGAAAACCCTTTCTTCCTTGCCCTGCTGCTCAGTTGGGCATAGATACCACAATGCACGAACTACCAATATACAAATCTAACCAGCCAGTTAAACATTTGCTCTTGAGCAGAGACCGTCAGTATGCATCTGTCGTTCTTTCAAGAATAAATAAAATTTAAACATTTTAAAAGCTGATTTTCCCATGTCGTTTATGCATCTTTATTGGCTAAAGAGCATGGTAATTCCCCACCTGCTTGTTAGAAGAGGATAAAGGCATGGGCACCTACTGGGTGGGGGCAGCGGGGCAGCTGACCCACAGATCCCCATCTTTCATTTTTAAAAAAATGGATTTGTAGAACCTAAAATAGAAGGCAAAATATACAGAAACTCTTATTTATCATTTATGAGAAACTAGCCTACTTTCCCCTTTCTTTGTGCTACCTTGCTCTCTCCCCTGACCCACTGCAAGAATTCCTGTGACAGCAAGGTGGTGAAGGGCAAGTTTTTATATAGTTAGGCAACAGCGACACCCAAAGACATTTATTATTATTATTATTATTATTATTATTATTATTATTATTATTATTACTGTGCTATACAGGCCTCACTTCCTGCTTATGTCTATTGATCTAAATCTAATGTGGGTGCTTGTGGCTCAACTCTGACTTCCATAGGCCAACCTTGCTAGGGCTGATGGAAGCTGTACTTCCGCTCTAAATTCCACTCCCTGGAGTGACCTTCTCCACTTTGCCGCCTGGTAGGACCAGCCTTGCCAACCAAAATCAAGTGGCAAAGGCTCTTATTTTATTTTTCTGCTTGTTCAACTTCAATATGGGTAATCATACAGCTGCTTGCTCCCTGCCTCCATCCAACACATTGCCTATACAAACAACTTTGGGCAAGTAGAAGAGATCAGCCTAATGTTCTACCTGATTCTCCCTGATATATTAGATGTGAGGGGACACTAAACATACAAATCACCTACCTGCAGCTGAAGTGGAACCACCTAGCAAATGGGAGTGCCCCTTGATTTTGAGCTATTGTGCCATTATTCTCTGGGATATTTCTGACCAATTAATTGGTTCTCCTGGTTTGTTAATTGTTATTGTTATGCACTGGGCATATCAAAGGCACAAATCCCTTTCATTCAAAAAAGAAAAGAAAAAAAGATGGTATTGTAGATATTTAAAGAATTTATAAGACCTACAAAGAAAACTATGGATATTGGATATATTGTCAATATATAGCTTTCTTCCATTTTCATCATTCTACTTTGCCATTCTTTAAACTTTGCCATAACACCCCCTGCCCCCCCAAAAGCAACATACAGTGGCATCCCTGATATAAAGCTTTACTATCCATCCACCCCCAACCTTTCGCCGGCTTTTTTGTTCTTTGATTGTTTTTTTAATAGAGTTTTTATTAAAGATTTCCTTTGTGATACAAACCAAAAAAATAAACTAGGAAAAGTACATATGGTGTCTTCACTTCCAATTCATAGAGTCTTTTTTCACAGTTTGTTTACACTTGGTATGATACACCATTGTCATAGACTTGAGGGGGAAAGAGAGGGGGGAGCGAGAGGGTTGGTTTTCATTTTATTGCATAGTTTTTGTGCAGGTTTTTTTTGTCCGTGTTTCACAGGTAGGTCCCTTATTTATATAATTATTTGTTTTTCTTGGCATTGTGAGAGATTGGAGGGTCCAGGGATTGATTCGGATGTGTGCAGTGTGGGGTGTTTGTTCTTTGGTGATTTTAAGCAAGGCAGTGGAAGCCCACAATTCAGATGAGTCAAGATGAGTCAAAGGTCCGTGCAGCTTCCTAGTGGTTGACTGTTGCGCTGAAATTGCCTAGTCACTGGAAAAATGGCACATCAGTGGCTGGGGGGTGGGGGATAGTTTCCTTCAGTATGAGAACATGCACACATAGCTCTTTAGCCATATACCTGAGAATTAATAGTATCATTACTCAACTTCCCGGATGCTTTTCTTGCTTCTTTGCCAGAAGTCCTCAGGGAATGAAGTCCACATGTGTGCTTGCAAACTTTAAAGCACCTTTATTTCTACCCACCTCTTTTCTTAAATCATTTTCTTGCGGGCTACCTGTCACCATATTGAGGTAACCATAGCAACCAACTCAGGTAGCAACAAGACTGGGATGCCCAGCAGGAACATCCTTATATTTGATCCCTGACAAGGTGAGCTATTAATCCACCACTGTATACTAGCACAGCACAGTAGAGCACCTCAGATCTCTTCCTTCTGGAGGTTGCCAAGCTGCTGCCTTCCTTGAAATGGTAGGTTTTTCTCCCCCCATGTTCATTTGTGACGGTCAGCCCAGGTCCCTTTTCAGTTTTCTAATTCCCAATTTGGCAGTAGTTATTTTGGGAAGTGCTTCATTAAAGTCATACAGGCACAAACAAAACATAAACATGGAGTGGTGCAAGAGAGAGTAAAGTTTAAAGATTGCTTTGTGAAGCTGGCATTAGCCACATCTACGCAGCATGGTGAATATTTATATATTTTATTTTAATATATTTAGATCCCATCCTTCCTCCCAAAGGAGCACAGAATGGCAAACACATCCATAAAAGAATATAGTTTTAAAAACTAGTTTAAAAAAAATCTTCTAAAAGCAGTTAACATTTTCTTTAAAAGTTAAGAACTTAAAGGAAAAAAACTACACATATACAACCACCGACTCTCACAGTTAATAATATCACAGTGGGCAAATCTTTCAGTCACCATATGCCTAGGGAATGTTTTTAGATTCTTCCTGAAGCTTAAGAATGAGCAAGACCAGAGAGGGCATTCCACAGAGTGAGAACCACCACCAAGAAGGCCCTGTCATGGGTAACTGCCAACAGGGCAACCTATACAGGACCAACCCTGCTACCTGTAGGGTCTAAGATGGTAGATACTGGGAAAGGTGCTGTTTTAGATACCTTTGCAGGCCTATTTTAGAGGGAGGTTATAAAAAATTACAATACTATATGTGCAGAATATATAAATGCCAAGTACTGTTTGTAGAATTCAGAGTAAATGTATAATACAGCCAAAATCCACCATCACCTTTCCAGAATTGATATTCTCCTGCTTTCTCGATGGTGGTCATAACTTTCCCCAAAAATTTCAGGAGAGAATTTCTGCTTGCCTCAGAGCCCTTTGCCAGGAATTGCAGCTAGTGGGTAGTTCCCTTGTGCCACTTCCCACTGGCCAGACTTCCCAGAATGCCTTGGGAGTGATGTGTTTTTCTCAGCAAGCTAGTAATCGGAAGGTTTTCTGTGTACAGTCAGCTACCCTAAACGCCTTTTGATTTCTGACCGGTGTGTGTGAAGAGGAAATTAATTAAACTGAAAGTGAGAAGTCGAGCCATTGGGTAATTAGGGGCTCTCGAACAGAACTGCGCGTCCTCCCTATGCATCTGGCTCTGTGTGCACTACTATGACATTTAGCATCTTATTATCTATATAGAATCATCAAGTGCGTGGCATTTTGCAGAGTACAAGAGGACAGGTTTCTTGCTGCAAGGAGTTTACTATCTATGATCTGACACAGCAACACAGAGGAATGCAGGAAAGTGGAGGCAAAGGATAACTTGGGGGGAAAATATGAATTATTACAGTGACATATACAGTACATACAGATGTATGTAGAGTAGGGCATGAGGCCTAGGAGGTTGTGCACAGGCTGCTTTTGAGGAGGCAGTTCAGGGACTAAGGCACAGCAAAGTTGAAGTCTTTTGAACCTCCAGTCAGTGTTCTTGTTCCAACAACCTTAGTGAAACCTTGTGAATCTCAAAAACTAGGAAATGCTCAAACAATATAACCAGTGGCGTAGCATGGGTTGTTAGCACCCGGGGCAAGGCAAGTAATTTGCGCCCCCTAACCCCTAACCT
Source organism: Podarcis vaucheri (assembly GCF_965113315.1). Classification (NCBI taxonomy): domain Eukaryota; kingdom Metazoa; phylum Chordata; class Lepidosauria; order Squamata; family Lacertidae; genus Podarcis; species Podarcis vaucheri. The sequence goes on from NC_138762.1 coordinate 107,085,986, forward strand.
GCCGCCGCTGCCAGCTTCTTCTTGCTGCTGCCTGGTCTGGTCTGGTGTGGTTCTCTCCCGCGCTCAGCGCTGCGCTGGGCGGCCGCTGCACTGTCCCTCCCCCAGATAGTCCCTCACTCTCTCTCCGCACTGCATGCCTGGCACCCACCCCCTCCACAGTGGGCGGTGACCCAGCGGCTCGGATCGGATTCGCACAGCCAGCACTGCAGTGAGAGAGAGTGAGTGAGCCAGGTAGGGGCAGAGAGCTGAGAGTGCGAGTGCGCCCCCCCCTAGATGTTGCGCCCGGTGCAGCTGGCCCCCCCTGGACCCCCACGCTACGCCACTGAATATAACTATAAAGTTCACCTTACAATGGTCACCACAGTCCCTTCCAAACCCACACCTCAAATAAATTCCAAATCCTGTGAGTCTGACTTCAAAACAGATTTCCTATTAATTTCAGCGGGTGCTTCCATTGGTTGGGATGAAGGTGGGCATTTCACAACCATATACCCTGTGCTTTTTGCCCCAATTTCACCTTTTCATTATTACTGTCTGCAACACATCCATGGTTACATCTACATGCTAGTAAAACGTATGACTTGTGAATGAAGAATGGTTGCGCTCAGTGCTTTTTTTCTAAAAATATGTTTAGGGGTACTCTCATTTTGACTCAAGAAAATCACCATTTTATAGTTCAAACTGGGAAAAATAAATACAGTAAATAGACAAAAGTACAAAGATTCACAAAATGTTTAGGGGTCTGCGTCCCCCCAGAAAAAAAGGACTGGTTGCACTTATTCTTTGTTAGAGATCTCCAGCCCTATCCACTACAGAATCACAATTTTTAGGGTCACATGCAGAGAATAAAGTCTTAACAGGCATTTGCTATCCCTGGAGAAGTCTGGGAACAGCAGTTCTATAGATGATGGGGCTGATGATTTCTGACAAAGAATTCACTGGCTCCTTCACCAAACTATGGGTTCTTGGATACTTTTGATAAGTTCAAAGGCAATAAGTGAAACTGGCATAAAAGTATTGCCTCCATGTTCTACTTTTAAAAATATTTAAGCTTCTTTGCCTGAATGCATGAAGCAACCTGGTGTATCTCAATGTGGCAATGCAAGTTGGAATTTTGTGGGTATGAATTTGTTTCACTAGAAAACATTTGCAAAACCTCCTCCACTTCCAAGTCCACCATCCTTCCCTCAACAGCCTTGGCAGCCAACAAAAAGTGTATTGTGGAGCCAAACGCAGTAGAGTGCTTAAGAATAGTGAGCTGGGAAATGAGAGCTGAAAGAGGAGAACTGTGGTGCAGCGATTGGTTTGATTTGGTGAATAAATTGCTATTTTCAGATTCAATTTGTATCAATAGGCAAAGCACTGTACAGCTTCAGATTCTGTCACACTCAGTATCCACAACCCTGATGCAGCCAGTCTTAAACAATCTTCCTATTATTGACAATAATTATAACTGCAAAAAGTTATTATTTTTAAAATCTTATGGTATTTCTTTGCTCCAATAGTAGTAGTAGTAGTAGTAGTAGTAGTAGTAGTAACAAAAACCACTTAAAATAGTAGGGAAGGATTTTTGTTTGTTTTATTTTGCCTGCTTGCTTCTGGGAAAGAACTGCAAACATTTACTAATTCAGAGAATGCTACAGCTGTTCACTATTGGCTATTTTTGAAAGAGTCCAGAGCCTGCTGCTCAGGCACCAAAAGGACTTAAGCTTTATTAAACATGACTGGAAGCTGGAACTACAGAGTGCTCTTTTCCCAGTACGTTGAAAATTATACTCTGCTAATTTAGAACATATGATGTAACAGTGCAGAAGGGGAACAGGTTGGATGTGTGATTATGTCAGTGCATAATTAAAGCTCATGCTTATTTTGGGAACCTATGCTGTTTGTCAGGGTGAATAGTGTTGGCCTTCCAGGTAAGCCCTCTGCCACACTTTCTGCAGATGCTGCAGGGTTTGTTTTGCAGTGTGTTGTGTTGTGTGCGTGTGTGTTTGCAGCCTTTGTGTTATTCGTAGCATGGAAGAAAATCGGTGTCCACAGTTCTAGTTGGCAGTTGAAGCACATGCTGCAGCAATAAGGGCAGGAGGAGACACTGCTGGGATTCGTTGGAGGGCATCTGGGCAGCCCATTGTGCTTCCATTTTTGTGAACCTTCTAACACTGATATTGTAGATACAAAGATGTCTTCACAAAGGCTTGGAGCAAATACATTTCAAAGCGCTGCTCTGAGATCTTGTTGTGTTGTGTCAAGCAGAGATTAGCATCTTCTGCGTAGGCTGATTCCTTGTTAGTGAGACCCTGATAGCAAGAGATGTTCCTCAAACCAGCCAAAGATACTCAGTGATTTTCACATGGTTGGTGGCGTCAAGGTGGGGTGCTCCCCACATGCCAGGGTAGGGGCTGGAGAGAAACAGCTGGAAGTTCCATTACAGCAAGCGAAAGTCTGAAATCCAAACTGATGTAATGTAAAAATAAGGCCCACAGCAATGGCAGCTTGCTTGTCAGGAGAACTGTGAGCGTGCTTTCACAGCTGAACCATCAGACAAGCATACCAGCTAATCCAGCGCTGGTTCAGATGTTTCAGTCTTGCCATCCCAGCTCTTCCCTCCCTACTGCTTCCCCTTGGGCAAAGTTAGCAAAGTGCCCTCCCACTGTTGGTCTGGAGCAGGAGTGGGGCACACTCCTCCCAAATCAAGCACCTGCCGATGTGGTCCGCCATTAACTTATCCCAGCCCGAGGTGGAGGAGGCGGTGATGTGAGCAAAGGCAAAGCTGACAGGTTGATCCACCATTATTTATTTGTCTGACAGCTCGGTTGTGAAGGCAGGCTCTCAGGGTGACTGGGAAATGTCTTTTAAGGCCTCTTTTTGTGCCGTGTCTGTTTTCAGCCTGCGTTCTGCAGTTGGGTTTCAGGATGTTCAGAGAGCCATAATAGTGCGTGGTTTGGAGCAGACAGTGTTCCCTTTGGGAAACCGATGCTGCTTCAAAGAGTAGCACTGTCTGCTCTTCCATAATCGATAGAATAGAAATGCCTTAAGCCTCAGATAGTTACTCATCTGAAAGAACCAGACCATGTAGTGTAGGACTGGTGCCAAGTTTAGCATGGCCCGGTGGAGAGGGTGGCAGACACAGAGCTGGTGAAGCCCACTTCCTGGTGGTGAAATTGAAAGCAGCATCGCCTTCCCTTGAGAGAGGGAGGTGTGTGGCGGGGCCTTGCTTGATAGCACTTGCCATTTTAATCCCCCAGTGCCTTTGGGGTTCCAGAAATGCATGGAACCATCTGGAGTGTGGCCCTATCAGGACCCCACATACAGTATAAGTAAATTAAAATGGCATGTTCCAGCAACACCACTTGCCAGCTATACCACCTAGGGTTAGCAAGTATTGAGGCATGTCTGCCTCATGGTAAGAGATTTATGTCCTGCCTTAGCTGCCTTTCCTTGCTAGAGGCTGAATGACTATGTATTATACTGAACTGCAGCATTTGGGGTTGAGAGAAGCTTCAGTGATTTGTTGGGTTGGTCTGTGGTGCCATTTTGTTCTGGACCTGATTCCCCTTGCCTTCTGGCTTGTCACTGGAATCTGCCATTATCTTCTGGAATTCCTGGCAGAAGAAAACTTATTGTTGGGGTGCTAGTAAAAGAGGTGATAGCAGTTGCAGAAGTGCCTGATATTTTAATACTAATTCCAGCTATTATTGATCCATTGTATTAATTGCCTTTTAAAATCAAAAAAGCAATTCTCAGTGAGACTTAGGAAACAGCCAATCCCTAATAACGACATGGAACCTTAAACATCAGAACAGTAAAATACCAAAGTCTAGCGTCTGAGCCACATACAAAAATGAAGATTCACATTGACCAGTAGCTGGGAATTACTGAAAGAAAGGGTTTTTATCTGCTGGTGAAAGGAAGCCAAATATTGTTTTGTGGTGGGTTTTCCAGGGCCAAAGGTGCTTCTACCTTTATGGAGGTTCTGGGTGATGTATCCTCTGGCTGGGGAGGGGAGAAGAAGTTGCTGCCCATTCTGCCTCTTAGCTTCTTTGGAGTTTCCATTGGCCTCATAAACCCTAAGGTAGAATTGGATAGGCTAGCTTCATGGCCACCCTAGTCACTTTGAGGAAAGCTTGGTTAATTGTATGGTGAAAGATTATCCCACATTTTGCACCTGCTGGCCAATGGCCACCACCACACATCTGGTAGTGTTAGGTGGCTTCTGGACCTATGCCCCCAAATCTGGTGCTAAGGGTGCCACTGCGCTGGGTGTGGTATTCCATAAGGTAGGCATCTCTACAAACAATAACAGCAACAATAATGTTCTCTACTGAGTGGCCCCATCAATCTCACCTCTGTAAAATGGGGGGGGGGAATGGAGAAAGGCAGCATCACAATATTTGTTTGTTTATTTGTTTGTTTTTAAAACATTTGTTGCCTTTCTTTCTAGGGACACTGAAAGTGATTTAAAACAGATATACAGTGGCACCTCAGTTTAAGAACAGTCCTGTTTAAGAACGATTCGGTTTACGAACTCCACAAAACCGGAAGTAGTGTCCCGGTTTGCGAACTTTACCTCTATTCTGAGAACGGAATCTGAACGGTGGAAGGGCACTGGCAGCGTGAGGCCTCATTAGGGAGAGTGCACCTCGGTTTAAGAATGGACTTCCGGAATGGATTAGGTTCATAAACCGAGGTACCACTGTAACAATAAAAACAAACATGTAAAACTAACAGCAACAAAGAAATAAAACAGCAGAATTAAACACTTGTTTCCCCCCCGCTAAAAAATGAGTATGTGTGATTCCATTGACAATTAAAGAACCAAAGTTGCACTACAGATTGCACTCTTTTAAGACTGATGACAATTTTTTTGTTTTGCTGCCTGTCTCAGTTTCTAAACATGGCACATTGCTTGAAATATCCTGGATAAGTTTCTTTTTATCATCCTCTGGATTCAATGCGCTTTTATAGAAATCTATCACCATTTTACCCACTGAAATTGGTAGAACAATTGAATCTCTTTATGTTGTTGTTGGTGTTACGTATTTTATTAATAAAGGTAATGGTTGCTTAATTTCACGTCTTGACCGACTCACCCCCTGCTTGCTCTGCAAAGGGTTTTTCATGTGCCGCTTACTGTAAGTTGCTGAAGAAAGAAAGTTTTGTTTTCTGTAGCGCTCCTGTTGCTGTTCCTTAAAGAGCTATTTTGCAACAATAAGCAGCTGATGCAGTTCCATGCAGGAAGAAACTTCACCTGCTGATTTTTTTTTTTTTTAAATCACATCTAAGTCAGGATCATGCCAAGTACCCAGTATTTGTATTTCAAGCTGAAGGCAGTCCATGCTTGACCCTCCCCACATTTTTATATAGAAAAATATCTTTGTATACCACTATATCATAAAAAAATCAAAGCCAATTGCAGCAATAAAAACATAAACACATACAGTAAAAGCATAAAAAGTTAAAAAGCAGTAAAAAGCAAAAAGTTAAAAACAAACACCAGTAAGCCGTTGAGGAAGGATGTTATGAAAGAAAGGGACTTAGGAGCATGAACAGAACATTTCCCCTTCACCATTCCTGAGCCACAGCTAAGATTCCAGGAACGGTTTATCCACAGAACCTGTCGCTTTATAAACTGAACTTTCATCCTGTCAACCTTCATCCTAATCAAGCCTTTCTGACCTACAACCCATTATTCCAATATTTATGTTGGAGCCTTGTTTATTTCCTGTGGAGCCATATCTCAGAAGGCTGATCTTTCTAGATTCAGATTTTAGTGCGTTCAACAATTATAAAGGTGTCGGGTGGACCAGACCTCCTCACAAAGCCAAGTACAGGTCATCAACTTTATATGATGAAACACCAGTGGATAGATAAACCCCCTATTTTGCCAATTGCCTTAAAACTATGTTTTATATCATATATGTATTTGAAGTCTTGGGTGTATGTCTGGCATGCTCTTGTTTTGCACACTTTGTGCAATTCCTTGCATATTTCTCACCACTGCTTCCAAGTTACAGCATATTGTGAATCTGAGTTGTGCAAATGTGAATGGACAGACTTGAATCTTTGGGATTTCCATCTCTTGTCAGTATTTTTCATGAATGCCTAGCTATCCCTAGCTAATGCCTAGCTGAGAGGAAACAGAACTTGCAGGGGTGGAGAGCAGCTGTTCCACATACTGTAATGTAGGAGGAAAGTGCATGCACTGTGTGTTTAAGAGGATGGACAAATGTGTGATGCAAAGACATTTTAAAATGCTTCTCATACACTATCTCAGTAAACCTTAAAACAACCTATAAGGTCTGTCACTGCTATATGTGTTCTCCATATTGAAGATGGGAATCATGATTTGAGACTGAGAAATACTGGTTTGCCTGTGGCCACCTGGTAAGCTTGTGAATCAAGTTTCTCTCAGAACACACATAGTATAGTGTAATAGTGTAGAGTGTGATATATACTATGTTATGCAGACAATGCATGTGAAGCAATCCGGGAAGTTTGAGAAGCAGCGCTGTATAACTGCAAGGTGTTAGTCCTGTCGTGATTCAGGAGAAGACTAAAAGCAGCAATCCAACCTGCTGTGCAGGGGAGATCAAAACATTTCCACCTGCCTTCACCCACCACACTGAAAGAGCAGGTGAACACAAGTACCACCACAGGGTTCCCACAGTGGAAGCCCACATAAAGCCCCCAAGTGGTGCATTGTGGGGGACAAGCTGAGCTGGCCTAGAACCACTGAAAACTGAGTCAGTCCCACTATCATCGCTTGATCACACAGAGCACGATTCTGCCTTTCTCCTGGTTTGGTTTGTGTGGCTGTGGATTTGGTGGTGGACACACTGACACTTCTCCCTGTAGGGTAAGGATGAGAACCTGCAATGTTTTGTACATAAAGGGAATATTTTAATATGTTTAAAAATAACAAAAACAAAACAACAACACCTGGAAACTACTAGTGCACTTTTTCATAAAGCACTGAAGGTTGTGTTAGGTGTGGTGCTGTAGAATCGTGAACAAGCATATATTTCTGCTTACAAGGTCTGCTATGTGCAACAGCAAGGAAGTGTGACTTTTTGGGTGGTAAACTTTCGATTCTGAAAATCTCTTCTGAAAATGTCAAGCAGCTTGTCACTTTTGGAATTCTAACTCTGACTCCATCTGTTGCAATCAATTGTGCTTTTTAATGAGAATCAATGAAGTTTGGGAACTCCACTGGCAAGTGTTTAGTTTTTCTTTTTCTTTAACGTTTTGAACCGTCTCCAGTAAGTGCAAGATCAGGTCAGGGCACTTATGAAGAAGCAAAACAGGGGAGCAAAGTCAGGTGGTAGGGAGGGCAGAGCGTTAAGTAGGGATTGTGGGCAGGAAATGAGAATGGCTGATTTGGAGGAAGATAGTCTGAATGGGGGAATATTCTCCCCATTGCTCTTTCTGCTCATCTGTGCTTTGTGCCCTTAGATGAAAACTAAGGGCTTCATCATTTGTTGGCATTCACCTGTCTTGGGAGACAATGGAAGAGTGTGCCTTCGGGGGTGAAGTCAAACCATTGGAGAGGCATGTTGCAACTGTAGCAGATGAAAGTATCCGGTTGTGCTGCTGCAGGTTCACCATGGCTTTTTTTCTCTGTGTGCTCCTCTGTGTGCCCCTCCTAGCACTCATCACTCCTATGGTCACTGCTGTAGATGCATGACCTGACTGCCTGTTTCCAGGTGCTGCAGCTGTCTGCAAGGGATTCCCAACTGGTGGGGTTAATCTTGCCAGCCTTCATAGCACGTGTGCAGACATCTTGACTGTAACACAGAGTTGGTCTGCCAACAGGCCTGGTTCTTGAAGCCAGCTACCCATAGAGCACATCCTTGGGGATCCTGCCATCTTCCATTGTATGGGCATGGCCAAGTCAGCATGGACATCTCCCTTCTCCATTCCATCCCTCTCCCAGATCAGACTAGCTGCTCAAAGCATGAAACTTCTACCTGATCTTGCGGAAGGTGTGCATGGTCAACCTATTTCTAAGGTGCATGTGTATGTGATGGATTCAAGAGGACTCACGGTTGACTTTTGTTTACTCACATTGCAATTAAAGAAAATGTGATTATATATAGGAAAGCAATATTAAGCCAGAAGTTGAAAATACTGTGACTTGGCTCACAATCACCCAAACTATACCAAGGTGGGTTCTGTCAAGCCAGAAGGGTAGCTTGGTTGTCTGTCAAAATCCTAATAAATGGCAAAGAGAATCGCACTGCACCTGAGACACAAATTTGTTGTGAAACAGTTATCCGTGAACATCCTCTGTCACAAAGAGAATGTCGGCTTGTTTGCCAGCAGTCTTGATTTATAATGAATTTGGATATTGCAAACTTCCATACATAGGAACATGGTGCAAAGATGAAAATGGGACGTGGTGGTTACAGTATGCTACACTATAGTGTTAATATTTCTCCAGACTGGCTAGAGCCACCTAGGTAATATTTCATCAAGCATTATTTCCCCCTTCATTCAACTCTGATGTGCTTACCCTTTGCTTTGGAGCTATAAAAGTATGTGCAGAGGTGAGGAGGGTTTTCACTGAAATGTTACCTTCAGTAAAATATGCAGGCATGTTTGCATGTTAGCGTGTGGTGGGGAGAGAGTAGGTTCGGTGCTGCTGAATGTAACATGTGAAAATGTCATATAATTAAATAAATTAGTGCCATTTCATTTAATAAAAGTCCTCAATATGTATGTATTTTTTAAAGCCTCTCTGAAAGAAGAAAGCAAAATGATGTGTGGTTGTGTTTCAACCTGTGTATGGATGGACACACATACACACGGATTTCTGATGGCCAGACACTTTGGGGAGTTTGCCTTTTCTGATGTATGTGTTTCATTAGCTTTTTCAATGCTTGGAGTTTTGTTTTTTCCCCCTTCTCCCCAGCAGTTTTGTAGAGCCTTTAGAAGTTGTGTTAGTTAATTTATCCTTCCTAGTATGCTAAGGGGAATCCTTAAGGTAATAAATAGAGGCATAAAGCTCTTCAGGCTATGAGGCACATGGTAGGAAGCATGAAAATGAAATGTGGAAAGACAAACCCTAAGGTAAAGATGCTGGTAGTTTACACCCAGCAAGGGGATTATTTTTTCTTCCTTATAAAGTCAGCACTTATGATCAAATCAAATATGTGAGGCCTGGTTCCTTGAGAGCAACTTTGCTGCAAAATTAAGTAGGGAAGAGCCAATAAGAATCACTGTTGCTTACCCCTGCTTATTCTGTAGCTTATTCTGCAGGACAGGGCAGGCATTAGAGGATGGAGGAGACTATAACTACTGAAATGAATGGATGGTCCTACCACTACATCTGGTCTCTGGAATTTTGTTTAATACTGTAATGCTCTTAATGCAAAAACCAAAACACCTTACATCCTTTAATTTTTTACAGAATTTCCAGTGAAAACCTATTTTATGAAAAATGAGCTGAACAAAGTAAATGGCTAAATGTTTGCCAAAATAACCTTGTACATATATCTTCAGAAAACTTGCAAAGTCAGAACATGTTAGAGGCAAAGCTTCATGGTCAACATGACCAAAAATTGGGCCCCTGCTCTAAGCACTCTTGGGGGTGTGTGTGTAAAGTATCTCCTTTCTCGTGGCAAAGGACTGAATTGACAAGGACCATTTATCTGTTCTTTTACCCCCCCCCCTTCAAAAGCCAAACCCTGGCTGTTTGGTTTAAGAAATCATCATTTTTTGGGGGGTATGGTGAAATGGGAGGGATGATTCCTAGAAAGATATCTTCTGAGGCGCTTTTTGAATTGTGAGATCTGAAGCTACAACTCCCACTTTAGAGTAACCACAAAATGGTAGGACTGAATGCTAAACTGTGATTAATCTTAACTATGGTTTGAAGGTGACTTGTTTCTACTAACAAAAGATAAGACTAGCTGGAGTTTGTCCAGGTTCAGATATCATGACAACTGAAATGGAAGTGAATCTTCCAGATTTGTGCAGATGCAGCCAGTGTTCTTAAGACTGGAATACCAGGTTAGTTGTCCACATGCTTTTAGGGCTGGGGAAACCCAGCCAGTTGGGCAGGGTATGAATTATTATACACAAACACACAACATAGCTGCATACCAAACTTATTGTGCTCCGAGCCCCAAAACCCATCCTTCGTGGAAATAAAGACACAGTGGAGACAGAATTTAGTTTAAATGTTAATGGGCAAATTTTGGCCACAATTTTATTAAATACACAAGTGTGACTGGTATTGATTTAGGCATTGGTATCAAAACTATAACTGGCTCCTGCCCCACCCTGCGGGAAGCCTGGAAGGGTAAACAACCAGCAGGGGGAGCTCCATCAGTGTGTATTGACTGATGCTCACCCCTGGGGGTCCTGGCGTGGCCCTAGCCCCTCTCTGGGCTTCAGATGAGATCCAGACCCCCGGATTCCTTTAACGGAATACCTTATTCATTGGAGGGGCAGGTGATGGCCGCACCTCCCCTCCCCACATTCCCCTAAGCCAGTGCCTGACCACCAAACCTTACAAAGTTGTGACGATTGCTAAGAGGTAGGCAAAAACCGAGTGGCCACAGCCAATCTGCCACATTGGGAAAAATTCCTACCCAGCCCCCATTCCAAAACAGGTGACCAACCAAAGTCCAAAGCAAGGGCAGACATGACCTAACTAATAGGTGGGTGTTTGGCAGTGCAAAGCAAAAGGAGGTCCCTATGTCACGCTGCCAAATAAATACCCCCAACCTTGCCACGCTGCTGATCGGCTAAGGCCATTGGCATAACTGTGGCACCACCGGCTTGGAGTGGGGCAAGCCCCGCCCATAAGCCGGTTAGGGAAGAGTTGCAGGGCCGAAAACAACATGGACCCTCTGTTAGGAGGATCCAACTTGCTGAAATAAAAACTTGGAAGAGATCTAAATGAAAGGCTGTTTGGATTTTTCCTTCACATTATTTTCCCTTACTCAAGATAATTTCTGCAACTTCATTTGTTGATCTTTAAAGCTCTAGATGGCTTGGGCCATCTGCTTTGCCTTCACAGGTTAGACGGGTGGTTATTCAGCCCTAGCACCTCAGATCTGAAACTCCTTCCCTATAATTTTGGTGCTGCTGGAGCTTCTGTAACAACATTAGAGTCCACTTAACTATAAAATCTGTAGACATTTTGTTTTGTTTTACAGCTTCAGAAACAGTTGTTATCTTTCTTGGGTATTGTGGAAAAGAGTAGAATATAATTTTGTGAAGTATTTCGGGGAAAAAGAAAGATGAGGTGTGCTGGGGATTGGTTTTAATCCTATTTGGTGCCACAGGTTTCACTTTAGCATGCTTTAATTGTTGTTGTTGCTATTATTTTATTTTATTTTAAATGATTCTTAGCACAATACAACAATAAAAATATTCATTTTGTTGGCAAATTTTGAAATGTTGTAACCTATCCTAGGCAGTTAGAATATACATTTATATAAACGAGTATATATGACATATGATAGACCTGCACAATTTATGGTACACCAAATCAAAAGCAGCCAACAAGTCTTGCAATGTGGAATGGTGCATGCTGTAAATCCCCCGGTCTACTGTTTTAGGCAGGCATGAAAAACTGGAAGTTTCTTCAGCCCCTGAAGTGCTGCCATGCATGGCTGGTGGACTGAGTTTTATGTGGTAGGTCATACATTGTGCAGCCCTGACATATGATACCGATATAGTCAATTATGCAGCTAGGGAAAAATGGGGAATCTATATTTAGGTTGTAAATGTCCTGAAGTCCCCCAGGTCTGCTTATCTCTTTGGTCTCTCTCTCTCTTTCTGTCTTTCTCTCTCTCTTTCTCTCAAGTGCTCCCCACCCTCTCCCTGAGAGAATCAATGCCTGCTTCACCATCTCTGACTACCGGAGGCAACATCCAATGTGGTACACAGCACTGCTTTCTCTGAAGACGTTTCTTCCTTCCTTCTCTGCTGAGAAGGGTGTGGGCATCCAAGAAGATGTCTTGGGATGCAGAGCCAAAGACTATACACAGAAACTCTCCACGTTTCCTCTCTTTGAATTGGTCTTCTTTGTTGTGAAGAACTTGAACATATTGAAAGAGATGGGACCCCACTTCTTGGTAGCCAGGCCTTTGCCCGTCCAAAATTTTTAGATGGAAAATGAAGACCAAAACAAACATTTCTTTGGCTGAAAAAGGCATTAAAAAATCCCAATCTTACCACCCAAGACACATTTCTCAAGAGCCTAATGGCTTTGCACATTTAGGTAACAAAATACTCCTTCCTTTAAAAGACACGGTTATGGAGTAGTTGGCATCTGTTTGCTGATGATGTTCTATACTCTCTTTAGACAGGGATACCCCATCCCCAATAATATATAAACATTTGTGCTGATGAATGCACGTTTTCTGTCTTTAAAATATTGGGAAATGCATATATTTGTACTGCAATGCCAATTTTGAAAGTTTTAAAATAGTCTTCCATGAGTGCTTCACAATATAGATCACATCAGTTTTATTGGTGGTAAATAAAATAAAGGCAAATACCTTTCCTCACTCGATGGAAAAGATCTGATATTACTTGATCAATATTAATCACCTTGCTTTATATTCACTTTTTGGAGGCACATAAAAACAGCAGTAGACATCCTCTATATATACGCCAGAATGTATTAGAATAGGGACACAATCCAGTTCTTTAATGTGGAGGTTTAATATTGCGAATGTACACCAGAGCACTGGTCCCCGTGCTAAAATAAATCATGGGAGAAAGAACGCTCTCCCCCCCCCCCGCCCCATCCCCAGGAGAGGACGTTCCCCAGCACTTGTTAGTCTGGTCCTGCAGAGCTGGAAGCAAAGAGTGAAAAAGTTGCCCAGACTGGCATGTTATGTCCATCCTTTATTCTGCCATCAATCATAGGGCTGTGGGTGAGTGCATTACTTCAGCTCCCACCCCTTCTGTTCTAAGTGCCAGTTCATGGGATCCAGGATGGGGTTTTGAATACCTTACAGCAGGAAATACACTCCCTGTCACCACAGGCTTTCTGTGGCCAAACCCTCCTGCCTGACAACATGCATGTGTTCAGTGGCACAACTATTCTGGGGTGGCAGTAGGTTTTGCACATGATTAGGCCCTCACACAGAATTGGGCAGAAACACTTTTCCTCCTTCTGCAGCTTGTCCCCTGTGCATGCACTCAGGGAGCCAGATATTGCTCCAAGCCCTTAGGTAGCCTTAGATTAGTTTGTTCTGTAAGAGACCAAAAGCATTTCACTGTTTGGTTCAAATTGTTCAGCACAAAATAGATTCCAAATATCTACTTGCAATAAAGAGCAAAGCAGTGGGTTATCAACAGGCACTTGTCAAGTGATCAAATTCTTTTAAAAATATTTCTGTTTGAATTGTAATAACTAGTCCATGCACCTGGGAAAAAGAAAATAATTCATAGTCAGCCAAATGACAGCTTAATCTTGCAACCACTTTTCACTTGGGAAGCCACCCAAGAATCAATGGTAAAACTTTGCCTGGAGTTGTTGCTGGCTTGGACTGAAAATTGGTATATACCCGTGGCTTGATTAGATCTTGTGAGAAATATTTGTAATAAAGTGGCACAGAGTATGAATATACTTTATGTAGTGCATTTTTCGGGGGGGGGGGAGTAATCACATAGTATTTATCAGCATTTCTAGAAAGCTGTCAACCATTAAGTGGTGCTTGTAACCCCTTTTTAAAAATGTAAATCCACTGTGGTGTAATATATCAAAGAAATAAAAGCTAGAAAGTTGTCTGAGGCTGATTCTCATTCATGGAATAAATCCACATTTTTATACCACAAAATAAAGAAATTGGTGCATTTTTCTCTTATCCATTGTGCAATGAGCATTCATCAGAACCGACATAGTCATGTCAAAGATTTATTGGAGTCTCTCAGGCATGTTTAGGTAGTTCTTCCTTGCACTCAGGAACAGCGACTCCTCTATCTGCCTACCTGGCAGTTTAGCAACATATGAAAACCTGTAACTCTGATTTGTGCATCTATTAGCCTGTGGTTATTATTGAGACAATGTATGTGAAGTGGTTAGAAACATACAAAAAGCACTTTTATAAAGGAATCCTTCCCTAACTATAATTGGTGCTCCTGAATTGTATAGACAGGTTCCCCAGCCCTTTTTTAAAAGCTGGCCAGTGAAATAGACTGGCCAGTAGGCTCAGGGCAGATGATACAACAGGCAGTTAATTTATGGAATTCACAATACATGGTTCAGATGGCTTTAAAGATAGGGATGGGATGAGAATTAGAGCAAGGGTGGTCCACTAGGCAAACACTCTTTTACTTGAATTGTGAGCAGAACTGGGTGGGGGATGAGGAGTGCAGAGCCTTGAGGGCATATCTTGAGCAGGTCTCTGCTTGGAGTCTACTTGCCTTTTTAAAATGTCAACACTTTCCCAAAGGAAGCAGGAAGAAGTAGCAGCCACCCAGTAGAATGTTCCAATGAAGGCAGAAGGTTTGCGTGGGCTGCTTGCCTTGCAGACAGTAATTCACAGAGCTGGGTTGCAAACCCCATGATTGCTTGGCAGAAGATATACCATTTCTGACCAGAAAGATGGTCTGCTGGGGTAGACCTCTCTACCAGTCCATCCTTCATTCCCTCCTTCCACGGCTTTCTGTTTCTTTTCGATCTGGAGAGCAGGATGGGTAGCAGCTGAAGGATGGCTGATGCTTTCTGCATCAAGTTGAACGCTTAGAGAGCATTCTAAGGCAGTGTTTCCCAACCTTTTTTGGGCAAAGGCACACTTGTTTCATGAAAAAAATCTCGAGGCACACCACCATGCCAGATGGGGAAAGGTCACTTTTTACTTATGTAAAAAAAAATAAAAAAATAGTAACAGCATAGAAGGTAATGGTTATCTCTTTGATGTCTGATGGGAGGGCATTCCACAGGGTGGGCGCCACTACCGAGAAGGCCCTCTGCCTGGTTCCCTGTAACCTCACTTTTCACAGTGAGGGAATTGCCAGAAGGCCCTTGGCACTGGATCTCAGTGTCTGGGCTGAACGATGGTGGCGGAGACGCTACTTCAGGTATACTGGACCGAAACCGCTTAGGGCTTTAAAGGTCAGCACCAACACTTTGAATTGTGCTCGGAAAGGTACTGGGAGCCAATGTAGGTCTTTCAAGACTGTCGTTACGTGGTCTCGGCGGCAGGTAGCAGCGCTCACAGCTTACGGACTGCACTGTGTAACAGGTGTCTGGCCCAGCAGCCTAAGGCGGACAAGCCACTGAAACAGGCATTCAGAATCCATTCATTTCATAAAACCTGCAGGGCTCAATCTCTGTGTTTGTGTATGTGTGTGTTTCTGTTTTGCCCAAGGATCTGGGGGTGGGAGAGAGCTCTTTAGCATGATGCTTTTAAAACAATTAAATTATCAACAAACAAACCTGATGATACGAATAGCAACGTCAGGTGCTACAGGGGGGGGAGAAGGGGGCCTACTCGGAAGTAAATACTGCGTCCAGGCGCAATTAGCGCTGATTTAAGGTGCACCAAGACTGCCTAAAAACCTCACCAAAGATATGCAACAAAGCGCTTCGTTGCAGAGGGGAGAGTTTGTGCACCATGGAGGCTGGAGGGCTTCTATTCTACATGCGGGGGCTGGGGGGGCGAGGAAAATGTGCTCCGTGGGGGGGCGGGGAAGGCAAGAAAAGGAGCTGAGCTCTAACTATAGGCTCCCACGCTTGAGCAGGCCCGACTCGGTGGGGCGGACCACCCTCTCTCCTGGAGGAGGAGGAGGAAGAGGAGGAGGAAGAGGAGGAGGAGATTCCCATCCACGGCGTGGCCTCCCGCGCTCCTGAACGGGAAATCTCTGCAGCCCAAGACTCTCCACGAGGCAGCTCCTCCCTTCCTGCCTTGAGCCGCCGCCAGCCGCGCCCCCCTCCCCAGTTATCTGCTGCCTGCCAAGCCCCGCCCCTCTTCATTGTCCTCCCCTTCTGTTTATACACAAAGACCCCCCCATCTTCTTCCCCCTTCCCCTTCCTCCATCCCTCGCTTTTTTCCCTCTCTTTCCTTTTTAAAAAAAAATATTTTCTCTTCCCCTTCTTTTTTTCCACCCTTTCTTTTTTCTCTTTCTCCCCCCTTCCCCGCCCTCCTGCCTTCCTGGGTTAAAGGATTTGAGCAATGGGTCTGGAGGTGGAGCTCGTCGGAGGATTAGCCCGACTCGCCCGCCTCCCTCCCACGGCACACCAGGCAACTTCCGGCGGCACACTAATGTGCCGCGGAACACCGGTTGGGAAACACTGTTCTAAGGACTTTCTCAGGATAAGGCCTTAATATTTGAGGGGCGCAACTGCTCCTCAGGATGAGCCCAAGGTGGCCCATTTCTATTTAAAAATATTGGACAGACTCAAGGAGGATAGTTCTCTTGACTGCTATTAGGGATGACATTGAAATGGTATGTCCAAGTACTAGCTGGTGGGAACAAGAGACAACTTGCGGGGGCTGCTGCATTAGCCTTACTTGTCAGATTCCCAGGAGCACATGGCAAGTCACTGTGCTGGCAGCAGAACAAGATGCAACTTTCATCCAATCCAGTTTTGAGCACCCTAAATGGCTGCAACCCAACATCACATAGGAAAACTCTTAATGTCTTTAGTCAGTCTTTGGATTACATAACCACTTTAAACTAAAAATGTTTGTGAAGTTCCTTCCTAAATACATTGCCCGGTTTATTCTCCATGGACCACACACCACAACCCTTAAGTCAGGCTAAGTTATGGTGGTTTGCTGAAAGCCAGCAACTAAACCAAGATCTCCTGGCTTCAGATCCAACTTTCTAATTGACAGAGCACCTCTCATACATACAGTGGTGCCTCGCAAGACGAAATTAATTCGTTCCGCAAGTTTTTTCTTCTTGCGAGTTTTTCGTCTTGCGAAGCACGGTTTCCCATAGGAATGCATTGAAAATCAATTAATGTGTTCCTAGGGAAACCGCCTTCAGACCAGGTCCAGGGACAGTCTGTCCCCCGACCTCTTCTGAAGGCTGGGGAGGGGGGGGGACAAGGGCTTTTCTTCCCACCCCCAGCCTTCAGAAGGCTGTTCTGAAGGCTGGTGGTGGGAAGAAAAGCCCTTCTTCCCACCTCCCGCCCCGCAAGCTCCGGGGACAGGAGGGCTTTGCTGCCGACCGCCAGCATTTTAAAAGCCCCTGCTGTCCCGGGGCGATTTTAAAATGCTGGCGGGCGGGAGCGAAGTCTCTGCTGTCCCGGGGAGATTTTAAAATGCTGGGGGTCGGGAGCGGGTCGCAGGGGGCTGCTTTAGCCCCGCGCGCGCTCTCCCAGCTGGAGAGGTGATGCGCGCCTATGGAGGCTCCTGCCAGGGGGCTGCTTCTCTGCTGTCCCGGGGAGATTTTAAAATGCTGGGGGTCGGCAGCGAACGCTTCGCTCCCGCCCGCCAGCATTTTAAGATCGCCCGGGGCAGCGGAGAAGTCTCCGCTGTCCCGGGAAGGCAGGCGGGGGGGAGCAAAGACTTTTGCCCCCCGCCGGCCTTCAGAAGAGGTCCTGGACCTCTTCTGAAGGCCAGCTGTGGGCGAAAGTCTTTGCTCCCGACGGCCAGCAATTTAAAACAGGTCCCCGGAGATTTCCCTATGGGCTTTCGTCTTGCGAAGCAAGCCCATAGGGAAATTCGTCTTGCGAAGCGCCTCCAAAACAGAAAACCCTTTCGTCTTGCGGGTTTTCCGTCTTGCGAGGCATTCGTCTTGCGGAGTACCACTGTACTAGGTTATGCCAGTTTTGGTAATCAAAATTATTAATGTTTCCAATTGTTACTAAGTGTATTTTTCCTGCTAAGTTTAGAGAAGCTCAGGAATGGACTCGTTTCACAATTAAATAAACAACAAGAAACATAACACAAAGTTATGTTAGCATTGAGTAGCCTTATACTGAATTATTTGGCACCCCAGTATGGCTTCTGGAGTGGTTCTGTTTGCTCATGTAAGAACACTTTCTTCATATGGGTCACACAACCCACTGAAATAAAATACCACAAATTACAACTGTATGAGGAATCTAGCTCTGAGCAAACAGAGTTGATGCAAATGTTGCCTTAAAAACCAGGGATATGCAAACATGACTATGAATACACATTCCTAGAGAGAATATTTACTTGTCCTATCCACACTCTCTTGGTTTTCCACAGTGCATGAGGATAAAAATAAGATTTGCTTGAAATTTTACTTCAGTCTGATGAACAGTTTAGGACTGATTGTGTGAGGCCTGTCTGGAATAATCTGAAAATTGCATAACAACATTTACCTTGCAGTCTTTCAGATTTTCATTTTTAAGAGCAACCCATAGATTTATATTCTGTCTCGGCAAATTTTAAATGAACCTCTAATACTGGCCTCATGTTCTGTGTACATACTGAAATGGTGGTTATCTGGATTGTGGCTTATTTTATAACTAAATATAGGTATTTAATTGTGGTGGGGTTTTTTTTTGAGAGGCAGGGTAAAAAATCTGATGTCACAAAAGAACATTTTGGAAACATGATCTGCAAAGTGCTTAGTCATGAATCTTATCTGAAGCAAAAAAAGAACACATTTAATTATGCAATTTTGTAGCTGTGAAATAAACTCTCCTATTTGAGGAAAAGTGGCTATATTATAATTGCTATAAATGGATAACACAATTTCCTCTGTTGTTTCTTTGGGATGGAATGTTGTTTGTCAAATATGCCAGGGAGCCGTGGGTTATTTTCCAATTAAAATTGCTCTTCGGTCTGGCTGTGATAGCATATGGTTGTGTTAAAAAAAGAAGAAAAAGAGTCAATTTAAATCCATTTAAAATTACTACCTAATTCTAAATAAAATTGGTGTATATATGTGCCAATGTGAATCCACTTGAAATGTACCCACTCAAGTACTCCAAATGCATGGTATGCATTTGTTTGCTAATATATAAGATAATAATCATGCAAATATAACCTTCAAAGGAAGCTTATGAATCACTCTTTAAAGCATTATCGAGAATTGCATTTAGGACCCACCACCAAAAGCCAACAATATTACAGCCTTTGCCAGTCTTCTGATGATTTCAAATGGATGCATGTAATATGTAGCTTCAGGGGAAATGGTCCAGACCAACACAGACAATCAGAAATTAATTGTACTCTGCTGCTTGAATAGAAGAGCTAGATTCAGCATTCTGGTTCATTATTGTAGCTTACAGTGGCTCGTCCTTCCACAATCTGCCTGAGATGGGACAGGGCAGGATCTCTGAGCCAGGTGGATTCATATCAAGACTGCCTCTGAACGCCAGGTTCTGCTTCTGCCTCCCTCTCAAGCACCTGCAAAGCATACAGAGGAGCAAGAGGCTGAGTTCCATTCCCAGTGTGGTCCCCATTTCAGCTCACTTGACTTTGCCCCCACTAATGGCTGTATAGAGGCCTTCCATAGTAATGATTAATTCCTAGTGGAGATCGCCCTTGTGTGCTTCTGCAAAGCTCTTGAGGCAGGCAGGCAGTTCTCCAGCAGATATTTCACGTTTCAGGAACAGCAAGGGGAAGGAAGAAATGGTGAACTGGTGTCTACCCCATTGCAGCCAACATACATTATATGGGGGAAAGGGATAGGAGAGTATATGTGTTTGAGGGTGTGCATTTGAGACTGTGTGGGACACAGCAGAAGTGTGTGCAAGGGCTAAAAGGTTGTCAACATGTTTGTGCAGTGGAGGGAGCTTTTTTCCTACTGCAAATGGCAGGTGTGGATTCTGACTGGGCTTATGGTGCAGACCACAGGTTTAAATCTTCCTCCTACTCCATGGTCCCAATATGCCTACCCCACCCCACCCAGCTGTTTCTGGAATAATAAAAATCAACTGCACAAAGTATCTGCTGTTTTTTTGTCAAGTGGTTGCAAGGAGAGAAAGACAGTGAGAAATTCAGTGCTACACTTCAGGTGTAAAGTGTACCCTCTCTTGAGATACTAAAGAAGGTGATGCCTCTTGAGTCAATGGGGTTGAGGTACACGGGAAGACTCTTATGTAGGGATAACCAGCACTGGGGGGTGTTTCACATTGAGAGTATGAAAACAATGTGAAAAAACAAAAGGAATAAGAGTGGTAGACAAGAGGGTGAAGAAGGGGGAGAAGGAAAAAAGAAAAAGAAATGTCCATTAAGAAGGCTGAGGTGATTCTCTGGTGAACTTTGAAAACAACAGAAGCAACATTACCCTTCCTCCTCAAATGAATAGTGAGTTGTTTAATAAGACAGATAACAATTATAGGTTTTAGTTCCAGCACCATTGGTATAATATTTTTCACAAGAACACTTAAGTGCATGTGTATGTACTATATCAGGTCTAGGAGACCCCATTATGTTAGCTATTCCATGAATAATGCATAGCAAGATGAACTCCTTGCCCAGCAGGTCTTCCAAGAAGTAGAAGAAGTGGGGGGGACGGGGGACATAAAGCAAATGAAACACAGAGGAAGCTGGAGTGGACTGTCCAAAATATTTTACTTTACACTTTAGTTTCAGATTATTATTTTTTAAAGACCTTGTAAGAGTATTTCGGCTGCTCAAGGGTGGTACAGTGGTGGGAAGTTACTTAAGGGGCTGAAGTCTCACTGCAGCTGTGACCTTCCTACATAGCCCTAGGCAAGCCATGCGCTATTG
The DNA here is from genome assembly GCF_965113315.1 of Podarcis vaucheri. Taxonomy (NCBI): domain Eukaryota; kingdom Metazoa; phylum Chordata; class Lepidosauria; order Squamata; family Lacertidae; genus Podarcis; species Podarcis vaucheri. The sequence goes on from NC_138762.1 coordinate 107,106,619, forward strand.
GCCTCTGCTTCTGACCTGCAGTAAAGGAGATAGTAATAATACTGACCTACCTTTCAAGATTGGTCTGAGGATCCTTGAAAATGTACGGGATGGGATGGGCTTTAAAAGTACTATGCACAGGCTAAGCATTGTTTATTAATAAAGCCAATTGTCTCCAGTGCCCACCATTTCACTTTCTCGCCTCTTGTAATCAAGTTCGTTCTCCTTTTAGGTGAGCAATTGGCCACCCATATTTCAAAATTAGTTCCGTTAACAATACTTATGTGTCGTCTTATGTTTATAATTAGAACAATTCCTTTTCATTAGATTCCTTTAAAAAAATAAATCAGGAATTCTGAAATCCACTTTGTGTGAATGTATAGGATCATTACTCACTGTACAAGCAGATAGCAAATCACAATTTTTCATCTTCTGGACTAAAGGTTACAAAAAGCACAGAAGGGCTACACTCCACAGCCTGATGATTTTCAAGTTCAACTGTTTTAAGAATATCTGAATAGTAAGCAGCAGTGAATGAGAAGTGTGTTTAGCTTGACTTTTCACTACTTTTCACTGATTGTGAACATTACATTGTTGAGAAAGAACATTACATTGTTGAGAAAAGGTGTGGATAGGAAAATGCTGCAGATTGTGTACCCTGCCCAAACGCATTTGCACCAACCCATTTTTACACAATCATTTGCCAAATGTGTACACCAGGCATCAGCAACCTTTTTCAGCAGGGGGGCCAGTCCACTGTCCCTCAAGACATTGTAGGCTGTGTGTGTGGGCTATTTTTTGGGGTGGTGGTGAGAACTATGCCCCACAAATAACCCAGAGATGTGTTTTAAATAAAAGCACACATTCTACTCATGTAAAAACACCAGGCAGGCCCCACAAATAACCCAGAGATGCATTTTAAATAAAAGGACACATTTTACTCATGTAAAAACACGCTGATTCCCGGACCGACTGCGAGCCGGATTGTGAAGGAGATTGGGCCGAATCCAGCCCCTAGGCCTTAGTTTGCCTACCCATGGTGTACACTATACAGCTTTTCCTAGACTGCACCACTTCAGGCTACGGGTGGAGAGATGGTTCACATTTGAATAAGCCCCCCATGAAAAACAAAACAAAATTCTCTGAATGTGGAAAGTCATCATGCCATAGAAAGTTATCAAGCTGAACTGTTAATTTTTACAGGATGGCTTTCTACATGCAGGGGACATTTATTTCATTTGCATGGAGGGGCATTCAAGCATGCACAGCTTATCACCAGCAGTGTTTAGTGAGGCAGTCTCGGAAAAGATTTATCAATAATCAGCACTATTTTTCTAGAAAAGGAGGTGCTGGAACTCACCATGAACACCTCCCTTGTTCTCTTATAATGGCAATGGCACCTACCTGAGAGGTGCCAGAACTGAGTTCTGGCTGAAAAAAGCCTTGTCAATAACAAATTACTTTGTTGACTGTATAAATGGACGCCTTTGCGGAACTGGACTGCCGCAAATAATATACATAAGCCTACTGAAGTTATCAGAGCTTGATGTGTACAAGTGTCTGAGGACTGGTCACTGTCATTGCTGCTTACAATAAGTTCTGAAAATGCGCATTTTTACTTAAAAATTAGTAATTATATAAGCTACACGGTTTATGTTAACCAACAGAGTTCATTCCATTTCTCTCTCTCTCATAAGAGAAGTGCTGTGCCATGTAAACTAGTAATAACTGATAATAGGCAAAGAGTTCATTATCCCCTGTGCAATAGAAAATAAGATTTTTTTATTTTTTTACGAACTCAGAATCTCCTACAGGTAAGATTTTGTTTTTATACCTCCTTACCTTACTGCTGTATACATACAGAGAGCTGGTCCACATGTATGGCTAAGAATGTATTGGTTTCCAAGTGCATTGGTTTCCAGGAAGGAGACCACAGCCTCTGCACTCTCCCCATGATTTGGCTTAGCATGTCATCTGAGCCCCCCCCCCCTCATGATTTGTCTCCTCCAGAGAAACCACAAACCGTAAACCCAAAAACAAACCTAGGTTAAAATTCATGGTTGGTCTTGAGTGAAACAAACCATGAATCCCATTTTGGATAACATACTACGGCAAACCAAGACTTAGCTCAAAGCAGCAGGAGGACCAGAAGAGAAGTAGCCAAACAATCTCCTCCTTTCCTTCATACTTGTGCAATTGCGCTACGGCGCTCTTATGTGCAAAGCAGCTCGCTGCATAGTGTCCCTATGTGTGTTGAAAGTTTAAATACTATAGAATCATTGGAGGTGGGGATTTTTTTTATTTTGAAAAAAACTTTAAAATATAAATCTCCGGCTATGCCCCTGGAAGCATATGAGCATTAAATGTATAGCAGTCCTGAAAATGGCAATTACGATTCAAAACAGCTGTAAAAAAAACAAACATACCACAGAGTACCTATAAGAGTTGATAACCAAGGGCAAAGGGCATTTAATGCTGACCTTTCTGTGGTTGCCAGTGTCTCTCTATTTAGATAATTCAAAATTACTCTATCTCATTTGTTAGTGGCACTCAGGGATGCACTGAATATCCACGAATTTTCTTTATTTATATATTTTCTATTATGCAAAGCTGAAAGGATAATTACAGGTGAACAGAGGGGTTACTGAGTGCAAATAATACTTAACCTGTAAAATTTTCACAGTTTTTCAAGATGTTGTAAAATAAAGTAAGTGAACAGAAATGTAAATAATGTGCAATATTTTAAATAGCAAACATGGTTAGCATTAAGTTAGACTTGAAGAAAACAATCAGAAGCCATGCAAAATTAAGCCACAGTGGACCAATGTGTGAAATAACAAGTCAGAAAGCCCTTCTCAGTGAAAGTTTGATAGCTGCTTTAGCAGACATGTGTCTCATGCATATGATGCCCTATGTCATTTGTGCAATGCATTTGTGGAAATATTAGGAAAGGCATACATTTCCCCCATATGTGCTATTCATCAACTGACCTCCCCAAAGATAAAGGAGACTTAAAAATAACCCACCCAGGACTTGATCACATTAATAATAATAATAATAATAATAATAATAATAATTTTTCTCTATTCACATGATTTTATATTTTCAGCATGGTAACAGTTCATCTTGTATCTTCATCTACAAGATGCAGCTAGGTTTAAGGAAACATTGAAACATTCCCCTTCCTACTGTTGCTAGAGGTAATGAGGAAACTAACCAAGGACATGTAATCTGCTAAATAAAAAAGGAGGGGGGGAGAATCCCTAAAGCAGTAGGAATGTGCTCATGATTTGTTGGAAACCTTGTCCTCCTCTCCATCAGTACAACAAACCCCACAGGTTTTCTGGCTGAGATTCTTGCTGGAATTTTTTGAAAATTTTGGAACTTCTCTGAGCCTCACTGTGGAGACTGCAGCTGCATGTCTTCACTAAACAGCATCCTGATATTGGCAACCATTCTCCAGGGACAGTACGGGGAGGGCGAGCAGATACTCGATGAGAACACAGAGGAGAGAGGCGACGTTGCAGTGTGTTGTCTGTCTGACTCCGGCTTTGGAAAATTAAAGCACAAAAGTGAAATAAATTATGGATGGTGCCCATGAATTTTTAAACGTACAAACACATCCTGAAATATAGTAGCAGCAGGGTGATAAACCTACTACTCCCTTTGCTGGCTTTCTCAATAGTGGCCACTTTTCACGCAACAGCACTCAAGCACAGCCTCTTGCGGCAGCTACGATTCCCAGTTTGGGAGTGTGCTGCCCTTGTTTTGTTAGCCTCAGCATCTAGGAAGTGTCGGCTCACCCACAGCAGTGCTTTAGAATATATCGCCACCCAATGTGGGCACCTCTTGCCGTTTGTATTTACTGGTGTCTTATGCTTCAGTGTTTCTGATGCCCTTGAGGAAACTCTAACCATTATTTATATACAAGGAGAGCACCAACTATTTATTAAGACAGCGTCTGAGGAGCCTGTTCGTTGGGAGGGAGGTGGAAAGGAGTATTCCACCTAATATAGAACAGACTTTAAATTACGGATATAAATTACTCTGTGACATGTTCAGTAGCACCCTTTGGAGCTTTAAAATTGAGAGCTTCAGGCCTTCTGTTCACACAGATACTGGGCCTGAGTGGCAAGGCCTCTGGATACTGACCCGAATTAACTGCTTAACATCCAACCCCCTCCCCACTGGCATGTTTAACAAACAAATTGACATTTATGCCTAGTCTGATAAGTACAGAAAGTAAATAAGCCATTCCAGTGCGGTGTAGAGGTTAAGAGCTGTAGACTCGTAATCTGGTGAACCGGGTTTGCTTCCCTGCTCCTCCACCTGCAGCTGCTGGGTGACCTTGGGCCAGTCACACTTCTTTGAAGTCTCTCAGCCCCACTCACCTCACAGAGTGTTTGTTGTGGGGGAGGAAGGGAAAGGAGAATGTTAGCCACTTTGAGACTCCTTAGGGGAGTGATAAAGCGGGATATCAAATCCAAACTCTTCTTCTTCTTCCTAACATGGGAGGAAGGAAGACCATAGAACACTTACTACAGTGGTACCTTGGGTTAAGAACTTAATTCATTCCGGAGGTCCATTCTTAACCTGAAACTGTTCTTAACCTGAGGTACCACTTTAGCTAATGGGGCCTCCCGCTGCTGCCGTGCCACCGCCACGCAATTTCTGTTCTCATCCTGAAGCAAAGTTCTTAACCCAAGGTACTATTTCTGGGTTGAGGAGTCTGTAACCTGAAGCGTCTGTAACCTGAAGTGTCTGTAACCTGAGGTACCACTGTACTTGTAAACAAGAGAGGCGGAATCCCTTTGTACCAAACAGTTCCCAGATATGGGAATCACCACTATTTGGCTCACTTGCTTTTTATAGTGCTATCATGGTTCTACAACCATGGAAGAGCAGTGCAATCTCCACAAGAGTAGGCAGCCACAGTGCTCCCCAGACATTTGTGCTTTGGCATGGGCTCTGTCATATCAGGAAGGTGAATTTACCATCACTTCACAACACCTCTTTCCCTGTCTTTTATTCCAGCACACAGCACCTCCTGTCCACTTTTTGCTTTTGTTCATGCGGATACGGAGGAAAAACACTCCACTGCCCATATTGGCTTGCGCTTTTCTGCAAGGCAATCCCCATGCCAGCTGAGAGGCGCCAACTTGTGAGCGAGATTTGGAGGGTGCAATGTCACACCTGTGTGACATCACACGTGGGATGTCGGGTGGAGCCAGGAGGTGGAGCCAAACATGGCGGCAGTGCAGCTTCCATGGCCATAGCTCTTCTCTCTGGTGCGCAGCCTCCTCGTCCTCTTCCTCCTCCTGCTGCCGCCACCACCAGCCAGGAGCTGCTTCCCTCTACTTCCCCTCTGTGGCAGGAGGAGGAAGAGACGGAGATGGGCACTGAAGCTACGCCACACTTGGCTCTGTGCTTGGACTCTTCTGCCTCTTCTTTTTTTGACATGAGGGGGTGGCCCCAAAAAGAAAATTAGTTGGGAGGGGGGCTCAAAAGTGCCGGGCCCCCAGAAACTGGCACCCCTGCCCCAGCCCCATTTGAAGAGCAGTGGTGTACTTTGAGGTCAGAATTCATTAAGCCTTTCTTCAGATACTGGATGTGGAGCTTCCACTCTCACCTTCTTTTCTCTGACTGGTTTGTTCAGCTGGTAAACGTAAGCATCTTTAAAAACATATTTGTTTCTATCATAAGAGTTTAAGTTTAATATCCACAGTAGAAAAATACAGGGCTGGTCAGCAGTGGCGTAGCGTGGGTTGTCAGCACCCGGGGCAAGGCAAGTAATTTGCGCCCCCTAACCCGTGGATTTGCGCCCCCTAACCCTAACCCCCAGATGTTGCGCCTGGTGCGGCCGGCCCCCCCTGCACCCCCCACGCTACGCCACTGCTGGTCAGAGACATTTAGGCGAACCACAAAATGGTGCCTCCCCACATCCTGGCCAGGAAAGAAGGCGTGAGTCAGGAACGAGAGGGGAATAAAGATCTCCATTGGGATATGCTGTCCCTATGAATCTTGCCACCAGAGGCAGTTGCCTCACCTGGCCTCATGGATGGGCCAGCCTTGTTGCCCCCAGGTAACTGGTGAGCTTGGTGTTTTAGTAGAATAAGAGCTGTTTATTTATTTATTTTATTTGCTATATTTTAATACCGCCCTTCAACCTGACAGCTCCCTGAGCAGATCACTGTAAAGTAGAAGAAACAACAACAATAAAATCCATACGATAAAATCAATGCAAGTGAATAAAAGATAGCAGAGCAAATCAATCATTATATAGCCAGCATTAAAACAGTTGCTAAAATAAGTTAAACCACTTTAAAAGCCTGGGAGAACAAGCAATGAAACAAAAACCAAAGTATTTTCCTGGTGCTAAAAAGTTAAGAGCAGGCACCCGGTGAAACTCCCTAGGGAGGGAGATCTCTAAGTGGGGCTTCCCTAACAAAAAGGCTCGTACAGTTCACCTCAAATGCCGGGGCACTCAATACACAGGCAGGCTGATACGGGCAGAAGTGCTTGTTAATGCACACAGCTCACGTGCCACGGGGGTTGTTGTTTTTTAATGTTCCAAGTAGAACTGTAAAATTAAAAGCTCAGGGGAAAGAACCTGCTCCTGAGGAAATTGTGCTACTCTTTTGCCATTTCCACAAAAAAGGGGGAATTTATTAAGGCAGAGTTTAATCCCCCAGCACTACTTTATGTGGACCATTTGTTCCTCGCAAATTCAAGCGTGTGTGTGGAGGGTGATACCAAAAACTCTCCAAGGGGCTACTTACATTCACTGAGGTGGCAAAGTGTTTCTTCCTCTTTCTTTCTTTTAACTTACAAAAAGATCAGCTCCTGTTCCAAGTCTTTGCCTTCACGGCCCATCCGCCATGCTGAGTGCAGCCATGCTGCTGCTTGGAGTAGTGACTTAGTTTTGTTTTAATAAAGGAAGCGGAGGAGAAACACTCTCCGCTAACTCATCAAATATAAGTAAGCACCTGCAGAACAAAGTCAAATGATTCCCTCAATGAAAATTTGACAGTGTTCAGAGGATGCTTCTCTCTCACACACTCAAACACACACACACAAAACAGCTGGCTAAATGTGCCAAAATTAGCTGAGTGAAACACTTTGGCTTAGCATCAGATTTTCTGAGCTCTGGAAAGTAGGTACCTCATCTGAGAAAAGGTAGGTCCCTCATCAGGTCAGACTGCAGGTGGAGAGCTGCAGCGTGGTTTAAATGCCTCTCCATGCAAAAACAAGCACCGGACATAGAAAGCTTGCTTTGTAGCCAACCCTTCCCTGTGACATCCAGTTTTTATTTGTGGAAGTAGAATTCCTTTTAATGGATGAGCATTCAACCGTGTGAGTCGCCCACCTGCATCCTGAATTCTGCATTCTGAGTGAATACTAGGGTTTTGACAGTGAACTGTACTACGTCTATTCTAGCATTTTATTTTCTTTAAAATAATAATGGTAGTACCTTCTATGGGTGTGACCAGTAGGCGTATCAGGTGATTTCTCGCATTTCTGCTGGGGCTTCTCTTGTCGAATTAATTTAAATCTATAATCTGCAGATATGACAAGCATATCAAGTGGCATGTTAAATCGTAATTATGTCACAGCTGTTGTCGCTTGAAGCAGCTACTGTTATGTTGGGAAATGAAATAAGAGGAACAATAAAGAAACAGAATTGCATTTTGATCTTTCTGCATTGCATGCATCACAGAGCTGTTTTCCTTTTCCTCCTGTTAAGACAAAGCTGTGTAGAATGTTTTCTCACAATGGCAGAAATACTGCATGTTAATGGGGAGAAAATGTAGGAATTGCATCAGTCCAGTTACGCTCATGGCAATATCATAGAATTGTAGAGTTGGAAAGACCCTGAGGGTCATCTAGTCCAGCCCCTCTGCAATGCCGGAATCTCAGCTAAAGTATCCCTGACAGATGGTCATCCATCCTTTGCTTTAAAATCTCCAATAAAGGAGAGTCCACCACCTACAGAGGGAGTTCATTCCACTGTCAAACAGCTCTTACCACCATAAAGTTCTTCCCGATGCTTAATTGAATTGAGTTGTACTTCCAAGAAAGTGTTGACCCAGTCATAAAAGGGGTCTGTACAGGCTGTAACAACTCCATCTGTGCAGATGTAAAACCAGGTTAAAATATCTTTGTATGTAAGGAAAAAGACTTTGAGCTCAGTTTTCTTCCTGACATGCTAAAGAAATAGTATGTTCCTAGACATTTTAGCATTGCGGTAGCGGCAGAACATTCACAAGTGCAAAATGGAGGCGGTCCAGTTGCTATGAGAACTGTCCCATGTTGTGATAGGGCCTTTTACATACCACAAAATTGGGAGGGCACATGCTTATAATTCTCTGCAGGCAAGCTGAGACATGGTCCACATAGATGCATCAAAGGACAAAGAGGCAGGGAGAGGCAGGGCAGAGCAAGGCAAAGAAAGCAGAAGAGAAAGCAAGCAGGTTCAAGTCCCAGGCATGGGTCTCTAGACCAGTGTTTCCCAACCGGTGTTCCGCGGCACACTAGTGTGCCGCGAGACGTTGCCTGGTGTGCCGTGGGAGGGAGGCGGGCGAGTCGGGCGGCGAGAGGTGGGGCGGCGGCGGCGAGGAGAGGCCGCCCAGCGCGGGGCTCTCGCCGTCTGCCTGCCTGGCTGCCTGCGTGGCGCTGACGTCACGGGGCTGTAACGTGCCCCACATAGGCACACGCGGGGCGGCGAGCGAGCTCCCTCCCACATCCCATCGCCGCTCGCTTCGGCCGGCCTACTGGGCTGCGCATGCGCGAGGTTTTCGCGCCTTCGGGATTCCCTTCACGCCTTCCTCCTCCCGGGTCCTTGAGAGAGCGGGAAGCGGCAGCGCGAGACCGGCGTTGAGCCTGGTAGGTATTGCGCTTGCCAAGGCAGTCATTTGGGAAATGAAAACTTGCAAAGCAAGCAACCAGTTCAATCTGAAGTACGTGTATGCTTAATATCCTGTATCTGAAACCTGTTCTGCCCCCTCCCCTACACTTGGTGCCATTTTCATCTACACATGCAGCAGAGTAAGTTGACCCAGAATAGTACCAATTCAGATGGCAGATGGGAGAATGACAGTGCTGAATGCTTTCCCATGTAGAACAGTCCCTGCAAATAAAAACCTAGCATATTTGGAAGAGGGATGCTAGCCTAACCATTACCTTCTATGCTGTTACTATTTTTTAATTTTTTTTTACATAAGTAAAAAGTGACCTTTCCCCATTTAGCATGGTGGTGTGCCTCGAGATTTTTTTCATGAAACAAGTGTGCCTTTGCCCAAAAAAGGTTGGGAAACACTGCTCTAGACAGCAGGTGCTGACCAGCATACCCATAGCCTTTTCCAGCCTCATTTTGCTGACAAAGAGAGCTAGAAGCCCCAAAGAGCTCAGGTGGCCTCAAGTAAACTTGTGTTCCATGACAAAGACAAAAAATAATGATACTTTACAGTAATCCATGTGTACTCGCCATAGTATATGTGGACCATATAAATTATCCATATTAATTTACCCTTCTTGCACACTAAGGGTACATAGGACAATGTATACACGTTTCAGGGGAAATCATGATTATCTGCAGCTTGAACATGCAGTCAAGAAAAATAAATATGGCTTGGTCTTGTATGTTACAGGAAGCATGTGGACTGTATGTTTCTGTAAAATGCATAGCAGCCCTATGTGTGCATTAGATTGTATCCCAAGCTTAAAATAAAAGGGACAGTGGAAACTCTCAGAGTTCATTCATATTGGTGAAACTGCACTAAGACCATGTGGACTGGGATGGGAAACCTTAGACTTGGGAATCAAATGAACCCCTCCAGGAGTCCCTGTCTGTCCCTGGGCAACCAATGTCTGGGTCCCATGCTGAGGCCACACATCTTGCCAATCTGCTCCCCTCCTTCCTTGAAATGGATGAAGGCTGGAGAAATATTCACACATATAGAAAACTCTCGTGTGTGTGGTGGAAATGCAGCTTATTGTCCAAAGGAAAAACTCATATCCATTTCTCTGGCCACTGTTCATGTGGCCCCTGGAAAGTTACTCATGAGAAAATGTGGCCCTCAGGCTGAGAAATGTTTCCCCGCCCCTGACCTAGAGGCAAAGTCATGTCTGTAGCAGGTGTACCCATTGCACTAACTAAGCACAGAACAACCTTAGATGTGCTCTTTCCAAGAGACAGCATTGTGGTTACGGAAGGCTTCCGATAAGAGAGAGCCCACCCTCAGCACAATATTAAATTTCATCCTTGACATGCAGAAAATGACAACACTGAACCTATTAACCTTCTGCTCTTTAACAGTAAATATGAGCATTCAGCAACTCTTCCCTCCGCCAGAAGCTAAGACAACTTTATTAAAAGTTGGATCTCACGATGACAAGATGACATCAAGATAAATGGGAATGCATACAGATGCAGTTAGCTTCCTCCTTTATTACTGGTTTATCTCGGGAATGAACACAGGTACACAAATGTGGGCAGGCATCTCTGCGAGTCTGCCCTTTGGATTCTCTCTTCTGCTGCTTTTACACTATTATTTTAAAAGAGTGAGTTGTTATTTTCCATGACAGGGCATAAGATCACATGTAGGATAAGAACAATTTTAGAGTCACAAGTGAAAAATGGGAGGTAAGAAACTAGTGTGTTCTTTCTAAAGCAAAGCAGAATTGTGCGCGTGCGTGCGCGCGCACACACACACACACACACACACACACAAGCAAGCACTGCATTTTAAAAAGGAGGTTTTTAAAACAAACAAAAAATGCCAAATAATTGATGATTCTCCCTTGATAGCTACAAATAGGTGATATCTTTTGAACAGACAAGTAGTAACTTTGTTACCCATGCATCTCCCTTACCTTTGCTCCCTTCCATTGTTGGCCATTCTGTCAAAGTTTAGTTAATAAGCTCCCTTGGGTAAGTACATGACATTCTTGCTCATGCTCTGTAAATCACAGTGCACATTAATGGCATGATCACCATCACCCTGGCAGCAGTACTAGGGTGGTAAAAAACAAAATGAAACCCACCCTTCTGTGGTGTAGTATAGCAGGAAAAAGACGCCTACATTTTGTGCTGCCTTTTGCTGGGGGGTGGCGGTGGGTGCAAGGAGGTGTTTTCAGATTTTTCAATTGATCCCTTAAAAAAAAAAAGACGCCTACTGTATGTGGTAAGCTTTCAGAAAACATGACATTTTAATATGCTGTAGCCCAGAATTCTACTACTTTATTCTATGTACTGAGTAGACATCATTGCAATTAATTTTTAGATTTCCCTTTAACACTAATAAATGCCATACGAAATCAGTTCTTGTACACTGCTCCTCATGGCTGGTGGTTCATATATATGGGCTAGGCAGCGCCAGGAATTTTCCCATTCTTGGAAGTGTTGTGGAGTCCATGCCCACATGCATCTCCACTGCACTCAATTTTCATTTATTGAATTTATATATCACCCTGTACCTGGAGGTCTCAGGGCGGTTCACAGAATAAAATCACAATATAGAACCGCATAATACACAATCAAAACAACAGCAACAATCCAATAACACCCCCCCAAAAAAACCCCCACCACATTTTAAAAGGGCATGGGATGTCATGAAGGACCCTCAACCACTGAAGTGATTAGGGGAACTGTGGTAGAATTCCAAGTGTACGAGAACCGTGTGTGCCCTGAATCAGAGTGACAATGTTTGCATTTCTCTCAATTTCACTGTTTTTAGCATCATGTTTCAATTCTGTGCCTCTGTATGTATATTGGTCTGGCAGTGCTTTTCCCAGTCTAAATTAATTTTACCAAAAGGCAGCGTGCCTTTATGTTCCCAATGTTTTATGTGAACTTGCTTTCTAGAAATAAAGCAGTATCCTTTCTGTATTATGTACAGTAATTCTTCTTATATTTGTAAGGGGGCAATGTGAAGGGGGCAGAGAGAGAATCACACTGATAAGAGGATGCCAGTGTCCGCCGGTGAGCACTCATCTTCATTCAGCCGCAAACAGGGCCATAGATGCCATTTTGGTGCTGACAGATGTGACTGAATGCTTTCCTTCTGCAAGAGAACTGTTCCTTGTCCTCTGGAATGGGAAAAATGGGCTTCATCCTCTTGGCTCCATTAATAGTGTTCAGATACTAATGGATCCGTCTTGCAATATTGAATTTACACCTGCTGATAGCTACCAGCTCAGGCTTGATTCAAGTCAGATATATAGATCATTTAGGGGCCATGGACAGATTCAGGGCAATAGCTTTTTGGGGAAATGAATAAGAAAGTGTGATATGACACTAGTCCATATAAAAAAATGAATGGATAGGTGGAAAGACACTTTTACATTTCAAATATTGACTTAGATTGTTAATCTTTGTAACAGTGGGCAATGGCTAAACCATTGTGCTGGAAAATTTATATAAAAACCTTTAACATTTTTAAAGCCACAATGAAGCTACTGATTTGCAGTATTAATTTTAATTTTGGAAAAATACAAAAGAAAGGATCGGATGTGTCTTCAGGATTTGTGCTAGCAAGTCTTTTACATAGTTTCAGATACTTTTTTAAAAAGCGGGCATTTATGTTTTCAGATTGTGTAGGTATGTGACATCACATTATATAGAAATAGGTCTGAGTTGTATGAAAACTATCTAAGAAATTTTCTTGTTCTATCAAAACTCTGCTCACCCCACCCCTATCTCCTAGAAATTAGCTTTCATATGTGTCTAACTTCAGCCCCACATAAACTCCAGTGGCAGAACCTATGTGGAAACACTGCTTCTAGGAAACATTATTTTATTTCCTGGACACCTTTTGAGGGATTTTACCTTAAAATAGCATCAAAATACAGGGGAAAGAATCAGATCTGAGTTCTAGAATGGAAAGCAAAATGTATATTATGTACATTATGATTATATACAGGCTGCATAGGTGAAAAAGAAGGAAGACAGAAGTTTAAGAGATTTGCACAGAACTAGAGTTATTGACTGCTGGAATGGTTTAGAATTAGATAAGACTATAATATTTGACATAATTTGATATAATAGCATAATTGTAAAGTGATGTTTTTGTAAAATATATATATATATATTAACATATAGTATGACGTTGAGCACTGTGAAATATCATTTCACCTTTTAAAAATGCAAGATAGATTTCTTAAATTTGGATAGTCAGAAGGGTTTAATTTCCTCATATCCTTCCTTTGAACACATCTTTTCTGCATATTATCCTTGTTCCTCTCTGCAACCAAGCAATATAATTTCCCACTATCTATTTTAGGTTGCAAAAATCCCTGAGAACGGAATTTTCTATGTTGCCTCTGGAGCACTGTAAGGTGCCATGTGCACCAATATGCACACACAATTCTCAGCATCATCGTTATGCAAACTAAGAAACATCCTAAACATCATTGTGCATACTCATTGCATTGTTTTAAATCATTTAAATCAGAAACAGTGTTTGTTTTTTGGGTGGTGCCAGATAGTTTGGCTTCTGAGGTTTGATTTACACATTGCCCAGCCACCTATTCTCAGGTGTTTGGCTACTCGAAGCCATAAAATATGAGACACATAGCCCCAAAATCATGGGAACACAATGAGAACATGCTCTAAAAAGCTCCCATGGAAACCTCTGCTTCACACACCCATACAGGTAGCAAAACACACTTGTATAAATTAGTTCTGAGTTGCTTACTAAGTGCCATTTAAGAAGATACTATATATGGTGTTTTGCCCTGTAAGTGCTTCCAGTGTTTTACTTCACGCGGTGGACCGTTCTGCTTATTCCAGTTAGGAAAAAGCATTTTATATTCAGCACATGGTAGAATTTTTTTGTTTCCATCTCCTTGATAGTTCGGGAATGCCACTGTTCTGGGAATATATGTTTTCCCTCTCTCCACCCCTTCCACATATTGCATATTCTCTGTGGGTGATGGGAAAACACCACAGTGCTAAATCCTATGTTTCAGAGGTAAATTAGTTGCAGTGCTAAGTCCCGTGCAGCAGAGGTAAATCTGGACATTGAACAAAAGCAAATTCAAATAAAAATTAGGCATTCAAATTGCTTCTTGAATGTTACAGGCTTTTAGCTCATTATGGCTGAGTACTGTGGCTTAGAGTGGAGAGTTAAGAGATGAAAATACCTCATGAAGTGGCAGCATGAATGAGGCTTCAGAGATACACAAAGTAGTTTTCTAAAGTGCTACTTCCAGGCTATCAGAAGGTTGCATTCAATTACTAGCTAAAATTAGTTTAGACGAGGAGGGTGGAGGCGTTGTATATCATTTCCATTCATGCAAACATGATCTAGTGCAGCCTCATTCAACCCAATGGCTGAGAATGTCTCAAATATGTGTGAGAAGTACAACCTGTGTTCTCGTTGTGTTCTTAACTTTTGTGACGTGCTTTAGATAATAAGTAAAAATAATTTACATAGGGTTAGCTTGACATGGAGTTGTTTTAGGTTGCAGGCAAAAGGCTGAATTAAAATAACTAATGGCTGCATCTTATGTTATAGACTAGAGACATGGGATGACTTGAAAGCAAGGCAGATGTCTTGTCAGAATGGATAGTGTATATGTCTGGCTCCCAGACAGTCTGTAGAGCTTCCAAATTCCATTAAAGGGTTTGGCAGTTCACAAGTCTGGCGAAGACCCAAGCGTGTATTACCCATACTGACAAGGGCCTTGAAATCCTTCCCAAAGACATGAAACGTCATCCTCAGTCTTGAGGCTAAAATGTGAGAAGTAATCCCAAGAGTCCCTGATTACAGAGGTTTTGCTACAGGGACTTTTCTTGTTTCCTTGATAAGCCACACGATGCATTATTATGTTTTACAGCATTGTTTGTGGCACAATAATTTAAACAAAATGAAATTCTTAATAGGCTGTTTTGAAAATGCCTCAGGGAAAACGGTGACATATTCAGTGCAAAGTCAAGGAAATGTACAAGCTAACTGTAGATTATCATTATTGCATAGTGAAGATTCTGGACATAAATTGATGGTGATACATTCACAGCACACAGCCAAATATACTAGAGAGTTCCTGTGACTGTCTTCACCATTGTTTATAGAGGTCTGAAGTTTCAGAAAAGCAGAAAGGGGGAAGATGAAATTATAAAACTCTGAAGATGGTGGTGGAGTCCTGGGAAGTCAATGAGTACCTTCCTGATTTTGTTTAAAGGTTAAGACTTCAGTCCTCAAAAGAATTGCATCAGGAGAGAAAACCTGCCCCAGAATGCTTAGAACTAGCCATGATAGGAGGGAAAGTTTGAGTAACTGTCAACCCTATTCCCCTGTTTATTTAAAATGCTTGTGGACATGGAGAGTGCCCACCTTTCATGATATGAGTTATGAAGGAAGTATATTTGGAGTAATGAGGAACTGAGATGAGACAGGTTTCTGAGTGAACCAGCGGAGAGTGCAGGGCACTTTCTGGAAATTTGTATAAACCAAAACATATTGTATTTTTAAAACCGATAATGCTTTTTTTGTAAATTTGGACCCATCACACCAGAAATTGGGTCAAGTTTTGATCACCATCTTGATTCAAAATGGCACCCAGCACCCAAACATCAATGAAGACTGCTGCCCCCCACCTCATGTCAGAGACTGGGCAGATGAGGAGTGGGGGAGACCGCCACTCCAAGAGGCTTGGGGGGGGGGAGGGAGGGAGTATGGAAGCAGAATCATGGTGGTTTGAGACAGGACACACCCAGAAAAAGAAAGGAGCTGGGAAATAATGGGTGATGAAGAACAGGAGCAAGACAGCAGGTTCACCAGCCCTGAATGGAGTCAGGAGTCAGATGTGTTAGAAACAGTGCAGCGGCCAAGTGACACAGTGTCTCTGGAGAGTATGCCAGAGCCCCCTCCTTCCCCGAGAACCAGACATGCCGTTCGTGTCTCAGAGCAAAAAGCCAAACAGAGACAGAGGGATTTCCTTAGCAGCCACCGAGGATAGCAGGAGGGGTCTGAGGGCTAGGAGGTAACTGCTGTGTGTGCATGTGGAGCAGCACTCTGAGTAACGCTGGTTCACGCTTGAGGGTGTACATTCCATGTCTCCCTGTGTTTCTGTGGATTAAAATAAAAGAACTGAAAGAAGCTCTGTACACCTCTGATTTCACTAAACAAATAGCCAGTAACTACCACCTGTTCTCTTGGTAATAATAAACCAGGAGTGAGCAACAACTCCCATTCACCTGTACTACTGTATTACTGGCCATACTGATGGCTGTCCTGCTAATATTTGTTGTCCTGTTAAAACAGCAGCATGCATAGTGTTCACAACTGAATAAACACTTTTTTTCCTTTAATTAAATATATTTTCAAATGCTAGTCCATTGAGACATTGTACATCCATTTGCATTTAAAATCTTGCCAGGTGTAACAATTGCTCCCTCCCTCCCTTCTTTATAATGATTCCTCAGTGATGACATTTGCCCCGAGGTAGAATGAAAAAGTCAAGTCCTCCTTTTAAAATTCAATATCATGACAATAGAGCAAGAGTTCTGTGATTTCAATGAAAGGTAATAATTTAATCAGCTTTCCCCCCATTTTATGTCATTGTGAAGCAGGTGCTTGTTTCAAATGACTGAAGAGCAACCTCTTACTTGTTGAAGTTTACACAGGGGTCATATCTTTGAATGTGAATGTGTAATATGCTATCGGTATAGAAGAGCAGAATTCCTTGATGGTGGAATTATGCAGTGATTTATGTGGATGGTAGATACTTTAGTGTTTCCCAAACACAATCACTTGGGCATGTGATTCACTGGATATAGAGATCATACTCCAGTAACACTTAGGATGATTTTTAAAATCCCATTGAAATCATATGGGTTTAGGGAGCCTTACTTCCAAGTTAAAAAATGTTTTGAACTATCCTATAATGTCACTTTGCCAAAAAAGGTCTGTATAGTTAAAGCTATGGTTTTCCTAGTATGGAAGTGTATGGAAGTGAGAGCTGGACCATAAAGAAGGCTGATTGCCAAAGAATAGATGCTTTTGAATTATGGTGCAGGAGGAGACTCTTGAGAGTCCCATGGGCTGCAAGAAGATCAAACCTCTCCATTCTGAAGGAAATCAGCCCTGAGTGCTCACTGGAAGGACAGATCCTGAAGCTGAAGCTCCAATACTTTGGCCACCTCATGAGAAGAGAAGACTCCCTGGAAAAGACCATGATGTTGGGAAAGATTGAGGGCACAAGGAGAAGGGGACAACAGAGCACGAGATGGTTGGACAGTGTTCTTGAAGCTACCAGCATGAGTTTGACCAAACTGCAGGAGGCAGTGGAAGACAGAAGTGCCTGGCATGCTCTGGTCCATGGGGTCATGAAGAGTCGGACACAACTAAACAACAACAACAACAATGTCACTGTTACTTCCGGGTTTTCGGTGTTCAGGAGCCGAAAGGTTAAAAAACGGACCCATTCGAGAACTGAAGTTTAACTGTATCCTGATATTCATACATACCTACTGCTCAGTGAACCTTAATTCTCCTTCCTCCTACAGTGCAGCCTTTGTTTCTGTTTTTTAACTGCAGCTTGCTACACTTTCTGAAGCCAGGCAAATGTGATTACTTTAAATACTGGTAACATAGTTTATGAAGCTGGTTTATTTTCACTAACCATGGTTACGATTAACTGCATTAAGAGTTCCGATTACATGCAACTTCCTATACAATAATGACTACCAGCTTAGTTTTATTCTTCTTTAATTGACAAGTTCATGAAGGATAGATCTATCAACAGCCAAATGGATTTACTACTGGATGCAGGACAAACAAAAAACAGAGGACATCTTTATGAATTGTTTTTAAGCTTCCAGAAGCACTGGCTGCTAAGGAACTAGATGGATTCTAGTCTGATGAGGACAACAAGTTCAACAGTTGACTGTGGAGGAAAAGAAAGGCGCTTCTGATCATTTCCTTGAGCAATATAACATTTGACTGAATACTTGGCCATAGTGGCAGCTACTTTATGGTTGCAGGTTTTCATTTCTCTCTGTACTGGAACTTAGGTGGGAAATTATCAGGTGCCTATCATTCAAAGCAAGTGATAGCAAGTGACAATTTTCATTTTTTTTTACAAAATAGCATTCTTTGTGTCACACACACTGAACACACCCTGTAGATTTCTCCCCCTCTTAGTAATCTTAAGAGCTTCAAGTATCATTAACAAGCCAGGCAGGCTTTTGTCCAGGAACAGAGCCGTTACAAATAAGTGCCTTAACACTCTGTGCACGTTAATGCAACAGAACAAGGCTTAGCATCAATTTGAAGGCACTAAAATCCTTTAGAATGCTGCTCCCCCACCATAGGGCAAATCACTTGATAACACACTAATTGTCAGCCACACTCTTCTGAAAGATTGTGGGTCGATGCCAAGTGTTAATATGCTTTTCAGTGAGTTTGGACTGAAAAATCCAACCAGTAGCCATACTGTATTCCATTTCCCCTTCCTTTAAACTTTAACTTCGAAAGGAAAAAAAAAATGAGAAGTGTCTTTGAAAATTGACAAAGTCTTGTATTAGTTACGGTTATTCCGAAGCTGGTTCACTGAAGGGGGCCTTATTTGCTTTCAGTAGCCAAAGTTAAGGTCACTAAAATTCTTCGCTCTCCCTGCATTTTGGACAGCTACTGTTGCCCCCACCAAATGAGGAATAGCTCTTGCAGGCACTAATAGATGGGAGTGGAAATGTTTGTGCTATTGTTATACCATATGCACCATAATCTGCCTGTGGGGGAGCTTTTCCTTGAAAAATAGACCATGGGTGAATTTACACCTCTCTCAGATCATTTTCAAAGCTAAGGCAGTGAGTATAGTGGTTATTGATCAGCTGAGGATTTATGGCTGGTCCAACTATCATTGTTCTATACTCACATATTGTTTCTCACACATATAATAAGTAAGGTGCAGTGTTTCATTCAAACTGATGAGCACAAACAGGGGTTTTTACCTGATGTAGGAAGCATCTTGTCAGCTGTGTGCCTTGTTTCCTATGCAAGACATCAAAGAGAAGAGCACTATGAATTATGATGGTGTTGTCATTTTGTGTGCTGCTCCTTGGAGATGGCATGTGGCACAGGCTGGCACTGATTTTTGTTTGCTTTGAGCCAAAGGCTGATGTACCATGCACTCATTCTTTCATAACACAATATCTCTATTGTTATACTGGAAGTCCCTGCTTCAAAACTTGCTCCACCGTCACACCCACTTGGTGGCCAAGCCAAGCTGTCATCCCTGCCCTTCCTCCTAATCTGCCCTATCTGCAATATGAAGATAATGATACCAATCTATCTTACAGAGTTGTGGGAAGGATTAGTGAGATAACGTGAAGCACTCCATTGCAAAACAGAAATGCCAAGTATCATTGATAAAGTGCTTAGGAGTAACACACACACACACACACACACACACAAAATGCTTCCGCACCTTTCACTTTCTGTATCCAGGAAACATTTCCCACCTTGACTTCTTACATGTAGCAGAGGAACGCGGGGAAGCTGAGTAAGGGTGCTTACTTGGCTCTTGCAGAGTGCTGACCAGGCCCGCTGAGCTTACCCTTTGCCCAACACTCAGTCCAGGGTCGCTGGAGGGGAACTTGACATGAGCCAACAGTGTGACGTGGCAGCTAAAAAAGCCAATGCAATTCTGGGCTGCATCAATAGGAGTATAGCATCTAGATCAAGGGAAGTAATAGTGCCACTGTATTCTGCTCTGGTCAGACCTCACCTGGAGTACTGTGTCCAGTTCTGGGCAGCACAGTTCAAGAAGGACACTGACAAACTGGAACGTGTCCAGAGGAGGGCAACCAAAATGGTCAAAGGCCTGGAAACGATGCCTTATGAGGAACGGCTAAGGGAGCTGGGCATGTTTAGCCTGGAGAAGAAGAGGTTAAGGGGTGATATGATAGCCATGTTCAAATATATAAAAGGATGTCACATAGAGGAGGGAGAAAGGTTGTTTTCTGCTGCTCCAGAGAAGCGGACACGGAGCAATGGATCCAAACTACAAGAAAGAAGATTCCACCTAAACATTAAGAAGAACTTCCTGACAGTAAGAGCTGTTCGACAGTGGAATTTGCTGCCAAGGAGTGTGGTGGAGTCTCCTCCTTTGGAGGTCTTTAAGCAGAGGCTTGACAACCATATGTCAGGAGTGCTCTGATGGTGTTTCCTGCTTGGCAGGGGGTTGGACTCGATGGCCCTTGTGGTCTCTTCCAACTCTATGATTCTAGGTGAGTAACAGCAGGCAAATATCTTTCAGAGAAGCTTGTTGGCCATTACAATCCTCTAATGGAGGAATTCCTGATCCGCTTCTCAGGAGCCCCAGAACCTTCAGCACTGTGTTCTTTTTAAAAACTTATTAGGCCTAGGGCAATGCATCATCTTATTACAGAAAGAGACCAAGGTAAGAGAGAAATACATGCTAAGTAAATGCTTGCCAGTGGAAGCTGGATGCCTAGCAGAAATAATGTTATTACTAGGAAGATCTGAGATTGTGTGTGAGAGGGACCTTCCGCTTAGCTGCAGTTCACGCTGGGGCCTGTTTTGGAGAGTTGTCAGGGGTGGCCGCTTTGCTTTCTCCCACTTGCACTCCATTTAGAGTAAAAAAACTTCAAAAGAATACTTGCTGAGGAAATCGGAGATGAATCACCACAGGGTCCTGGCAAGCAGATGGCATCAAAAGCATCCTTTCCGCTACTTCTGAGTAATAATTCAGTGAAATCTTAGAGACCACGTTATTGAAGTAGTCATACTTCATGTTTTCAGTGAAAGAGACAGGTGCAGGTCCTGAACGACTCAGATTCACATGGCATGCAAGCTGTGATCTAGGCACTGTTTCCTCGCCCTGCTGGTTTGGTTTCCTCTCTTCATATGCTGCAGTAAAATGCATGGTCTATAACGCAGGATGGTGGATGTTTTAAAGCTGGCAAATAGCCTGTCAGCTCCCCAAATGATGCTTGCCTTTTAACTTTGGAAATAAGAGAGACATTAGAATACATTAAATCTAAACATCTGTGCAGTCTTGAGGAGGAGGCATGCATTATTGCTGAAGTATTACCCAGAGGAAGATGTGGGAATCTGTTTTATAGAGTGACAGAGGAAAGAGCGAGGAGGAACCAGTATGGAAGGGGGAAAGCTGCTGAAGTGTCAGACTCACTCATGGCTGCAGATGGCCTGAGCTAAGCAGCCTCATTGCAAAGCAGCCTTCTATTTACCATTTTCACTACACAAAAGAAGGGTGCATTTTCCTTCCATCCTCTGAACTAGCTAATGGCTGTGTTTGAAAAACATAAGCCAGGGGTCAGCAACCTTCTTCAGCAGGGGGCCGGTCTACCATCCCTCAGACCATGTGGTGGGCCAAACTATATTTTTTTGGGGGGGAGGGGGAATAAACGAATTCCTATGCCCCACAAATAACCCAGAGATGCATTTTAAATAAAAGGACACATTCTACTCATGTAAAAACATGCTGATTCCCGGACTGTCCACTGGCCAGGTTGAGAAGGCGGTTGGGCCGCATCTGGCCCGTGGACCTTAGGTTGCCTGACATAAGCCTTGCCTCGCTAGATCAACTTAAGGTCCCTCTACCCTAGCATCATGCTCCCCACAGTGGCTAGCCAAAGGCATTCATCATAAGCAGGGCATGAAACTGATGTCCCAACATCCAGCACACTGTCGTTGAATGTAAAGATTCACTTTGATTATCATCACCACAATTCTTAATTAAGCACTGTGTAGAAAAGTTGTTCTTTTTGTCTGCCTTGAAGTCATTGTCCATCATTGATCAGATTGATCTGAGAAATGGAGGGGAAAGGGACACTTCACTCTGTGTTTCATGCATAACTTTATACTCCCTTTCAGATTCAGCCAGGCTGTTGGCAATATGTTTGGGAGCTGATGGCCTAAGTTCCCTGCCCTGGCCTTCTGTTCTTCTTCTTTTGCGGGATGGGGTGGGAGAATTGAACACTGTCTGTTGGCCCTGAATGCAGCTAAAACAAGTGTTCCTGTCAAGGGGATTCAGTTGAAGAGAAAATCTGCTGGTCAGCTCATTTGATTGTGGATGAAGTGCGGAGTCTTGTAATAAATCTCAGGCTTAGACACTGAGGCTTTATGATCCAATACATTTTCTGGAATCTCCTGGGTCATACAGATCAGCATTCATGTGATATTTACTCCTGTCTTCAGAATGATTCAGTCCTCGTTCACTTTCAGATAAGTGCCTGCACTTGGAACGGGGGTGGGGGGATATTGTGAAAAGGAAATGGAACATGCACTAAAAATGCAGCTCATGTTGTCTGTCATGCGCGTGCCTGCACAGATGGTGGTTTCATACACAAATGGTCATGCATGTATGTGTGCAATCCTACCGTGTGCTTATATTTGGCTGCGCAATTGTTTATACCATGACAAGTTAGATATTTTTTAAAGATCCTTACATACTGTATTGCATTTTGGAGTGTTCTCAGTGAAAGCTTGCAGTGAAAGCTGGCTTTGTGGGCGGAGATTCCCCCATGTGACTGGGGCCCTTGTGTGACCAGTTCAAGTGGAAGAACCTCCATTATTACGGTTGCCCAACCCCTTCTTACATTTATTCGGGGCACAGAGATCGGGGTTGAGCCAGCCGAGTTGGCACAAGGTTGAGGGCAAGAGCAGTTCTGCAACTACTCTTTAATCACGTGGAGCGCATGTGAAAATGGCAGTTTCCCCCATCCCCTGACATTTACTTGCAAAGGTAGGATGTGACTGTTAATTCTAAATCATTAATTTATTTAAGGCAGGGAGCTTTTATGCTTGCATATGTTGCTCTTGTACATATCCATATGCATAACTGTCAATGGCTGTGTTGTCTGTATTAATACAAACCATACAAAAATATTATTTTTAAAAATATTTTTAATTATGTTTTACAGTTTTATATTCAACACAAACACCATTATCATGCATATATATAAATCCCAACCCCCCCACCCCACCCTCCTCTTATGACTTCCCTCAACTTCGTCTTCTGGTTCTTTCAATATTTGCTTCTGCTGCCTATCTTAATCTACCTTAATTTTGTAATATTTTAATTAACTATTATTGTATTCTTATCATTTTTACACCCTATTTTCCAAATTACATATTTCACTTTATTATTTTCATCATTTTTACCTCTTAACTTTTATATTTATTTTCTTAATTGTGTTTACTCAAACCCTGCTAGTGAGTCCAATCATAAATGCTTCCCAATCATTTTTGAAATCTCTATTGTTTTTATCTCTTTGTTTCCCAGTTAACTTTGCCATTTCAGCATATTCCATCAATTTTTCTGTACAAAATTGTACAAAAATTAGACTTGATGCTTAGTTGCCTTCTGTGTTGAATAATCAATTCTAGCACAGGCAGTAATCTGCAAACAACTTAAGCTGGTATATTTATAGCTGGATTCATCCTGACCTGCCTCTAGTATGTATTTATTGTAAAATGCAAGTGGATATTAATTTGGGAAACTCAAAGGTGGCCTGCAGCTGCCCACTATTAAAGCTAGGGCACTGGTGTCAATTCAAAGGTGAATCGTTCATGTTAGATTATTAGTGTGGTTGCATATAATTATATCTCAGAAAATAGCAATGTTGGGTTGGTAAAATTTCAGATAGTTTACACATGACAAAATGGAAACTTACATTTCAGTTTTGTTGTTGTTTTTAATTGAAATTCATTCTTCTCTCCCATGGCATTATACCGCCATTTTGAGAAGCAAAAAAGCACGCAGATAACTTGTAGATAAGGTTACCCACTAAGTTCTGCTGCCTTTTAAAGAGTTAATACTACTATGTGGATACATAAGTATGCACCTGCTGTTTCACCAAAAAGCTCAGGGCAGTGTATATGCATTTTTCCTAGAGCTGAGCTGAAAATTCCCATAAATCTTTTTTCTATTTATAATTTCTCAAAAAGTTTCTCTCTCACGCTGCTGCCCCTAGAAAAAGGCCACATTTACAGAATTTTCTCAGAATATATTCTACCATGTTTCTGTGGAGGCCCACAATTTATTCTCATACCCACTATACAAAAGTGCCTTGGAATGACAGTAGATCCCAAAGATTGGGGAAGGATACAAAATGGAGGGCAGTCTGGCAACATACTTGTTGCTGTTGCCACCTGCAATACCCACTCCCAAGAAAATTTCAAAGACATTCTCAAAATGGTAAAAATTACATAAAGTGATATTGGCAGCTTCTCTGTGGAGAATTTTGAGAGGCCATTTGCACACAGTTTCCCCCACCTGCAATGCTATCTTCTCAACAGCCATCACAAGAAGGTGCTCTACACAAGTAAAGAATCAGTTGGGATGTGTCACTGGCACTGTGCGTTGAGTGTGAACATCTTTTGAAGAGGTATCTTGAACCCTGTGTATTAATGATGTTAAGTGTTCCTTTGTACCATCCAAGCTTTTGTAGTGTTAGCAATATAGAATGCACCGTTGGCGTTTTTCTCTAGAGGCTGTTTTGCCACAAATATTAATCGCACATGTAATAAACATATGCCAAGATGTTGTATGATAAGTGTTAGATAAAGCATTTACTTCCTTATAGGAGGACATCAGGTTTTGGTACAAGGATGGGACACCTGTGGTTTTCCTGCTGCTGTTTGACTCCAGCTCTGTCAGCATGGGTTGTGTCAGATGCAATGGGAGTTGTACTCTAACATTAGGAGAGCCACAGATTCCCTATCCCTGACATGGCAGATTGTGGGTGGAATCTGCCATATGCTGATGAACTGTAGACAGAATCTGGCACTTCCTGCCTTTTCAGAGTCCCATATTGGTTCCTTGACAGGATGCTATTAATTGCTGTTTGGTTGGTATCCATATCTTTCAACTGCATATTCAGGACCACTGATATTCAGGACTATTGATTTAAAGCATGACTAAATTTCTTAGTCCATACATGCAAAATGTAACATCTCAGGCGTGGCAGTCATCAAATGTTTGCGTTTAGCATTGATTTTGCCCAAAGGTAAAATTTTGCAATGCAGATGCAACCAAGCTGTCATGAGAACTTGAAAGATAAGGGCAGAAGGATCCCTGGGAGCTGCGATTTTCAACCCCCATGTTAGTTTGTTTTTATTCATTCTCTTGATGATGGCTGTCTTCATCAGCAGAAACCAGTTGTTCAAGGTCACAACAAAAGTATCTCTCTGGGTGTGCATGTGCACATATGCACATGCAAGTGTCTTTTAAATCCCTTGTGGATTCGTTTAGACAATTAGACAGTTATCGCATTATCTTTACTACACTGGAAGAGAGTAATTCCAGAGTGGTGATATATATGGAATAGTACGTCTATTTCTAAAAAGCCACAAAAGGAAATAAATAGGGAGAGACATTTGGTTCACCAATGCATTCAAGTCACATTCTTCAACCTAATAGATGTGTATGAAGAACAGCAAGCAGGAGGAGGGAGGGAACTCTTTGCAAAGTGGTTATATAAGGCATTAGATCTTAACTGCTAAAAGAAGCCGGTATTATTCTGGTGTCTGTGTATTACTTTGCATAATGTAAAATGTTAGCATAATAAGAACACTGTTATTTTAAGTTTCTTCATGGATGGTTACACACATCACACATCTCCATCTTTTTTTTGGGTTGTTCCATTTGAATGTTTGCAGTTACTCTGGCAGCAACCCAACATGTGCGCACATGCGTATAAAAGTGGCTGCATTATGTTTAGAACATGGGAGATATATGGAGCCTTTCATATGTTGATTTGATGTGATTCCACAGGGCTATGTGTGAAAAATGTAGCCAGATAATATGCGCTAACCTGCATGACCTCCCCTATTCATCAGCACTCTTCCCAGGTGGTGAATCAGGGGCACAATTTTATAGTTTTTCAGAGTGGATGATCTAAACTTTATGAACTGTTCTCAGGTTGAGAGCAGGTTTAGGATGACTGGCAGATTCCTTCTCCTACCACCACCTTTTAGGGGAAGGGGGGGTGGACTTAAAAAAACCCTCATCCTGTTTAGTTACTGTAATGAGTATGGGTTGCTCGTGCGTAAGTTGCCGCCTCTCCTGGCTATGTTGCCTGGTAAAACCTTTCTGTCTGGACAGCCCTTCACTTCGTGGCTGCCTCAGTCGCTAGCAGGATCCGTCAGTGGGCGTTTCTTAAACCTTTTCCAACATAAAAGTTGTTTGACACCAAGTCTCCTCCTACTCTCTCTGCGCGGAAGTCTTCTACGCAGGGAGGGCGTGGGTAGCGGAGGACCCGTGCTCTCCCCGCTGGTGTCCGGTGAAGAGTCCTGGAGCCCTGTCGCCGATTCCCCCATCTGCCCCCCTTTATTCCTAGTGTTGCGCTGATTTGCTTCCCCATCTGTTGAGCTGCCTCTCTCCCTGCTGGGCCCTTCTCCAGCATCATTTGAGAGCCTTCCCTCCGCCTCTAGCGCCGATGTCAGTTCCCTGACAGTTACAGCAGGAACAGTAGCTCTTCCTGGTGATAGAAGTTCACAGCATGGTTTGTACAATTGCATCTAGTGTTCTTCTCTGCCATCTTCATCAAACTGTCCAACAGAGCTGCTTCAGGTGGTAAATAGGCTGCTAGGCTCAGCCCACTAACGGGGGCATCTTGCCAATCTAAAGCATACTGTGACAAATTTGCTTTTCACTTTGAGAGCAATATTGCTTGTATTCACTCCAAATGACCCCCACTATTAATCAGATCTTGGTAATATCCCAAGAGCACTGTCAAGTAATGTCTTCAGGAAGTTTGAGTCATTGTGGGCTGAGGATATAGACAAGACACTTACAGGGGTATGAGTGACCATATGCCTCCTTGACCTTGCTGGAGTAAGTGGAAATGAGAAGGGGTCAATTTCCTTCATGAGCAAAGATCACCCTATGGATGAGCTAATTGCAGGTGTATGGTCAGCCATTCCAGTTGTTATGGTAATGACTCAGTGTCCCAACTGTATACGTCTGAGATTAATGTATGTCATCTCAGTTAGTTAGTTGTGAGTAGTCGGTCTGCTGTAATTTGGTGTTATTTGTCTGGTGATACATCATGAATTGCTGGAGTTTATTTGGAGCAACTTTGTACTTGTATGTATCTGCATATGTCTGGACTGTATCTATGTCCATAACTGTTTTACTGAGCCTTATCTTCTACAACAGTAAACTATCTGAACTTTTCTCTGCTTCTGTGTGGTGACTGGTACTGGGAGCAAGTTCCACTGTGTGGGTGTCTCACCTGAGATTCCCAACAGACCTTGTCCATCTTGGTTTTTTTGTGATCTAGCTGAGAGAGATTGATTGGGTGAGTTCAAGGCATGGTTAATACCTATTTACTAGAGGGAGTGGTGTCATCCACATTGAAGGAAGCAATAGTACAACCCCACCTGAAGAAGTCCTCCCTGGACCTAGAGGTCCAGATAATTACTGTTGAGTTGTGGGTGCCTCTTTTCTGAGGTAAGGTGATCAAGAGGGGGGTGCCCAGGCCATCTTTTCTTGGTTGTCTCAGTGGCTTTGATACAATGGACCGCAATATTTATTTATTATTATTTTATTATTTAAGATGATTGTATCCATATTAATTACTTGCATTTCTAGGTTGTGTGCATAAAAAGAATCCTTAGAAAATGGGACAATAAAACCATAAAAGCCTATCAAATCAAACACTAGCCTCCTGAAGCACCCCTTTGGATTGGAGGCACTGTGTTGCAATGGTTTTGCTTTTACCTCCATGGTCACTATAAGAAAGTAGATTGGGGGCGGGGAATCCTGTCCAGCCCCATGGCAATAGTGCTATGGTGTTTCTCATGCTACTTAACATCTATTGGGGCACTATGGGTGAGTAGCTCCCTTGTGCAAGAAATTGGTCAGTCACCTACCATGGTTGCACTCTCTCTGAGGGAGCAGGCTCACAGTTTGAGGGTGCTTCTAGATGGGATTACTGCAATGCATTCTATGTGGGGCTTCTCACACACTTGATCCAGAAACCGCAGTTGGTGCAGAATTCTGCAGCACGGTTGCTGACGGAAGTGAGGCCTTGTCAGCATTTAACACCTGTGCTCAGAGATCTGTTGCTACTTGAACTTGGGTCAAGTTCAAGGGGTTGTTATTGGTATATAAGGCCCTTAATAAATTGGGACCAGTTTACCTAGAGATTGCCCGCATGTGCCCACCTGACTGCTTTGATTGGCAGAATTGGCACTACAACAGGTGACCCCTGCTCCATATTTGTACAAACTTGTAAGTACTGTTAGCTGCAGGCAGTACAAAGCCCTTGCAAAGGGTGTGTTCCTTATTTAAAAGTTCAGCACAATTGCAAAGTGTGCATAGTCCTGCACCATCAGGAGGTCAGTGACCTTTCCAGTTTTGTGTTGCTGGTCCAACAATTTTTACTGAACTATAAATCAACAAGACAGACGAAGGGCTAGAAGGGAAAGGCAAGAGAGAGGTGCTTGAAGTTGCAACGGAAGGTCAGGGAAGGAGCAGAAAGTAAAATCCAAATCTCACCAAATTCTGTTTGGATGAAATTTAACAATTCCTTCATCAGATTCCAGTAATAAAATCACATTCTCCTCATCTCCAGTGCCAGTTTTTCGAGAAGTGCGCTGTGCTATCAATAATCTCTCTCTCTCTCTCCCCCCACCTACCCTCTCTCCCTACCCCACTTCTCAAATTAATTTTCAGAAAGCTCTTAGTTATTTAAACAGTAGTTAGAGACAAACTGCATAGAATTTTTCAGATATACAGAGTATTCATCTGGGATTGTAAATTTCAGAGTAGGCAGGTGCATTTCAGCCCAATAGTCAATATTTAGAGCAGATGCCTATTCTGTAACTGGTGGTGTATATTTTATTAGAGCTGTAGCACTGTAGAGCTGTGATCAGCAGGAAAATATAACCCTGATGGATACAGCTGATGAAAGCATTGATATTTACATATGTGTTGCTTTGTAAGGTGGACACTTCTCATAGTCCGCATCTCCCTCCCTCCCTCTCCTCTGAAAGTGCTTTCAGACTGGAAAGTGTGCAAAAAAACAAAAACAAAAACCTGCGCTGACAGCATTGTTTCATGCATTTAATCCTATTCATCAAATCTGCTTGACACTTAAAGAAGGTAAGAACACAGGCATTTGAGATCAGTATATCCTTCCAGCTGACGGGATATTGACACAGCTCTGCAGGCTACAAGGGAGAGAACAAGAAACTTACAGTGCAAGTGTATGTTTACTCCCAGGTAAAATGCATAGGATTGCAGCCTGAGTGATGATGAACACTTTTCTTTTAAAGCCCTCTTTATTAATCTTTATTGATAATCATAGGTGTTTTATATTATGCAAGACAAATATAACCATTATCATGCCTCTGTAAAGATAAAGGTAAAGTTACCCCTGCCCGTACGGGCCAGTCGTGTCCGACTCTAGGGTTGTGCGCCCATCTCACTTAAGAGGCTGGGGGCCAGCGCTGTCTGGAGACACTTCCGGGTCACGTGGCCAGCGTGACGAAGCTGCTTCTGGCGAACCAGAACAGCACACGGAAACGCCGTTTACCTTCACGTTATAAAGCGGTACCTATTTATCTACTTGCACTTAGGTGTGCTTTCGAACTGCTAGGTGGGCAGGAGCTGGGACCAAAAGACGGGAGCTCACCCCGCCGCGGGGATTCGAACTGCCGACCATGCGATCGGCAAGTCCTAGGCACTGAGGTTTTACCCACAGCGCCACCCGCGTCCCACATCATGCCTCTGTAGTAGCACAGTATTAGTCTTATTGACAAATAAGGAAAGGGAAAGGGAAATGGGTTGCAAGTCTATATTCTGGGATAGCTCATTCAGTAGCGCACGAGACTCTTAATCTCGGGGCTGTGGGTTTGAGCCCCAGTTGGGCGAAAGATTCCTGCATTGCAAAGGGTTAAAGCAGAAGACCCTTCCAGTTCTAAGAGTCTTCTGGTGAAAGCCTTGGGGGGTTAATGTCTGTGTTTCATTAATAGGGTTGCATGTGACTAAATCATAAACTGAAATCCGTAAACTTAAGTTATACGCCATTTCACTTGGTGTCAAAGTACTCAAGGCAGGTTACTATTCAAAACATTATCTTAATGTAATGTTGCCTCAAATTCCATTGCGAAGGACCTCTTTCACAAGGGCACCAAAGCAGCAGACTAGGAAACAAACAATGATTGTAGGCTGTATGTGAAAGTGTGGGTGGTGTGTCAGAAACCCATTCACACCGTTTGATATAGCAGCTCATGGCAGAACTATTGGATGCCCTTCCTGGATAAGATTCAAGGTCATCCCAACTGAATAGTATGTGGCCATGTTGTCGTTTTCATCGCCTCTATCTGTTGTGGTAAGGTTCTGATTAATTTAGTTAATTGCAAATTTAATTCTTAATGCAATTGATATTTTAGGCATTCTTTATCTGCTTGAGTGCCTTTTAAAAAGCAACCCATTTCTTAAAAAAAATATTAAAAAATCAAATGTGTGAAGGAAAGTACACTTCTGGAACCACCTTAATACAGTTGGTCTCCCTGTTGTACAAAACTAGTGGAAGTGAAGCAGAAGTAAGAAGATTCAGATTATTTTGTACACAGTCATACTTACCTGTAAAATGGTGGGGGAGAAACTTAATCTGAGGAACGAGAAGCCTTTAGTTTGACCTCTAATCCTTTCCTTTAATTTCTCAGTGAAGCACAGGAATTAGAGTTGACACTAGGTCCTAGTACCCTAGCAGCCCTGACCTGGGCCTTCCTTAAAAATGAAGTCAGTGTCCCCCTATGTCTACTCCAGGTGGCTATCATTTTTGACCATGCATTGGAAGCGAATTGACTTTGGGGGTGGAGGCATTGTGGTTAAAAAAACAAAACAAAAAGCCACAACAAAGACGTGGTGGCTATTGTACATGTTTCATGTCTGACCCCACTTTCGCCTCCCCAAGTGCCCTGGAAGCTGACTCAGTTTCCATGATGAAAAAATATAGCACCTAGATCTGCAGTGCTACAGGTCTGTTGATGCCATGAAGACAAGCCCCTTCAGGAAATCCCCTGGACACCATTCTTTGGAAAACCCACCAAATAAATGACATTTTGCTGAGGGCCCCCTGAGTCATTGCTCCGGCCCTGGCATCAATTATGTTATGCAGAAACAATGTATATCGCTAACGACTAAATCATCCTCAGTATAAACTATCTTGTTGATTTCTACGCTGCATTTCAGGGTGTATCTTTTCAGTTGTATTCTACAGGCCTCCGTTTGTGTTTCTGGCAGTACATAAGTCAGGGATGACATGCCATGTATTGCTGTGCCTTGTTTCATTTGTCATTTTGAGGCAATCTCCAGACAGTGAGGTCAGACAAAGTGTGTGCACTGAATGGGTCCAACGAAAAGCAGCCAGTCAGATGAATTAGGACACAATAAGGAGATAAACAAATATTCTAAAGGAGAACGACTGTAAGGTGAATATATATGCAATGTTCTTTTGCTCTTTTTGCATAGTTTTATTGTCACAAAGACATGACATTCTTCTCCAGAAAGAAGACAGAAACAAGAGAGGCTACTAAATCATTCTCTTGAAAGATAGCAAGAAATTAAAACCGCATTTTTAAACATATCCTTATATAGTCAGTTACTATGCTTAGTTTTATGAAGTTGAGAAATAAAAGTAAGAATGGACAGTGTTTTCTTTAAACACAAAAAAGTAAATGTTCTGCTTTTTCCACAATATAGATTTTATTTGAAACCTATGTTCAAACACTGTGGTGAAAACACATCAATATTATACGTATTACCTTACTTAATGTATTGATGGTGGTGGTGCCAGGACTACAGATGAAGTGGGATTTCTCAAATTTTGAAGCCAAATTGCTCTTGGGATGTGAAGGCAGAAGAAAACAGGAGTAGAGCATTGGGGGGGGGGACACTTCCTTATCTACTTCCCTTAGTTCTTTTTCTGCCGTTCACTTCTCTTAGTGGCAACTACTGATCCAGGGATAGGGAATCTGTAGCCCTCTGATATTGTTGGACTCTAGCTCTCATCAGCCCCGATGTCATGGACTGGTTGGATGCAAAGGAGTGGTGGGAAGAAGGCTCAGAGCCAGGGGGTTGGTGCGGGAAGACGATGAGTGGTCAGAGGGAGAAGGGGAGAAGACTGGGAGGAGAAGGTGTCTGAAGCTAGAGAGGTAACAGGGCTTAGCCAGCAGGAAAAGTCTGTGGAAGAGAAAGTCCAGAATTCAAACCAGAAGCAGAGGCAGGAGAGAAGGTGGGGGCAAGAGGCAGAGATGAGTCAGGATGGTGAAGAAGGCAGGATGTGTCCCTGCTCAAACAAGCTCCCCTACCCCCTTATCTCCAAGAACCAAAAGAGGCATGAAAAGGGTGGAACAAAGACAGGCAAGATGACAGAGCCTTGGATTGCTTGTGAAGGAGCCAGGGAAGAAGAAGACTTAGGCAGTTGCGAAAAGCCAGGGACCTTCAGTCCCCACAACTGCCTCATAGGGGTAAGAGCAACTGAGATGAGTTGCTATGCTCCTGAGTCGACCATGTTTCCTTGAATAAAGAATTAACTTCACCAAAGCCATACAATTTATTGCTGACGCCCACTTTATTCCTTACACCCACTTCTGACACTCAGCATGTTGGGCTAATGTTGAGGTGCTGTATATCAACGACATCTGAAGGGGTGCAGATTCTACCATTCTTATCTTGAGCCATTCCTCATCTTCCCAGTTGGTTGGCCAAGAGGTACTAGAATAGGGACATATGCACAAATGCCTGCCTTGCATCTGCACTGCACAACAGAACTTGGAAGGATAGCAGAACTGAAAACAGTTTGGGTTGTGCACTGTATATTGTTTGTATGATTCTATGGGAATACCTGGCTCACCCCTCCTTTCAGAAATGGATTTTCTTATGACGAATAAAACCTTTAATCACCTGGAACACTTAACTAATATGAAAGTAGTGCTTCCTGGGTGAAATGGAATCTTGTTCTGAAAGCTTAGCTACTTCCCATGTAGTTAGATGGCAGAAGTAATCAACTCAGGACTGGCTGAGGCAGGGGTCACCAACAGTGGCCACATTTTGGAGTTTGAGAGATTGCTGTGGGCACCAGTCACAATATGGCTGCCATGGGGCATAGCATAACACAAAATGGCTGCCATATGAAGCATGACATAACAGAAAATGGATTGCTGCTCCCTTCCCCACCCTCAGATAATTTCAAGTTTACTGCAGTGGTGCTGCTCCTGATTATTGAGAAACAGTTGTTAAAAGCACAGTAACCCTGTTTTCTTCAATGGCAATCCTAAATCAAAGAGTAAGTGGCCACCTTGTACCCACTCACCTGGGAGTTACCTGCACATTTTGTGTCATAACTTTCTTTCTAGAAAAGCAGGCCCTGGGTTGAGGCGATAATTAGTGTGGCAGTAATCACAGCACTGCAATGCAGCAGCATGTAAGTCAGATGCTCAAAGAAAGTAGGAAAGTACATTGCTGGCACACAAGCACGTCAGGTAGCCTCAAAGTAAGTAATTGGATATAATTGGTATTTGCAGTAGTAATCTTCTTAAAAACATCTTGCATTTCTGAAGAAAAAGGAGAAGAAATAAAACTGTATCAGTTATATCATGGAAAGGTTATGTCAGAGGCCTTTAATAATGGGTTGCATTATATTACAATGTCAAGCTACTATCGCGCTTCCTGAGAAGCCTCATGCCTGCAGTTAGTTTTGTAGGTGTATAATTAGCTTTTGGCCTCTTGGTGACACCAGTGGCTTTTATAAAGCTGTTGGGGGGATTGAACTCTGAAATTTCAAAGCATCAGTACTTTCCATTCTGCTTACAAAAGCAAAGAAACCTGATGTACATTCTTCATCTTCTTGGTTGTAAATCATTAGAAAACTCAGAAGAATTCTCCTTTTAAAGTGTATCAACTTTCCTCAGTAATTAAAGGAACATTCATGTTCATTGTTTGCACCTGGTTATGACATTGAGACGCGGGTGGCGCTGTGGGTAAAAGCCTCAGCGCCTAGGGCTTGCCGATCGAAAGGTCGGCGGTTCGAATCCCCGCGGCGGGGTGCGCTCCCGCTGCTCGGTCCCAGCGCCTGCCAATCTAGCAGTTCGAAAGCACCCCCGGGTGCAAGTAGATAAATAGGGACCGCTTACCAGCGGGAAGGTAAACGGCGTTCCGTGTGCTGCGCTGGCTCGCCAGACGCAGCTTTGTCACGCTGGCCACGTGACCCGGAAGTGTCTGCGGACAGCGCTGGCTCCCGGCCTCTAGAGTGAGATGAGTGCACAACCCTAGAGTCTGTCAAGACTGGCCCGTACGGGCAGGGGTACCTTTACCTTTACCTTTATGACATTGAGAAACTTTTGACCTTTAGTACTCATGCACATTATTACAACTGTGATTGGATTTGTATTTTTGTCAACAGTATGCTAGGTGCTAAGCCTGCAAAACTCACTTGTAATTTAACAGGAGAAGATGATCACTTTCCCATTTCAACTTGATTCTGTGCCAAACACGTGCTTAGTGTACAGATTGTGACCCACCAAGCTGAACCCAGTTCATGAGTCGTAGACAGTAGTTCACCAGGATCTGGATGAGCATCTTGCTTTTTTCTGTCTTTGTGGAGCTCTCAAACAGGAAGGGGTTTCTTGTTGAGAACCTGACATTCCACAGCACATGACTAGTGCATTTGGCATAGTAGGTTGCAAATAGTGCGAGCTTGGTTTGCACGGCTAGCTGAATATGTGAATAGGTCTCAAAACTGCTCTCAGTCACCAGCTCATTCATCTGGCAATGCTTCTTTGTAATGTCCAAGCTGTTGTAAGGCTCAAGCAAGCAGCAATTCATTGGAACAGCTTAAAAAACAACAACAACAAACCTCTGCAGGTTCATATTTAGCTCAACATGAAAAAATAGTGAATCAGCCAATGCATGAAGTGTTAAGGCAATCTGTTCCTCCCTTCATACATGAGCAGAAGCCTTGGAGGGATATTACTATGAGTGATAAGGTATGGCAACAGTGCAGAACACTGGGAAAATGTCACTGTTCAGCTTTGATTACACACTGTAATCTATTTTGCAAGTTTCAGGACAGTAGAACTCAAAAGTACTTTTATTTTACACCGACATGAAGGCCTGGTCAAGCTGAATCATCATTAGCAGGAATTTCATTCTGCTAGTGATGAGTAAGCATATGGCAGTGCAGTGAAACACTGAACAGCTGCCTTTGGTTTTATTGGGGGGGGGATGTGTTTAAAGATGCTTTATTCCCAAACAGTACATAGAAGGTACTCCATGAACTGCCTATTTAATGTCATTCAGATTGTTGCTGCATCACAGTAAAGTTCATATAGCGCCATATGATCTGCAAACCTGTTATTTTATGAACTTTCTTGGGAACATAACAGATTTTAAAGGTAATATGTAAGTTTTAAAAAAGAAACAATATATTTATTTAGTACATTTCAACCCTGAAGGCTATCCCAAAGCAGCTTTGACAAATTACATAATAAAAAGAACACTAGATGAAGTCGTATAGATGAAGTCGTCAGCAAAACAAAACAAAATTAGCATGGAAGAATTAAAAAAGTTGTAAGGTCAACTTAAAGGGCACAAGAGAGAGGCCAAGTGGAGATCTCAGGGGAAGGAATTCCACAAGAGTGGGGCAACTACTGAAAAGGCTCTGTCTCTGGTACCTGCCAACCTGGTTTTCCTCTTACAACCCTAGTTGGGATAACCTGGATGCTATTGCAAGCAGGAGACCCTCTTGGGTGCTCAGATCTGGAGAAGCCGCCTTCTTGGTAGTTCCTCTTCCTTCAGAACCTGGGATGGGGCGTAGCAGTCCTTGAAAGCACAATCTCTCTGGCAGCTCATAGAGCTGCCTCTGGCACTTCCATTTCACAACCTCTGGAAAACGTGGAAGAGACACCCCTTTTGCTTTTGACACTTGAGCTGTATATTTTCAGGTCCCACCTTATTTCTATAATTCTATGTTGTTTTTAGTATTGTGCTTAAATGCTGTAACCTGCCTTGGGACCTTAGGATGAAGAGCGGGAAAGTAATGACAGAGCCGGCTCTACCATTTGGCAGACTGAGATGATTGAAGCCTCCAGATCTCGTGAGATCTTGCCTGCAATTGGCACAGGTGCAGGGATTGCAGGGCAGGTGGGAAAGCAGCACCAGGGACAGGAGGTATGGCGGCACCAGCAGGAGCAACAAGGCAGGGCAAGGCAGCACTTCCTGGTTCGCCTCAAGCTGCAGAACAGGAGATGCCATCTGAGATTAATGAGGATGGTGATCAGTGCGTCTTTTCCATCCAGGACGCACCGGAGTGCAGTTCCAGTACCTCTCAGGTGGGTGCCATTGTGGGCTGGCATTGCCCCCACCCGCTTCTTGCCTTTATGTAATTCTGAGAAGCCCAAAATGAATATTTCAAGTCCAAACAGAAGCTGGCCAGCATGTGCAAGTCTACACTACTTTTTAGATCTATGACTCCACCCAGCTCCTAGCCGCAATTGTTCAAGATACAGGATGGGGCCAATTCACATTTCCCCTTTGTTAGGCTAAATATTTTGCTGCTACTAGGGATATGGCCAAACCCCAAAATGAACATAGGATTTTGACTAAAACCCACTCTTTCCAACCATACGTACAAATTTGGCCAGATTTCTTATGGCACAGACAGGGACCAGTCATACAACTGTAGGATGAGTTTTTCAGAACCAGACCAAAG
This sequence comes from Podarcis vaucheri, assembly GCF_965113315.1. Taxonomy (NCBI): domain Eukaryota; kingdom Metazoa; phylum Chordata; class Lepidosauria; order Squamata; family Lacertidae; genus Podarcis; species Podarcis vaucheri. The sequence goes on from NC_138762.1 coordinate 107,143,316, forward strand.
ATCTACCAGGTCCAGCCTTCTGTTCTCACAGTGGCCAGTCAGATGCTGGGCATGGTGCAATACTGCCTCTCCTGCTGGAGCCATGACTACGAACCACTGATGTCCTTATCCATGCAATTATAGCATTTCTACGCTGGCGTAATTCTCCCCTCCCCTTCCATCCCCCTCCCCTCCCCAACTAGTGTTGCTTTGTGCTCTGTTGCCACAGGGGTGGGGATAAAGGCAGAGCCATCCCGTCCTGCTCAGCACATGCAGTGTGAGGGTAGGATTGTTGTGAAAATCAATGCGTTCATTCTTCATCATATTGGTATGCAAACTTTGAAAATACTTTTCACATACACACACACACACACACACACAAAGTTGCAAGACGCACATGAGGTTTGGTGATGTGAAGTAAACATATTTTGATGACAGATTTAGATTGCGGTACCGAGCTTATCAAGGCAGGCAGGTGGTGGGAAGACACAGCATACTAAAGGAATGCTGCTGTTCAGAATAGCATGCCGATGTAGGGCACAGAGATAAGAACTCTGCATTCATTTTTATCCAGTCAGTCTGAGGATTGGTGGTCTGCAAATATCCATGTGCACTGACTTGTTTCGAAACTCAAGAGGGGCAGGGTTAACCAGTGTTTGGGCAGAGCTTTGTTGAAAACTTTGCAAAGCTGAAGCTACTGCTCATTTTGAATCTGAACTGAACTAATATTGCAGCACAGTATTCAGTTGGCAATGTGAAGGCAGCAAAGGGTTTTTGTGAAGGCAAAGAACCTCCAGGTGCTGCTGAACTAAAACTGCTGCCACGCCTGACATTGGCTCTGCCGGCTGGGGCTGTTGGGAATTGGACTCCAGTCGCATCTGGAAGGCCACAAGTTCCCCACCACTGCAGTCTGGCTGGCTGGTCCACAAGCCACACACAAAAATGAACTTCTGCTTAGAATGGCTAAGTCATTTTGACTTCAGTACAGTCATACCTCGCGTTCCGTTTGCTTCAGGTTGAGCGTTTTTAGGTTGCGTCCCGCGGCGGCCCAGAAGTACCAGAAAGGGTTACATCCAGGTTTCGCCGCTTGCTCATGTGCAGATGCTCAAAATAACATCACGTGCATGTGCAGAAGTGGCGAATCGTGACCTGTGCACGCGCAGACGCGGGTTGCGTTCTGCTCAGGTTGCAAACAGGGCTCCAGAACAGATCCCATTCACAACCAGAGGTACCACTGTATTACTAAGATAACTAAGTGCAAGCCCACCTTCCTGATGCAGCTAGTAATAGCTATGCTGTCTGTTTTCCCAGTTGTTGTAAAGTTGCTGGTAAGTCTGATAGAGTGGCAGAAACTGGATTTCTCAACTCTGTGTGTTAAATTTTAAGATTCCCAGACATTTACCGTTGTCTGGCTGTGATACTGCATCAGAATCACAACTAGATGGTTGACATCTTACAGCATGCCAAACATGCAAGACAAAGAATGATTGGGGTGAGTGATATAGAAAGGTGATAAGCAAGATACGTACATAAAAAGACATTCCGAATTTGGCTTTGATTGAAGCTACAGGGAGCTTGACATATGAATACTCTGCAGGGTTGGACCAAATGCACACTGACAACCTAACTGCATTTTTTTTTTAAATTTACATATCATTTATTAGCAAAATTTATATAGCCACTCTACAATGTAAGATCTTCAAGTGACTCATAAAACAAATACAACAATTAGCATGCAATATAAAGAAGTAAAAGCTATTAAAAATGGGGGGCAGGGCATAATTAAGCACAGGTTTTAAAAACTACATGGACCATACTGTAAGACATAACATATTTGAAAATTCTGGGTGAGGGAAAAAGATAGTCACTTGATGTTGAAAAGTCCACAAAAATATGATGCCAGGAAAATCTCTCTAGGAAAGTTCTCTTGGCACCATTTAGGACTGAGGTGCTACTACCCAAACCACCCTGGTGGGTTCCCACCTTACTTCATTTGGCAGCAGCACTCAGAGCAGGGTCTCTGAAGAGGATTTTGAAGTTGAGTAGGAATATATGGGAGAAGACTTTTTTCGGGAAGTCTGGCTCCAGAGGCGGAGCAACCTGCTCTGGTACCCGGAGCAGTGCTTGTCCCAGGGAGAGTGGCGTATGTCCCGGGGGCGTGGCGTGCCACCCACAAGGATGTGGCACGCACCCCAGGGGGGGCGCCAATCTGGGGTTGGTATTTTGTCATCCCCCCCCCTTTGGAATGGTACCCCGGGCGAACCACCACCACCCGCCCCCACCTCGGTACGCCCCTATCTGGCTCCAAGCCATTTAGGGCTTCTAAAGTTGTTTCTTCTTTTTTCAAAAGCACTTTAAATTGGGCCTGGAAATGTACTGGGATCCAGTACATGTGTCAAAGGACAGGCATAATATGGTCAAACTGCCCTGTCCCAGGTAATCATCCTGTGATCCTGCTTTGGACCAAGTGACTGTTCTAAACTGTTTTTAAAAGCAGCCCCACTGTGTAGGACGGTGGTCAGACTGGAACAAGTTATTCTGGCCACTTTTCCCCCACCGGAGCTGTGTGTATTGAAGTTATGTCAAGGACTTCGATGGTGGTTAACTCTTTAAGTCAACACTGTAGCTTTCAATTAGCAGTTTATTGCAGTTTGTGCGACAGGACAGTCTCTGATATATTCAAACTGGGTCCTGGCAGCTGCACTATAAGCACCAGCTGGTTTGACAGACTTAGGATTGCCAGCTTCCAATTTTTTTGTGTGCCTGCAGGCTCTGTGTTCTCAAGCTTTCCCCCACTATTTTGAAAGGTTAGAAACATTTTTAAAAAAGAGAACTGAAATTGGCATGATTTCATCAGGAGTCTCCAGGCTAAATAAATTGCTTAAGGGCGTGGATGAAGTCTAAATGCTGCTAGCTGCCCACTCTTACACTAAGTTATAAAGTTAGGGCTTGATTACCTGGCTTTCTTGCAAAAAGCCTTGAAATGTCTGAAAAAAATTGCCAGAGATTTAATAGAAATCCAAAGTGAATGTTCCTCTTAAATGAAAATCCCCATTGACCTTGCTTTGATTCTTGAAGGCCTCTTGGAGTAGAAGTCAAGAACAGCGGAAGTTTCATTACAGTGCATAGTTGGAGAATGAGCGTCTGAAAGCTGGCTAAGTAATGACCAAAGAATGGACCCCAAATTGGTGGTCATATTGTCAGAGGCCACTCTGGTGTGCTAGAACAGTTGCTTATGTAGGACTATGGCAGCATGATCCAGTTAAGCCATAATGCTTAGATTACACTTGATATTGAACTTATAGATATTAAAGAGCTTTTCAGTGTGAAATGAGTTTACACCTATCCAGTTGTTCAAATTTTTGATGTACTGTTGATTTGTGAATCTGTTTTTACAATATCATTGTTTTGCTATATATTTGGGCCAAATGCATTTTACATGCTCAAATCTTTCCCCACTCAAATTCACCAGGAGAACCTAGGAGTTGGTCAATGAGAGTCAGTGCCGACCCAGGATTAATAACAGACATGGGAATCCATCTGAAGAAGTTTGGCTGCGGATACAGGCTAGCTAGAATAAAAAAGGCAGGAGGGAGGCATTCATAGAAAAGGCTAGAACAACACGAGAAAAGCCAGAATCTAGCTGTTGCCCAGTCCAATGATTGACTTGGAACAACTATAGTGGGCTAAAGGGGGGAGGGGTTATCCTAAAACACACAAGGCCCAGGAAGCCAACTCTTAAAAGAATGTGTAAAGAATAATGTGAAATACCTTTTCCATACTAAAATCACGTAAGTGGATCCCTTCCTTACCAATATCTTCCCCGTTTTCTTGATCCGAATGTTATTTTGTATACCTTTTTTATTTTTGCTTGCAGCTAAAGTTGTTCAAGGTGAATTTTTCTTTTTTAAAAAATCAATGCAAGACCTGTATGCTACATTTTCTAGAGAGCTCAGCATCCACAACTAGGTCAATAGTTTCAAAAGAATTCTGCTCTGACTTACCCAGCATGCTGTGCTCTTGTGAAAATACAGGGACTGCCTGCCTGGATCTTGGCATGTTTGAGAATCTAACTTGTTTTCAGCTTGAGCAGGAAAGCAGTTAAACCACAGTGCATGAGTTTAAGATTGTTTCAGATGCGACTAGAGGTGCCAGGGGAATCTATCAGGTTCAAATTCCAACATGGATATTGTTGCTTCATTGGCGTGGCTATGATCAGAATACATTTTTATGTTTAATTGTATCTGATTTACTCTGGGTCAAAGGGAAAACAATGGACAACTTAATATGCAAAGTTTTCCAGAGGCTGGGGGTGGGCAGAAGCTGAACCTTTGCTAAAATACACATCTGATTCTAGCCCCTTCTATGCATTCACACTCCTATAATTAGGGGAACAGGTCTGCAGCCACAAGTCCCACTCCCACCATTGCACCCCTGATGCCCTGACCCTTCTGTCAATGCATGAGGGGGAACATCTAAAGAGGGGAGTGGTTTCAGAAATCTCTTAGAGTTGTGCTGTGTGTGTGTGTAAGAGAAAGTGTAAGTATGAGGTGTGAAGGCAAGCTTTCTGGATGTAGCTCCCTCTCCCATTCACAAACTACATGAAGATTTGTTTCACCAGAGGGCAAAGCTGGATGGTGTCGTGACTTTTCAGAGTAAACATTATATGGATTTTGTAGTGAAAGTAAACCTTAGAAATATCTGCTTTCTTTATTTCCCTTGTTTTCACTTTTTGATGAATGTAGCTGAACTTAAACTATTCTCAAACAAGAAGTGTGATTCTTGGAACAAACATAAATCTGTTTTCCATCAACACATTTGGAAGGGGGTAATTTAAGTTGTCACAATATGAATGACTTGTCTGGGAATGTCATGTTTTCACTGCAGTGTTACTCATTTGAAGTATACATGGTGGTGGGTGGAAAATTTTTGGTTAAAAAACTATTACTTTGCCAGCTGACATTCAATTACATTTAAATCAACAATACAGTTGGCCCATTATGGCCATCTAGTTTAATTTTGGGGAGTCAATATTTTTATTGAAATATGGCTATAATAAATTATTCTCACTCCTGTGTTATAGTTTGCAGAAAGTTAGCAGTGTAAATTTAGCATTTAGTGTATGAAAAATTGTTGAAAACGGTAACCTTTAATAGGAGTGGCACTGTGAGAAAGCAAGTAATATTTTCTTACTGCTTTCTTTTGATCCAAAACTTTCTTTGAACTGTTAAGTACTTTTCAGACTCTTCTATGTGCTCATTCTATCACATCAGTATTGCACAAAATGGCCTTCATGTGGAAGGAAACAAAAGTCACATGGCATTTGCTGCATGCAAGAAGTTGTTCGTGTGGAACAATGTGCCTTTTACACATTCTTTATCGACACCACCATAAACATTCTCATGGCTGGTCTGTATTGGTGTGAAGAAAAATGAGTGGCAGCTGAATCAAATTGCATATGTGTTGCATATATAGGGATATTCCATGTGTGCCAGCTGCCAAATGATTACAAAAGCTCAAACCATCTCTACATGTCAGCTACTTTGTATGAATTAGGTCTCCTTCTGAGTAGACGTGCAAAGGCTTGTATTGTAAGACTCAATTTACAATAAAGGACTAAACCAGGCTTCCTCAACCTCGGCCCTCCAGATGTTTTTGGCCTACAACTCCCATGATCCCTAGCTAGCAGGACCAGTGGTCAGGGATGATGGGAACTGTAGTCTCAAAACTACAGGAAGCCTGGACTAAACACTCCATGAGTTTCCTCATAAAGAAATGCTGGCTGCTGAGCCATTGCAATTAAAGAATTTAAAGTGGATCGGAGGGGGAAGTCTGATCACCACTTTTAATAGATCTCTGAGATGTAGAGGGGAGAAAAAGAAGGCGGAGGAGAAAATAAAGGATATTCCCTAATATCCCCTCCCAAATAGCCCTTTGGGGTTTTATAGCTAGAGGCAGGAGTGTCATGTCCTGTTTCATGGCTTGAGATGAAATTAGAAGTTCTGCAGTACCGCTTGTACTACCCACAATGTGACAGTGGCAACTCATGGACTAATTCAGGATAAAGCCAACAAGAAACTGCAGTCCCTAAACACAAATAGTTGAGTAGGTTTTAATTTAACTTGTTTATTTATTTTTTAAATCCACCCTTTGTTCTCAAGCCTGGATAAGCATTGTTTAGTGTGCATCGGGAATAAGCACAATGCAACCATGGTGAACTGAAGGGGGCTGGAATCATGAATATAATTGTGAATAGAAGATAGCATACAAATTCCGACCCCTTCTCCCTTCATTTGTCAATATACGCAATGAAGCATGACATTCCTGCTTCCCTTGTTTGTCAGTCATCTAGGGATGTTTACAAAATTCTCTTCCGCTGAACGTCTTCTGAGATTTTGGTGTTCTGTATAACCAGGAGGGTTTACCAGAACAAATTTCATAACGGCTGCATCTGGAGTTCTTTCCAAACTGTCTTTCCAGAATGCACACAATAAAATATAAGTTTTTTTGTAAAAACCGAAAACATAGCCCTTTCCAGCCCAGAGTGCTTATTTTTGAAGCATTTCTTGTTGCTGATTATGGTGATTTTATGTTATGCAGGAGCACTGATGTGCACTTCTGAAAGGTCTTTTTTCTTCTGGTAGGAGCACAGCAACTTTGCAATATGATGCCAAAGCATTCTAATGCAACAATTTTAAGCTGCTTTTTAGGGCAAAGCCCTTGAAAGGAAGTTTGCAGAAGCCAATCATAAAATGCAAGTCACATTTCAGTAAAAACAGCCAGTTTCAACAACCTATACCCAACGAATAATACCCAGGGCAGCATTACACCATTCCAAATTAGCTAAAACAATTCTCAAAGCTTTTCTAAAAGTAAGTCATTTGAGACAAAGTGGCCCAGAAGTGTGATCTAAGAGACTGTTTAGAAGCTGTTCTTGATGGTGTCATAACTTGGGAAGGCATGCCATAGTAATGGGGGCCACCACCCAAAAAGCCCTATTTCTCATACCATAAGAAACATTTCATTACATGTGCTGTTGTTTTAAAATGAGAATCCTTTAAAATAGCTCAGTAGGTAAAGCAGGAGACTCTTAATCTCAGGGCTGTGAATTCAAGCCCCACGTTGGGCAAAAGATCCCTGAAATGCAGCGGGTGGAGTACATGACTCCTCGGGGGCCTTTCAATTATATGATTCTATTATTCTAATTTTATGACAAAGTGGCTATTTTTGAAGTGGGTTGTTTTTTGTTGATGTTTTTTATATTGTGCAGGAACACTGCTAGGAAGTGGGAGGGGGCATGTTTGAAAGTTTTTCAGCACAACCCCCGCCCTGGTGGGATATAAAGCTGTCAGTCAAGTTGAACATTTCAAGAGGACTAACTGCCTCTATGTGGCAGGCAGTTTTGTTGGAGGTCGGTTGCTGCAAGGAGTGTTAACTGGTAACTGCTCAGATGCAGTCTTCTCATGATTCACTACTATATACAGGTAGTATATAGTTTATCTATTACGTAACCTAAGCCTGCCTTCAGGAACAACTCTGTAAACCTGAATGAATCTGATAGTAAAGTAGTTTATGTTAATATGATTCAGATGCATGTATGTTTTCTTTAAGAGGGACAGAAAGGGATTATCAACCAGGAAGGTATAATTATTGATAGGACTCAAACGAGTTAGCAACCCGCTTGTCACTGCATAAACTGAAACAGGGGATCGTTTAAACTCTGCTAAATTATATAAACGTTCCCACAGCCCCGCCTCCCCCATTTCCCTTCCCCTCAAAGTTGAGTCTTTCTTCCAGGAGATAATTGGAGCAGAACTCAAATCACAATGAAACAACAGTGGAATGATGATAAGGAGGAACTGAAGGAATATGCTCATTCCCACAATTATCCTGGTTTCTTCCACCCATTGCCACAGGAAGGCAGGAGAAGTCTTTTCTTCTGATGGAGTGGTTAGAAGGGAAGGAGACTCAATTATCACAGGAGGCTTATCCACTCCCTGCCCACACAGTGCCATGGCTACTGTCCTTATTTTATGTTGCTCGTGGGAGTGTAGGTTGGTTATTTAGCTGCCTAAAAAAGCCACATAATTGATGCATATGTCCCGGTGTCTGTTGGATCGTCCCCACTCACCCCACAAACAGGCACATTTCATTTCCTTCAAAGAACTTTTATTGAAGCTAGACATAGAGAAGGTTCCTGGGCCTTTAGCCGTAAATTGTTGTATAGCGCCACAAAGGAGATTCAAAGGAGAAATCCTCTCCAATGGAAAGTGTCAGGAAATAAACAGGGCTTTGAGTCTCCAGAGGACAGAGGACAAAGAGTGCTGAGGTTTCTGAGGCTCATGACAGATTCTGGTCAGGGATGCCAATGGGTTTTGATGCCTTGTCACAGAACAGCAGCAAACCGATGTACCAGACAGTGGAGCTAAGGCTCTTATTGATGGCTGATATGGTACAAAATGATCAGAATAAATACATTAGAATAGTGCCCCTTCTGGGGATGCCAAACCCTCAGGGGATTTAATAATAAGGGTGTGTTTATTGGCTGATGCAACTGCCACATGGCATGCATGCTAATGGCTGGCCTGCACAGCTTGAAGGAGGCAGGGACCCATTTGTATTGACTGTCCCTCTCACAAAAAAGTGTGAACAAATGACATCTCTTGAGAGACTTGAAGGTAGTATTGTAGTACTCTTTCTGGCTTTTCTACACATTTTTTTCTTTTATTTCTCTGGTTAAAATGGTTTCACAGGTTTTTGGTTTTCAACTTTTTTGATTCCCCAGCTCCCTTGACCAACTACCTTCTTTCCGTCACACCCCTGTGGGGCTCAGGAGCCCAGTTAGGTCACCCCTTGCCTGAAGAGCTGGCAGCTTCTCACCCTTTTTTGAACCCCCTTGTGGAGTATTCCCTCAGCCTCTTCTCCTCTCCCCTCTCCTTGGGAGTCCTCTGGGCAGCCGCCACCACTGCCTCTGGTCTCTGAGCTGCTCCCCCCACTCCAAAGAGGGGTGCCTCTTCACACTGCCCCACAGGGGCCTGGGAAGAGGATATCCCCAGCCTTAGTGGCCCAATGGAGACTGGCCAAATGTGAATGTGAGGCCAGCATCTTACCTTGGGAGGCAGCAATGGCAGCAGGGGGCACTCCGCTCTCTGGCAGGCCTTGCACACAGCAAGCACAAGAAAGGTCAGAGCAGAGCCTGACTTCCCGGCCTCCCCCTAGTCCAGGGGTCAGCAAAGTTTTTGTGGCTAGGGCCGGTTCACAGTCCCGCAAACGCTGCGGTGGGCCGGAGTGCGTGCGCACACATGCGCAAATGTGCAGGCGCTATTTCTAGCACTCCTTCCGGCACGGAAGAGGCGCGTGCAGCTTCCCATTGGCTGCAGGAGCTTCCTGCAGCCAATGGGAAGACGGCTAGCGTTGCGGAAGGTGGTCCCTGCTCTGCTCTGTGCCAGTTTAGGGCGGCGCACAGGAGCCGACTGAGTGGGCAGTGGGGGTCCCTGAGCGCTCTGAGGCAGGGGTCCATGGGCTGGTTAAAAGACCCCCATGGGCCGCTTGTGGCCCACGGGCCTTAGGTTGCTGACCCCTGCCCTAGTCTGTCCATTCTTAACAGCAAAGGCTGGTGGACTGGCTGGCTGGGCTCCCTTGGCCACTTGCTTGCTGACAGCAAGGCCACCTCAGATCCTGTCAACCAGCACCCCCTGGCCAGCCCCAGAGCCAGGGCTGCTGCAACAAACAGATGCACAAGCATTTGGGATGCTGAGATGCAAGAGGGCACCAGAGGAGGGAGAGAAGGAAAGAAGGACAGAGGTCACTCTTGCCCGCAGCACCCCTGACCATCATTCAATGCACCCCAGGATGCACATTGGTTGAAAACCCCTGTTTCATTATATTGAGGGGCAGTGGGGCTATGCAGTGTTTAGAGTGTTGGACTATGACCTTGGAGACCACTCAGCCATGAAGTTTGGGTTAGTCACTCCTTGTCCGCCAACCTACCTCACAGGGTTGCCGGGCGGAAAACAGTGTGGAAGAGAACTATGTTGGAAATATACAGTATATTGTTTCTAGGGGAGAGGGTTACTAGTGCTGATGTGTTCAAAATTTTGTGTGGTTAAAAGGTAAAGGTAAAGGTACCACTGCCCGAGCGGGCCAGTCTTGACAGACTCTGGGGTTTGTGTGCCCATCTCACATCTATAGGCCGGGGGCCAGCGCTGTCCGCAGACACTTCCGGGTCACGTGGCCAGCGTGACAAGCTGCATCTGGTGAGCCAGCGCAGCACACGGAACGTCGTTTACCTTCCCGCTGGTAAGCGGTACCTATTTATCTACTTGCACCCGGGGGTGCTTTCGAACTGCTAGGTGGGCAGACGCTGGGACCGAGCAGCGGGAGCGCACCCCGCCGCGGGGTAGGGTTAATAGTGCCCATGATGAATAACACCCACAGCTACACAGTAATCATAGAGCCACTTCTTTTTTTAAAAAGATACCTATCTAAAAGTGTTGCTGTGTGTAAAAGGATGGATGTCCATGCACATCCACATAAATCAAAGGCCATCTCAGTATCCCTGTATATGTATGTGTTCCTTAGGAGTGGTATCGACTAGTTCAGTAGCTAGTTTATGACTCAACTTGCATGGGGCTAGGAGATGCTTTGGGGAATTAATAAAATGGAACAAGAAGCCTTTCTTCCAACAAAGAGATTCATCTCTTCAGCTTCACCCCTTTCCCCCACAAAATATCACACTTGAACAGTTATCAAGCCTCTCTTGCTAGTTTGGGGCTAATGTTCTAGTACTGATAAGGAGGAAGTTGTTACCGTTGCTCGAGAGGAATAATTGCCATGTTTGCTGCTGAAAATCTTTAAAATGATTTAAGTAAATTATAACCCCCCCAGCCCCCAGTTCTTCCTTAAATGCAATATGCAATCTAGAGAAAATGGCTTGTTCTTACATGGTTACAGAATATAAACACTTCAAAGGGTAATGTCAAGAGTTCTTCTCATTTTACACCCGTTTCAGAAAGCCCATTAGCCAGAACATGCAATTATTATTATTCTGAATATCTAGTTGGGCGTGTGCGCGTACACACACACACACACACACACAAACACTGAAGTGTGCTCCCTCCTACAATTGGCAGCTGGACAGTTGTCCTTGGTAGGGTCATGTTGGCTCCCTGCGTCACCATGCAGTGGCTTCCAGCAATTTCCCCTAGCAGATGTCTGCACTGGTCACCAACGTTATAGGTTAACATAGAATCATAGAACTGTAGAGTTGGAAGGGATCCCTAGGGTCATCTAGCCCAACCCCCTGCAAGGCAGGAATCTTTTTGGCCAACATGGGGCTTGAACCCATGACTCTGAGATTGAGCGTCTCGTGCTCTACTGACTGAGCTATCCCTCAGGCTTCATGCATCACGCCTGGCTATAGAAAGGCAGAAAACAGGACTATAGGTTAACGAGGGCTAATGTACCCTTCTTGCCCTTATAAGACACCTGTCACTTGGCCAGCATGCCAAATTTTACCAATTGTTTTTGAAACATATATTTTCTGTTCAATGGATTTTCCCCTTCAGTTGTCTCTTCCATGTTGCGGGTGTTCTGTTTGTGTTCTTTCCATGATATGGCACAGTATCATGAGTGACAGAATGTTTTCTACTCCATTGTGATTTCTCTGCACTTAGAAGACAGGTGAGGTTGTCATTCAATAGAATAGGCTTTTAGCCTGAACGTAAAGCACTCGTGTGTCCACCTGTTTCTGTGTATAATACAACCGAGGTCTGTGCCCCTTCTGCCTCCACTCACCCACTTCCATTCCTCCCACATCCATGCCCCAAAGCTCCCATTCCCACCACACGCAGCTAAGGCCACTTTGTGGCTCTGAGGCCACTTCTCTCTTCTATTCTGCAGCCCTGATGTGCACCCCTTTTCCTCTTCACCCCATCCCTGTGCCTCTTCCATGCAATCCCACTTGTACACAAACTACTCCCATGGGAAACATCTACATATTTCCCCTCCTACACACAGCAACCACTAAGCACCCTTTCCACCTCCCACCCAATTATTAATCCTTTCATGCCTCTGCTTTCATCTTCACCCATATTTTCATGCCATCTACTCTTTTTGCACCCAGCTTTTCACCTTCACTCCCTTTTTACTTTTCCTACTGCTCCTTGCTTTTCTTACATCTCCACTGCACACAAACCACCCCCATTGCCATGCCTCATCCTCTCCTGTTCTTCAGCCCCTTTCCAAACTTCCTTCTTACTTTACTCGAACCTTGTTTCCACCTCGGTCCACTCTACACAAACTTCTGCCATTTTAAAAAATCACCACTTTCCCCCTCTCAGTGTCTCTCCCTTCTCATTTTCATGCCATGGCCACTGCTGCTGTGCAGTCTGCCTTCATTTTTGCTCTCCTACCCCTGGCTGACTTGATGCAAACCCAGGATTGTGACGTGGCACTGCAAATCCTTTAATGGGGGCTATGTGATGACATTCTTACATTTCTGTTATCTAGAGAAAAATCTGTATGTGCATGCACACACTGTTATGGTAAAAAAAAAAAAAACCCTAAGCACTGCTGCATTGTTGCATATGAATTAGAAAATGCAGTAAATCAGTAGCTGTTTCTCTGAAATATTGGCTTGGGCAAAATATAGCTTCAGTTGTTTTCAGAATTCAATACATCATATAATATAGCAGGTTTCCCAAATTCTTTCTCTTTGTCACACGCTTCAAACCTTTTACCACACTTCCTCAGTCACGCTCTAGCAGAGTTCTTTAGACAAGAACTCAGTTCTCAGTGGCTCTCATTTGGTTCTCTTTTAGTTCTATGGGACAAATCAAATGAACTTATCTGAGTGGGGCTGGAGATGTTGAAGAAAGGGCTGGATAGCCTTTCAGTTGGTTAGAGCATGGTGCTGAGGTTGCAGGTTGCTGTAAGGGACAGTTGCATATAAATAATAAATTATTATTATTACCTCCCACCAGATGTCAGAGAAAAACAACTACAGTCATAACTTGGGATGAATACGCTCTGCGGGCGACCCAGAAGTAACGGAGCGCGTCACTTCTGGGCTTTGCCACTCCCGCATGCGCAGATGCTCAAAATGACGTCACGTGCATGCACGGAGGTGGTGAAACGCAACCCATGCACATGCAGTCGCGTCTTACGTTCGCTTCAGGATGTTTGATGGACTATTGTATTTTAATATTTTGTTGGAAGCCTCCCAGAGTGGCTGGGGAAACCTAGCCAGATGGGCGGGGTATAAATAAATTATTATTATTATTATTATTATTATTATTATTATTATTATTATTATTATTGCTGCACTGCAGGTGCTTGGACTAGATGATCCTCAAGGTCCCTTCCAACTTTATGATTCTATAGCTCTCCTCAGTCTCTCAAATCTTTGTCTTATTAACATTTCGCTGTTGTCGCTGCTGAATAGTCTGTGACCTTGCCTTGCTTATGGAAAGAAGCACTGTTTAATGCCTTCCTAACCCTACTTTTTCCTTAGTCCTAGATCTTCATGCCTTTTTTCATTTGAAGATAAATTTGCTCTACCTTTAGGGGCTTGGATATTCGATGTGCTACTCTTTCAAAACAGACAGACTATGCTTTCAAAGCTCACCGCTTTCCTCCTGGTTCGGCAGCTCCATTCATTATCTCTGGAAGACAGTCTGTGTGGAAGTGCATAGGATGAGCTGCATGCAACATGCTGATGACTAGGTAGGAGACAAAGTAGGTTAGTAGACTAGCCTCCACTGATGAGAACGAACACACTGGCTTTATAGCTCCTAGTGCAATAATGAAAAGGTTGGATCTGAACTTCAACAGAAGATGTTTGAGGATGATAGAATGCAGTCAAGGTTAATAGGTAACAAGCTATTAACACATCAAGCGCTTGCATACCAGGAGGTTATATGGACCATTTTAATGGCTTGTGAAGCAAAGTCTTGTTTAATGCCCTCTTTTAGAATCCAGAATACCTTCGTGTGCGGTTTTCCCCTGATCTACATTTTTAAATGTTCCTTTCCGCCCCCCTTGGTAAAGTGCTTGCAGACATGATATGCTGAAGTCGTGTTGGCAGAAGGCTGCAGTGCCCTTTCCCATAATTGTCTGTGTTTTCTGCTCTTTTAAACTCTGTTTTAGCTTCAGTCAGTTTGCAGCCCACTGAGTTTGTTTTGCTTTTTTCTCCCCTGCTCACAAACAACCGCAGTAGGGCTACAGGTTTCTTCAACGGGGTTAATCAATGAATGTTTGAATGCTCAAGTTCATGGACTGCCAACACAGTGATCACAGGCACCCTGGCACCCACAGAGGCTTTCATGGGCACCCATGGTGTCCCATCCTCTGAAACTGGGCTTGAAACAAGCCTTCAAATGTAGCCAAGGGCAGACTTCTTTGAAGCGATCTGTTTACAACAGAGGAGAACAGATTGTGAGCAGGGTATCATGCTTCAACCCAGGTGTGATTCCACACACGCCCCCAACTCCCACTGCAATTAGGTTTGAAAAAAGGCTTCTGTTGTAGTCAATACAATGCAATTTGTCTTAAGCCTACTTGCAGCTAGGGAAGGGGAAATATTGGGGGTTTCAGCTGAGGAGGTAGAGATTAATCTCTTTTCAAGCCTAATGGTTTGATCTTCCTGGAGATTTCACCTGGGGAGGAGAGGTTAATTCCTGCCACCATAGCTGTACCCCCTAAGAAATTAGAATTTTAAAAAGCAAAAGCACTTGTCCCAAGCCTAAACGCTGGTGGAATAGGGGGAGAGGGAGTGTGCAAGTGCTGTTGCAGGATTTGTGTGTTGCTCGTGACAGTTTCTCTAGTTTTCAAATCTGCCCATGGACTCAAAAAGGCTGGCAACACTTGCACTAGTCGACTAATCAGTGGGTGCTAATTTTAATGGGGTATGAAATAAGGGCAAAATGTTTGTGTATTATTGAAATAAGAAACAGAAAAGGAAAAAGAAGTGAAAAGTGGGCATTCCTTTTCCTATTAAGTGGGTAAGGTAAAGGTAAAGGGTCCCGTCATGACCATTAGGGGACCATAAGGGTCCATTAGGTCCAGTCGTGACCGACTCTGGGGTTGTGGCGCTCATCTCGCTTTATTGGCCGAGGGAGCCGGCGTACAGCTTCTGGGTCATGTGGCCAGCATGACTAAGCTGCTTCTGGCGAACCAGAGCAGCGCATGGAAACGCCGCTTACCTTCCCGCCAGAGCGGTACCTATTTATCTACTTGCACTTTGACGTGCTTTTGAACTGCTAGGTTAGCAGGAGCAGGGACCGAACAACGGGAGCTCACCCTGTCGCGGGGATTCAAACCGCCGACCTTCTGATCGGCAAGTCCTAGGCTCTGTGGTTTAACCCACAGCACCACCCGCGTCCCAGTGGGTAGCACCCCACAATACCTGTTCTGCTGGACGTTGGTAATCATTACCAAGGCATGGCAGAACCAACGGATGAGCCGCTCTCAGTAAACCGTGCAGGTTGAGTGGGTCCACTTTGGGGGAGCTGGGAGTGAAGGTGAAAGGTCATCTCTCCCACTATTGTTGCTGCAAATGTGGGGCATATTTACTCTTAGTAGATACCATGCTTCTGTTTCCATGTTGGGTACAGTGGTTGTCCATACACAGACACATTGCTATGCTATTCCAGGCCGTGAAGGATGCACACAAACAAACCACTCACTGATCTTAGCCTCTTAAGGAAAGGCTTAAATAGTGAAGAAACAGCCTCATGCACTACTAGGAAGCTTGCTGAGCCAAGATGTGGATTAAGGGTAGAAATTTCTGTATGGTGAAAGTTTGGCTGTAGAAACTGAAGTATGCACTAATGAGCTATATTGTGGTAGGCAACCATGTTCCTCTGTTCCATTAATGTATTCAAAATACTGGGTACTGTTTTGTTTCCTTTGAATGTTTCCTTCAAACCAGAGCAATAGTTTCCCATATATATATATATATATATAGAGAGAGAGAGAGAGAGAGAGAGTTTTGCCTGCAGCTGACTGTGACTGGGAATGAAGCTGACTCCCTGTCTCATCTGTCACGCTGAATTCTAGAACTGGCTGTTAAGAAGGCTTTTGAATGAGTAGCTTCAAATTGATCCAGTTTGCTGGAGAAGCTGGGACCCAATGAATTGAAAAATAACACTGGGATTAACAAAATAGAGAGAGAGGCAGAGAAGAGAGAAAGAATTGAATCTTCTATGTTGTAGCTTTCTATCATGCACAAGTTTCCAATTCAGTTTTCCTATAGAGCTATATTTCTGCTGGGTTTTCTATTTGTTTCATAATGATCTTACTGTAATTATTTCATCAACGCCTTTTTGAAAGTGTAAACATGCCCAGCATTTTTTCAGGTGTGATAAAAATATGAATAGTTGTCAGAAACGTAGTGAATATTGACATTTACAATAATTCTTAAGATTTTAGGAGCCAGTAGGAAAGATCTGATTGTTTGTTTTCTGGCATTTGTATCCCACCTTTCTTGTTGTCATGTAACTTAAGGTGGCATACATGTGGTTCCCAGGTGATCATTCATCCAGATGCTAACCAGACCTATCCCTGCTTAGCTTCAACAAGGTGGTGGCTTCATATGCCTTCAAACCAGATCCTGGGACTTAACGTCTTAGGTACATGACCAAACTTCATCTTCATTTCCATCATTTATAGGAAAAACAATATCTGCCATGACACAATTGTGTGTATCTAGGGACGTACAGTATCCAAACTTACCTTTTGTCCTTCTCTTTCCAGGCACAGTTGGAGCTTAAAAGCTCCATGGCCAAGCATTTTGTTTTTGTTTTGCCCACAAAAACTCACTCTTTAGTGCTCAATTGGAACAAACATCAGTTCAGGTTTACCATGGATTGCTGTTTGTACTGATTGAGCTTTATAGAACGGGTTTTCACAGGGAAAGCTCCAGGGCAAAAAGCAAATGACTGCTCCGACAGATGAACGTGGAGCATTTAAGTGTGGAGCCTGCATGGAAATAGCACAGAGGTAATTGGAATGGGGCTTAGAAAAATTCCTGGTGGGCAAGGTCTGTCAAAAGTTCAGAGCAGTGTAGCTCTGAATTCCAGTTGCTGGGGGAGAGAAGAATACCAGGGAAGTTGCCTTTCCATTTGGCTTTTGGACTTTTCTGTGGCATTTGGTTAGCCCAAGGGTAGGGAAACATTTTCAGCCTGGGGGCAGCATATTCACTTCTGCACAATCTTCTGGAGACCACATGACAGTGGTGGACAGGTCAGAAGCAAAAGTGAGTAGAGGAATAAATATATATTTTACCTTGGTATAGTTTGCTAGTTTCCTTGCACTCAGACAACCCTCTCTATTTTCCATTCAGGCAGAGCTCTATGATTAAGGGTAAAAAAGAACTCACAGCTTTACTTTTAATTGCGCTTCATATCTTCCAAAAATGACAATCATCTGGCTTCAAATTCAGGCCCAACAGTTGAGTCCCCCCAAATGTCACATTTTTTTCATTTATTCCCCTGTACCTTCTCAGGAGTTATTTCAAGTAGAAAATTCTTCCTCAAAGAACACAGACTTGCTGAAAAGAAAATCATGTAACTTCTCTGTGCCAAGAATAAGAATAATTTGATGGGGTCAAAACAGTTTAGCATCTGAACAGAAAATTCATACCTTTGTAGACTGTTCTACTTTTTGAGCAGTTTCATAAAAATGCATCTGGAGGTATGCTTAACCTGGCTTTTTAGAAAGCTCTGGATAAAGTACCCAGCAGAATCCATTAAATGGGGGGGGGGGAATAAACAAATTAATGTGAGGAAATTGAGTGAAGCTATGAAAGCAGGTAAGAATTCCCCCTCCCAAAATATACAAATAAACATGCAAACCCCATAGCTGTAGTCTCTGAGGACAGAAAGAAGTCTGTGAGATCATTTGAGCTCCCCTTCTTTGAAAGTTGAATTGGGTTTTACTTCATATTGTTAACATCATGTAGAGAAATATTTTCCCCCTAAACATACAAGTTTTTGTAAGTGCACGCAAAGGGTTAGACTTAGTTCCCATTGAAAACAATTGGACTTAAGTTGTGTCTAGCTTGTCATGGTCCTCTAGTAGTTATAGCAGCTCATTTACCAGAAGTAATATATTTTGCATAAGCTCTGGAAGTGTATTCTCCAATTCTGACCAAACAAAGCCTGCTAGAGGGTCGTGAAAATTTATGTCCAGGGATTTGAAGACTCATAATACTCATCATCATCATCATAATTTATTATTTATACCCCGCCCATCTGGCTGTGCTTCCCCAGCCACTTTGGGTGGCTTCCAAAAAAATATTAAAATACTGTAATACATCATCTACCCGTGTAGGAGCAAATTGGTTGTGACCCCCCCCCAGCTCTCCTACCCCGCTATCAACTGTTCTCATAAGACTTGGTTTTCAGACCATTCATCATCTTTGTCACCCTTTTCTGAACACATTGTTAAATTGTGGCACCCAGAACTGGACAGAGCTGGTCTTAATTACACTTTGCACATGGCAGCAAACAGAAGGTTTCATATATCTTATATAGCTGTATCATCACTAACATCAAACAGTGACGTTAACTTTAACTGCACTTACTCTACAGCTAGCAGATCCCACATATTACACTGACAAAGTGGTGCAAAAGCAAATGGTGTGGTGAATTGTAGGGTGGAAGTCAACAGGTAGAGAAAGGGCAGCAGCAGTTAGTATCTGACAGTATGTGGCAACATTTTAGTCTTCATGTACTTTCATTTATTTCTGACCAATCAGGAAATAATGCCCTTGGAATGGGGGGAAAACCTCACCTCAACTTGTGTGTCCTTTTTTATTATTAAAAAAAGGTGTCCCATTACTATTCTGAAATGTGAATGTAAAATTTTGATGCCCAGTTTTTGAAAATGAAATTCAAATAGTAAGAAAAGAAGTGTTTGGGGTTTTTTAATGACATGTCAGTTCAAGCTTTTATTAATGGACCCAAGCTCATGACTAAATTAGGGCTGGAGCCCTGTTCCTCCCACACATTTTAGATTTGATGATGATTGCTTTTCAAATAGTTTCTCCTTTACCCTGGGAGAGGGGAAATGCACTGAGCAGCCTTATGTAAACAGGGTCAATATATTTTCACAATAAAGAACATAACTTTTATAAACAAGAGAAATCAAATGCACTACAAGCACTATTGCAACGGGGGTGGGGTGGGGGGATCGGACCTCCACCACCCTAAGTTTGCATCTAGCTGAACTTTCCTATATGTTGGCTCTTACATCATCGTGCCTTGTTGTATAATAGCCAACTTCTTGTAGAAGACTGCAAATACCAGGCTGCCAATCACTTGTCCATCACACTAACAGGTGCACTGCCATTGTCATTGTCAAGCTGAATGCTGGGGATCAGTGAGACAGGTGGAGTAATTTGCTCATCTCATGGTGGCAGGAGGGGACAGCTTATCAAAAGAGAAATTGTGGCTTCACCTGGCACGTTTGGCGCTTGATTGTATAACCTGGAGTTTGAAGTATCTTTGCAGAAACCGAATGAGACCAGATATTGTCTGGATCCAAATGTGTACTTGTTTCATCTGCCTGAAAATCAATATCTTATACTTTTTATCTCCATCTGTTCCCAATCTCTTAAAATCCGCTCTCTCATCTTTCCTCCGCCAAACCAGTTGCAGTATGCTTTGGCTTGCATAGTTCTCAGAAAGTTACCCCGTGGATCAAACCCGCAACCTACTTATTGCAGAACAATGCTGTTAAAATGAATGGGACCACTGCAAAGTAATTGCATAGTAAAACGAAGTGATAAAGCACCAACTGCATCAGCTTGGTTCTGCTGGAACTCTGTGCATGCCCTTGGACTGTAAGTGTGATTTGGCTTTGCTGTGAGCAGTAAGAGTATCACTGGGGTAAATCAGGGAAAGTCCATATGGTGTAAATCAGGGGTTGGCAATGTGTGGCCCATGGGCCGGATGTAGCCCATGAAGACTGTTTTACTGGCCCACGAGCCGCCTCTGAACAGAGCAGCCTGCTCAGTGAGTCGTCCCCCCCCCCATGCTGCGCTAAACTGGCGTGGCACGGGGACTCACTGAGCGGCACCAAAAATCACATCTGCGCACGCGCAGATACCGGAAATCATGTCTGTGCATGTCCAGACACTGAAAATTGCTTCTGCACAGGCACGATTTTCGGCATCTGGGCATGCACAGAAGTTATTTCTGGCACCGCGGACATGCGCAGACATGATTTCCAGCATCGCACTGCGCCAGTCTGGCCCACGGACGATCTCTGTGGGAGTGATCCAGCCCATAGCTGATAAACCTTGCCAACCCCTGGGGTAAATCATGGTTTTCAAATGTGCCAGCCACAGGAGTGCCCCACCATAGTTGAACTGTGTACCCTTTTTGCACTTCCCAAAAGATCCAAGTACCAAGTACAAAGGTCACCTTATATCCTATAAATAATAACATTATTATTATTATTTAAACTAGATTTGAATGGAGGAGTTGGCTTTAGCCATGCAACATGACACTTAATTGACTCAGCATGAGCTAGTCTGTCCCAGAAAACTCTCTCCCCGCATCTTTTGCTATGTAATGACAATTACGTTGAAGTCTGGATTCCTTGTGAGGAAAAACTTTTTCACATTCAGGGCAAAAGAATTCCTGTAACTGAGTTCACATTGCATCTTGAGTTTATTCACTTCTTTGGGATCATGCCGGGAGTCTGCTTCACACAACTGGTTTTCAGCTAATCTGCCCTCAGTGACAGCTGCAGGGACTGGTTCTTCCACATCTCCTCTTCTTAAACTTTAGTTAGACTACTGACCTGGCCTCTGAACAGTGTTCGTTACTTTGCTTCAGGAGTATTTGTGACTCCTCAACGGAAAGGCACCCATCAAAACCCTTTTTATTTCCAATTTCTCTCTGTCACCAGACAGATACTGTAAATACTAGCGTCTCAGCTTTTTCCTACTACTCCCCTTTTCATTATTGCCATAATCACAGCCTTCTGTGACTCTCACAAGATAGGAAAAACTACTACTTTGCATGCAACTTTCCCCTTCTTAATTCTTTCAGTTTCTCTTATAGCAAAAATGAGTCAGGAAGACTGCTTCACAACTCCATATTTGACAATTATTTGCATCTAGACTCTCCTCCCCCCCCTACATAGTTATTAAACATATGGTCAAATAATGTATTACACAGGTCAGGTATCCTGCATAATGCATCATTAAACCTTTTATTTTTTTTTTTTATAAAATTTTTATTGGGTTTTCACATTTTATATAGACAAAAACAAAAACACAAGAAACAAATAAACACATAAACAAAGAAAGAAAAAAAAAGAAAACAACAACAAACATATATACTTTCCCGAAAATATTATTTCCTAACCCTGGTCATTGACTTCCCCCTACCCCCTCCCTTGCATCCCCATTTCCAAATTTATGTCAGCAAATTGGCATTTCCCTGTCCTAATATTAGTCCTTTTATAAAAACAAACAAAATTAATTTTTTCTAAGTTGGACCTCAATTCCCTTCCAACGATTTCCCATTTTGTCTTGAATAATGATCTTTTTAACCAAATCCCATAATCATGAGTGTTGTTAGAACTTAATTTTTCCCTCCCTCCCATCCCCGGTTTGCGTCCCTTCCCAAAGCATGTCCAAAATAACAGTTCTTAGCCCGGGTTCCTCACGTCCGAGGCCCTCCAGTCTCTTTCAGTCCCTCTCCGCCGGTCTTGTTGGTAACCCTTTATGCCAGTCGTCACATCTCGAAAGAGTTCTTTCACCATCAGTCCAAAGTCTCTTCCCATATTTGCAAACAGCTGCTGAAGAGTTTCCACAAGGCATGAATCTTGAAGGTAATCAAAGTCAGAGTCTATGTGGAGGCCCCAATTATATTTCTTTATTTTAAATTCCTTAATTTCATAAACTCCCAGGGCCTCCACTTTCGTCTTCTGCATCTTTCGTGGATTTATAGTAGATTTACTCCAATAGTCTCCTTGTTTGTATTCCACAGGCGTCAGCTTCTGCTCAGTATTTTCCCACGTCACTTCTTCTTTTTCTTGTTTTGTCTTCTCCTCTGCTTTTATTATCATTTCTGGTTCAGCTGTGGATTCTTTCTCATTGAGGTCCTCTTTAAATTCAGCAGGACTACTTGTTTCAGAAGTCAAGGTCATCAATTGTTCACTCATAGCCGTAGTCTGCTCTTGTAAGATTCCAACCAAATAAAACATCCTTTCGATTTCTCCCAGTATCTTTCCATCCACAGCCATTGTAATTCCACAGAATTCCCTCTAGAGGGAATCTGGTTACTTAGTATTCTTTTCCCCAACAGTCCTCTGTCTTGTTATTGTTTCTTTATTTCCAACAATTTTAGATCAATTGTAACTCTTTTTAATCCAGAGGTAACTTAGGTAACAATTTTCCACTATTAACAGTCCGTTTGACAGCTTTGACAGCTGTCAAACTCTGCGCTTCTTAAACCAGCTCCAAAGCAGGACGCTCCCGGGCCCGGGAGGGGGGTTGTTTACAGCAGAACATAAAACATCCAACACTCCTCTCTCCTGCTCAAAATTTCCAAATCTTGGAAGTTACTGTCTTTTTTAGAACTCACCCTTTACAGGGTAGGCACTCCAGCTTAGTTCTTTTTTCGTTGCTCTAGATCGTCTGCAAGGTAGGGGGTGCGGACTTCCTTTTAGCACATCCCCCGATCGTCTCAAATTCAGTGGATAAATTTCTTAAAAGCCAAGTCCAAATTACTCACGGGTTGTTTTTTCAGCCGAATTTCAAGGAAGGAAGTCAGCGCTCTCCGGTCATGGCTCGCGGCTTCGCTCAGCAGAGGTAGCGATGGACTCTCAGTGCCGCGCCACCCCCCGTATCCCCTCCGCAGCCTTTAAAAAGGCTCTTCGCGAATCAGGGGGGGCACTTAAGGCACCCGCCGAGTCTTCAGTCCGCAGGCATTCCGCGCCTGCGGTTTTAAGGGTCCCCGTGTCGCCGGCACGGCAAAGACCCGTCCCCTGCTGAGCCGATTCCCTCCGGAGCTCGGAGGGAATCCGCCATTCCCAGATCGCGTCAACCCCGGAAGTCCATCATTAAACCTTTTAATTCATCAAGTTTCTGTAGTGGCATTTCAAGCCACAAACCTGTTTTGTTGCTTTTAAATCATTGTGTATTGACATGTTCTTGCATTTTAATCTTTATTTTTTAATAAATAAATAATGCCATTGCAAGTACAGTTTGGTTATTTCCAGTTCTCTGGAGCAAGGAGCCTAATATTGATTGCTTTTAATTTCCTAAAATAAGCAAGGTAATAACAGCCAGTGCAAGCGTGTCTGTAAGCACAATTGTCTGCAGTAAAGATCCGCAGAACAGTGTTGCTAATTATCCACTATCAGCTTTTCTGTGAATACATATGTAAGGTACATGTTCATACACACATGTTTGCAGTCACCGTAAAAGGGACCCCTGACTATTAGGTCCAGTCGCGGACGACTCTGGGGTTGTGGCGCTCATCTCGCTTTGCTGGCCAAGGGAGCAGGCGTACAGCTTCCAGGTCATGTGGCCAGCATGACTAAGCCACTTCTGGCGAACCAGAGCAGTGCACAGAAACGCCGTTTACCTTCTCGCCGGACCAGTACCTATTTATCTACTTGCACTTTGACGTACTTTCAAACTGCTAGGTTGGCAGGAGCTGGGACCAAACAACAGGAGCTCACCCCATCGTGGGGATTTGAACTGCCAACCTTCTGATCAGCAAGCCCTAGGCTCTCTAGTTAAACCCACAGCGCCACCCTGCAGTGATCGTAACATATTCCAAATCAAGGGTGCTAGAAAATATGTTGCAAATCTCTCCTTATATGTGTCTGACTGTGATTATCTATCTATCTAACACAAACCTATACTATTCCTGTTCTCATTTCTGTTCCTTTGGTTACAGCCAGTAGACCAGTAAATCTAGATAGTATGTTTTAATGACCATCCCAGTCTTGTGAATCCAGCTAAGATGTGCAGGCTAGACTGATTCAAGCTAGTTAGTTACCTATGTTCAGCCAACACTGATATGTAAAACAAAATCCAAATTCAACACCTTGTGGGAGTCCACAGTCTCAACTCATTCACAAATTGTGTTGTACTATTACTACTACTACTAATAATAATAAAATGTACTCACACAGTTCTAGCAATTAAGCAAGGAATGCACCATTCATCATCAGCAGATCCATTCCCACTCCCACTCTTTCAAGGTTCTGACAGCATCTGTTGCAGAAAAAAGGGACGCCAACCCCTTTGACATCAGCTTTGATGAGGGATTTGTGAAACTCCCCTAAGAAATTCTGTGAGTCTTGCCAAATCCCCTTGGGCTTCCATTAGAAGTTCTCAGATTCTCCACCTGAGAAGGAATCTGCACTTTCACTTTGAATTTCTCTATCAAGTGACATCATATGGCAAGCTAGGGAAGTATGTGTCCCATCTTTAGAAATGTTGTTAGGCATATCTAAACTTTTCATTTCCAATACAATTTCTCAAATGTTTTGTCTAAAGGGCTACCCACAGTAGTATTTTTTTTTGGGGGGGGGGGAGGTGCTAGTACTCACCATGAAGTTGTTAAAGTAAATGCCACACTTTTAACATGGGGGGAGGGGAGCCAGCACTGTGTACCCTTGAATACCCTCAGAAAAAAATGCACTGGCTATCCCCAAAGTGGCTTCAATTTTCACTTTTTATGAAATTTTGGTGGCAATTGTAGCTTTGACACTGTTTGGCGCAGCCATGGAATGGGAGATCCGACTTAAGGTCTGTTCCCAGCACACATCATATGATTCCCCTTCCTAGTTTAACAGCAATCTTTGTGCAGTATAAGATATAAATTACTTGTGTGGTTAATTTACATTGTTTAATGATTGTAAACAGAAAAATGTGGTGGTGGTAATAGAAAAGCCTAGTAAATTCAATGGGATTAGAGTAGATCAATAGGTGCAGAGTGAATAAATCCCATGTGTCCAATTCAAGAAGGGAGTCCATAACCACTGATCAGCAGAAGTATAGTGCTCCTTATAACTTCTCGCATGACTGCTGTGCATTCATCGTTACCTAGATCTTATATTCCTTATATAACCATTGGCTCTTTCCAAGTGACTGCTGGATTCACATGCACATCCAAGCAATGTGGGGTTACTGTATATCAAATGGAATGTGACCCTCATTGTCACTCACTGTTTATGTGACAGAGACCATAGCTCAATGAGAAAGTACAAGAAAGCTCAAGGTCCTTATTTCGGACTCTGATTAAGTGTTCCTTCAAGTGGCCTTTGCCAAAGATGCTAAAGAGCTACACAGTAAGACAAAGGAATGGAGAAAGTACATTTTCATATACTGAAGAAGCACTAAACAAAGATTTAAAATAGCTCTTCTGTGGACTTAGCCACCCACACAGTACAGTTGTCTTACATAGTCAGGGCCTTAGTCAATCTGCTATTTGAATTGCATAAACCATAAGCTGATAATATATACTGTTAATGATATGATTTTATTAGTCCTGGATTTGCTTCCATGTATTTCTGGATGGGCTGGAGAGTAAATTCTGAAAAGCTGTTCAATTCTGGGTCAATTCTGGAATTGTATCTGCCCATTATGGATTTCATGGGGCAGAATTCTGTCCTCTATCAAATTAATACTAGATAGTATGACTAGTTTTATGATTGGAATGATGCCCAAAAGGCCCATATTGCTACAGTGTTCTCAGAGATTGCATCAGATTAGGAATGGACTGAATGGCCTACTTAAATTAAACAATGGTCCTTGGAAGACTGATAAGCATCCATTTTACATATCTAAAGAGCTGGTCAAATGGATGGATTTGTTGCCACAGAAACATCTAGCTAGGGATGATTTATAATAGAATTGTATTAGTGCAAGATTGAATTCGACCCAATATTATTATTGGGAGGAATTCAGCATCACATCATATAACACTGCTGTGTTGACTGGCTGCTACCACTTTATTGTCGTACACATATGAAAGCAGGCACAACACAGGAACACAAATGCACAGAGTGAATTTATCATATATATGTAATATTTTCAACCTTATATTACCCACACTCTGTGCTTATCATCTCTCTCTCTCTCTCTCTCTCTCTGTGTGTGTGTGTCTGTGTGTGTGTGTGTAGATACTTTCTGCTTTTGCCATTATTTGCTGAGTTGTACCATGTGCATTTTGGTTGTGTAACTCTGGTAGTTACCTTGGTCTCTGAAGGATGCAAAGGAATTAAGAAGAATACACTAATTTAACATGCAAAACTGATTCAATTTTAACATAAAGGCAGTGCATCTTGGGAATGGCTTCATGTCAGGTTTAATGGCTTCACAAAATTTGCAGACAAGCAAAAGAGTTTTTAGCCTTGGTTTTTTATGCTTGCAATATTCCTTTGCAATTTGCTTTCACCTCACATGCATATGGTTCTAATAGAATCCATATCGGTGAAGAAAGCAGACTATCCAGGTATCCAGAATCAATCTATAGCTATACATTAGAGAGTTCAGGCAAATCAATATGAATTTTTGCATTCACTTTGACTACCTCTTGCAAATGGGATTCTGTAGTGACCCCGAATGCTTTCATATGAGAAGTGTTGCATTGAGTGATAGGATTCTATTATTTTTCTCTTAAAAAGTTAATATCCAGTGGTGACTTGAGGCTGTAAGCCTATGAAAACCAACCTAGAAGCAAGTGAGACTTACTTCTGAGTAGGTGTGGGTAGGTCTGTGTTGTTACTTGAGACTTGAGATGCGTAAGATTGCTCTGGAAATTCTGAATAGCAGCTGTAGAGAAATGACTCCAAAGAGACAACTGGTTCACACACACACACACACACACACACACACACACACACACACACACTGGTGTGTCTTTTTAGAGTACAACTCAGCATTTCACAAAACAACCTGCCTCGCTCCAAAGTGCTTCGTAGGCTGCCCAAATAGGCCTGGAGACCTTTGAAATCGACTTCCCTGACCCTTCTTCTATTGGGTGGGCAAGAATGGCTGAATACTATGTAATAATTTGATATACCAATTTGCAATAAATAATGCAATTTTTTATGGGTATATGTTGCTGTTGGTTTTATGCTGTTTGTTAGCATATTTTTCTTAATGTTTGCAGTGTGTACTTTTTTTGCAATAAAAATTATTAAAAGATCACTAATAAATAGGTGCTGGGGCTTTTGTGCCGATTAGCTTCAAATTTATATATATATTTAAATCAATTCCTTTTTTATTTTTGGCACAATGGAATTAAATATGGCAGAATGGGGTGATATTTGCCTTCTGGGGGCATGGATTCTGCCTTTTTTAACAATAGCTGCAATGGTTTTCCTATAAAGGCCCAGCTGTAGCAATTGGCAAGCCCAAAATGCCTCACTTCACCCTACAATTCACGATTCATTCAAATACGATGTGCATAAACACACACACTATTCAGTCAAAATGACCTGTGAATAAAAACTGAAGATTCAACAGCCCCTTTCTAAGCACGTGAATTCTGAGTGTGATAATCGGTATCCAAAACCATGGAGACTAACATGCTATTCTCCTATGTGCTGTGTGTTCTTCATATGGGGAGGATTCCAATATGTCTTCTCCTGCCTGCAGAACCAAAGTGGTGCAGTGCGACTCTGCCTGACTGTCCTGCACCATTTTTTAACATTTGATTTCAGGTTTATTGTTTCAAATTGCTTTCATAACCACTTTGTATCCCCTTAAGACCATGTTAGGCAACTTGGGCATTTAACTCACGACCGTAGCATTAATTTTCAGTACTAACCACTGCAGAAAAAACAAAGCATGGCCTGCATTTATGAAGTTTGTAGCTGATCCCTCCTGGAAGAGTTCAGGGGCCACTTTCCACGCATCTAAGGATTTACAAGGGTCACAAAGCAAATTAGAAGAGCAGAAAACTATTGAAACTCACGCTGGTTTAAATATATGCTAGTTACTGCTGATGTCTCGGTTTGTATCTGCCATCACTATCACTGCCTACTGTTTTGTTTATGAGCAGAGCTGCCTTTTATAGCTTGCCTAATCTGCTGAAACCTGTTCAAGGTAATCCTTACTCAAAAACGGGTTCCTACTGGGGGAAGTAAGCTGGCAGTGATGCTGACATCCCAGCCTGTAAATGCAGCCTCAGCAGAAGATAGGCTTCCTCCTCAAATACGTAAGGAGAGGAGAAAAATTAGTTGTACAAAATGCCACACACACACACACACAAACACTGCTGCTGCCAAGGTGGCACCAGGCATTTAAAGTGATGATATTGAAGTGGCAAGTTGTGAATTGTTGGAAAGTGAAGCCTTGCAACACAAATGTGACAGCCTTGCCGAAGGCACCCACTGGGACTGCACTGAAATATGATGACTACTTCTGTTTAAACGTACTGTTTTAGCTCTGCAAATTTCGGGGGAGATATATTTCAGTTCATTTGTTGTTGTTTTTTAATCAGTTTCATTTTTCAAATATTAGTTATCAGTGTCTGGGCCATTGTCAAACTGGTACATTCTGTGCCTTTCCCCCATTTGAACGCAGTTAAAGGTAAAGGTGGGGACGCAGGTGGCGCTGTGGGTTAAACCACAGAGTCTAGGACTTGCCTATCAGAAGGTTGGCAGTTCGAATCCCCGCGACGGGGTGAGCTCCCGTTGCTCGGTCCCTGCTCCTGCCAACCTAGCAGTTCGAAAACACATCGAAGTGCAAGTAGATAAATAGGTACCACTCCGGCGGGAAAGTAAACGGCGTTTCCGTGCGCTGCTCTGGTTCACCAGAAGCGGCTTAGTCATGCTGGCCACATGTACACCGGCTGCCTCGGCCAGTAAAGCGAGATGAGCGCTGCAACCCCAGAGTCATCCACGACTAGACCTAACGGCCAGGGGTCCCTTTACCTTTACCTCAGTGCTTTAGACCACAGCACCACCCGTGTCCCTGAACGCAAGTAGGGATGGGCTAATGGCAGAGCAGTCCTAAATATGGGGGCAGGGGGACAGGGAGAAGAGATCCATATTGGAGCTTTTGCCTCGAGCACAGTCTTGCTACTTTACAGTGACCTGAGTGGGAGGTGTGGGTGCCCCCTCCCCCCGCTGTGTCAGTGGATCTCTGGCTGAGCTGGGAGATTCCCAGCACAGGCTTCCACATCCACAACCCTGTTGACTATATGGTGGCATATCTCTTCTAGCTGATAAAACTGTTAGCACGTTTGCAAAGCTAAGCAGGATTTGGTAAAGTTTCAAATCAGATGGGGCGGGGGACTGTGTATTGAAATTCCTGCATTGCAGGAGATTGGACTGGATGACCCTTCGGAATCCCTCCCAATTCTACGTTTCTATGAGTGTGAGTTGAAACTGGCTGATCTTAACGCAGTGAAAGCGCTGAAGAAGAGTCACCAGAGAGTAGATACTCAGATTGAAGAAGAGTCACCAGAGAGTAGATACTCAGATTGGATCCTCAGCTTATTCAACTTAACATCCTGGCCTAAGTAAACAGGGTGGTGCAACTCAAACATTATTTTAAAGGCTTGTTTTCTGTCTGCCAGGCTTAGTGGACAAAGTTTGGATCTGGTATAACTTTACACTGGCTTAACTTACGCTGGCTTGCTTTACACCAGCTTCTTGTGTAAAGGTAGGGTTGCCACTTGTCCTCTTTTTCCAGGACATGTCCTCTTTTTCAGGGGGGGGGATTTCTGTCTGGGTGGATTTTTTGAATTTGCCAAAATGTCTGTGGGTGCGGGAGTGGGTGACTTTTCAGTGTTGCAGATGCAATACTAGACAACCAAGTGCAAAACATAGACATGCTGAATTTTGCATCACGCAGGAAAGGACAAAGTCCTTGTTTTTGTATAGTGTGTGTCCCCTCACCCCCCCTGAAATATACTCAGAGTCGCAAAGTGATTTCATGCTCTTTATTCAGCTCATAGTGGTGAGGAGGAATGAATGAAAGTCCCCTCACAGTATCTGCTTTATATACACTATTTACACAATGGGCTGCACATGATTGGCTAATTCCGGAATTCTACTGTAAGCCAATCAGATTGTGGATTCACTTCTATCTGGAGCAGGATTGGGTGGTTCCTGCCAACCAATCAGACTGCTGCATTCTGAATCCTATTGTTCTAGGACCAATCAGACTGCTGCATTCTGAATCCTATTGTTCTAGGACTAATCAGACTGCTGCAATTTGGATCCTATTGTTCTAGGACCAATCAGACTGCTGCAGTTTGGATCCTATTCAACTCAGTACATAACACCCCTCCCCTCTAAGTTCCAGTCCTGCCCGGGAGGTCGCATTCATAGTCCTCAAGGTATGCCGGCGGCCTACGTGTGCGTTGCGGCCTAGGGTGTTCCCTGGTCCGGGCTCCCGGTTCTGGCTCGTGTTCCAAGGATGCTGGCTGTGATGGGGTTGTTTGGTCTGGTGCAACCGGCTCGCTCAGTCGTGGTTCTGGTTCTGGTGTCCTTTCGGCCTCACGGGTCCTCTCTGTATTTACTGATTCTGCCTCTCCTGCTGGCCCCTCCTGCTCTATGGGCCTCACTGCCCCGCTGTTCCCTTGGGACTCCTCTGACATGTTCTCCTCCTGGGTTTCTCCCGGGAATCGTCGCCGTATCTGGTCGCAGTGGCGGCGCCAGCATTGCCCCCCATCCGTTAGCACCTCGTACGACACTGGGCCAGTGACCCTGGTGACTGTGGCGGGTACCCATGCTGGGCCTGCCCCAAAATTCTTTGCGTACACTGGGTCCTGGGCCTCGAAGGTCCGGGGGTTCCTGCCTTCCCCCACCACTACCTCATCCTGAGCTCTATCGGGGTGAAGGCGGTCCAATCTGATTGCAAGGCGCCGACCCATTAGTAGTTCAGCGGGGCTCCGGCCGGTTGTTGAGCTGGGGGTGCTGTGCTGTGCTAGAAGGAATGTGGCAAGGCGGTACTCCCAGTCCCCTTGCGTCATGCGGTGAAGGGTGTCCTTGGTGGTCCGCACCATGCGTTCTGCTTGGCCATTGGTGGCAGGGTGGAACGGTGCCGAACGGATGTGGCGGATGGCGTTCTGTGCTGTGAAGGTTTGGAATTCTCCTGACGTAAATGCAGTCCCGTTGTCTGAGACGAGAGTGTCAGGGAGCCCGTGGGTTGCAAACAGCCTGCGTAGTACTCGGATGGCTGCGGACGTGGAAGTGGACGGTACCAGTGCGACTTCCAGCCATTTGGTGTAGGAGTCCACCACTATGAAGAATGTTTTCCCCTGAAAGGGGCCAGCGAAATCCACATGCAGGCGTGACCATGGTGCTCGGGCGGACTCCCAGGACTGGACTGGGGCCCTTGGGGGATCTGGGCGGGATTCTTGGCAGGCCTGGCAGTGTTTGACCCAGGCCTCTATCTCTCCATCGATCCCCGGCCACCACACATAACTCCTGGCAAGGGCCTTCATTCTTACTACCCCTGGATGTGTCTCGTGTAGGGCTGTGAGGACCCTTTTGCGGAGGGGCTGGGGAACAACGACTCTGCTTCCCCATAACAGGCACCCCTTGTGCGCCGACAGTTCATGTTTGCGGGTTGTGTAGCCGGCGAATTCTGGCCCGGGGCTGCTGCTGGGCCATCCCCTCCACACCCAGTCCAGGACCCGGGAGATGACCCTATCTTTCTTGGAATGGTGTGCAACTTCTTGTGCCTGAATGGGGCGGTCGGGAAGCAGCTCCAGGCTCATAACCTCTTGTGCAGGTGCTGGGTCAGGGCCTGTTTCCGGTAGTGGTAGCCTGCTGAGGGCGTCCGCATGGCCCATCGCCTTCCCAGGTCGGTGAATCAGTGCATACTGGTAGCTGGCAAGGAAAATTGACCACCTGAGGACCCGAGGAGACAGCACTTGGGGGGTCTGCTTTTCGGGGGCAAACAAGCCAAGCAACGGCTTGTGGTCAGTCACCACGGTGAAGGGCCGCCCATACAAGAAATCATGGAATTTTTTTACTCCCTTCACGATTGCCAGACCCTCCTTGTCAATTTGCGAGTAGTTCCGCTCGGTTGCGTTGAGTGTCTGGGAAAAGTACGCCACCGGTACCTCTCTTCCATCCGAGAGTTGGTGCCCCAGGACAGCGCCAATGCCATAGGGTGAGGCGTCGCATGCTAGCACCACCGGCAGCCTCTCGTCGAAGTGTGCCAAGACAGAGTTTGAGACAAGCAAGTCCTTGACTGCCTGGAATGCGGCCTCCTGGCGCTGGCCCCACACCCAAGGGGCCCGCTTGTCCAGGAGTCTGTGTAGGGGCTCCGCTACCGCCGCCTTGTGGGGAAGGAAGGAATGGTAAAAGTTCAATAGTCCCAAGAAGGCCTGAAGTTCAGTCTTGCTCTTGGGCGCTGGAGCATCACAAATGGCCCGTACCTTGTCCCCAGTCGGGTGGACCCCTTCTGCGTCCACCATAAATCCCAGAAAGTCCACCTGAGGCACTCCTAGTAGACATTTTTCCCGCTTCACCTTGAGACCCGCCGTCTGGAAACGGTGCAGAACGGTGCGGAGGCGGTCCTCAAACTCCTCTGGTGTGGGCCCGGCAATCAACACATCATCGAAGAAGGGGGTGACACCAGGAATCCCTTTGAGGAGAGAGTCCATTAAATTCTGGAATATGCCTGGTGCCACGCTGACCCCGAATTGCAGCCGCTTTACCCTGAACGCTCCTCTGTGTGTCACAATCGTCTGTGCCTCTGCTGTGGCCTCATCTACTGGCAGCTGTTGATATGCTTGGGCCAAGTCCAGCTTGCCAAAAATTTTCGACCCAGCCAGGGTGGCAAGGACATGGCTGACCACTGGCACTGGGTATGCGTGGGCCGTGAGGGCCTTGTTTATGGTACATTTGTAGTCTGCGCAGATGCGGACCGAACCATTAGGCTTGACGGGTGTGACGATTGGAGTTTCCCAGGGGGCATTAGGCACCGGCTCCAGCACTCCTTGCTCCACGAGTCGGTCCAATTCCTCATCTATACGGGGTTTCAAGGCGAACGGGACCCGGCGGGCCTTGAGCCTGACCGGTCGTACTGCGGGGTCAAGCTGTAGCGCAATGGGGGGGCCCGTATACTGTCCCAATTTCCCGTCGAAAACCCCTGGAAATTCCTTGCATATGGCGTCCACGTCCACTTGTAAGCTAGTGTGGTTCACCCCGGTGACAGCTAGCCCCAGTGGTCCAAACCATGCCAATCCCAGTAAGCTAATGTAGGGGCCCTTGACCACAAGCAAGTCTAGTTGCCGCGTCCGCCCTCGGTATTGCACCCTGAAGCTCCCCACCCCCATTGTGGGGACCTTACGTTTCTGGAAGTCCCGGAGGGTGAATGGGGCCGGCCTGAGTTTGGGACCCCCAGTAGGACACAGTTTCCTTAAGGTCTTTGCCGAGATTATGGATAGAGTTGAACCCGTGTCAAGCTCCATGCGGCATGGGGCCCCCTCTATCTGTACCTCTACATAAATTTTCTCTACGTTGGGGTGGGGCAACTGGTATACCTGGCAGTCTGTGAGCTCCGTCGAGTTGCCTTGGTGCGTTGGGCCCCGGGACCTGGGGCTCTTGGGTTGGTCATCTGATGCCTGGTGTCGGGTGGGCCGAGCCCGACACACCCGGGCGATGTGTCCCGATTTTCTGCACTGCCTGCACTCTGCGTTGCGGAAACGGCAGGTCCTCCTCTCGTGACTCTCCCCGCAGCTTGCACAGTTTCCTCCTTCTCGTCGAGGCAGCTGTGGTCTGTGCGCTGCTTGAGTGCGCTGCTGTACTCGGTGCACCTCCTCCCTGTCGGATCCTGAGTCGTCGGTGAGGTCTTCATGGTGGACCCTCGGTTGGGATGGAAGGCTCGGCCGTGCCTCTTGCGTCGACCTCTCGGCAGCTTCCGTTGCCAGGGCCTCCTCCAGAGCGACCTGGAACGTTAGGTCCTTCTTAGCGTAGAGGCGTCGTTGCAGCTTCTCATCCTTCAGGCCACCGACGAGGCGGTCACGAAGCATGTTCTCCAGCTCTGAGAAGTTGCAGAACCGGGCGGCTTGGCGGAGAGAGGTCACAAACCCAGTTATGGTTTCCCCAGGGGCTTGTCGCTTTGCGTAGAAGGCATTTCGACGAGCCACCACTGAGGGCTGCGGCGAAAAGTGCCCCTTCAGCTGTTCCATTATTGTTTTGTATGGAACAGTAGCGACGTCTTCAGGCGCAAGGAGAGCCCGGGCGATTTCAAACGTCTCCTCTCCGCAGACGCTGAAGAATATCGCCCTCTTCTTGGCGTCTTCTTCGTCGGTGACCCCTTTGGCTTCTAGGAGGAAGGTGAAACGGGAGGCGTACGCTTCCCAGTCTCCAGATGCTGGGTTGAACGGTGAGAAGCTGCTGTCGGTTGCCATTCTGAGTTCCTTGTGTCCCGGAGCTGAAGCCTGGATACACGGTGCGAGGCAGCGGTGCGGCAGGTGGCGGTGCTGCGGTGCTGTGTGTGGCAGTCAGCTCAGCGGGATCCCATCCTCGTCGCCAGTGAAATATACTCAGAGTCGCAAAGTGATTTCATGCTCTTTATTCAGCTCATAGTGGTGAGGAGGAATGAATGAAAGTCCCCTCACAGTATCTGCTTTATATACACTATTTACACAATGGGCTGCACATGATTGGCTAATTCCGGAATTCTACTGTAAGCCAATCAGATTGTGGATTCACTTCTATCTGGAGCAGGATTGGGTGGTTCCTGCCAACCAATCAGACTGCTGCATTCTGAATCCTATTGTTCTAGGACCAATCAGACTGCTGCATTCTGAATCCTATTGTTCTAGGACTAATCAGACTGCTGCAATTTGGATCCTATTGTTCTAGGACCAATCAGACTGCTGCAGTTTGGATCCTATTCAACTCAGTACATAACACCCCCCCATGTGTCCTCTTCTTTGCTCTTCAAAATATGGTAACCCTAGAAGGATTACTCCTTCTGTCACTGAACACAAGCAAGTGTAGAAATTTAGGTATGATATTGCCCCACTTGTTTTTTGGAAGCTGGGAAGAAAATAATAGAAAATAGCTTTTATGTGTCCCATTAACCTGAATAAAAGCCCAACTGGAAAATTGAGTGTGATTGTCAAGTTCATAATATCTAATACAATAGAAGCAAATTAGAGTTATCTCCAGCAGCAGACATAGCAGCAGATTGCTTTATAAATCATCATATCACTGACAGTCAATTACATTCAAAACTTTTCAAGCATGAGACTGCGTTGGTGTTTATCTACCAACAAATTTGTCCAAACCAGAAAATACAGTAAGTTTGGGTAGCTTAAAGAATAATTTTCTATTAAGAGTATGGAAAATCCTCCATATTTTATAGTTGCTAGTTTTAGTCTATTTATTCTCCCCCCACACCACCCCATTTTGGGGGAAATAGAGTTACATTGACGATATCTTATTTTTTAATACAGGAAGTTAATCAATAAATGGTATTGCAGTTTTGCATGTCATTTATATCCAGCCTTCCTCAAAGGAGTTCAGGAAGTTCTACGTGGTTCTCAGCCTCCTCACAGCATCTTTGTGAAGTAGATTAAGAGGAGAAATAGTGACTGGTCTGACGTTACCTAGTGAGCTTAATACTGAGAGAGGATTTGAGTCCTGGTCTCTCCAACTCTTCTCCAACACAAACCATTATGTTACATGTATTATATTCCAATTATATTCACCACCACAATTATATTCACAACTGTTAAATATATTTAAATTTTAGCATGAGGAAAATATTCCAAGGCTCTGCCATGTGTTCAGATCCAGCTGCACCATCACACATGCTTCTAAAACACTCAAGTAATTTGATTTAATGTAACACAGCAAAGCCAAGAAAAGATATGCT
This sequence comes from Podarcis vaucheri, assembly GCF_965113315.1. Taxonomy (NCBI): domain Eukaryota; kingdom Metazoa; phylum Chordata; class Lepidosauria; order Squamata; family Lacertidae; genus Podarcis; species Podarcis vaucheri. The sequence goes on from NC_138762.1 coordinate 107,179,134, forward strand.
CTTGTAATTTGTGGGGGGAGGGGGCTGATTGTGGTGGTAAATAAAGCAAAAACAAGAGAGGGAGAGAAGGATTGTGAATATGTGAAAGCAGCCTGAGAATATTTGCCAACATCTTATCAAAACATTTTTTGATCAAAACTCCTCCACATTTGTCTCACTTTTGTGTAAACAGGCATAAAAGTGAAGATGATAGTTGCCACTGAATTCCACCAAATTGTAACAGTGACATCAATTCAATTTCCAATTTCCAGAACATCTATGGAATTTCAGGAGAAACTAAGGGTCTATAAAACTAGTGAAATTTATGTGGGCACTTTTGTATATCCTTTGATATGATTGCCCCTTTAGGCACCTTTGTCCCCATCCCAGAAGCTGTTGGACTCCAACTTCCATCAGCTCCAGCCAACATGGTCAGTGGTGAAGGATGATGGGAGCTGTAGTCCAATATGGAGGTCCAGAAGTAAGATCCTCTGCTTGCACGCTTACAGGCAGGAGCCATGGCAATACCATCAATTTTTTATTCTTTATTAGTGCTGATTTTTGGGTAAATGTGCATTTAAAAGGTAAAGGTAAAGGTACCCCTGCCCGAACGGGCCAGTCTTGACAGACTCTGGGGTTTGTGCGCCCATCTCACATTTATTGGCCGGGGGCCAGCGCTGTCCGGGGACACTTCCGGGTCACGTGGCCAGCGTGACAACGCTGCTCTGGCGAGCCAGAGCCGCACACGGAACGCCGTTTACCTTCCCGCTGGTAAGCGGTACCTATTTATCTACTTGCCCCCGGGGGTGCTTTCGAACTGCTAGGTGGGCAGGCGCTGGGACCGAGCAGCGGGAGCGCACCCCGCCGCGGGGATTCGAACCGCCGACCTTTCGATCGGCAAGCCCTAGGCGTTGAGGCTTTAGCCCACAGCGCCACCCGCGTCCCGCTAAATGTGCATTTATCTCATCATAAATTTGCATTTTATTTGTTTGTTTGTTTTGTTCATTAAATTTCTCTCTCCCCCCTTCATCTAAGGATCAAAGAGCAGTTTACAATATAAAAACCCAAAAAACATAAGCTAGTAACAAACAAAAACAATACCCCCAGTTTAAAAGGCCATAGATTGCTTAGTTAACCAATGGCTAATTGTCCAGCCTTACATCAATAAGTGCAAATGTTTGCTCTCTCTGGTACATTTCTCATTCTATGCATTTACTTCTTTAAATTTTTCATTTTAAGCCTAAATAATTTCTCCTACAATTTGATATTGTTAGCATTCATCTTGCTTTCCCTGGCCTTGCTTTCTACTCTTTAGAGACATGAGGTCATATTTCTACCAGTTGGTAGAAAAAATTACAAAGCTGCAATTCCTAAGGGACTTGATCTTAATTCGCAAGGTGAGCATCTTCAAAATAACAATAAAAGAAATGGAATGCAAACTAGGACTAGTTATTAGATGCCTTCCCTTTGCTCTGTGTGTAGGATGGCGCCACATATTTATGCTAGGCATGTACCTCAGTGGTCAGTAGCCAGTAAAGGTGCGTATTTTGAAAAAGCTTTTCAAAATGCCCCCTGAGTTGGAATAAAAGAAGACTCGGTGAATAAGTCCTGAAGTTTTTAATTCTTGCATAGCCTTCGCAGCTGAAAAATAACCAGCCAAGGAAAATATTCTTTGGCTTGACAGTTACAAATCAATGGCACATGGAACTCGAGAGCAATAGTTACAGGAAGAAAGAGAAACCAATGACATCTGTGGCCTCTTGTGTTCTAATTATGCTGCTACTGGGCAGCCCAGGAAAATGATTTTTGTAGCAATGCAAAGGGAAGCGGGCAATGGCGTTTCTTCATCTACAGACCGTTTGGGAACATGACAGTTAATGTTTCTGATAAGATTTGCATATTTCCAATCATCTGCCTCTGGCAGGTATGGAGAAAAGTTTTCAGCTGCCAGTTTTGACAGTCGCAAAGTCTGGCAGCTGCTAGTAATGGGAAAGCAAAGCAAAACAAGATAGAGAAGGGAGGGAGGAGTACCGGAAAAATCCCACACTACTATTGATATTTGTATAGCACTCTTATGACATCTGCCCTCTCCACCCTCAATAAATACATGCATCAATAATAGAAAAGAATTGTGTAGTGGGGAGTGATTACTACACATTTCGGCAGGTGAAGATAATCAGTAATTTTAAAGCAAAAATTGTGACTTCTCAACACTTTGAACATGCTTGAAAATTGCATCTGGCTCAGTTGAAAATAGAACTGAGAAATTACAAACTTGGGCATCCAATGGAATAGTGAAAAACATCTGTAGGTGTTGACAAAACGGTAACCTCTTGGGAAATAGCGATTGTGCCAGAACAATATTTTCCCCCCTTATAATGCTCACAGGAGAACATCTATTTACTAAGTGGTTCACAGAATTCAGGCTGTTATCATGCAGCAACATCAGTGAAGAGTATTATTAGGGTTTTTATTTCTTTATGCTGCAACTCTGTGCACACTTACACAGGAATAAGCCTCCCTGAAGTTAGTGATGCTTACTCCTTAGTAAATATACATACGATTGCACACTTAGTCATGTTCCAGTATCTTACCAGACTTTACCTTTGCAAGTTTTTGATGTTTCTAAAGGCGATGCTAAGATTACCAAAGTTTTGTGTTTGTAGCCACACTTTTTTTTTTAATGATGATAATCTGTAGTGTTTACTTAACACTTAGAATGCTAATAGTGTATCACATAGTTACTAGAGCAATCCTTGTAACATACACGTAAGATGAGTTGCTATTATTACCTCCATACTGTAGCTGGGAAATTGAGGCTGAAGGAATGATGATGTGCCTAAGACCATCTTTTGAGTTCATTTAAATTTAAATCTACTGAATTCATTTAAATCATTAAAATCTGTTCTGGGGGTTCCTCTAAATTTAGGGGTTGGTGAAAATTACACTAGGGTTGGGCAGGAAAGTTCCATTGTGCAGCTAAAAGTGCTTGTACTAGTGGATCTCTGGGATCCTGCCCTGGGTATCTGAATTAAACTCACACATTAGCTCGGGAAGTGAAGAACAGGTCAGTTCCTTATAGAATCTGCAAAGGCTGAGTTCTTCAAGCATCCCTGGTGTGCAGAAAGGTCTGTATGCAAACAAAACTTCCACTGAGTGTTGAGAACCCAGAATATGTCTGATTGTACTGTGAAGTCAGAAATATAGGGGCAAATTTCTTGCTGCATTATTCTCCTGTCAGTTGTTTGGTTCAGTTGTTGTTATGAAGCAGATCGGTTGGTTTGGGTATGTATATTACTAGGAAAATTTGCAGATTAAAAATCCTCCTGTGCTGGGGCAAAACTCTACATTTTATTTGGCAATGTTCTTCTTCTTCCTTTTCTGCATCCAAAGAGCAGAGCTGCTGGTGGTGGTAATTTCCCTTTTTAAGTTGGAGACCTGTACATAATATTTGCAACATTTGCCTGCCTTTGTTTTCTTCTACCCATCACTGGGAGGCATCGCCATCATAATAAATGGCCTGTCAACACATTTACTGGACCAGAGCTCTCATGGGATAATCACTGAATTTTCATCAAGACTGCAGTGATTAGATTTTCTGATTATCATAATCAAATAACTAATTAACTATCATGTTTCAGAAAAGACATAAGATTAGAAAGGTTTCCAGAATGGCTTCAGTCTCTCTGAAATTATGACTGCTGAGGGATGGAGGGAATGGTGGGTTGACAGAAAATACAATATTAAGGCAATATTATCCATTGGTTTACAGAGCCCTGCACTCTTATTGGACACTTCTAGTATTTAACCTTTCCGTTTCTTACATACTTTTTCTAATAGGCATTGTTTCTTCTTGTTGGTTCTAGAACCCTGAAGTCAGAATGGGATCCATACAGTTACTTAGTATTGCCCTACATCAGGCATTAAATAAAATCCATGCACGTTGGTTTGTTATGATGTTTAGTATATAGTTCAGCTTGAAACCCTAAATTTGGGTTTGTTTGCAAGGAGTGGCATGAAGACAGGAGTAGAGTCCCATTTGGATTAGTAGAGGTCTAAGTGTGTGCTAAACTTTGCAACTGAAATCATTGAACCTTCAAATGTGCCTATCTTTGGATGTACCTGTACAAAATCCATTTGTTTAACTCACTTAAACATTTGGACTTATATAAATGTCTTCTCCTTGAGGCCTGGAGACTTTTAAAAAGAAAGAATGCAGCCTGTGCCAGAGACCAGATCCAGCGCACCCTTTGTGATGCATACTTGCAGACATGTTATCAGATGCTACTGACAGTGAAGAGTATTTTGTGGGGAAGAACAGAAAGCAATTTCACTCCCTTTGAAAATGAACTAAGTTCTAGCCCTGTGTAACCTGGGATTTCAAGGATAAACTGTGAAGTTGCCGTACAGAGGTTTCTCTTCTACCAACAAAGAAATAAGTTTGAAATATTTTACTTAGCTACAACCAAATCCATAGGTGCCTTTTCAAACACTCTTTGACTTTCAAAGTTTTCCCAGCCATCTTTATAAAAAGATCAGATTAGTTTAGTGGTTTTGAAAAGGCAGGTGCTCCCACACGTGTTTAGGATCTGCTGTATCTCAAGAGATACAGAGCTTTTAAGGGGGGATTATGTTCAAAGACTTTCTGAACATCATAGTTTAATAAGAGTTTACTTGCAGCCAAAGGTAGTCTCTGTCTGACGCTAGATAAGGATCTTGCCTCAAAGATCATGCTGTCTTGTTTCTTAGGCAATCGTAACACAAGAGATATTGAACAACTGTCTACAAAAGGGTTCAAGAAGAATGCGTAAGCACACCTTGGATTCTAGGTTGCTGTATTAAACACACAACTGGCAAAAACATTAACGGCTCCATTGAATCCATTAGTGCACTTTTGAAAGAGGTTTAGCTATATGGGAGGAGCCTGTAATTGTGAAGGTAAACTTTCAATCCATGTCTGTGTATACAAGACCTCTGGCCTTGATGGGAATTTTGAAGTGCAAGAATAAATAACTTTAAACTGAGACTTTGTTGAGGAACATATTTCTCCCAACTTTTATTCTTGTAGTTACATTTCAGCAATTTTGGAAGGTGATATTAATACTCGATTTATGAATTTGTTGGGATCTTTCCCTATGATTGCAGAAGCAAAAATAAACCCACACTATGCATAGTATCACACTATGCTTTCAACTGTGTGAATGTGAAACTCCCACAGGAATATCCATTC